>NW_025767679.1:0-1200000 GCF_003918875.1 Haliotis rubra
TAATTAATTGTTCGTGAGCGTTAAGTCAAAGTGTAAACGAGACCAGTCCTTAATAAACCTATTTTGGGATCATGGAGAATACTTTTTACATAATATAACCGCACCCTGTGCTTATTAGAGACCCTACGGCCACTTTGCACCCTTATTAGAGAAAATATGGTTCTTGCTTACATAACATTAAAGCTATATAGGGCTGGTAACAAACCATTTTTTAATTACATTATGTGAATATTGAATATTAAGATTGATGCCATTTTTTATTTCAATGTACAGAAATTCAATTAATGAGACTAATCTGTAACCTTATGATGATTTTTATTAAAACTAGTTTATTTTCAGGGAGAATGATAACACATATTGATATGAAAGTAGATCACCTAGCATCATAGCGGGGCTGCACTAGCACTTACACATCCACTCACAATTGTAGAGACAGTTCTGTTACTGGACAAACTCCTCATCACTGTCGCTGTCTTCTCCTGAAGAAGAATGACCTTCATCATCTTCTTCATTATCTGGTTGATTTGAACAGTCTGTCCGCCTACATAATTCTGAACACTTCATCTTGTTCACAAGGCAAATGCACTGAGGCAGAGTACAGTTCTTGCGACAAGGGCATGAAATCAGTTCTAGGACACTCTCAGGTGCGGGGCTGCCATCCATCCAATCAAAGATAAGATTTTCGTTTTCAAGTTTCCATCCATGACCAGTAGGTAATGGTATTTCTGGCATCTGTACAAGACTGTTCCTCCATATGGCGCTTTGGTAGTTGGCCCTCTGAATGTGTTTTCTGAAGGGCATCAGCACATGGCGGCAGTTGCTGAAGGAGGCTCAATCTTTCCTTTTCTACTAGCAAACATTTCATATCTGAGCTTGTTCACCTTCTTTGTGTTAGTTTTGGTAGAATACAGACAGAGACAGACAGAGTTTATTTGCAGTAAAAGGCCATAGGCCCAAAATACATTCAAAGGAAATGTCAGTGTAGTCAGGGGCACAATGTGCTTTCATGTGTGTTTATAATAATCCTTTTAACATAAAATAGATACAAGGCAACAGATTTTACAGTGTCTACATTAGTATTCTTGAAAAGATTTGCTAAAGAATATACAGTATAAGGCTTTTAACACATTTGGTAATAAACCTCTCTCTTAGGTGTGAATAGGACTCACAAATGAACAGTACATGGAATTCATCTTCAATATAGGTAAGACCTTTAGATTTGCATGATATACAAAATCTTTGATTATAATCAGTGTTGTTATAACGCCCAGTTTCCACAGCTATTTTAAAATTACTACACCTAAATTGTGCTAAAACAGCTCTTAAATGTGTAGAAAGGTTAAACGATAAATAACATTCAACATTTAACGCTGATTTAAAATACTGATAATAGTTGCATTTGGAAGAATTACTCAGAGAAGAGTACCAGGACTGTTTTAAATTATCTGATAATCTTTGTTTAAATAAGCTTATAAACATCTTTACATCACCAACATCTTGGCTCAACCAAACATATCCAAAACCAAAATTAAACAGAAGATTTTAACTTTTGATGCCCATGTAGTTCTACCACTATCATCTAAAGACTTGAGCATAAGGTAGCTTTGAAAAGGTAATCTGTCATGAGGAAGTTGTAACAATCTACACCAATATTTGATTACTCGGGTCATATAATTAAGTTGCAGGGGCAATCTGCCACATTCACCCAGGGCCATGGAATTACAAGATGTCCCATTTATTTTCAGATACTTTTACAAAAAAAAATCAAGCTGTACCGATTCAATACTTTTACAATAGGAAGTTCCCCATATTTCTTGATCCATAGCATAATATTGGTGTGATCAGTGCATCAAAAATTTTGAATAGATCTATACAGTTAATGTTTCCGAATTTCCTTTGAAAGTGATTAATTGATAAAATTGCCTTTCTAGCTTGAGAAGCTAAACATAATTGTGCCCTGGACCAAACAAGTTTTGGTGTAAATAAGATGCCAAGATATTTATAAAAAGATACTGTTTCTATTTGTTCCCATTAAAATACCACTTTTCATAAGATCTAAGAGGCTCCACCATTTCTGAAAACAACCACTTTTGTTTTCTTAAGGTTTACTTTCATTCCTGTTTCCTCGCAAAATAATTCAAGGGCATTTATCTTTTCTGCAGTTGAATACAAGTGTCCGAAAGAGCCGAAACATCATCAGCAAACATAAGGGCATACACATTATTGAAAACAGCATTGACAAATATTCCCTTACCACCTTCATTTTCCATAATTGTGCATAAATGATTAATAAATATTATAAATATCTGAGGGCTTAAAATGCATCCCCTGGCGGGTACCCACATTACAAGAAAATTGCTTAGAAAGTCCCTCAGGGTTCTAATGCAGGCACATAGTGAATTATACATACATGTGATAATATCTAAGAACTTCCCATCTAATCCAACCTTATGAAGAGAATCTATAAGTATATCATGTTTAAGAGCACGAAAGCTTTTGAGAAATCGATATAAAAGACAATAAAATCTGCCCTGTTTTTTACATGAATATTTCTGTATGACAGCCTGAAGTGTAAAAATGTGGTCTGTTGTAGAATAGTTTTCCCTAAAAGCCAGCCTGATATTCACAAATGATATTATTCAAATCACACCAGATTTTTAATCTTTTATTTAGAATTGATGTAAATAATTTTACAAAGGGAATCAATGAGGGATATACCACGATAATTATCGGGGTCGTTCTTGTCGCCAGATTTCAACAAAGGGCAAATAATGCTCTTACCCCAACTGGGAGGGAAATAGCCAGAGTCATAAATTCTGTTGAAAGAACAGTGAGAGTAGGAACAATGAAACATCTCGACTCCTTTAGAAATTCATTTGCAATTCTGTCTGACCAGGGGCTTTACTGACTGGCAAAGAGAGAATAGTTGTAGATATTTCTTTGTTCGGAAAATGGTTGGTTCAAAAAAAGAATCATTGTTGTTTGTAGATTGTAAAGGTGAAGGTAAATGTTCTGGGTGTGTTTGCGAAGTATTAATGCATAACAGATTTGAGAAATGATCTGTCCACTGTTGGCATGTGATATTGGGTGAAAGTTGTGGTGAAGATCTGTAATTTTAAGTGTTTTCCAAAAATAATTTAGGGTTGGTGCTTGCTGCTACTAGTTTATCTTTCTGTTTATTTTGGAAATTTAATCTTTTTGCTCGAATGTACATTTGAAGAGTGTTTGTAACTGTCTGAAGATATTAAAGTCTGCATTGTGATCTCTATGGGCTCTGAGTGCTGCATATTTGTCATGCTTTAAGTTTTCTAAGTCCTGATCCCACCAAGGTGGTTGAGTTCTTGTTTGTGAAGGAAATAAACCATTATATATGGTTTTTGTGTGATCAGCTGCTTTCTGGAAAAGAGTTACTAAATGTGAAAGTGCTTTGGTCGATATTGTTATGGATGAGGGCATTTAAAATGACTGTATTGATTATTAAACAATGACCGAAAGTTTGTAATGAATGCACTGTTTTCATCCTTGCACCACATATATTTTGTCCATTTATCCTGTTTACCCTCTTGTACATTACTGTTTGAGGTAAGCGTATTAGAATAAGCAGTGGAGGGGAGTTTACTGTTAAGTGTGTTGATATTGAGTGTGCATGACAGTGGAAAGTGACATGAGTTATCTAATGTGCCGACATTAAACTGCGTGATGAAAGGAATAGTGACGAAGAAGCTAGCATGTAGTCAACTACACTGCAAACCGTTATAAGTAAAGCATGTGAACTGACCACATAAATCATTTGGTTAATCTACCATTTAAGGCATGAATGCCAAAAGTGCAACATAATTCAGCAAGTTTTTTCCCATAATTATTATAAACCTGATCTCTAGAAGATCGAGGCATATCAAATGTATCTTTGGGATAATCATCATTTTCATATACACAGTCAATATTATCATCTGGTATATAATCAAAGAAGTCTTTCATTCTAGCATTCAGGTCACCCCCTAAAAACAGATGTTTGTCAGGGTGATCTGCAGTGATTGTGCACAAATAATCTTCAGGTACTGACATGCCATCAGTGTCACTACCCTATATATGGGAGAGTTTTCTGGCGACAAATATGGGAATATCAAAATAGTGTCCATTTCCATCCATAACTAGTTGTGTAGAACAGAAGCACAACACAATTTTCGAAATTAGTGTAGATACGGCTAATGAGACCGCTGGAAAATAAGTGGTCCTTAATCAAAACAGTAATGTTGCCGCTATATCGGCCAAGCTGATGCAGTTTTTCACGCACACAGTTTATTGTTGTATAGCCGACAAGAAAATCGCTGAACTCATTGGCTTTGCGTACGAACGACTCACAGAAACTAATAATGTCGAACTTGGCACAATATTCTTTAATGGGAGATAACGGATTGTCGTATTTATGCAAACCTTCAATGTTCCAGACAAGAATATTTATTCCATGTTTGTTTACATCAGGGCCTTGGCCACTTCCTCATTTGTTCGGATTGAGAGTGGCCTCCCTTTGCTGTTGATCTGCTTCCGGGGGTGTCGATCAGCTGATGGTGTAAACAAAGATCCACGTGGTGTAGCTGAAGCTGCGTCGGTGTATGAAGAGGGTTGGCTGGTAGGTGAATGAGGGAAGGAGGAAGTCTCTACCTGCAACCTGAACAATGTCTTTCTTGCTTCTATCGTACACAAAAAGAAGCCCGTCTACGATAAGTTTGTTGTGTCGGATTTTCACCCTCCGGTTTTCGTCTCGAGCTTGGACAAACCAGGGTGAAAGAGCACGTCTTTCTTTCCTCGGACTTTTGAGTGAAGTCCTCTGTGACACGGACGTCCTTACCGCTCAGTTCTTTCTTGATTTCATGTAGACAGCACTTTATCAGATGTTCTCGCGAAGTTTGCTATTATTGGTGAAGTAGTTTTAGTAGGATTCAGACGGTGAGCTCTTACTATCACAATGTTGTTGATATCCTGTCTGCTCATGTGCAGCGAGTCCTCCATGAAATCACGCACTACATCCTCGGTTTGTTCCCAGGTTTCGTATGAATGACCTTTCGGCTTCAATCCGTGAAAAATCAGGTTATTTCTTCGACTTCGTGACTCCAGGTCGTCTAACTTATCTTCCATGCAACTTAATTTATCTCTCAATCGCTATTCTCGGAGCGTAGCTCGTTGAGTTGAGTTGAGTTGAATACAAGAGGCAAGTGAACTCCTCCAGCTGACTCTGAAGAGTATCTGATACCTGCATATCACTTCCAAGTTCTTTGAATGTGCCTTGCCAAAGCAGGTCACTTCTTAAGAGTTTCAGTGCCGACAGTTTTCCTTGGCCAGCAAATGCGCTAACTGAGTCACATCCAGTGAAGGCATGTAGCCCAGGCAAAGCCTCACAGACAGACTTACCATGAGAAGCTGAAATAGCGTGAATGTTGATGTACTGTACTCTCAGTCTTGATCCAGTCTTCATGAAGATCTTTGCTTTGATTTTCCAGCTATACATCAAGCACATCACAAATACATCCGTGTCATCAGAAACCATCAGAATGTTCCGAAAACCTTGGTCTGCAGCATGAGCACTGTGTAGAAGTAGCCTTGTGTCTGCTTCCTCCTGACTTGACTGGAGATCCTCAGCTCGGGACAGAGCTGTCTTTACTGATCATGAAACACTCCTTATCCCTGGTAACATAAAGCACTCTGTTACCCAACATGTCTCTGAGTTGAGACTGCTGCCATTCATCTACAAGAAATTTTATCAGTTCTGTTTTATTGTTTGTTTTCAAAAGAAACTGTCTCCATTGAGTGATAGTCTGCTTTGATGAAATCCCCCTTGTACTGTACAATGTCTTCATTTGACATTCCCCGCAGCTGCCTCTTCGCATTCTTTATCGAGGTCTGGTTGTAAACATCGAAGACAATGTCTGTTCTTTCAGCTGTTCGTGCCTCGCATAGTGCCACAGATAGGATTAAAGATGCCAACTCACCAAAAGTCTTCCCATCACCCTTCATCTTTTGGACTATGGCCATGCCATCAAGTATGCAAGCTTGGTGATCTTGAGGAATTTCTTCGACAACTGGAATGGTCTTCTGTAGTTCCTTAGCTAGTGTTACCTTTGTTGTCTTGCGCAGTGTACCATCTGATGTAGCTAAAGACCAGGGAAAGGGTCCTAGAGGATGCTTCAGAACTTCTTTCATGTCCAGCCATCATAAGCATTGTCAGCCAAAATGTTTGTGGTTGTCTTCAGCATAACTTCTCTTCCATTTGTTTTCATTTTTCTTGGTTTGTAGATACTCGAGAAAGTTTTCAAGTTTTGCTTTGAAAGCTTGTCAAAGAATTTTGATGAGTTTGTTTCTGACATTCTCTCTTGAAATCATCATAAGCATCTTCCCCTGACTTTTGTGCTCTCATAAGATCCTTTGTGACATCAGATGGAGCCAAAGTTGCACTGGCGATGTTGATTAGCCCAAAGTCTTGATGTACATCAAAAGGATTTACCATCTCTTCAATGACATTCACCAGTTTCGAAACTGCCTGTTCATCCTTTTGAATTCTTGTTTTCTGCAACTCTGCATGACTGAATGATCTTGATGTAAGTGCAAGCATACCTCTGAACAGGTGCATATATTCACTCCTATGCTCCGCTGTAAGGTAAAATCGGTTGACTGTTCCTGACTTGGTGCTAAAGCGACAAGTACCTCCTGCAGTTTGAGTGTCTTTGTTCACAGTTTCTTCAGTTGTTTGATCCACAGGAATTCTTCCAAAGGTGTTCTTGTCTCTAATTGCACAGCAAATCTTCCTTCTTTGAACTGATTGTAGACATCAGGATGCATTGATGGCAACAGCGACATTTCAGCGAAGTAGGCAGTCAGGTATCTGGCATAGTTGATCCTGTCATAAGAGAAACACCATGGGATCATTTTCCGAATTGAAGACATGTGCAACTCCCAGTCACCTTCTCGACATGCTCGAATCAGACCCAGCATGACACCTGCGACCATATCCACGTAGCTCATCCAAAACGCAGACAGATTACCATTCCCCCTCCCTCAGAAATGACAAGTACTTGTTGAAATCTTCAAGGAGTTGAGTCACAGAACCATCTTGCATTGTTGCACTGAAAGACTCTTGATCAACACTTTCCCTTAGATGGTTTAAAACATCAAGACCAGTGAGTGTGATGGGTATCCTTTCCTGATAGTTTGCATTGAGCCAAGGAATAAAGCCTTTCCAAGCAAGACGAAGAAGTGCTTCCACCATATATTTGTGAACTCTGACACCTCTGTTGTAATGGCGTCCATCCATGGTGGTTGACACAGAGCCTTGTGCAAGTGTTCCAGCTTCTATGAGGATATCTTTTAAGCCTGCATCTTGAAAGCGTTTACCAAGTATGGATAGAAAGTTCATGATTGTATGAAAGGTTCCCATTCGTAATATGACATGCTTGAACTTCTCTTTGTTCTTCCAAACTATCTCAGTTGCCTTTGCATACAAAGCTTGATCAAATACAATAACAATGTTTTGAAGGTGGAGACAATCTTTGATGGCCAGGGAGCAGGAGAGTATCTCATTCACTGTTGACAAGTCTGTGGCAGGGGCGTTAATTGTTGGTAGGTAGGTGATTTTATCAGGGACAACAGGCTGTTCATTCCTTGTCATGATGTTGAAGCCAGTCCAGCCTGTGACAACCTGATTTGACGCATCTCCAAGCCTCGATATCATCCAGATTAATGTCTTGTCCAGTGCTTCCCTAGAAGCCTCGTCTCTTCTGTTGTCTTCACCCTGCAGAACAACAGGGCCATGTCGCCTGCCAGCATTGTAGACTGGTAGTTGTTGCTCAGGGATGTCAATACTTCTTCTTCCTGATTTTGATTTTGTTGTAGTAGGAGAGGTTAAGATCTCAGGTCCTAGCACCAAGGGTTGTATACTAATGCCATTCACACGGTGAGTGGTACCAGCACCAGTCAATGTTTCTTCTAGCCGGTCAATATTGTCCCAAGACAAAGTAGTAAAGACATGTGGCTTCATGGCTTCCGAAAGTCCCATTCTCTGTGATTCCTCTGAAAGTTTTGTGAGTGCTAGCTCTGTTTCATTCTCCTCCATGGTGGTATAGGAAATCCCATGCCCAAGCCTATTCAATGCACGGATGATTTCAACATTGCCTGTCAGAGACTTCACAGCATTTGGAAGCAGGATGTGTTTAGGTGGGGTTATTGCTCCACGGCTTACAGCATATACCATGTCTTGACTGAATGAATCAACGAGCCACTCTGATCGTTGAGACATGGAACTTGGTGATGGTTCTCCAGTGATAAGTGAGCACAAGAATGTTTTCACAGGTGATGGGATCTTGAACATTTCTTTTATTTTGTGAGGAATGAAAGGCCACACATTTGGTGAATGATACTGTTTTATCGCATTTCTCAGATAGTTAGCTGCTTTTACCAACAGTGAGTCTGAGTTTTCTGAAGAAAGCTTTGTGATCTCCAGCTCTTCTGTCAAGTTTTGATTTTCTCTGACAAGTTCTTCTCTACTCAGTTTATCTGGAAAAACTAGTACTTTTCCTCTGTTAGAGGTGGTGAACTGCAGGGCTGACTCAAATTCTTGTTGGAGCTTGCGCTTGATGTGCTTTCTTGTCGATTGTCTGATATGTAGAACACCTAAATCCGTCATCTTGGTTGAGACAACATCTGTCATATCTGTAAGACGCATGACTCTAGGAGATTCAAACAAATCTGTCCTGATGAAGTGGAATAAAAAATCCAGGGCCGTTTCTTCAGCTTCTCTGTAATTCTTATCTTCCTGACCTTCAAACTTCTCTGGTGTTCTACCTTCATCCTTGGTTTTTGCTGTACCTTTAGTGTACTTCTTGTAGCAGGACTTGTGGTACCAGGCCTCTGCAGCAACAAGGTCTTTCGTGGTTACAAGGGGTAAGAGCCTCTTGTCTTCTTTCTCAAGTACAGCTTTTCTAATGGTGTTATCAGCTTGTAGTTCCAGACACTGTGTGAGCGGCTCCCTTGAGTTTGAGGACTTCAGGTACTTGTTGGATCTTCCAGGAGGGCAGAATATACAAGCCTTGTCAAGTATGTTGGTTGGTCTCTTATCCTTGTCACGAGCTGATTTCCTGGGGGATTTTACCATGGACTCATTTTCTTTTTCATCTTTCACTAAATCCCTCTTCATGGTAAATACCTGTCTACATTTTCTGTGGTAGTAAACATTAGGTATACTACCTTCTGGCAAATGTTCGCATAAATTAAGGAGTGCCTTGTGTCCTTTCAACTTGGCTGCCCTGTGAAGCGTAGTCCATGACTCAAGATCTCTTGGTGACACGAGATTGGATGAGGGATCTTCTGTGCAAGTATGAATTATGCACTCCAGGGTTGTCATGGTGATAATGTAACATCTGGAAATTATAATTATAATATCTTATAAATTATAATTTTGTTAACATGAAACACTATGATATTATATTTTGTTCACTGTTGAATGTAGCTTGCACATCAGTTGGCAGAAATATTGTTATAATATCAGACATTATCACTGAAATCTAAACAGCAGTTTATTTTAGGTTATTCAGAAGTTTATTAAAATATCTCTTTATATAAATCATACACTTTCCTGAACCTTGCCCCCACTTTCCAGAAAAACGTGTAAATGAAAAGTGTACAGCATGCACCATATCAGGTTGTAATATATTTATAAATCAAAATTTGTTTAACAAAAAAACAAAAAAAACAAACTTTTTACATTTAAATTTCCCTTTTAAACACTTGTTTCCAGAATTTTCATATTCAGGTTGAATTGACTGTATTTTTATACATTAATCCACACACATAATTGTAAAGATTTACAATTTCTTTACATAATGAACATTACAAATTAATATGAATAAGTAGAAGAAAGTGCCAGACAAATTGTCCTGGAGGAAGGGAAAATAAGGATATACTTGTATTTGATGTATGATGAAAAAATTCAAAAAGGGTCTACAGCTATGAAAGTACATCTAAATAAATGGCACAATTTCATCATTATTATTTTCAGATTTATTGAATTTGAATTACCAGAATCATACTTTTAAAAGTTTATCAACCATCAAACATGTTGCTTAGAAAAATTATATATAAAAAGTTGAAGGTGAATAGTATCTAAGACATTTGATTGACAGTTTTGGTGCCTTCACTATATGCAAATATTTTACAAAAATCATCAATTTGCGTATATTTATCAACTTAAATCAACATCTTAAAAGTGTTAGACCTTAAATATTAATATGTGAACATTTCTATGATTTGTTTTCCAAAGAATTAGACAGTGCATGAAGCCTTTGGTGCTAAACATGTCTTGACATTAGGAAATTTATAACTTCATTTGCATTAAAATAATGAATGAAATGATGTGATTTGAATTGCTTTTCATATGATATAATATCTCTGGAACACTTTCAAACCGTTTTTAATTAATACTTACCACTTTTGCAGCTTGAAATGCTCTTTGAGGTCATCAATGACATCATCTTCTGTAGCAACAGTGTAAACAGGAAGTGCGGCCATATTGGATTACACATGATATTACCTAACAACTAATTACATATCTATTTTTAGGGAAGCAGCGTCAGGATAGTTTTTTATAACTGCCATAAAAGTCAATAGCTGCTAATATGTGATTGCTATCATGCTTTAACGTTGATATTAGTCATGTATCTTCATTTTAAACACCTCAAACCTTGGTCACCACCACCCCATGTGGGCATTAAAAGTTATGTACCTCATGGACTATATAGCCATTTGACTACATAGGGGAAAATCCATTTTCAACACATATTGCGAGTCACTTTAAGATTGAGTGTATATCGTGATACATAAGCACACAAACTAATTTAATACATACCTATGTCATTCAGGTATCAGGCAGAATTTTGTTCGCTCACACTTTCCGTAAAGATACCAAATTGAAAATATAGTAGCACAGTACTTTTGCCAGTGCACGATAAAAAGCAGAGAAATTTACTGTTTTTAACGCATAACAAAATTAGGAGTAACATTCAGCAGTGTCTACTTTTCAAACCGAGTTTATACCAAGAGATACGACATTTAATACTCTACATTTCTGTGTAATTTTATAGCTGTGGGTAGATCCAGTGCGGCGCAAAAACGAAATTCCTGGCGCAATGTTCAGTTTCCAGGAAGTTAGTACAACAGAATTTAATGATACATTAGTTAATGAACTTTTAATGGCACGTTAATGCTTCATTAAAGTTTGATACAACCGGGTCCAGTTTTCTATTCATAAGATGTTTTCATAAATTATATACTCTTCAAAAAGAGGAAACTTGTAATGCTGTTTTGAAGTAAAATGTCAGTATCTGGTGTGAACATCATGAGCATCGACAACAGCTTGGCAATAGGGGCCCACAGAAGAAAGGAGGTGCCTAATGCAGTCTTGAGGAATGTTTCGATGCTCTTGCTGAAATGCTGCGTGCAGTTCTTGTAGTGTCTTAGGTGGCGGATTACGCTGGCGCAAGAGTCGATCAAGAGTATCTTATAGATGTTCAATGGGGGACATACTGGATGATCGAGAAGGTCATGGTAACACCTGAACGTTGTTTTGCTGGAGGAAGACCTTGCAAAAAACGTGCAACGTGAGGTCGAGTATTGTCATGCTCGAAAGATCCACAGTTGAGGTTGATGTAAGGAACGACGTGACGTTGCAAAATCTCGTCTCTATAGCGAACCCCATTCATTGCACATGCCACGTGCACAAGCACTATCCAGCCATTCTGATGGATACCTGCCCACACCATGACACTTTCACCACCAATATATCGATATGTTGTACACAGTTATCAGCGTACCGTTCGTTCCGACGTCTGAAAAAATCGAGACTCATCTGAGAACAAAAGTGTTCATCCCGGTTTGTTTTAGCGATTCACTACAAACAGGAGTGTAACGTTACGTTTTTGTTCAACGTTTCTTATTTTAAACGTTAAATGGGGTTACCGCCCAACAAGGAATAAACGACCTGTTAACTATGCAGCCCAGTCAGCCTTCCTACGGTAATGAAAGCAACCATACTGGAAATGGGACTTGCCCCAGGGAAAGGCTCAAAACCCGACCAAGAATATCTTGGTCAAACTATCTTAAAACCTCACTACTTGAGTGTGCAAGAGCGTCACGATGGCCTGAAAATCAATGGAAAGTCGCTTCAGCTGCATTGGGACAATGCCACGCCCATGTATGCTTACCTGCTCCAAAAGCTCCGAGACCAATCCCGGCGACTTAAAAATCTCATGCGCCGTGAGCCAGTTGAAGCCACAACTGGAGTCCGTCAGGAATCTTTGCATCAGCAGAATGCTCAAGTGGCAGCTATTGCAGAGGTTAAAACATAGTCGGGCCTTTATCTTGAACACGCACGTTTATTGGATTATTGTCCGCAGACTCTTTACAAGACGCCGCAGCGTAGGTAGAATTGAACTTGATACGGTTCAAACTGTATAAATAAAATATACAATTATTAAAATACAGCTGAACAATTTCCAATGCTAAATCAATATCTTGACTACTCAGATAAATGCAATGTATCTGTAAATATAACGAAAATATGAAACACGAACCCACGTGCCTGACATGACAACACTGAAATTATTCTAAACTCATATAAATTCATCAAACTTAACACGCTTTGTGACCCTATCAACAATGTTCATCAATATAAATAATAATCATCAACTACTTACAAATTTTCTTGGCCCCTTGCCCCTCTACAAAAATGAATCACCGCAGTGACACCAGCCATGTGCTTTAGTCGACCTCAGTCGCCCGGATCAAACTACCGGCCGGGACCACTTAAAATCCGGATCCTTACCGGCGGCAACAAAAACAAAGCCCGGATCAGTTTACCGGTAAAAAACAAATTAATTTTTATCCTTAACATTCCGGCCCCATAAATGTGAAGCTAATACTTTTGAGCAAACATTTATCCTTCTCAACAGCCCCAAACAAACAGATAATATATAACTTAATAAGAATAATATCAAAAGTCTCTGAACTGTTCACTGGGTGAGTGAGTATGGTTTTACGCAGCTTCCAGCAATATTCCAGCAATATCACTGCGGGGGACACCACAAATGAGCTTCACACAACGTGCCTATGAGGGGAATCGAACCCGGGTCTTCAGCGTGACGAGCGAACGCCCTAACCACTAGGTCACCCCACCGCCCCTCTGAATTGTTCACTGAATGTCCTCAGTGTTTGATCACATATCAAACAAGTCACTCAGACACTGTTTTGAGTACACACAGTTTATGCACTGGTCTTACATACGTCCTCTTGAAGTAAGTTCAACCGTTCTGACAAGACCATCTTTGCCAGGGAATGTTTTGATAACTCTACCCAGCGGCCACATATTACGTGGGGTGTTCTCATTCATCACAAGAACAATATCTCCAACAAAGGTTGCAGGTCTGTTTGCGCCATTTTTGCCTGAACTGTAATGTTGGAAAGTACTCTCGCAACCAACGCTTCCAGAAAACATCTGCAAGGAACTGAATATGTTTCCATCGTCGGCGATAGACATCATATATATGGAATTCACCTGGTGGCATTGAATGACACGACCGCAGTAAAAGTAAATGGTTTGGAGACAGTGGTTCTGGGTCGTTTGTATGGTCTGATACAACTGTAATCGGTCTGCTGTTGACTATAGATTCCATCTCGCAGAATAATGTATGTAGACCATCATCGTGCAGGCCATGGTCGCCATTCAACAGCCCACTAAGAACTTTCCTCGCCGTTCTTATCTGACGTTCCCAAACGCCTCCCATATGCGATGCTGTAGGAGGATTGAACTCCCAATGAATATTCTTCTGTGTGAGGTAGTTCTGTATTTTGCTTTCATTCCATGAATTGATTGTTTCCCTCAATTCCCTGTGTGCTCCCTTAAAGTTGGAACCATTATCAGATCTGATTTCCTCAGGTTTTCCTCGTCGACTCTCAAACCGTCGCAATGCATTTATGAAAGAGTTTGTGTCCATTGATTCCAGTTTCTCAATGTGAATAGCTCTGGTGGTTAAGCATGTAAAGAGACACCATACCGTTTCACTAGAGCCCGTCCTCTTTTGACTTCATATGGCCCGAAGCAGTCCACGCCGACATAGGTGAATGGGGGGTGCCCTGCAGTAACCCTATCAGATGGAAGGTCAGCCATTCTTTGGATATTCTTCAGACCTTGAACACGCTTGAAATGTACACAGTTTCTCAGAATCTCATTTATTGTCGTACGAGCACTGATAATCCAGTTTTATCCTTAACAGCAGCAGACCTAAAACTCCTGATGGACGTCCGCGTTAACCTCTCTCTTCTTCCTGATGCAAACTCTTCCAGCAAAGAGACAATTGGCCCCGAAATTTCTTACCTTCACCTTGCTGAAAATCCTGTTTACATTTTGTTCAATTCTATATTGAAAGGCAAAAGAATCGTCGTAATATTGGAAATGGCGTTTAAGTATCTATGAACCTATGTTTTTATAATATACATCGGAAGTCAAGTATGAGGAAACCATGAATCGTGGTCGTATAGCCTGTTTTGCCTAATAAAGTATTGTTTGAGATTGAGGTTTGAGGTTTTTTGTTTGTGGAAAGCGAAGAGTTCGCTCAAACACACCATTGAAATCGAGATGCAGTTGCATCATGCTTGCATTCAGGCATAAATTGCCGGCTTGAATGGCAATCGTTCACTTTTTTTCTGAACACAGCAGCCATGGCTTGGTTAACGAGAGGTGTTGATGGACGATATGACGGTCCTGGCGACGGGTTGTTATGGTCATCAGAGCTATTGGTGGCTTTGTATCGCTGTCTAAGACTTTCTATAGTTGGTACGCTGAAATTGAAGTCATTAGCAATGACTCGAGCACGTTGACCATGGTCTAGGCGTCCAATGGCTTGTTGTCGTTGATCTCTCGTTAACCTAGCCAACAATTTATGCCTGAAATATCTGATTTACCTTTGGACAAACGGAGGCCAATTAAACAAACAAATAAATCTTTTCCCAAACATGAAATTAATTTATTAAATGGCATTATTTCTATGAAACTTTCTGTAGACTGTTCATTACATGAAGCAAATTGTTGTGTCTATGCTGCAGCTCGAACCTTGGAGGAACTTCACACAGTTTCCAAAAAAAGCTTCCACTGCCAAGAATCATTTTTCTTAAAAATGCCGGTTTCAAGTTAAACTAACAAGAAAATACATTTCCTGGATTGAACTGTGCATTAAGTTATGATCATCAGAAATCCATTATCAAAAAGGCAAAAGGCAATTTGGAGAAAATTAAAACTTATATACAAAACAACAAAAGAAAAGATATTTCTCCCGATTGTCGATAGAAGAAGAAATTCATCAAACAGAATAAACTTTTTAGAAATAATGAAAAGCACTTCTATAGGAATCTGAAAACAAATGGTGATGGTGAACATGATAAACGGCCTCCCATGGACGCCAATGAGAGGTTCTGGAAACAGTTGTGGTCTGTACCTGGCGATTGCAACCTTTGGGCACCATAGGTCAGATCACGCAAGGCATAAAAAAATAACTGGGTCGTTTGTCTGTTACAGCTCACCAGATTGCCCAAAAGTGTTATCAAAAAGTCCAAATCTAATACAGCTCCAGGGCCTGATGGCATTCGAAACCGGTATTGGAAACTATTCCCATGTGTCCAAACACCATTACTTCACTGCTTCAGTTCTCCCGTGGGCACAGGTGATGTTCCTCCATGGTTCTTTGAAGGTCGCACAATACTCCTTCCCAAAAAAGGAGACTTGACTGATCCCAAAAACGTCCGCCCTGTCACATGTTTAAATACACAATACAAAATCTTCACATGGTGTTTGACAAACCTCGTGTCTTCTTACTGCTTTTCCAATGACATAATTTACAGAGAGCAGAAGGGAGTGAGAAAGGGGTGTTGGGGGTGCAAGGATCAACTTCTTGTACAAAATATGATTTTGGAAGAGGCAAAAACATATCACCGCAACCTGCTGGATTGACTACAAAAAAGCATACGACTCTGTCCCTCATAAATGGATTCTGAAGTTTCTTCATTGTATTGACCTCCCCTGAGCGACTTTATCTTGATTTACTCAAGTCTTTCGGATGCTCAGCACAGATCCCCAACATTCATCTTGTGGAAGATCAGGCCTATACCTATCTTGGAATGCAAGTTCGAGACAAGCTCCAGATTGTCGAAATTCAAGAAAACTTTGGGCCGCGTATAAATCTCGCTTAAAGAACATCTGGAGCTCGGACCTAAATGCTCGAAACAAAGTCAAAGCAACCAATACCTTTGCTGTGCCAGTCCTTTCCTATTCCTTTGGAGTACATGTAGTTGATTGGACAAAACAACACATCCAGAATCTTGACCGCCCCACCACCCTCGTTCCTCTCTTAATCGTTTATATATGCCAATCACTTCTGGAGGTCGGGGTTTGATTAATGTGGAGGCTCTTCATGATTGTTTTTATTGTGTACTTTTGCACAAATTTATTTATCGGATGATCCTCTGGTGATGCATGTGAAGACTCATGATGAAAGCAAGGAATTCCACAGCGTGCCAAGGTTGTTGGACAGAATCTGAATTTGAGGTTGATTTTGTTGATGGCAATGTGCTGCTGGACGGTGCAACGATGGGAGTAAACCAGGTGAAGTTATTCACCAAGTCTGCTCAGAGTCGGTCATTTGTGGAGAAGCTTTCTGAGAAGCCATTGCATCCTTTGTACATGCAGTGTGTGGAACAGAATAGCAATCCAACCGATTCCTTCGCCTGGGTGAAGTCGGCTGGTCTAAAATGTGAAACTGAGGGCTTACCTTTTTACTGCCCAGGACCAGTCACTGCCCACTGGCAATTGCCAAAATGTGATTCTTATAGAAAATATCAACATGAAATGTAAATGAATTCACAGAGACTGTCCAACACCTTGTCAGTGGATGCCCTTCCTTGGCACAAACAACATATCTTAAAAGACATGATGGCATGGCTCGCTGCTTTTATTACCGTCTGCGCCATGTCTGTGGCTTTGACTCCGAGGTCCATCCATGGTACGACCCTGAACATTTTCAAGGGTGTCATAGAAAATGCTGCCTTCAAACTTCTGTGGAATAGGCCCATACACAGCTTCAGAAAAATTCCTGCCAACAAACCTGATCTTGTCCTCTTTGATAAAGCCAATGAATTGATTTATATCATTGCATTTTCTGTCCCTTTTGACAGCAATGTGATTGGCAAGATTCAGAAAAAGCATACTAAATATGCAGACCCAGATCCAGAAACTCTGGCGAACGTTACATGGACACATGACATTAATCCTACCGATACCAATAACCCGAAAGAAGGACAATGCGGACAGTTTCACTTGGAACGCTATCGTCTGGTTCAAGGAGATTACGTATGCTTTAATTTAAATGCTACTTCAAATAAACACAAACAAAGAGTCTCATTAAATGCGAGATGGTAATTCAATTAAACATTTAATCTAAACTTTCATTCTAATAAACGAAGGCATTTGTTTGAGAAAGCATGATGACAGTGATTCAGTGACCTTTATCTCGATTCGTAAAATAGTACTTGGCTGATATATGTAACATATGGTATATGTGGGATTACACTTTCTCAGTAAAGTACAGATTCTAGTACTTTTTGGGGTTGGGATCCGAACCCACTCCCTCAGAGCCAGGCACCTAATCGCCAGCACACAACGTCAGCCGTCTAGCCCATTCAGCCACCGCGGCTTCCACATGTTCACTGAGATAGTGTAATCCAAAATATAGCATATGTTCCATTTGACCACTTTCTAAATGGCATTGTGTATTCATTGGTTGATACAGCTTGATTATGTCTGTGATGTTCAACTCAAATGCTGAATATAGTCAGAATAAGCACCATTGTTTACATGTAATTCCCTAATCTCACACATAATTTCAGCACGGAAGGTAAATTCCAGACGGAATACCAACTTGCAGATACCGCATCAAGATATATATTTTGGTTCATATAACAACATTTCTCTTGGTACCCAGAAAATGTCACACACCAAGATATAAAAGTACGACCAAACCGATGATCATTGGCGTACCTACCTGTTTGTGTGCTGTGTTTCTAGAAGTTGTACATTATTTTCGATAGATTTATGTAAATACATGCATTGGCTCGCTGTAATGTCTGTATATATTACTTTTGATTTGCCGAGAGTTATCCACAGCTTGAAATACATCAGGTAATTTACTGAATAGGAATTGATAGGACAAACCGAAAAGAGTTTGGGAGGGGCTGTCACGTTCATGTGATACGTTGATAGCAACATTCATTATGCATTCACATTCAGTATTTTCATCACTTAGTTCAGTTTGTTTGAAGGTAACGTGTCCATGTATAAATTTTGAATACATCTCAAGTACCCTCTTAACGGAAGAATAATCCATCACCATGCACTTGAGCATGGTCTATACCAGGGAATTACCAATTTCAATTGTCTGCCGAAACATATTCCACAGTTTCCACAGCTGTGAAACTTTAATGAACTTTCCTACCAGAGATAAGTGACAGTCTCATACAACGTCCTAAGTGAACTACATTTTTCAGTGGTGGCTTACACATTCTAGCGGTCGTCCAACATTGTTCCTGAAATGGAAACATCTGTCAGCAAAGTCAACTGTGGCAAAGACACGTTCATCTTCAACGCACATTGCAAACTTGTTCCAAGCTGAAGTAATATTTGCATTCTAAGCTTCCTGAGCTCAATATAGCCATCTGTCTTTTCGGCTAAGCTGATTGGCAAGTAGGACGTGTGTTCATACACTTGGACTGTTTTAAATAGAGTTCAGATTTCTTGAACTACAACTTACAAGATGAGTATTCCTACTTTCCTATTTTTCATCATGATGAGTTCATGTTCCCATATTGTCAACCCGTTTCGTGTGTGCACTGAACTCAGAAAGATACCACAGTTGCAACTGGATTATAATCTTCTGGTGCGTTTGTCTAACTTCAAAGCGGTGAAGCCAATATCACTTCTAAAGTGTGCGCGACGATGTCAAGGATGGACACTGTGCAAGTCTTTTGATTATGCAACAAATATTTTCCAATGTCAACTGAACAAGGTCAATAGCTCTGATCTCAGTTCGTTGAAACTCAGCGCCCAGTCAGATTCGATTCACAGGTAGATGTTTTTTCTCTTACATCCCTTTAAAGCTTTGAACCATTTTAAAGGCTTGTCCTTGAATTTTAAGGTCAATTAAAAGAGGTTACTATTTAATCGATGCCTCCAAATAAAAAACAGTTAACGTTTTCGTTAGCGTGTCTGAATGTGAATTATTATCATAATAGCGAATTTAGCTTGTTTCAAATAATACATAACAATGACAAATTTCAAATGAATTTCGACAAACAGGTATCAATAGCATGGAACTTTTCTTTCTGTTAAACATTTATATGTGCGGAAAATAGATATTAATTCAGAAATGTGTTCATTGTGTAAGAATGTGTTGGTATAACCTAATACTTCATTCATGCGAGAGACGTTCCTACACCTTAGTTCTGCAACCAAATTGTAATGTAACAAGTAATATCTACTGTGAAATGAATCGCAATATGTGACACCATTTAATTGGTTGAAAAGTGTTGTGAATTAATATAAGATGTGTCTGAGCTAGATGATGTGCATGCCTCGAATTGGTATATGGTTCAAGCACGAATTATCCAACCTTATAACAGTTCCGATCCTAACCACCATCTTAAAGACGACATGTGTTCATAAATCACAATCAAATCTCGCATTTGCGAAAAGGTAAGGGTTCCTGCCCCACCTGTGGCATTCCACAAACACGTGCAAAGACAAAGCAACTGTTACTCTGGAAAAAAAACACACGTTCAGATAACTCTGGCACTGTGACTGTTCCTTACTTTATGGATGTTTCACGACAGCGTTCATCACTTTATGTTAATGATGATGTTAGAAGGAGCACGGTGCCTTTGATCTCTTCTCAAACCAAAATAAATGTTACTCGAGGCCTGGAAACGTCTTGGTATCTCACTGCGTGTGAACTATTACTATGTCCGAAATGGCAAAAGCATGGCATTCGACAAGACCACATGAATAGCCAATCAGTGCCACATTACGTTTGAGTAATGTTTATAGGTAGAATTGTTCGCAGCTATCTGCTCACATGGTATGATTCCATGGTGGTGATGGATTGATCTAAGACAACTGAATTTTCTTTTTTTATTTCTTTTTCTTCCTCATATTGATAATTTCTGCAGTGTCCGAAACAGAACATGATTTGATCTTTCCTGTCACATTATTAACGGAAACACCTTGACTGCCCAGTGTGTCCCAATCTATCTACGAGTATAGAGAATATTTTTGTCTCTTTTGTAAAACGTTGACTACTGGTTACGCATTGTGCATGTAACAAACGTTAAAATTGACACTAAAGTACAGTTTCTAGTAATTTTTGGGGTTGAGTTCGAATCAACCCAGACGAGTACTAGAATCTGTACTTTAGTGAGAAAGTGTAATCCCAAAGTTTACATATGTTACATTTGACTACTTTCTAAAGTTTTTATTCATATATTGTGCATATAACACTCCGCCATGGAGACAGAAATCTCAGATCCACCAAGATATATTACTCATGATTTGAGTGGTTGAAAAGTGGCATGTCAGCTGACTGTCAACAGGATACCACAAATGAGAAAGAAAATCTGCAATTCAAATTCAAAAGGGACAACACACTGACCAAGGTATGTCAGAAAAATTAGCGTCTCCGTGGATGTAAATACTGTGGCAAGGAATGACGAACCATTACAGAGCTACTACGTACTCATTCTGAATTACTGCATGCATGTTGGTTTAAAAATTCCTTGTCAAAATTCATGACAATTTCGGTAATCATATTATCCCCATATAGTCTTGTTAAATCAGACACATCCAAACTGGGGTATTAAAGAAATGAAACTGACTTCGGACTGACGTCTGAACACACACATCCTTATGAATTTGGTCAGTTTGTTCCCAGGTTATTGTATCCGAGTCAAGGATGTGATGGTGATGAGATTGTGAGATATCGGTTAAATTCTTTTCTTTCATTTCAGTTCAATAACAGATTGGCCTAAGAGTTTTGCTGGTGCATGTCAAGATCACAGTTGTCCTAATGACAAATATTGTGAAGACGTTGATGGTGCCCCAACCTGCCACCAGATCTAATCGGAATAACAGTGTCTTCACTTGTGTGGAGTATCTTGAAGGAAGACCGTGTGGATTTCTCGAAAAGACGGCTGAGATTGTACATTTACAGGAAATTGCTAATCGGAATTACGGCACAGTTTCTTCGCTTGAGTTAATGTCTGCAGCATCTTGGAGGAAGATCCTGTGGAGAAGATGGTTGGGATGGTACATTTACAGGAAATTTCACAAAAGCACAAATGTTCAAAGTACACCAAGGATACGTGTGAACAGTTTCTTTATGTACATCCTATATCAGACACGATGGACATAGTGTGTGTGTCTCTCTTTCATAGATTATCAACATAAAACGTATTTGTAATATGTATGTGGTAACTAACCATTTATTCTTCTCCAAGGAGGCATGATAAGTTGGAGACAAGGCTTAATGTTTAGGACATTTGTTTTGTAAAACGTGGACTCTCTGATAAGTATTATATGGATAATATATAATTTTTCAGTTCACACGTTTTCTCAGGATTTCAGACTGCGTGTTAAAGATCAGGGTTAGAATTGGTCATCAGTAACCCATGCTTGTCGTAGGGGGCGACTAAATGTCATCGTATCTTAATTGCGGAGCTCGGTGCTCATGATGTCAATCACTGGATTTTCTGGTCCAACTCGGTTATTTACAGAAATAAGCTGGAAATATAGCTGGAAAGTGCTAGGTGATGCGTTAAACGAATAAACAAACAAAAAACATGATTTTCAAACGGTCGGTACTTTATAAAGTATGGACAGGCTGCTTTAGAGTTACGATTCGTAAAATCGGACAATCAAAATATTTGCAACAATTACGTCTTTGTATGGGTGTAATGTTTAACAATGTTAGTTCCCATGCGATTTCATGTTGCTTTCAATTTTGATTTGAAATTAGCTGTAAATTATTTTCATTGCAAATTATTTGTTAGACGTTACATTGACAAATTCTCTATAGATATTTTGTATATTGTATATTGTATAATATGTGAATTGTTTTATGATATTTATCCTGCATGCACATGCCGATTAATGTGACCAGATGCTGATATGATATTTAAACCGTTCTACAGTTTCAATATTTCCTGGTGAAGAAGATGAATAAGGGAACACAAGTTTCTCTTCCTGCTAATACAACACAACCTCGTTTCTTTGGAGCTCTTAAATCCAGAAACTCTAGGAAACGGTAACATTAATCCTACCGATAATCCGGCCAGTTTTACTCGGAACAGGAACGGAGTGTCACGGTATTAATCCTTTAATATAATAAATGCAAACACTTTTTGGACAAAGCTCTAAAATTGTGTGTTTCAATGACACTTTGAATCTAAGCACTTGTTTAAGAAAGCGTCATAACTGGTTCGAAATCAGTGAAAATTATCACAATTCCCAAAGTGGTAGAACTTGGCTGATATAGCTTTATTGTGTCTTTATTTTTTTCGTGTATTGGAGTTTCCTGTGACGTTCAAATAAAATGCAGAGTATGGTCAAAATCTCCTCATTCTTTCAATAAATTATCACACACCATTTCGAACAGAATTCTATTAATTCAAACTGGTATTTGTTTGAGGATAAAGTCTCAGTTACGTCGTAACACCAGAGAACAAAATGCCAGTTGGCAGATATCACATCAAAATCCATTTTGGTTCATTAGCAACATTCCCCTGTTAAATAGAACATTTCACGCACCTAGTACGATCAATTCGATTATCATTGGCGTACTTGCCTCTTTGTGAGTTGTGTTCCTTGAATTTGCACCTTCTTTTAGATAGATACCTATAAATAAATGCTTTTGTCCCACTGTAATATTTGTGTATATTACTGTAGATTTCCAGAAACTTATCCGACTTGTCTTGACTGGCTGAAACATACAATGAGTCTTTTAAATACAAATTGTGTTGAGTGAAATAGACAGGTAGTATATAACAAATAGGAATGGATTGGTCAAGGTGAAATGATATAGACCAAAATTTATGGATAACAACTTCTTTTTATTCATGAGTGCGACGTTTCGATGTACCGTTGTCAAGCATAAATGCACATTGTACTCCCAAATTCTAAATTGCCACTCAAAGAAGTTAAGGTGAAATGAGTTTTGAGAGGAATCACGTGGCCGTAACATAACGATATCACACAATTATATCAGATTAACTATAGTTAATTTTTACTCCTGTTATGTGGATGTCTAATGAGTTGTGTGTGTCTAAGGACCGGAACACGATGGTAATTGCATAAATAAAATTTAGTTATTTTTCTGTCTTGTGCTTTATATTCATACAGTTTTTTAGGTAAAGGCCTGTAAATAAATGTATCTTGTCCCATTGTAATATGTATTTATATCACTATAGATGTTCAGAGAGTTATGCTCTTGTGCTTGACAGACGTTTCCAAAACACATCACCTTCAAATTCTTAAAGACAACACGTGCAAATTATGGTCATCGTTTGGAATTCTTTGAGCGGGCAGGTTTACAAAGATTTGTAGCCCAAGTGTTATCGTTAGGGTTCTTAGTTAAGATGTGTAATACTGATTGTCATTGGTGTTGTTAGACTCATATACATATATACCTTTTCATTTTATTGTATCT
Organism: Haliotis rubra; assembly: GCF_003918875.1. Lineage (NCBI taxonomy): Eukaryota > Metazoa > Mollusca > Gastropoda > Lepetellida > Haliotidae > Haliotis > Haliotis rubra. The sequence continues at coordinate 23,838 of NW_025767679.1, forward strand.
GTACTTGTTTGAATAAACATGCCTAAAGCATGCATTTTGTGAGATCTTCCTATTTTGTACAGCCAATTTGAAATGAAATCTCTAAGTTGATATCAATTATATGCTCGAAAATAATATGTAAGAAATTATAGCCATCTTGTAACATATGTTATATTTGGGACTACACTATCTTTGTAAAGTAAAAGGCGACTATCTTGTCGTAGAGGCGACTAACCCCGGGTGGTCAGTTTCGCTGACTTGGTTGACAAAATGTCATCGGTTCCCAATTGCGCAGATCGATGCTCATGCTGTTGATCAGATTGTCTGGTCCAGACTCGATTATTTACAGACCGCCGCCATATAGCTGGAATATTGCTGAGTGCGGCGTAAAACTAAACTCACTCACTCACTCACTTTGTAAAGTACAGATTCTAGTACCCACACCCCAGAGTCAGGCACATAATCGTTAGCACACAAAGTCAGACGCCTAGACCGCTCAGCCACGTCTAACTTTGTGTGCTGGCGATTATGTGCCTGACTCTGGGGGTGTGGGTTCGAATCCCGGTTGGGACTCAACCCAACAAAAGTACTAGAATCTGTACTTTACAAAGAAAGTGTAATCCCAAATATAGCATATGCTACATTTGACCACTTTCTAAATGGCATTGTGTATTTTGTAGCCACCTTGTTGTCAGAACTGTATGAGAATTGTGTAATGCATTGCTTTTATACCAGCGGTTGTTTATGGAGAAATTCGAAGTTCAAAAGTACAAGACAGGAAATAGGACCAGTTCTGTCTGTTTGACCTTTCTAAAACCTGTACCTTGTATTGATTGTGATTCTTTATGTCCATTTTCATGTCAGGTATATCAAACTGCCTTAACATCTACATGCACAGGATATGACATTGAGAGATAAAAAAACAGTTAAACCAATGGCATGGCATACTTGTATATAGCTGTACAACAATTCAGGGTGTTAACAGATACTAATGTCAGAACCTTTACTGTTTTAAATGGACTGACTGACAACATATACTCGTTAACTTAGTATATTCTCCCATGCCGAAGAACCAGAAACCCCTCTGATGAACCCCGTCTTGTGGTCTTTATATATGGCTAGGAATTCAGCCAAAACTCGCGTATTACCAAGTCACTTCCTTTGAAGGTTATGGCTAGAGTCATCTACGTCATTGTGAAATATTTACCTACCGTGTGTCTAAAAAGACAAGAATTATATAAATGTCCATTTGTTCAATTAGGATTGTGGACTTTTCGTTTTTATAGGATGTGACCGTTTACATCAAATTTAGGGAGGAGTGCAGCGATGTGTCATTATATAAACAAACGATATATAGACACGAAGATCACTGACAGAAACAACAAAACCATTTCCACATCCATAAGAAATCTCTAGAAGCAGAGACGATTGTTCAATTCTGATTATATAAGGTGTATGTGTTTGTTTGATGCTTCACTGACCAGTATTACAGCTGTACGACGCGGTCTGTAAACAATCGAGTCTGGGTCTGGTGATTGACAACATTGAGATACGATGATAGAGCTCGGTTTATGAATCACAATTACACAGTGATACCTGGTGTTCGCTAAACGGTGAGTGTATGGAACACATCATTAACTTATCTTATGCAAAGGTTAGTTAACTGTTCACCAGACAAAATTGGGAATGTATGCTTCAAGTCAAAATAGGGCTTGCATCGGACATAACTTTGTCAAATTTAGCATTGTCCTCCACATGTCTACCATAAAACGTTTTTCGGAGGGCTTGAATGTTGTATTGAGTGAGTGAGTGAGTTTGGTTTTACGCCGCTTTTAGCAATATTCCAGCAATATCACGGCCGGGGACACCAGAAATGGGCTTCACACATTGTACCCATGTGGGGAATCGAACCCGGGCCTTCGGCGTGACGAGCGAACGCTTTAACCACCAGGCTACCCCACCGCCCCCTTGAATGTTGTAACCTTGATCGGGCAACATCTGAGCAAGAGTGGTTTGACGCTTTTTGAAAAGACCATGCACGATTGTGCCAAAAAGGTTTTGAAATGTAAACACCAAAGGCTGGAGCTGTTGGAATATTGCTCGACATGAAGGAAAGTTGAATACTATAAAGTTGAAATCCACGTGTACATCGTTGTGTACAACGACCTCACACACTAGAACACGATATTCCTGTCAACCTATATTGAACTAATTTGTACTTTCTTTGTACTGTTTATTGTCCTTTCCGCGACATTGACGTTGTGTCAATGCTTCCCTGCACATTATGGCTTCTGGAAGAGAATGTAAAAGTAGCATTCTAACAACAAACGCTATCAACAGCGGAAGTTAAGTGCAGCACATTAGTGCCTTCAGGAAACTCTCCAGATGCATGAACGATAACAATGACGGGGAAATAGAGCATAGTACCAGGACCCACGACTGTATTATGAAGGTATTTTGTTTGATATAATCGATACGATATATTCGACTAAGGAAAGGTTGGTTCAAATCATTAAATAAATGAGTAAGTATGGTTTTGCGCCGCTTTTAGCAATATTCCAGCAATATCAAGGCGGAGGACACCAGAAATGGGCATCACATAGTGTACCCATGTGGGGAATCGAACCAGGGTCTTCAGCGCGAGGAGCGGACGCTTTAACCATTAGGCTACCCACCGCCCCCTTCAATAAATGATCACAAATAAGAATCATTACAGTCGTCAAAACGTTTGACCGCGCCTTTGAACCTAAGTGAGTGAGGCAGTCGGGGGTCCGCTTAAAAATAGCAATGTTCATTGATGGCACAGGAATGTTCAGCAATAAAGATGTATCTGCCATCACACTATTGAACTGCTCAGTAATATGAATGCATATGTTTTAGAGTGAGAGAACATGGTTTTACTTTTTTACGCCGCTTTTAGCAGTATTTAGGCAATATCACGGCTAGGGACACCAGAAATGGGCTTGATACATTGTACCCATTGTGGGAATCGAACCCGGGCCATCGGCGAGACGAGCAAAATCTTTCACCGCTAAGTTACCCCTTATTCTGGGTATATATCAGCATGAGGAAATGTCATTTGGTGAATATTTCTTATGGTCAACTGATACTTCCCGTGTCATTATTCTAGAAGTTTCTCATACAGACCTGAAACAAATATCCCCAATGCAGCCCATGCAAGCCTAGGATATATAGCAAGTCTAGATTAACACAGTTTCAGGACAAGTGAAGAAAGTCCCTGGGCTCCTTTTTGTAATAGATTATGATTATAACTTAGGAACTGGTTTTGTCTGTAAAACATGTTCATGACAGAGACGAGATAATAGTCTTTAATTCTAGCAAACTGAATGAACAAATAACATTAATAGTGCATATGCAAATGAATCATACTGATATTGCTAATGTGTGTTATCAACGATAATTGTCAATAACCGATACATGAGCTGAGTTGAAATTGGCTCTAACTTCTCATTCAAAACTATTGCCATACATGGCACCGTGCTTCATGTGCGTTTTTGTAGTGGTAAGATAGCACGTGTAACATGTAACACATTATAGTGATTCCAAGACGACCAGTTATTGTATAATTCGTGCCAAGCACCAGGCAGGGTTGCAAGCAAGCGCCATTCTTAAGGTATTTTGGTACGTCGAGGTGAGCGGATCCAACCACCGACCTCAAAGCTGACGCTCTGTCCGCTAGACCACAGAGCTGGTCTGTTGTTTCTAGAGCGTCACGAAGTGAATGCATCGAGTGAGTGAGTGACTTTAGCTTTACGCCGCTTTTAGCAATATTCCAGCAATATCACGGTGGGGGACACCAGAAATGGGCTTCACACATTGGACCCATGTGGGGAATCGAACCCGGGTTTTCGGCGTGACGAACAAACGCCTTAACCACTAGGCTACCCCACCGTAAAAATAATCCTAATAATAGTTAGACAGATAACTTCTCTTGATGCATGTCTAATCTTTTCAATTGCATGTTGGAAATATTAAAGAAACAAATACTGACTCACTTTGGCAAGTATGCCGCATAAATGTATGGACCCCATAACCTTTTCGTCACCTCTAAACTCAGTAGCAGAATAAGATCAGGAGAAAATGGTTTTGGAAGTGGTAACTATGTTTCTTCAGGAAGGAAGAAGTAAACTGCTGGGGTTTGTACCTTCCACCTTTTACATTACAATTTTACTTTAACAGTTTCATGCCACTGAACTGGAAGGAGATGAGTGTGTGTGTTATTTTGAAAAATCAAGTGCAGAATTATTGAACGTAGGCTGAGTGTCACGACGTGCGTCGTCGTTTTTTCCGGGTATTGACGTCGACGTGTAATGTTACAACATGACTTGAGATCCATACGTCTTCACCCACGTCACCGCAAACCAAGCATTTAACATGTATTCTGAAGCAACCAAGCGCATCAAAGCAAGTGTTGTGAAAATAGCTTTGGGTGGGGATTCAAAGTTGTTTATTGTGAACCGTGGTTGACACGGAAGAGAAAATTACTTACAAGAGTACTGGAATCTTGACATATATACACAGGAAAAAAGTATCGCAACTCCCATATTTTTCATAGTATTAATATGTTAACATTAATAACAGCAAAGAAACTTATCCAAACCTCAATTTAACTTACTCTTTGGATAAAGGGACCCCAAAGGAATAATTAAATGACAATTAAATTAAACACAAAAGAACGCAAACCTGTAGTTTATTCAGAGAAGCAGACATGAAAAAGACTCATTTTGTAGTGTTAAAAGATGGTTGTTTGACGTTAACAAGTTTGGTCATTTTCAGGATTCTGGCTTGGGTGTTAGTGATTTACCGTTGTCCATTCAGATATTTGTCTGATCGTTACTAGGTCACGTTTTCACGTGAGAGGCATGCCCGCACCATGAATGAACCCCTGCCAAACGGTACTTTCTCCAAGATATTCCGTTGTGCATGTACAGTATTTCTGCGGCACCAGACAGGAGACAGGATCAATAATGATTTTCGTCCGACCGGTGAATCTCTCTTCATTGCCTAAAATACCCGTGTCGTTGAGCTTGAAAGCAAGCTGTTTGTAGTGAGTATTGTGTGTTTGTTCGTTGGTTGGTTTATTGTTTAACACCACACTCAGCAATATTCCAGCTATGTGACGGCGATCTGTAAATACTCGAGTTCGGGCCTGACAATCCAGTGATTGACATCATGAGCATCAATCTACCAGTTGGAATACGATGACATGCATGAACCGAGCCAGCGAGTCTGGCCACTCAATCCCGTTACGCCAAACATGGGCTGCTGAAGACCAGTTCTAACCCGGATCCTCACGGATAATTTGTAGTGAGTAAGGCTTTAAGCCAATTTTTGCAATAGTCCAGCAATATCATCACAAATTGAGCCCAAGGTGGGAATTGAATGACGAGCGAATGCTTTAACCACTAGGCTACCCTTCGCAGTAAGCTATTGGTCACATTAAAATGCGTTGTTAGTTTATATACTGCCTATAGAGATCTCTTCATTTTAGACTGTATCCAAATAAGCCTGCTGGTCTAAACTGATTACAGTGTCAATTTTACTTCAGTTTGTATGTGTGTTTTGACAACCACCATTAATCGTTTGTCATATATCTCTTACAAATAATTCGTGTTTCTCCTTTGAAGTCTTACCCCCCGATAATCCTTGCCGCAGAAAGGACTGTACACCGTACAGTGCAGCTAGAGCTCCCTGGGGGCCTTCGTCAACCAAATGGCAGCTGTGTTTTTATTCCATAATCTGAAAATGTAAGCACAAATACGTTAATAATTAATCCAGCAGGTGTCAGAAGGGACCCATGGCGCAGCCCTGCCGAGCCTGTGACAGTGTCGCAGCGCGTGGGTGGAGATAGTGGGTGAAGGGTTGAAGGGGTATCATACAGATATATCAGGTTAATTGAGTTCATTCGTTTATGATTTGACGTGCAGCCAAACTCTTCGAATGTTGTTAACCACTGTAGACACATGTGAGATAACGATACTTTCGGTGTGTAGTACTTGTGGAAAATGACTTAATAAGCATTTATTAAAAACGTCCATATCAAAACATTAATGCATCCTGCTGATAATTCTAACGTCTATTTTTTCAAATTCCTATAGCTAGCTGTTTTCACTGGTCATTGTTTCTTTGGTCGTTTGTGGTGGTAAGTTTCCAGGTGATGACAGTGGTCTGTAAATTTTCGACCTTGGACCCGACGAGCCAGTGATTAAAACCACGACGTTAGAATCAATCATGTCCCGCTGTCTGATCCCCTGATTCTTTGAATTACCAAATATCTGATGAAAAATTATTTGATATTATTGTGTCAAAATTGTTATTGTTTGTTTAAATACTGGGACTAAGTTCAGCACATATTGCGTTACGCACGATAGCTGAAGGGCGGTGAGGTAGCCTAGTAGCTAAAGCATTCGCTCATTGCGTCCAAGACCAGGGTTCTATTCCCAACATTTGTAGAATGTGTGAAGGCCCTATTTGGTGTTCCCCGCCGTGATATTGCTGGAATTTTGTTAAAAGCAGTTGAAGACATATTCACTCACTCACTCACTCACCCAGACCCACTCACTCACTCACCCAATCATCATAGCTGAATATAATAATGGCTTGAGACAGGACTCTGTTCCATGTTACAGGAAGTTAGCATCATAGCAATGGATCATAAAGATAAAATACAGTATGAGGAGTTTTTCAGTTCTGTGTGGAACAAACATTAACTTACACTCCAGTAGAAACTGCTATCATTAGTTTTCTAGTACCAGCAGGGGAGCTGGAAAGTCCTTAACATAGTCTGTACACGTGGTGAATGTTAGTGTGAACAGCCCCCTTGAGAGACCGCCTCAACCTCTTCAGTAAACAGACTCGACAATAGACTGTCTTCGGTAGGTGTAACGACTCCTTCGTCCTTTACTGTGGAAACACAGGTGATGTATCGACCTCGTGTTGGTGTAGCGTGGAGTGCATCCATTAGAACACATTCGTTTTCTTTTGAATTTCTTAAGACCACTTAAATCGGTTGAACCATGGCCAGTTGACGATTGGAGGCTAGGTACATCAGCTAGTCTTCTAGTCAATCAACTGTTACAGACAAGTTAAATCAGTTGAACCAGAGCTGGTATGTTCCTACAGACTTGTCACGTCAGCTGGATCAGAGCTACTCCACTCCTAAAGACGTGTTACGTCAGACTTGTTACGTCAGTTGGACCAGAGCTGGTCCACTCCGACAGACTGATTACGCGAGTTGGACCAAAGGTGGTCCACTTCTACAGACTTGTTACGTCAGTTGGACCAAAGGTGGTCTACCGTACACCTACAGACTTGTTACGTCAGACTTGTTACGTCAGTTGGACCAAAGCTAGTCCATTCCTACAGACTTGTCACGTTAGTAGGACCAGAGCTAGTCCACTTCTACTGACTTGTTACGTCAGTTGGACCAAAGCTAGTCCACCCCTATTGATTTGCTACGTCAGTTGGACCAACGCTAGTCCACTCCTACAGACTTGTTACGTCAGTTGGACCAGAGCTAGTCAGCTTCTACAGACTTCTTACGTCAGTTGGACCAACGCTAGTCCGCTCCTACAGACTTCTTACGTCGTTTGGACTAAAGCTAGTCCACTCCTACTGACTTGTTACGTCAGCTGGACCAAACCTCATCCTCTTCTACTGACATGTTACGTAAGATGGACCTGAGCTAGTCCGCATCTACAGACTTGTTACGTCAGATGGACCAAAGCTAGTCCACTTCTACAGAATTCTTACGTCGGTTGGACCAAAGCTAGTCCGCTCCTACTGACTTGGTACGGCAGTTGGACCAAACCTCATCCACTCCTACAGACTTGTTACGTCAGCTGGACCTGAGCTAGTCCGCACCTACAGACGTGTTACGTCAGTTGGACCCAAGCTAGTCCACTCCTAAAGACTTGTTACGTCAGCTGGACCAAAGCTAGTCCATCCCTACTTATTTGCTACGTCAGTTGGACCAACGCTAGTCCGCTCCTACAGACTTCTTACGTCGTTTGGACCAAAGCTAGTCCACTCCTACTGACTTGTTACGTCAGCTGGACCAAACCTCATCCTCTTCTACTGACATGTTACGTAAGATGGACCTGAGCTAGTCCGCACCTACAGACTTGTTACGTCAGATGGACCAAAGCTAGTCCACTTCTACAGAATTCTTACGTCGGTTGGACCAAAGCTAGTCCACTCCTACTGACTTGGTACGTCAGTTGGACCAAACCTCATCCACTCCTACAGACTTGTTACGTCAGCTGGACCTGAGCTAGTCCGCACCTACAGACGTGTTACGTCAGTTGGACCCAAGCTAGTCCACTCCTAAAGACTTGTTACGTCAGCTGGACCAAAGCTAGTCCACCCCTACAAACTTGTTACGTCATTTGGACCAAAGGTGGTCCACTCCTACAGACTAATTACGTCAGTTGGACCAAAGGTGGTCCACACCTACAGACTTGTTACGTCAGTTGGACCAAAGGTGGCCCACTCCTACAGACTTGTTACGTCAGCTAGGACAAAGGTGGTCCACCAAAGGTGGTCCACTCACACAGACTTGCATCGTCAGCTGGACCAAAGCTAGTCCACCCCTACAGACTTGTTACGTCAGTTGGACCAAAGGTGGTCCACTCCTACAGACTTGTTACGTCAGCTAGACTCAAGGTGGTCGACTTTTAATAACTTGTTACATCGGCTAGGACAAAGCTTGTCCACTCCTACAGACTTGTTACGTCAGTTAGACTAAAGGTGGTCGACTTTTACAGACTTGTTACATCGGCTAGGACAAAGCTAGTCCACTCCTACAGACTTGTTACGTCAGTTAGACTAAAGGTGGTCGACTTTTACAGACTTGTTACATCGGCTAGGACAAAGCTAGTCCACTCCTACAAACTTGTTACGACGGTTTAACAAGAGCTTGTCAACTCCTAAAGACGAGCTACGTCAGTTGGACAAGAGTTGGTCCACCCATGTTGACTAGTTACGTCAGTTTGAACAGAGCTTGCCCGCTTCTACAGACAAGTTACTTCGTGCAAGCATTAATTGATTTGTTTAATGGTGTCAGGCTAGAAATGTTGCACCATTACGTACCACACTATCTGAAATCAAACTGTTTTTGACGATCAGTGGAAACACTACTAACGATATCAATTTCGATTTCCACACATGAATACATGTGAGAACCGATGTACTACTAACATATTCAAGTTATACCGAGATAAAAATCATTCTTTTGTTTTATAAAATATGAGGTTGGTTTGTTTACATAACTTTAGATATTTGAACAAACAACAAACACACATATTGTGAGTTAACTATTATATGTCACCAAAACTGCATTAGAAACAAGTTTAGATGTTCCTTAAGAATATCATCCCATTAATTATTTTAATTATTCAAGTAACACGTTCCGCGGGTTAGGTATGTCATTTACAACCACAATTTGATAACAGTAGAGTCAGCTTGACGTCAGCCTCAGTTATGTAGTGAATCATATGTCCAGTATGTACATATACTAATCTATCGTAACAGGATGGCTACAACTTAAACTGGATAATCGAGGGTTGGTGCAACAACAGTCAGAGTTATGCTCACGTTATAAACTATATTTTACGTGCGGTTTCACTATTTGTTATCTGCTTGCATTGTGGAGATGATAAGTAGCGTTATTAATAGACATTGTTGATGACTCTATCACCTGAGATGGTCGTGATTTTATCACTGTTACACGATAAACTATCCCAAGATAATATGTCTGCCAGTTTGCAGAACATCATTATCTAAACAAACATGTATCATAATACTATAGACCACTGTCCCTGCAAATGTAGACAAGGACTGGAGCATTGAGACATATACATGTGTTTACGTGCGTTTCTTACATTCCACGATACTTGTACATAGAAATACATTCGCGAGTAGAGAGCGGGTGAGGGAGGAGACACAGGGGGAGTGGGGCGGTCAGATGGCATTTCTAAAAACATATGTACAGTCACTCGGGGAGGGTAAAACACATATTTTCAAAGGGTAATAAAATAGTTGTCAACAAAACAACACATGAAAAGTGGTTCTGCACACTTAGGAGATAATTATCCTTATCCTGAAGGCTGCACCCACGAATGTATACTTAATTCTGTCCTTTAAAGAGGCAAGTCTAGATAAGCGGACAGTATAAGGATGCTAGTCTGTCAGATTTTTATATTGTTTAGAAATTATCGTTTAAACTATTAATTATTACCTTATTACTTGTGCAAGTCTAACTTATCCTATAAATCATGTGCTGTCCCTTATGTGTACTTGGCATTGATTTCCAGGTTTTTAATTACCATTTAATGGAGGGGTAGTGGGGAACCTGTGGGGTGTTTACTTTTAAATTACACATATTTTCCCAACATTACCATCCATAAACCAAAAAAATTCTACCTTCACTTTTCTGGCAGCTGAGAAAGGAATGGAAATGGATACTTATTCGTGTTTCTGTAATCACAAACAAATATAACATTGCTTGAATCCAAACCCAAATCAAATCTGCAATGTCGGCTTTGAAAACTGATAAATGCACCCGTAAAATCTCCGAAACCGCTCCACGATCGAAGCAGTAGTCCGTAAATGAAACATCAGAGAACAATATAAACCTAATTAGTTCCTCCTCTGATTATAACATGTAAATAGCGGATAAAGGCAGAACATCGTAAACTACCACACGTGTATAAAATATAAATCACTATCGATACTTTGAAAATAATGCATGCTTTAGAAAAAAATTGTTGTTTAGAAAAAAACGAATGGTAATTGTTTTGTTGACTTTTGCTGTTTATGTTTTTCTTTCTAACCTATTCTAAATTGTAATTAATGAGTAATTCGGGATCACAAGTGGTCTATAATTTAGGCGTGCCACAAATGAGGGTTTGAATCCCTGTTCGACAAAATCATGTTTCTTCGTTTGTCGGCACCATTCCTGTGTTCGTGAGTTTCACCAGACTTCTAAGACATCCATCCAAATTTGAGCTATTATCGCATACCAAACAGACAAGCTTTGATATAACTGAAATTCTGTTCAAATAAACGCACTCACTCACTCATTCCAAATTAAGTGACGAGAGGTAATCCATCTATTTCAAACTTTACGAATGTACTTTTTAATTGGATGTCATTGCAAACTGTTGGATCAGTTTTACTGTTAATGCAGTGAAACTTTGTAAAATGATCATATCAGATATTAAAAATACAAAAAGTATTAATTTTTACATAAATGAAGTAAACAACGGTCTGGTATTGACAATTATATAATAGATCTTGTTCTAAGTTTGGTATAATAATATAAACCCTCTTATTTTGTTTCGATCATACGTTTGGTATTCTTTATTGCATGTAAATGTTTATTAGTTATATATGCTCTACCACACAATCAATTGTCGTGGGATGTTTCAGTTCAGTGACATACAATCCGACTGCACACGGAATAATACGAGAAGTAGCAAGTGCGTGAAAGTATCATTGTTTTTCATTGGATAGTGTTTATAGCCTATCCAATCAAAATATTTCTCTTATGCGTGCTCTATCCCGTGAGGAGATAACTCGCGGAAGGTCAATATCTGACTGGAGCTGGGTTCGATTTGAGGACATTTACGTGTGTTGGAAAGAATTTTGAAGTTGGTTATCAGTAAACTGTAATTGTATCTGTTGACCATACAAAGGAGAAGTCGTCCTCGGATGTGGATGAGAGTCAACCCAGACAGTTCGACAGGTGTGTAAGACAGAGCGCGAGCAGTATGGCAGTGAGGTTCGCTCAGCTGCTTCTGTCTGAGATAATATTAGTGAATTTAGACACGTTTAGTTCGCATGATTTAATTCAGAGTGCTTGGATATGTAACAGTATTTATTTTACAGGAATAGTCATTGAATACCAGTTGCTGTGGTTATTTCCCAGCAAGTCTTTCAGTGAATGTTTCACATTTTGCCGAATGTTATGTTGTAATACTGTCAGAAACAACTTGTAGAAAAATCAATGACTGTGAGTCAGAGGTAGGATGCCTTGAATTAAAAAATGTTCTGAATATGTTCCAACATAGCTACTTGTGGAGCGTGATTTAATAGCAGTCAGGTTAGTATCACCAATCAATTCAGGAACAGGATGAACCCTTGGGCTCTGCGCTTTTCACCCCATCATGGCCATGCCCAATAATCATGATCATTATCCAGATTGTGTCTCAATGCTTCTGTTCGAATTACACACTACTGGTCAAATGAAACATTACCCATAAATATATCACACATTGTGATGTGAGCATTTTTGTCATCCTTCATTCTTACTGGTCTATACTCGATGCACATTATGTAGACATACATGTTTCACCATTACAGATGCCGTGTACAAACACAAAATTAAGGCACGATATAATATTGAATGCATGACTAATCTGTATGTGCAAGTAATTTATTTTTGTTGATGCACATCATAGATTATTCATCATGTTCGAGGAATATTGCTGAGTGCGACATTAACAACAAACCAACCATCATAGGATGACAAACTGTTTGTCGTCCAAAACCATTCTTCCAACTTTTTCAGTTTGCAAGCCATGGTAAACAGTGATTGTTTTAATGGAAAAGATATCAGTGATGTCATATTGTTTAGATGTCATAACCATGTTGTCAAAATGTTGTCTGCAAGGCATCGTGATGCAACTCACAGACCAATCTCACCCTAGCACTGTCTTCTGTGGGATAAGTCCCTGATGAACATAGTGAAGATGTTTAATATTTCATCATATTCATTAGTTTGCATGGTTTTAGGCGGTCACTAACGTAGTCGTTAGTGTAAATTCATCCACTACCCATCAAATATGCTTCAGTCTCAACTGCTTTGTCCCAAGTCTACAATTGATTCTTCCCCATGTTCAGCTCCTGACCACTGACAGTGACATCTTAATGCATGCAACATTGAATGAGTAATGCAGTGTTCCTTTTGTCCAAGGTATCATTCACTATCATCAGCTGATCCACATTTTCCTTTACATACACTCAAATATTTACTGACCACCGTGATAAAGCTGGAAAATTGCTGGGTTCGGCTTTAACATGTTCTATCAACAATCAAACTTTATATTGTAACATTTGACTATTTGACATATATCACATCACATGTATCTCTCGTCACGATATGGCTGCAATATTGCCGATGTGACGCTAAATAATAACTCACTCACTCACATGTATCTCATGGATGTTGTTTAGTAACGTGTGTGGTATGGACTGTGTACCAATCCATCGAGCAATAGTCAGCAGACCATGACCAGTGTTTCATTTCAAAGTGTTTTGGTCATTTATAGTTATTGTAAATGGTATTACAGTTTACATATACTGTGGAGACATCTGCTTGCCTTATTCAAATAAATTACTGTCACAGATTCAGCAATTCTGTTTATAGGTGATTTTACAGTTTCAAAACTATTTGTCATTATGCAACATCAGTTATCAGTTTCTTTAAGGAAAATAGTTTTTTGTAACACACTTTGAAAAAAAGCCTTATTTGTGCCGGCTTATTGTCAATTCTGTAGATTGATGCTCATCATGTGAGTCACAGGATTGTGTGGTCCAGACTCACACTGACTTCACATAGATAGAATATCGCTGAATGAGGCTTGAAACAACAAAATATGAACAGCAGTATTATTATCATGATAAAACATGTTGGTCAATCTGACTGTTGTTATGGGGACTCTACAACTCAACTTTATGATCATCAGAGTCATCATGTTCCACCATTTCTATCAGAGTGAGTGAGGTTTTATGCCACTTTTTCAATATTTCAACAATATTATGTCGGGGGACACCAGAATTGGGCTCCGAACCCTCACCTTCAGAGTCAGGCACCTTTATGGCTATCGATCCTTACAGTCAAGTCGTTAATTGTTCTGAAAGTAAACAGAAAAAGATGAATAGAAAGCCTGCAATCAGTCATCCAACAATCACAACAATCATATAGAAGAGGGTATGTTGAGAATAGGGATAGATGAGTGCGTGAGTGAGTTTAGTTTTACGCCACACTTAGCAATATTCCAGCAATATGGCGGCGGTCTGTAGTAATCGAGTCTGGACCAGACAATCCACTGATCAGCAGCATGAGCATCGATCTATGCAATTTGGATACAATGACATGTTTCAACCAAGTCAGCGAGCATGACCACCTGATCCCTTTAGTCACCTCTTACAACAAGCCTGGGTTACTGGAGACCAATTCTAACCCGGATCTTCACAGGTATCTGGATTAAAGAGGAAGACGGGAAGCATATTAAGGAGGGTATGTTGAGACCTGATAGATCATGATGAGCATAGTTAACATGGATAGTGATGTTTGAATGAAGTGTCTATAACCTGTTTACCTGTGCCGAAACCTTTACACATGAGATACATTTCAAATAATGCATGACATAAAACTCATTGTGCAAGTGTCATGCAATACCTGTATCACCAATGGACATATCTAATCAGGTCATTGCTGCCCCATCAGAGGTAACTAACCAGATTTGATGCCCAGCTGATGCTTGTCTTCGTATCCCAAATAGGGGCAGTGGGGTAGCCTTGTGGTTAAAGCGTGTGCTCGTCATGCCGAAGACCCGGGAAGATAAAGTCCTGGGGCTCACATCAACTTGGTTGAGTGTTATCGTAGCCCTATTACATGGATTGATGCTCATTATATAAATTGGGGCAGTGGGGTAGCCTAGTGGTTAAAGCGTTCTCATGTCACACCGAAGACCCGGGTTCGATTCCCCACATGGGTAAAATGTGTGAAGCCCATTTCTGGTGTCCCCTGCCATGATATTGCTGGAATATTGCTAAAAGCAGCATACCCACTCACTCACTCACTTGTATCCCAAATGCATAGGTTAATCATTACCCTAATCAGTGGGTTTTCTGTCCCAGGCTCAATTACTGTAAACATACTTTTTTTCGCTTGGTGCAAATTTCGCGGAATTGACAGTTTAGACTACATCGCGCAGTCAATTATTCACGCAATCAGTAATTGCCGGAACTGCCAGCTGTCTCTTAGGCCGCCACTAATAGCAATGAAAACAACCAGAGTGGCTTAACCTGTCAGGCGGCGTGTATTGCTTACTCACAGGAAATTCCTACCTGCGCGATATATACAGTAACACATTTACTCACGGAAGTATTAGGCACTTAGGAAGTGAGATATAGTGATGCAAATATAAAGAGATGAAAAATACATCAGTCTTATGTTCCAAATTCTGACAATCCTGACGATGGCATTGCGACTGACTGAGTTTGGTTTTACGCCGCTTTTAGCAATATTCCAGCAATATCACGGCAGGGGACACCAGAAATGGTTAAAGAAAGCACCTACCCCCAAGACACCTGGACTTCCAGATCCAAATGATTGCAAAGATGGTACTGAGGCCGAAGTCGTAATCGCTGCAAATGCTGCCGTAGATCTACTCCAGGAATAAATGGCGACAAGTGACACATCATGTGACCCATCATTCCATAAAACGAAACGTGGGGAATACAGTAATTACGATGCAGAAGTACAGGCGAAAATTGCTGTGTATGCGATTGAACATGGTGTTATGAAGGCAGCCCGTAAGTTCTCTTGTGAACTGAAGAATAAAGTCAACAGATGTACTGTCCGTAGTATGAAAGCCAGTTTCTTGAAACAGCAAAGTACTAGTAAAACAGCAGAATCTCCACGCTGATTGGTTAAGGCTGTCCGAGGTCAGAGGCCAAAGCTGGGTCAATACGAAGACAAGATTAAGAACTGGGTGAAAAAAACAAGATTGTCTGGTGGTGCTGTTAGCACAAGAACATTGCTTGCAGCAACTGATGGAATCATGCGAAAACGTCACAAATCTGTGTTGAAAGAATTTGGTGGACATGTTGAGTTGACTGATTCCTGGGCTAGATCTCTTCTACGATGCATGGACTTTGTTAAACGCAAGGGAACTAAAGGTGTGAAGAAGCTGCCGTCTGATTTCGCCAACATCAAAACAGAGTTCCTGAATCGAGTACAGAATGTCATCGACCAGAATGCCATCCCCGATAAACTACCGTAGTCATCAACTGGGACCAGACTGGCCTCTCTCTCCTTCCTGGTGGTGACTGGACCATGGAAGAACGTGGGACGAAACAAGTGACCATCTCAGGCATGGAAGATAAGTGACAGACCACTGATCTACTTTCAATGACCAAGTCAGGTGATTTGCTGCCCCCTCAGCTGATCTACGCTGGAAAATCAGACCGATGTCATCCATCCATCAACTTTCCTGCTGACTGGGACATCACACATACAGAATCACATTGGAGCACCGAGGAATCCATGCTAAGATTTGTGGAGAAAGTCATCAACCCCTATGTTGTAGCAACACGTAACCACTGTGATTAGACCCCGATCACAAGGCATTATGCATCTTTGATGTCTACCGAGCTCATCGTACGGACAGTTTGCATGAACTCCCACAAGAGGTGAGGTGAAATTGGGTTTAGCGTCGTGCTTGGGAATATTTCGCTCATATAATGACGTGCATGCGTGTGTATGTGTATGTGCGGCTGCTTGTACTAGCCCAGACTTAAGCTAGTTTTATAGTGCTAGCCCACTGAGATACCATGCCGCAGTGAAGCATGAATACCCCACTCAGACACATTATTCTGACTCCGAGCCCACCAGTCCTTGTACCCATTAATGCCGAGAGCCAGGCAGGGACCAACAAGTACCATATTTTAACGTCTTTTGGTATGACGCAGTCGGGAATCGAACCTGCGACCTTCCGCTCTCTGGGCGGACACTCTAACCACTACACCACGGAGGCGGTCAACCCCTACAAGAGAAGAACATTTGTTTCCTGTACGTCCCAGCCGCCTGTACTGACAAGCTGCAACCACTTGACCTGGCTCTCAACAAGAACTTTAAGGGCGAAATCAAACAGTGCATCCACGAGTGGTATTCCAGTGAGGTTGTGCGACAACTTGACGAACAAGAGGATGCAGGGAATGATGATGCAGTGTCTGCAATCTCAGCGTCATTAAGCCTGTTCACGGACAATGGATAGTCAAGGCCTTTGACACCATGTCAGAGAGGAAAGACCTCATCCAGAGCGTTTTCAAACAAGCTGGGTTGTTGTTAATGTGATATTTGATGTGTAAATTGACTCTCAAGGAAATGAACTTCTATCGTATATGAAGTTTTTGTGATTTCAAACAAGCTGGGTTGTTGTGAATGTGATGATTGATGTGTTAATTGACTATGAAGGAAATGAACTTCTATCAGATATGAAGTTTTTGTGATTTCAAACAAGCTGAGTTGTTGTGAATGTGATGATTGATGTGTTAATTTACTATCAAGGAAATGAACTGCTACCGTATATGAACCTTTTGTGATTTCATTTCGTGATATGCAGGAATAAATATAAATAAAATCTTAATGAATAAATAAAAATAATGCTGTATTATTTCTTTCTGAGTCGTTTCATGGTAATCCGTTTTGTATCAAACCATCTGTCACTACGATTGGTCAAAATAGAACATGTGACCAATTGCAATGTGACACATTGCTGTTTTCGCTAATTCGGCAATAGGATTTGGCTCATTATTTATTTTTGGGACATGATTTGGGAAATCCATTACGGCGACAGTTAAGTATGATTCTTTATGCTACTATCAGTTGTCATTTTAAGATTCCCATAGATTCTGTCTTCAAATTTGATGTGTTATGATAACAACTCAGAGAGCGTGGGTAGAGTGAATGATTGAAAGGTTTATTCGCTGTG
This sequence comes from Haliotis rubra, assembly GCF_003918875.1. NCBI lineage: Eukaryota > Metazoa > Mollusca > Gastropoda > Lepetellida > Haliotidae > Haliotis > Haliotis rubra. The sequence continues at coordinate 41,621 of NW_025767679.1, forward strand.
TATAAATTTTCGCGGTAAAATATTTTGCGCGAAAATAAAACCTGCGCGATATATAATACGTTTACAGTATTGATGAGAAACGACCTGGTTCAAGGGAGAGGGAAACTAGCAAGAAACAAGTTCTGAGATTACTGTCCAACATTTTGTGAGCAATATGTGCAATAGTGTTTGGAGCTCAACCCATCATTTCATTTTGACCAATATTACCAACAGAAAACAGTACAGGATGTGCATAAACAATGATGAAGTCTGTCCTTGGGGTAGGGTTCATTTGATTTCCTTCTCCTGAACACAGCTTCATTTCATTTCTCAACTAAAGGGATAATTGGCCAGCTAAGCTGTTAAAGCATTTGCTTATCACACCTGGTTCATTTCCCCAGAGGCAGTGGGGTGGCCTAGTGGTTAAAGCAGTCGCTCGTCACGCTGAAGGCCTGGGTTCGATTCCCCACAGGGTACAATGTATTTGAAGCCCATTTCTGGTGTCCCCTGCTGTGATTTTGCTGGAATATTGCTAAATGCGGCGTAAAACTATATTCACTCACACACTCATTTCTTTAGATGGGTGCTATGTGTGAAGCCCATTTCTGGTGTCCCCGCCATGATGTTGCTGGAATATTGCTAAAAGCGGCGTAAAACTATATTCACTCACCCACTCATTTCCCCAGATGGGTGCTATGTGTGAAGCCCATTTCTGGTGTCCCCGCCGTGATGTTGCTGGAATATTGCTAAAAGCAGCGTACAACTATATTCACTCACTCACACATTTCCCCAGATGGGTGCTATATGTGAAGCCCATTTCTGGTGTCCCTGCCATGATTTTGCTGGAATATTGCTAAAAGCAGCTCACACACTCATTCAATTGTGACTAAATATTGAGACATGATTGCGTTACAAAGTGTTTGTATGTAATTTAGGGGGGATTGATTATGTTAACCTGTGGGTTATTGTATGTATTGCGTTGAAGTTTGTATTGCAAGGTATTGACATTATGATAGGTATTGCAGTATGTTGTCCTGTACATCCTCATTTGGTCCTGATATGTCCTTGACGTTTGAATGCATTTCATTTATTCCATAATGACCAAAATAGCACCAAAGTTCAGCTTCTGTCCATGGTCAGCCAAGGTCAGCTGTCACTAGTAACATTTACTCAAGGGAGGTAACCCAATCACAAATAGGTGTGTGCAGTAAAAATACTTATTAATCTGAGATAAACTGCAGCACGGAAGATTTTGAATTATTTCGTAATATTGATAAAATTGCTTCTATTTTCATGTAATTTCTTGTGCAAAGACCTATTTAGATCATTGCGCAAGGCGTATTGTTGAGCGTATTTCAACAAAACCGGTAGTCTCACCACTGACATTTGTTTGTATTGTGAATGTGTATAATGTATATTGTATCGGAGAGGCCCACACCCATTCGTCTCGTCACATGGCAGTCCTGTCAGCAGTGTTTGTCTGTGAGTAATCAGTGTAGATGCTCCTGTTAAATTTGTTATTTGTGAGATAACAATTTCAATTCTGTTTCTATCAAGGCCTTAGTAAAAGGTCCAGATGATTCTTTGTTTGAATGTTACATAACTGAAATTATTCAGTAAACTGTTTTCGATCATTGTTATGGGTGAAGCCTTTAATACCACCAAGGAAGGCAAAGACTGTCCGTGAAAAGGTTCTATCTTCCTGTTCTGGGATACTGAGGGTTTTTTATGATGGCCTGGTCTGAGTGGACAATAACTGGAACATATTATCCTGCACTTCTGAGGCAATTACAGGATGAAATTAAGACGGGAAGATGTGGGTGCCTGCGAAAAGGTGTACTCTTCCACCAAGACAAGGCAAAAATCAGTAACTGCCATTGCTGCAATTACTTTTGGCTCCTTCAGAACCCACCTTTAATCTCCTAACCTAGCTCTGTCTGATTGCAAACTTGAAGAAAGCTCTGACAGCAGCCCATTTCAACTCAAGCAATGATATCATGGGAGCTGTGGAGGTAATTTTTTAACAGCCAAGACCACACTCCATGCAACTAGAATAAAGTCCCTAGGTTGTTGGCAAAGTGTATCAACATGAAAGGGGATTATGTTGAAAAAATATCATTTTAATTTCTTTTGGTCAAGTCCTTCAATGTAAAGCTTAGACCATCATTCAACCCTCGCATGATGTGCATTCCCATATTACTGTTGCATATATTGGTCTGAAGTCTGATGAACACAACCTGTTTCCAACACATCCATCTCACTATACCAGATGTCTAAGTAAGGAGCTTGAAGTTCCATCTGTCACATGTTTAATTGTCCTCCAGACTTGGCTGAATCATACGGCCAAATCAGTTCAAATAGAGCATCAGTGTGTCCGATGTGCACTCTCGATGCATCTGCTTGTGAGAGTTTACTGTTCATTGTAGGTTGTGTGTCCCATTTGTTTTTTGTCCATCAAAGTCGATGTGTTAATTGGTGCTATCTGTTATCAAAATGTTCCATATGATTTCATTTGACACATATATTGGGAGGCTTGCCTCAATACTTGTGGAAATTATACAGCAGGATAAATAAATGTATATATCCTCTGAGAAATGCTCTTAAGAACATGTCTCCGGGGTCGAAGGAAGTGGAATTAGTTATGCAGTATTGCCAGCAACCTGCAATCTACGGTTCTAATCCCAGATTTTGTACTGATCTATCTCACTCACTCACTCACTCTATTGTGGGGTGGGGGGTCAGTGACCCAAGCATCCTCACAGGTTTGCCTGAAGCGCACATACCTGGTCGCATGGTCAGCCATTGCATATTCGGCAAGTATTTTCAGAAACAAAGCACTGCTAAACCAAATATACCCAGCAGTTTAACCAATAATAATACACCAATTCCTCGTCCCAGATCAACATTATTTACCCATCCACCCAGCCCTTTCTGCGATGCTTAAGCCCTAAATAAAACTACTCTAGATATCCTCAGGTTCTGAATCTCCCAACTCGCTGGTGCAATATTTTGTTTGTACCAAAATTTATTTATATTGAAAGACTAAGCGTTACTTTAACTCATTCTTTTTAACCTGTGAAATATTCCATCCTTCTTGGCCAGCCAGCCTGAACAGTGTGACACAATACGGGACAATGGGCCTAGTGAGTGAATAAATGCCGGGTAAATAAAAGACTAGGTCAGCTGTCCTGCTCTGTTAGTTTCCACATCTACACTGAACATACATCATACTGCCATCGCACTTCACATTCCAGTCACAGGTCAGAGGTCAGGGGGTCAAGACAAGACGACCAGTCAGCTAACATCTGTTACGTGTAAGTTTTGAAATTCTTTGAAAATAATCTTGAAATTTGAAATCCAACACCTAATCATTTTGATTTACTGATATTTAAATGGGGTTATAAAAGTTATTCACAGTAAAATGACTTTAACATTATAACAATAATCAGTAGGCTGATAGTGGAAGGAGGGAAGTTGTGTTTTTGACTCATGATTAGCCCTATGTGTTTACCTTCAACATTCTCCAACAATGAATTAATAAAGGATGTACATAGCTTGAGTGCTTTAGAGGTACAGCTGATCAAGCAAAACATGTTCCAATGTCGTTTCACAGTCACCTAGCTGCAATATTTTCCCTTCCACCTAGTCCTTTCTGCATTACTGAAGCCATAATGTAGACTAACGCTTAGTCTCTGAATATATAATATAATGTTGATGGTAACAAATAAACCCATTTAAATTGGAAAGGAGCCTCAGTAAGATGGGAAATTCAGAACCTGAGGGAATCTAGACTTGCTTCATTTAGAACTTTAGCATTGCAGGGATGGAAAGGCACTAGGGGAATAGTGTGGTTCAGGGACTGTGAGACAGACTACATTAAATGAAGCAACTCTAGATTTCCTCAGATTTATTTTCGGAAGCTCCCACCTTACTGGGTCTCCTTTTAAATTTATGGGAATTATTTGTTCCTCTCAAAGTTATATGTATTCAGAGACGAAGCATTAATCTAGTTCAAATACTGTATGTTGAATTATTTAGAAAATCAATACAAATGAAACACACGTCAGTGTGTATTGTAAACAATATGTATGTCATGGAAGTTACCATAATAAACAGGCAACATGACTCTTACATTTTATGTTTATTATATTTATGGGTTGTTCGTTTCATAATGAAGAACTAACAGAATCAGATAACCAATGACATGATATTTGCAAATAGATATGCATGTATTCATTGTAAATGTGTTATCACCTGAACAGGGAATAATAGATCACAGTGTATTGTGCCTTGGTATTTCCTCATAACCCACCTCCAAACTGAACATGTTGACTTGGGCATGAACATGAATGGGGTAAGCCTGTTTTAATCTTTATCTTATTTATTTTATTTCTCATTCAAAAAACTTGTACTGTACTAAACCAAGCTCCTCATATGTAAGGAGGAAGTGGAAAATTCGCTTAATAAGTTAACTTGTAATTGTTAATATGGCACCATAATGTTCATTCCCTCTGTTTTGTTTTGTATTGTTTTTTGGGCTCTGTGTGTGTGTGTGTGTGTGTGTGTGTGTGTGTGTGTGTGTGTGTGTGTGTGTGTGTGTGTGTGTGTGTGTGTTTGTGTTTGTGTTTGTGTTTGTGTTTGTGTTTGTGTTTGTGTTTGTGTTTGTGTGTGTGTGTTTGTGTTTGTGTTCTAAGACCACGGTTCAATTACCCACATGGGTACAATGTGTTAAGCCTATTTTTGGTGTCCCTCACCTTGATATTGCTGGAATATTGCTAAAAGCAGCATAAAACTAAACTCACTCACTCTACGATGTACAAGCCAGATGTACTGTGATTTGTTTATATTTTACAGTCAGATTCTTATTGCAAAGTCAACATCTTGTTAGTTTTGGGGTATGTGTTGCAATAAGTATGTCCAAAACCTTCAGCAATAAAGATTTATCTGCCATCACACAATTAAACTGCTCAGTAATATGAATGCATATGTTTTAGAGTGAGTGAATATGGTTTTACTTTTTACCCTGTTTTTAGCAGTATTCCACCAATATTACAGCAAGGGACACCAGAAATGGGTTTCACATATTGTACCCATGTGGGGAATCGAACCTGAGTCTTCGTCGTGACGAGCGAACGCTTTACCCACTCAACTACCCCACAGCCCCATATGGTTTAGAAACGTTGAAGACAATATATCAGGTATGTCCACATGATGCTGTGAATGCAATGACACTGTTAACTCAAAATCCTTTGTGGGGGAGGGGGGGAGCCTAGTGGTTTAAGCGTTCACTCGTCACACTGAAGACCCGGGTTCGATTCCCCACATGGGCACAATGTGTGAAGCCCATTTCTGCTGTCTCCCGCTGTGATATTGCTGGAATAATGCTATCAAAATCCTTGGACCATGTGTTTACAGGCTATATGATTTAACATGTCTTTGATGATGAGACATTATGGCCCCAGTAGAATCTCTGTCTGCATCGTGATATATGATGCAATCAAACACTAAGCTGTTGTTGTCCTTAAGGATGAGGTCACGATTTTCGTCTGTAACCATAGTAACAGTGGCATCAACATGGGTACATTCACAGAATACTCACATTGGGATTTTGGGCTAGATTTGGATAAAAGGCTATTAATAATCAAAGGCTCTCCGACTCAGTTGATTGTCATCATTACATTCCTGTTGTACCCAGATGGAATAGCATGCTGCTCGTAACATTGATCACAATGATAATGGCCACCCTTTTAAAAATCTGCACTTTTTAGGAAATCTGTATTAACTGATTATTTGTAAGTCCTTGGCTTACAAGATTTATACAAGCCTTTTAAAGCATCCACAATGATTTGTACAAAATTAGTATAAAAAAAAAAATGTATATGCATAATATAAGGAAATAAAATTGATAGCAATTCAAACACACGTTATAATAGCCAGGGGGATCCCCACCAGACGTACGTGCTGGAGTGCACATGCAGCCCGCATTCCAGACACTTCCTTGCAGCATGTGGCCCAGTGTCATTGAATAAGAAAAGGCAGGTTTATCGATCATTGTCAGCTGGCAAATTCTATTGATAGTTCATTCAAATGTGGGTGGTGGTGGATAGAGTTATCTCCCTTTGACTGCAGTGTGTTGCTGGCTTGGTAAGAAACATGATAGGTGATGTACGTACATGTATATGCGTGGTGAGGACGGAGGTGACATGGTTTCGGCACACAGAGATGGTGGATTTTTTTACTGGATAGAAGCGTAATGGTAGTTGAGAAAACACCTCATCTTCATAATCTAACCAAGGTTGGTGTGAAACAGGTGTTTAAATTGGGAAACGAGGTTTGAAGGTTATGGGATGTTTTTACCCTTTTGTAATTACCATTATCTTAACCTTATGGGTAGAATGATAACTTATTATTGGCAAAAGACTTGTGTTTTTCAGGTTTAGATTGGTCCATCATGTCCTTGGTGAAGGAGGATGATGTGTAGATAATTTTTTGTTAGTGTCTGGTAATGATGAATCATGATGCTGACTTTCAGATTGTTTTTTTATCATCAGTAGGCCCATTTTCAATATAATATAGTCTCATCGCTTCAACTGTCCTTACATATTCCCAATTTACAGAAATTTAAGATATTTATTTCAAATATTCTTTTGTATTTTCCAATTTAATATAGTTTTATGGACGGTATAATTCTAACCAGGCTTACAGATCTGCAGCCCCAGTGATTATGTTAGGGCATTTAGTGGGTTAAAATAATCTTTTTGAGACATTCATTTCGTCTTTTTTCAAATTCACAATAGCCAGGTTGAATGTTGTGTTCTGTGTATCTAGTTTTGTATTCTAGTATATTTGGAACAATATGATTTTTAAAACATGTCATATTACATTTAAATTATGTATGTTTATATGACTATTCATGTTAATGTGATCAGCTGATTACATGATAATGATATTTCAAGTGTAAATTAATCCACAGTCATTAACCCAGGTTCTTTTAGCCTGTTTAGTAACCAGTTGTTTAGAAAATAGTTTTGTGTGTAATGGAATGCAAAGTATCTAAGATATTGGTAATTAGGTTCTCGTTTGCATTAACACAGTTCTCTGACTGGTATGTACCAAAAAACACTACAAAATAAAACAGAGGGAATGATTCCAAGTTATCATGGTTGTGGCTGGATAGTTGGTGTTTAGTTCCCCAAATTTGAATGTGTCTAACTTTAAATATTAAGTATTTACCAAACCACATCATAGAAGGTGATGACAAAGTCTAGATTAACTTGGTAAGTCTGTGACTAGATATACCACATGTAGTATTTTGTGGCTGATCATCCTAAGTGATTATACTAAAACAACAAAATTCCGATTAATTGAAAATATGTTTTTTACAGTCAATAATTATATTTAATCCTTCTTTCAATCAATTTTCGATTATTTTCGATCATCAGAACACCTCTATACCAGAGAATTAGCTATCTAATACTAGATATTGAGGTACATCACATTCACAGTGTTGTGTTGTTTGTTATGGAACATCCATATGTTATTGACGAGCCTTGACGTACATTGCAACCACCAGGTTTAGTTTGGCATATGTCCAACACAGCTGGCATCTCCATTGTACATGTCGATATATGTAATACCTTCCAACATGGGTACAGCCACCTCAAGTCATAGGGGAATCTGATTCTGTCTTTGTAGATTGGTAGTTTAAGATAAATTGTTGATTTCATCAAGTTCATGCTAATCAGCTAATGGCATGGCTATTTAATGAATATAAATTAGACTCACCTTTGTGATGTGTTGTTTTGTTCCCTCTTGATAGATGTTCACATTATACTAAAGGTGATATTGACAACCCCAGGCCAGTGTTAATACCCTTCTGTCAGCCATCTGTCACTCAAATCATTGGTCATCTGGAAATGTACATTTTCGATTTTCATGTCATGTAAATAATTGTGATTCTTCTCCAAAAGCATTCTAATTATGATATTTTAGTAAATATTTAACACATGCAATGTATTTTACACATGAAGATGAGAAATGTTCAGCAAAATCACCAAATTTTGAAATTGCCCAAAGGGCAGTGTTGACAAGTGGAGTATGACATACCTCGATCTACTACATTATCTGAATAATCTCAGATGTCAGGACTTGACTTAAGGTGGAACAGTGAATTATTGCTCTCTTTGACCTGAAATGGCTCTTGTTGTTTTGGAGTTCACAGCTGAGTTCAGCATTAAGAAGGAAACACTATTAACATGTGTTGTGTAAATACCACCGTGTCAAGGACTGTGTGGATATTGAGGTGAAAGTGACAGCGTTTTGTTGTCACTCTTGTGTTTTGAGGTCCAAGTGTAAAACTGCCATATGAAGATGGTGATATTGCTGAGAAGGAAGACAGAAGAGATGTGATTCTGTGTTCGAGGATTATGGTGGATGCACGCTGTTGGTTTACTCGCATGGAAAAAATATTTTCAATTGATCTTGGCCAGGAAGTTGTTTGTTGCCTCTCAGTTTGTGATTATCAGCACAATCATCGCGTTGTGATATTACGGAATATGTGGTTGTGATATTACGGAATATGTGGTTGTGATGTCACGGAATATGTCGGTTGTGATATCACGGAATATGCGATTGTGATATTACAGAATATGCGGTTGTGATATTACAGAATATGTGATTGTGATATCACGAAATGTGTGGTTGTAACATTATGGACTATGTGGATGAGATATTACAGAATATGTGATTGGAAAAGAAGACACAGTTAGGTATATTTTGTGAATGCTGTTGGACCTTCCTACTAAATACAACATGACATTTTTTAAGGTAGGAGAAGCTGTGATGTTTTTGATAATAGACAAATATGTTCTTTCTGTAGGGACTCGGCATTGATTTTACATATGTACTTAAACCACACTTTTTCATTTCATCCTGTCTGCAGATTTCTTTTTAGTCTACGTTTAGTAGATGATAAAGTTAAAAATAAGTTTGTATAGTTGGTGTCTTAAGACTGATGTATTCACAAAAACGTATATGCTCTAATTCTTTTTATGAGGTCCCCCTAAATGCTTGATGTCTCAAAGTAACATGAAACCAGGCTAGATAATGACATTTGGGTTTGCTGGCATTTGAAATGTTTAAAGTAAAATTTTATCTTTTTATTTTTGTGATCAATCAACATGGCAGATTCAGCATTCAGCATGTACAAGCAAATAAGAAGTAAATATTATTATCTTGTAAATTTATTATTGTTTGTTTTTCTCCACTTCACAAAATTTGTCAATATAAGTTTACTTTGTTTGGATCATGTTGATTGTTAGGTGAGGTTGTACTGTCATCAAGGTTGTAGAGCTTGTTAGACAGTCAGCATAATCAACTGTTGTTTACAACCTATGTACAAGGAAATGACATAATGTAACATGATTTTAAAGGTCAGCTGACTTAACTCATTTTTTCATATAGACTTGTACATTTTTTCATATAGACTTGTACATGTTGTATTTGTTGTTTATATTTAAAACAAGTGATGTATTCTCTGCTGAATCTCCCAATAGATTCTGGGTTATAATTGGCCTCCAGCAACCCTTGTCATGAGAGACAGCTTGATGGCTAAGCATGGTGACTTGAATGATGGTATTGTACTGGATTGTCTAGTTAAGACTCGACTAATATCATTGCCATGTTGCTGAAGCAACTGTTAACATGGCATGAGTATGACTGCATGTATGAACTGATCTAGTGGTCACAGTGTATTAGGAAACAGAATGATCAAAAGTTATTATTATATGATGAGTATGACTGCATGTATGAACTGATCTAGTGGTCACGGTGTGTTAGGAAACAGAATGATCAAAAAGTTATTATTATATGATGAGTATGACTGCATGTATGAACTGATCTAGTGGTCACAGCGTATTAGGAAACAGAATGATCAAAAAGTTATTACTATATGATGAGTATGACTGCATGTATGAACTGATCTAGTGGTCACAGTGTATTAGGAAACAGAATGATCAAAAGTTATTATTATATGATGAGTATGACTGCATGTATGAACTGATCTAGTGGTCACGGTGTGTTAGGAAACAGAATGATCAAAAAGTTATTATTATATGATGAGTATGACTGCATGTATGAACTGATCTAGTTGTCACAGCGTATTAGGAAACAGAATGATCAAAAAGTTATTACTATATGATGAGTATGACTGCATGTATGAACTGATCTAGTGGTCACGGCGATTGTCTATTGACCCTCCATTACCTCTGTTGTGTAGGGGGCGGTGGGGTAGCCTAGTGGTTAAAGTGATTCCACATGGGTACAATGTGTGAAGCCCATTTCTGGTGTCCCCCGCCTTGATGTTGCTGGAATATTGCTAAAAGCGGCATAAAACCCAACTCACTCACTCACTCTTTTCTGTACTTCCTTTGACAATTCTAATTATCAAATAATAGAAAGTATTATTGATCTGATAAACTTGGTATCATGACCCAACCCATGTGGATGTAAAGTATCCCATATCAACATCAGATATTTTATAAATGTTTTGTTGTTACATGTTATAATAGAGATTATTTGCCTTGTGTTCACACTGTAAATGTCATGTATCAGTAATACAGAAAAGTGTTATGCTTGCCAATTCTTGCATAGTATCATTGTTATTCGTATATATGACGTTTACAAACAGAAATACATTCAGTTAAAAATACTATTTTATTAATTATCATAACAAGTTCTGCATAATAAACATCATGAGCTGATCATCTTCAGGTGTGTTGGATCAGACCAGTGTCTACAGTTCAGTGTCTGTACATGCTACTTCACCTGTTTGTCAGCGTGACATGCGTGATATTGCATCATACAGCACAGTACTATTGGCACTTAACTTGTTAATGGTGTGGCATTCATGATAGTGAAAAGCATTCACATCTGTTCAACGTGTTTACAGTGCGTGGGAGTCTCACCGGTAACTCCTTTGCTCAGCAGTTGTTGCAATTTCTTCACAGTGTTTGACAATACGTAAATACCAGCTCGATTGCCTCAGATTCGATTAATTCAGAATGTGTACTGATGACTATGGTGGGCTGAATGTACTATGAGAAGGAGTGAGTGAGTGAGTTTAGTTTTACGCCGCACTCAGCAATATTCCAGCTATATGGCAGCGGTCTGTAAGTAATCAAGTCTGGACCAGACAATCCAGAGATCAACAGCATGAGCATCGATCTGCGCAATTGGGAGCCGATGACATGTGTCAACCAAGTCAGCGAGTCTGACCACCCGATCCCGTTAGTCGCCTCTTACTGGGTTCCTATGAGTAGGATGTCCTATGAGTAGGTCATTATGTTTTGGAATGTTCAGTAGTCTTCCCTACGGAAGATGTGTTCAGCAACTGTTCAGTTTATCTCACACATGATCTTAAGGTTTGAATATGTTCACAGTTAACATGAGTTTATATAATAACGCATATATTTTTCTTAATGACAGTTATAATTTGTGAGTTATGTGTACAGGTTAACTTGTATATGTTTTATTTAGGATTACACTTTTTTTAATAGTCTTTGAGAATGGAGTATAAACCCCGCTGTTCTTGTATGACACCTAAACATTTCCTCGTAAAGTTAATAGTTATTATAGTGTCATTTATCAAATTGTCCTGGTTATGTTTGTTAATGCACAAAAAATAGTTTCGTTTTTTGCAAATTTCACGTCTTTAAAGGATGACTAGTATGTTGGGAAAATAAATTTCCTGGAGTCTTCAACATAAATTTAATCACGACTTGGAACGAGCTTGTAGTGCTTATGAAATATAACATTCAAAACCAACCTTGTGATAAATATTGTTAATGCAAACAAGTGTTCCAGAATTGTTTGTGTTCGATTATGACAAAACGTGACCGATTGCTTGGTCGTTTAGCCATTGTGACCAATCTTCGATTATTTCAATTAATTGGACAACCACTAAGTTCTTAATATTGTTATGATGGTAAAGAAAACTTGCTTTCATGCATTAAGGTTTTACAGGACAACAAAGTGTTAACAAAGTCCTTAATTGACACCTGTACTAAAGTTACGTCATTCAAGACACTTTTTAATTTTCCTTTCCTAATTTAACTCAACAAGAGGTGCAGAGTTTCCTTGTCGGGCTGAGGGACGTGTCTAACTGGGCTGATGTCTCATGTGTAATTGACACTCGACCTACTGAAATGTACATGCCGTGTGTTAGGAAGGTCAGCTTGATTCAGACAGAGCTTACCTGTCAAGGTGACGACAAGCTAGAACAGATGGGGATTGTTTTGTCTTGTCCTGTGTTCACCTGATGATACAAAGCTGTGATGCAGATAATGGGGACAGAATAATGTTTTTGTCTGCTGATGAGAAAGAAGATGAGAAGGTAACGATGGAATATGATGGCTTTTAGGTTGTCCAGATAATGTCACAGCGTGTTTGATGGGTTTGTCATCTTCCTAAGGGTTGTAAATGTAATAACGACTATGCATGATATGGTAAGTATTGCAAGAAACAACTGACGTCTAGAATATCTAGGATCATGTATATGTTTTGTGGCTTTTGGGCTGTGTAGCTATTTATACATATGCTCTCAGTTGTCATAGTAAAAGGTCGTCACGATATGGCTGAAATATTGCCGATGTGACGTTAAATATTAACTCACTCACTCATAGTAAAAGGGAATGTTAAAGACTGCTTGTTATGAAGATTATTATCATTTGTTTATTTTTTACACTGCCATCAGCATACTCTGCTTAGCAATATTTTGTTGCGAATCTGTAGATAAATTAGTGTGGACCAGCCTTTCTAGTGATTGATATTATGACCACCTTCCAACAGTGATGATGATACACAATCAGTCAAGTCACTTAGCTTGACCATCCGACTGGGTTAGCTGCCCTTATACCAGCATAGATTATAGGAGGTGAGGTTAGGTGAAATTGGGTTTAACGTCGTGCTTGAGAATATTTCTCTCATATGACGACATGCATTCTTATCCTCAATGCCAAGAGTTTACTTATAATTTGCCTTATTTGTCAAAGTATTATATTTGTGATGTTAATCATAGAATAATAATAATTCCAAACCATAAGAGAGATTATTTGTATTATTCTTGTTCTTCATTTTATGAGGCATGAAGGGCATTTGTTTGGTCCTAAAGTTCTTTGAATGTTACACCCATGAAGCTCCGGGTTAACTAAGAATTGGTTTTCAGTAACAAATGCTTGTCATAAAAGGCGGATCGTTGACTTGGTTGACAGATGTCATCGTATCCAAATTGTGCAGATCGATGCTCATGCTGTTGATCACTGGATTGTCTGGTCCAGACTCGATTATGTACAGATCGCCGCCATATAGCTGGAATACTGCTGAGTACAGCGTTAAACAACAAATAAACCAGTCTTTGAATGTTTAACTTTAAGCCTTTTTATGAATTATGAGTATACAGTGCCATTTAGGAAGTGGTCAGATGTGAAATATATTATATTTGGGATAACATTTCCTCTGAAAAGTACAGATTCTAGTACTGTGTGTGTTGAATCCCTTCTTTTGCAAAAGCTGCAGTGGCTGAGTGGGTTAGATCGCTGACTGTGCTGGTGATTAGGTGCCTCACTCTGAGAGTATGTATCCGTGGTGTAGTGGTTAGAGTGTCCGCCTGGAGTGTGGAAGGTCGCGGGTTCGATCCCAGGCCACGTCATACCAAAAGTCGTTAAAATATGGTACTTGTTGGTCCCTGCTTGGCGTTCGGCAACTCAACCCACTTATTACTAAAATCTGTACTTTACTGACAAAGTGTAATTTCAAATATAACATGTGTTACATTGTTTAAATTGTTAGAACCAGAAAGATCTAATGTTAAGTCAGTGAAAGTGTGAGAAGTCCAAACTGTGGATCTCACCATTTCAAACAGTATACATCAAACCTTCATGGTCTACCATACACCATGATATAGATCTGCATATTATTTTGTTGTCAGAATTTTTATATTTGGGCGAATACTCTTGTTAACAATGTTCTAAGACTATCAGATATACATGCCTTGCTATCCAAAGATATTTTTTTTAAATGAGGTCATATAGCGCATGTAGTGACAGCTACTTTTGATCATGTTAAGAGCTCTCCACATCGACACACTGTGCCTACTTCTTCTGTAGCCTATTTACCTAACGTGTCTGACAAGAATAGACAGGGATTTCAAGATGAGCTGGTGTCTCTGTCAACAAATATTTACTCAAACATTATATACATGGTAAATCCGGTTGTTTCATTCAGTAAAACTGTCTTAAAAACTTCGTTCATTGTAAACAGGCTACTAATACTTTTATGTGATAAAGAGGTTATCACTTATTTTTTTCCATACAAAAAATAGTGCAAATAAGTAAAATCATATAATAGTGCATGAACAGTTTCCATTTTATGATATTTAAGAAATGGATATTCACCTTGTAATGACTGCATGAAGATCAGCATTATCATACCTGTGAAGGTCAGGGTTAGAAATGGTATTCAGTAACCCATGCTTGTCGTAAAAGGCGGTTGACACATGTCATCGTATCAATGCTCATTCTGTTGATCACGGGATTGTCTGGTCCAGACTCCAATATTTACAGATTGCCGCCATTTAGGTAGAATATTGCTGAGTACGACATTAAACAACAGACCAACAGTATTATCAGCTGTTCATTTATAGATTGTGTATGAACTTGTAACCAAGTGATCACACAACTTCCATGTATCAAACATTTCGAATGTTTTCAAGGCTACTGGTCTTCAAGCACAAGCAATGTTCTAAACACTGGCGATTTTTTCTGGTGTCCCCAACCATGATTTTGCTGGAATATTGCTAAAAGTGGCTTAAAACCATACTCACGTTCTCGTTCATGATAATCTTAAGGAACAACTGAAGAAAATTTGACAGTTACCTTGGTTACTGGTGTAAGGAATGAGTCAGCTGTGTTAATGAATCATAAACATTCTGATTTGAATTATCATGCTTACGAAAACAAAACTACAAAGGTCTGATGACATGTGTATTTTCATAGCTTGATGTGGTGACAGAAATGTGTGCATAGTTATTTTCGAGATGTTGAATCCTTTGAAATGATCACATATTATCAGGATTGCTATTGTCATGATTAGTGAACATTCTCACAGTCCTTACATTGCTTGGAGTCAGGCTATGAAATATTTTATGGACGCTTCATGTATATTTTGCATGAAACAAGATTTTGTTATTGTGTGACCCTCTGAACAATACCTCTGAAATAATGTTCTTGCTGAAGTAAATGATTGTTTTAATGGACTAACAGAAAAATAAGACTCCATAAGCTGGCATGGCCATACCAACCTCTGCCTAACAATGGAATGAATTGATGAATTTGAACCATGATGATCATTATTTGGATCTTTTTTCCACCACCACCCAGTATTGCACATCAAATGCTGACAGGATTGTGTAGTGGGCATGTCTATCTGTATCTTCGCCTGTGTAGCCATAACAATTTCCTGTCCAGATCATATCTATAAAACTATATGCTTTCATTGAACTTTGCACACACAAGAATCTGCTTGTGATCTTGGGCCTTAAAACTGGATTTTTAGAATTTTTATTTCTTACCTTTTCATTGCAACACGATTAACTTTTTTCCAGATCATATTTCCCAAAAACATTGTTGTATAAAACATTTGGCACACATAATAGCAAATGGAAACTGGTACTTTAAATTCTTGACAGAATTTCAGTTAATGTGTGATGTCTATTTACTCTTTCTTCACAAAAACAAATACACATTTGTGATCCCAGTTCCATGGTATTGGTTTGATACCTCCTCTTGAATACCTACTCTTGTATCATGGGTATGCAGACTGATTAGCAGGATTAGATGGGAACCATCTCTTTAAGGTGGATGGACTTGATGTAACCATGGTAACAATTAGATAATTTCTTTTATTTGCAGCGACCAATGAGAATTTGTTATTTCTTGATGACACCAGTCTTTGTATTTGATTATGAATTTAGTAGGAAAATAACAACTGAATCAGTGTTACGAGTTATTTCAAGTTTTTGGAATTCAGACATGTCAGAGGTGTTGGTGATTAACACTGACCAACATTATTTCCAGTGATGTCTGTAAAATAATGTACACATATTTCAGGTGTCTGATGAGAGTTATCTCCCCAACCCCCTGGACATAGCTTCGGCAGCTCCATTTGGGACATGGTCTAACATCTCCGACAAGCTGGCATCCCATGACCCCATAGCCCCCCCTGCCGCTAGAGAGGACCCTATCCTCGCCGCCCAATCCGATGACGGGGCGTCCGTGAGCACCACACGCGAGATTGGCGTGTGTACAGGTCAGTGTTTCATCAGACATGTTTGTCGTAATACTGTACAGGTTCGACACTAAGGCATGTCGAACAACATTGTCTAGTAAATAGCTGGTCTGGTCTGGTTAAAATTGTGTCTGCTAGCCCGACTGGTCATGGAGGTACTGCCTCTGTGGTGTAGTGGTTAGAGCGTCCACCCGGAGAGCGGAAGGTAGCGGGTTCGATCCCCGACCGCGTCATACCAAAAGACGTTAAAATATGGTACTTGTTGGTCCCTGCCTGGCGCTCGGCATTAATGGGTACAACAAGGACTGGTCGGCTAGGAGTCAGTATAATGTGTCTGAGTGGGGTATTCATGCTTCACTGCGGCTTGGTATCTCAGTGGGCTAGCACTATAAAACCAGCTTCAGTCTGGGCTAGTACAAGCAGCCGCACCTACACATACACACGCATGCACATCGTCATATGAGCGAAATATTCTCCCGCGCGACGTTAAACCCAATTTCACCTCACCTCACCTCTAAGAAATCTTGCATAGCGTCATCTGTTACAATGAGTATTATAGAGACTGTTATTAAGCTTACTTATGTGTTTAAAGACTATATAAGCTACTCTTTAATGATAAACATTCTTCAGAAAATAAGAAGTCAAAGTGTACAGTATTAATAATGGACAAAACAAAACAACAATTATTACAATGTATAGTTTTGTGTTTAATATAGTTTGTTCTTCATGTATGCACTATAAACCTGCTGATAACAAAAGTAACCTTGTTTTCTTCCAACAGTATGGCCTATGGTCTAGTTGATATCAGGTCAGGTCTAGTAAAGTTTAAGACCCACTAGTCCACTGGTCTAGTAATAAAAAAAATGTTGACGTTGAACCCTACTGTATAACTTGATCAAGTCACAATATGGGTGAAATAATGCCAGCTTTACTTGAATTAACTCACTCACTCAGACATGTTAGAACCAGATGCAAGTGATGATGAAATGTCAACGTGCACTTCAATTTGATAGATTTGTGAATATGAAAGTATGCTGCATGGATTCTGTGTTTATTTGTCTTGAACCCGTTTGGAATTTCTGGAAAAAATTCTGTCCCATGTTGAGATATTTTCAATGGGAACAGCATCCTTTACTGGTGTGAAATATTTTTCATTGTGTCACTTGTTTGTTTCTGGTCAAGACTTACGAATCCAACCAGATTCTTTGATCCAAACATGTTTATGGGTTGTATGTTGTTTAACCCACACTCAGCAATATTCCAGCTATATGGTGGCAGTCGGTAAAAAAAAAGAATAATCCAGTGATCAACAGCATGAGCATCTATCTAATCAGTTTGGATACTATGACATCAGTATGTTCAATAGATATCGCTGTGAGTGCGACAACCTAGTGCACACAGGGAGGTGGGGTAGCCTAGTGGTTAGAGTGTTTGTTCATCATCCTGAAGACCTGGGCCCAATTCCCCACTGGGTACAATGTATGAAGCCCATTTCTTGTGTCCCCTGCCATGATAGTGCTGGAATATTGCTAAATGCGGGATAAAAACCAAACTCACTCACTCACTCACTCACTTAGTGCTCAAACTATCAGCCATTGGTTCACAAAGGGTACTTGACTGGCTGACCAGTGTTGCACTACCGAAAGTAGAGGCCTTGGTCCAGTTTCCCAACTTCAAAATGTCTGTGACAGAAGCACCTTTGGCAAATGCCTTTGAAGCACTAGCTCCTCTGACAGAATGAGCTTTGTAGTGTGAAGTGTCAATACCCTAAGCTCATAAGATTTGTCACCCATCTTGCAATACTTGGGGATGAAACCGGTTTATCGCGGTTTCACATAGCTCAAGAAGAAGGCCAGACCTACATTCATCTCTCCAAGGTTCTGTCGCGTTCTAAGTACACTCTAAGGCATCGAACTACACAGAGTGCAGGGTCCTTCTCATAGGCACTGAAACTCAAGGGATGAGGTTTTGTTCCTGTCTTAGTCACCTTGGTTGGTTTAATCAGGGTAAATTCTACTTCAGTGCCCCTGTCTACCATGTGTCTGATATCCAGGAAGATAACTCTGAAGACCTGCTAGCAGAGGTTAGCATCAGAAGCATTGTCAACTTCCCAGACAAGTTTTTATCCGACAAATAGATATATTATCTTTCAATTTTTTCAAATATTGCAGCACCAAATCTACATCCCAGGCCACTGAGTATCTGGGCTGAGGAGGATTCTGATTAAAAAATCCCTGACATTAATTTCCTGACCAGTGGGTGCTGACCCACATTATAGCCCTCGATAGTGGGGTGAAAAGCAGACAAAGCTGATCTAGCTGTATTTATGGTCCTGTACTGACTATTCTCGTGGTACAAGTGAGGTGAAAAGTCTAAGATAGACTCCACAGAGGCTGAAAAGGGATCAAAACCCGTTGATTGCACCAGCCAGTCCACCTATTCCAGGAAGCATTGTAAAGCCTTGTGTGCCGGTCGCCATTGGCAGGAGAGCAGCTGTGTGAGTAAGCCTCTGAAATTCCTCTGGTCTTGATGCTCACGCCTCGAAACCTTTCCATGCCAGCTAACACCAGAGTGTTGTTTTCTATCAGTGGATGAGGCAGGTTTTATGCGGGAGTTTAACAGATCCCTCATCTATGGGAGGAGGATTGGCTTTGTGACCGCCATCTCCAAGAGGAGTGGATACCAGGACTGACCTTGGCACACTGGAGTTATTAAGACCAGCTCCGCTTTGTCCTTTCGGATCTTCCACAGACACCTGCCTATCAGTGAGATCGAGTGAGCGAAAGGCATACAAGGAATCCTAGTTCCAATTCACTAGAAACGCATCTGTTGATTGTGCAAGGCAGTCTGGCCTCCAGCTGCAGAAAGGCTTCATTTGGAAAGTCAGTCTCGATGCAAAAAGGTCCATTGAGAAGGGACCCAGTATCTCTGGTTGCATTGAGCAAAGATGATTGGATTGAGCATCCAATCATCGAAGTGGATTGAAGTGGCGAGACTCCCAGTCCGCGATGAATGTTCTCTACCCCTGGCAGATAGACTGCTGTTAAGAACAGAGCGGTTCTGGAGACAGAAACCCCCATATCTGCTTTGTGATCTGCAACAGACTGACTGATTTTGTGCCCTAAATCGGTTCACATAAGCCATGGCTGTCTGATTGTCCACTTGGACCAAAATAGATTGATCTTTGATCCCCTTGCAAAAGGTCAAGAGTGCCAGATGAATTGCCTTCAGCTCTAGAACATTTATGTGCATACTCTGCTCTATCTCTGACCAGCGGCCTCCTGTTGATCTCTGGCCGTGTATTGCTCCCCCATCCCTTTTGATGCATCTGTCTGGAGAATTACATCTGGATGAGCTGCCATGATTGGCTTCCGTTGAAATTGGTGAGGTTGGTCATCCACCACTTCAGTTCCTCCAGACAAACCGAAGGCAGTGTAATCATTGACTTCATTAGCTCTGAGAACGCTAAAGCTCCCCTGCTCGAATGCATCTGCAGGTAGCGACAATGCAGTTGGCGGGTAAGATTACTCTCATTGAAGCTGACAGTTTTTCCTCATCAAACTTGCCGGTTAGCCGAATCCTTACCTGTTTCTTTCTCATCATGTGACGACAGGTTGCTACAATGTTCTCTACCTTCTCCTCTGGTAAGATCAGAATCACGATCCACCGTGTTTATCTGAAACCCCAGGAAAGTGATCGACTGGGTTGGTGACAGAACTGATTTCTTCCAGTTTATGACAAAGCCTAGGGACTGGAGGAGAAAGATGAGGGTGTCCCTGTGTTGACTCAGCAGGGTCGCATGATTCCGCTATACACAAGATATCGTCCAGGTATATAATCAAGCGGATGCCTGCTCGCCCGTGCCAAACTTACCACTGGGCTTAAGAAGTTTTGTGAATGCTCTTGGAGCTGGGGCAAGTCCAAATGGCATGCATCGAACTGATACAGAACACCCTTCCAAGAGAAGCCGGAGTAAGCTTTTCATGTGGGGTGCCATTGGGGACGCTGAAGTAAGCATCCTTCAGATCCAGCTTGCAAAGGTAGTCCCCTTTGCGGATCAAGTCCCTTAGAAGATGTAGTCCTTCCAACTTGAAGTGTTTGTAAGGAATGTGAGCATTGAGGGGCCTTGAGATTTGCATGATTGGCCTCTGCCCTCCATCCTTCTTGGGAACCATGAACATGGGACTTAGAAACTGATCCGAGTCCATCGAAGCAGACTGGGGAACAACCTCTATCACATGTTTGCAAAGCATTGATTGGATCTCCTGGCTCAAGGCTAACTGTCTTGTGAGCTTTAGTTTTGGTTGAAAACACGCGATTCTGAATAGGTTTTGACAACAGAGGAATCTCAAAACCGAAACTGTCTGAAGTATCCATGGATCTGAAGTGATCTTTGCCAGTTTTTAAAAGTGTACCAGGCGACCCTATGAGGGATTCCTTGTGGAAACAGAAGATCAGGTTTAGCTCTAGAATTGCTGGGATAACCTGTAGATGTAGCATTGAGGAAGGAGGAGCATTGTGGGAACAGGCGTTGCTGACATTTGACCCACCTGATATAAGAGAGTCTCTGCGATTCGACCCGGACTGACCGGCTCTTCCTCTGCCTCTGGAAGAGTTGCCTCTGAAACCTCTGTTGAAGGAGGGCTTGATGTGGAATGTGCCCCAGTAGATTGTCTTCCTCCTGAGGGCATTCTCTGAAAGGGCTGTCTATCAGGGTGACTGGGCCCTTGGTGTCTGAAAGTAGGTCTGCGAGCTGAGCGTCTCTCAGCATCAAATATCAATTTGGCTTTGGTCTTCACGTTTTACCTCCTTCAGCATGGCGTCATAAAGGCATCTCGAAGAGTCTGCCCTTAGCCTCTGACAAGGCTGTGTCATGCTTGAGAATGAGGCGTTTAGCCTTCTTGACATCCTTAGAAAGTTTAGCCAGAATGTTTAGCCTTCTGTTGTAATTCATGGAGACATTAGCCTGACCGATAAGACAGGTGGTTTTCTCTACCAATTCCAACAGCTCAAAGATGTCTAAATCGGCGGGGGATTCACCTCTGCGGATCTTATCAAGGTTATGCCACAGGTGACATAGAGGCCCCATGGAATTCAGAATCCGCTTTTGAATAAATTGAAGGATTGGTCAAACTTTTTTCTCGACGACTTTCCCTTAGCCTCAAAGAGGTCGCCCAGATATGGATCCAGAGAAGGTGTCTGAAGACATTCCTCTGAAGGGACAGGGAGATCCTCTAGAATATTTTCTTCTAGTTTGGAATCCTGGCAGAAGACAGAGAAATTTTCTCTGAGTCTGTCGAGAGAGAGTATCACGGAGACACCATTCTGATGGGTCTTTGGCATCAGCTAACGAGAAGGGGACGTAATCATCGAAAGTCTCTATTGTTCCTGTTTTATTGATTACCGGTTTTGACGAACGACCCCTTTATCCCCACGTTGATTCAGTAGCAGACTCAACGTAAGATTCGAATCGAGCTAACATCGCCGAGGGGGGAAGATTCTGATCCTGAATCTGACTCAAAGTCAGAAGCAGAAGCCACCCGTCGCGCAAATTCGAGCACGTTTGTGCTGATTAGAGTGGCTATCCAACCCCAAGTCACCAAGCTTGTTGCCCGACCCGATGGTTGGGGTTGATGGGGACTTGCCCAAACCATCCACGTGGTTTTAGACATATCATCGGTTGCAGATGTATGGCGCCTCACGGGCACATTTTTCTGCTTAGGTATACCATCTAGGTCCTGTATGGACCCTTTGATGGAAGAAAAGTTATTCATACCAATCTATGCAAGTGAAAACGATCAAAACTTACGGAATGGCCGGCTCACGTGTCTATCTACATTGAGGCCATGATGAAGAAGGGTTTATGGGTAATTTGCCTCGCGAGATCTCGCACAGCGAGACTTCGCTAGCTTTAAATATGGCCTACTTCCGGATATCATGATGAAGATACCAATATCACATCTACTATGTTTATGACATGAAATTGTCACACCAACTGACCTCACAAGAACTCAGGACACCTGATCACTAAGTGCAACTTATATATATAGTGTCTTATTAAACAGTATTACATAACATCAGTGGAAGCAGCACATGGCCTAATACCCATTCCATCCGTATCAATGGAGAGCAGTAAACCAAGTCAGTAAGCCCTTTACCTGGTGGAAGCTGTTAAGACCCTAATTACAGGTCACACAGGCAGATTACCATGGGCAGTGTTACTATTGTGGCAGCTCCAGGCGGTACATGTGATACATACCTCTATCAGTCTGTACTTTGTCATCTTCATAGTATCTGTGAAGCAAGCTACCTGGGAACCTGAAGCTTGGCATGGAACCCCCTGCAGTGAGGACAACTGAAGCTTCTTGTTTATGTTATTTCAGTCCAATGTGGCCACAATGACCATGTTAGAAATCACATTCATTAATACTTTTTCATATTAGTACTTGGGCCTCTAGTTATAATTTATAATATCTGAGCACCTGATCAAAACTAGTATTTACAAATATTGGTTGTAAATGTACACAAGGGTCAAAATATGCAGTTCACATTTTTATAAATAGGCATGAATGAGGGCCTTTGTCATAATCTAAAAAAAATAGGCTTCGCTAGAATCAGGTACTTCACAAGCAAACATCAAGGTCTCTTAGGTCCCAATAATTCTGAAAATGACAATTCAGCAGTTTAAAGTACAGTGAGTGCTGTTGTCTCATTCGTTGTTCATTGTGTAGCTATTTCAGATTTGTAAATATTGATTAATTATCTACTGTGAATAAGCATATCAAGCATCATATTGCTGATCTTTACAGAATAGGTAAAACATAGTGCACATATTTCTGACACTTTGCACATTTCACTCTACTGTGAACAAATGACTTCATTTACTTTTAAACATTTCAAGTTTTCCAAATTACTAAGTAGATTGCCTCACATCCAATGCATCAGCGAAGAGTGTGAATTATTATGTCCATGTTAAGACAGGATACTTTAGCTTTGACAACTTTTATATTATTGGTAGTTAGTGCTAGAGTGATAATCTAATAATTGTTCATTAAATTACTCACTTGGGTCAGGAGACTAATCAACATTCTTTTAAAAAAACATCAAATATAAACTTTAGCCAGTATGTTTCTTATTGTTATGTTTGTTAAATCATGGCATAACCAACTGATACAGTTCCCCTCATTTAAGACCTTAACAAATCGGGGCGGTGGGGTAGCCTAAGTGTCCGCTCGTCACGCCAAAGATCCAGGTTCGATTCCCCACATGGGTACAATGTTGAAGCCCATTTCTGGTGTCCCCTGCCGTCATATTACTGGAATAATGCTAAAAGCACCTAAGACCAAACTCACTCACTCACCTAAACAAAACAGCTAAAACAGAGGCGAAATTATTTGAAGAACAATTTGGACAGAGTTTGCCAACCCTAAAATTAACATGTAAAACAGGAAGTCGTTAGTACAGAGTGGTTAGACATCATTTGTGGGATGTAAAGCATGCCCATGGTCATAGCAAATCCTCCAGGAGGACTTCATTTTTAAACTTTTTCGTTTTATTTTTCAGATTTGTGCAACAGTGAAGAACCAGATGAGGTAGAGATTCTCAGCCTGATTAATGAGCAGATCCCCAAATACCGTCTCCGTGCCGACACCATCACTGAGTTCGGTGGCTACAACAACGAGGACTGGATACAGACTCCCGTCATCCCGCTAGACACAGATCTAGCACTCACTGACGAACAGATCCAGGAAACTCTCAAGTATTTCAGTGAGTACTGTTTGTGTTTATCATGCTTCTTAGCTTGCGTCAAGTTAGTTGCCTGATTTGAACTTCATATTGAACAGAATGCCCGAGGTATACCTTACATCATCAACTAATTATTGTGCTTACAGAAGTTATGCCACAATAATATTCAGTCTCAATAAAATCAAATCTTAGTTTTTGCCACTGGTAAACAAATACATACATCCATCAGAGCATTGGAAAGTGACATTCAGTGTGGGTTCTCCAACTATGCAACCTCATTAAGATGAATACAGTGTATCCAGAATAAAGGTTATGAACTGTACATCTTTTTCCATCAAAATCATCGTTATCTCTCTCTTCTGTATATTAAACATTTGATATTAAAAAATGCAAAGCCCCTGAGAAGTACAGCCATGCAGTCAAGACCATCTATTAGATACTCCAGAATGCTTATGGTTAAGTTTTCAAATTTTGAATGGAGAACTTTGTCAAAATATTTTTAATCATATTCAGGAAATGAAGTGGAAATTAAACTCGTCCTTGAAAGCTCGAGAAAGTTCATGGCTAATGTCCGTGTAGGTCATGTCATTGGTCAGTCCGGCTCTGCCAGAGGTCAGCAGATTGAAAAGATTCATCATAAAAATGCTGGATTGTCATTTCCAATTGCCCAAACATAGTTACAGAGTTATGTCCCTTTGTATATATGGCCTCCTTGAGTTTGTCAACATTGGACTTTGTGCAATATGAAACTCACTTGCTGTTCAGTGTTGCAACATTTTCACAGCTTTATTGTTAAATGAAAATTCTCAAATTTTGACAAGGAGATTCATTTACAAGCCATCCACATACCATCAATTGTCAAAATGTTGCACAACCTGAAACTCTCATCATGCGAATTAGTTTTGCTTAAACATTGTGAATTTAGATAACTTGGAAGTTGAAGAGTTGCCATCAACAGAATCAAATGAGTTTCTTTAAATGTTCAACTTGTTTATTACTTTATGAACCCATGTTAGGCTAATAATATATACTTGAGATTAGACAAAACAAACAGTTTACTTTAGTTCAATGAATTAAATTCCTTTTGTTATGCTCATCATGTTAATGATTCTCAACACAGGTTTCAAATCACATTTAACATTATTTTTACGAACTGCGATCATTCTGACGTCATTCTCACATCATTATCATCAATCATCATGTGTCATGTTCACAATACTGTGTGAGTGTTTCTTTGTTGTCTGTCGGTATTGCTTTTTGTAGTTCCGCTTGTTTCTTGACAGACAATTTGAATATATTGTAAACACTGTGCGTTAGGTCAGACCAGTGTTTTCCTGCTTATCATTTCTTTTTTTCTAAGCTTATTTCTATAATGGAAAGTACATTCACGGGCATGTTGAGATGACATAATATCATGTTGACTGGTCATATGGTTGAAGAGCTGTTTCTTTTGACACTAAGTAATGGAAAAAGCTTCTTATCATGTTGACTGGTCATATGGTTCCCTGTATGTGAAATATGTTGTTATGTAATTTCTTCACCCAAATATAGTTTTGTGACAACATGGGGTATCTTTACAATGGCATATCAAATTGTAGTCAGGAGATTGAACTTTTGAATCAAGCTAACTCCATACTTAGGCCATTTAATCATGTTAGTGGTACAACACTTGTGATGGAATATTTGTTTTCTGTGATTTGCCGACATTTTGTGTGATATTTGGTCAGTGTTTGGTTTGTTTATTATGTCTGTTTCAGGCATGGGGTATACCTCATGTACCAATATCACCATCATCATCATCATCGTCATCATCATTATCATTATCATTTTTGTTAAATTGTCAGTTTTTTGTTATCTCTCTTTTCCTGCCTCCTGTGTACTTCCAGCTATCTGTTCACTTGTTTTCAAAGTGATCTTTTCCCTTCCTCTTACAATTTCTTCAATTCTGTAAACTAATTTTCAGCCAAGTGAAAACTCACTGATGTTGGTGTGTTGAAAGCTGTTTGCCTTCATTAGAATATTTCATTTTTGTTAATACATGTTATACTTATAGACCGTTAAGGGACCGTTCATAATTTATGGTTAGGGAGGGGTGATGATGATGTGTGTGTGTGTGTGGGGAGGGGAGGGTTTGACACTCACTGATTTCTCCCACTTGCCAAGAGGGCAAGTAGAGAAGTTAAACTACTTGCCCATCACAGATACTACTTGCCCCATATTACTTATGGTATAGAAAGAACTAGACGAACAAAACACAGCAAGTGAAGAGTTTTAATGAATGAATTGAGGTTAGAAGTTGAAAAAATATGTACTTGCCACTCGGGCAAGCCTTTTAGCAATTTTACCTGCCCTGATTAATTAGTACTTGCCACAGGCAAGCGGACAAGCATGAGTGTCGAACCCTGGGGGGGGGCACCCATTTGTTCATAAAAATATGTTTAAAATTATGCTTAGAAATTATGGGAAGGGGAAGGGGGTCATTGATTTTGTACATGACATGCAGGGGGGTCACTTATTTTGTACATACATTTTAGGGGGGGGTCATTCACATTGTACATGCTTCTCCACAAAAATCATCATCAACCCCACTAGCCATAAATCATGAACGGTCCCTAACCACAGAAAACTATTTGTGTTTGAAAGTACATGATAATATCCTCTTAACATGGTGGCCAATAGCTTGGCCCTTTACCTGATTGAATTTTAGCAAGTTCAGTTGGGAAGCTAACTTCTTCAGGCAAATTGCCTGTCTTCAGTTCAAAATATTTGAATGTTTGCACCAAATAGATGAATCGCAGTACCCAGCTTTACATATATGGACCAAACAGATAATTTTCCTTGCCTAGCTGTACATGCTTGGACTATACAGATGATGCTCAGCTGTACACCCATATATGTTCATTTAGGTGAAATTTGTAACATTAGTCAATCTCAATAATACACGGAATTTGATTTGTTGAGTCTTCTGCATGAATCGTCTGATATGTCTGTTGATTAGTGGTGGTCCGATTAATTGAAATAATCGAAGATTGGTCGTAGTGACTAAACGACCAAGCAATCGATCATAATTTCTCATAATCGAACACAAACAATTCTAGAACACTTGTTTTCATTAACAATATTTTTCGCATGGTTGGTTTTGTCTGTTATATTTCGTAAGCACTACAAGCTCGTTTCCAGTCACGATTGAATTTATCTTAAAGATTCCAAGAAATTTATGTTCCTAACATACTAGTCATCCTTTAAAGATGTGAAATTTTGCCAAAAGAACTACATGTTTTTTTCCTTATTTTTATGTGCATTAACAAATTTCATAAATGACGCTAACCAATTATTTTCGATGATTGATCGGTAGTAATGAACCAATCATCAATTAAGAGATTTTAACCAATTCCCAACACTACTGTTGATGAAACAAAGACATTTCCTCATAACCATGATTACCCAGTTCATGTCGTTAACCAGACATTATTCAATTAAACCACGTACATGTATCTGTGTGGATGACAGGTGGTGGATTTACTTGAAGGTGACATCGTAAGGGGAGACAATTCTACCTGCCTTGCTGGCCTCCAAGTGTCATGTGTTCACAGACTTAAGAGCAAACAGTAGTAATTAAAGTTTGAAAACCAATTTTCCCCAGTTGGAAACAAGAATTATATAGTTCTGACATGTGTAGAAGGGATTTTATTCATCTTCAGTGACAGGAAATTAAGAAGATTTAGTTATCATGGGTATTCCTGTATTTATTATGAAGCTGTAGTTGGTTTGATTGAATTTATGCTTGAACGGTATACATGGTTAAAGGTTCCATTAGAAACAGTTAAGTGTTCTAAATTTTCCAGATTATATTTTCCTTATTGAACCTCTGAAGCATCATCAAACATGATTAATTTTGTTGTCATTTAAGATATCCTAGATGACAAATATAGATGAACTAAAGATTAGTGTATACTTGATACAATGGAAGCCCTCTAAACCGGCATTTGTTGGGACCGGCAAAAAATGCCGGTATAGAGGGCGTGCCGGTTTAGAGAACTTTTCCCTTTTCAACCTTAGAATGATCTTCCATGTGCCATAAGATACGGCATATCAACGTGTTGATAGTGATGATATTCTAAATAACTTTCTCTTTCGAAATAGGGCCAGAAATGGGCATGTTTTACTGCTGGCAGTCAAAAACAATCATGCGTCAGTGTGTTCATTTTGTCAAATTTACTGTTTTCATTCACACGACAATTAATTTATAATACAAGTGACACATGTCACTCACCAATTTACCTCACCTACTTAGGCATCAACATCAATGAACTTAATGCCGATGTAATCCACTGTGTTGTCAACACACGTTCAGCCAATCAAAAGAAGAGCCGAGATACCGGATGCCGGTTTAGAAGGCATTAATTACTGTACAAACAGTCAAGTGGGCTGAAATACAGAATAGTCTGATGCCGGATTAGAGGGCGTGTAAATGATCATAAATTAACTAACTTCTGCCGGGACCAAATTCTAATGCCGATATTGAGAGCATGCCTGATTGGAGGGCTTCCACTGTATATACATACAACTGGAGATCAAAAACTAAGCAGAGTCTTTAAACATTGATCATACATCATAACATTCTTGTAACCAAACAATTCCTGGTACTGAATATTCTTTGTCTTTGTTTACATGGTAACAGAAGAGTGAGTGAGTGAGTTATTATTTAACGTCACATCGGCAATATGGTAACAAAAGAGGAGAGAAGGAGTATTATGAATCTGCATTTATAAAGAAAAGTGATAAACACAGATACAATTGAAGCCATACCCTTGGCAATGACTTCCAGGAAAGAGTATTATTATAAATCAATGCATTCAATGTGGTGAATATTGGCTGTTAATCTTTTACGAAGTTGGAAAAAAGCAGTATAGATCTGTTTGTTGTTTAACACCCCAGTCAGTAATATCACAGCATAATGAATGATCAAGCCCTGACACGAAATTCCAGTGATTGATATCATGAGTTTGGTTTCACGCCGCTTTTAGCAATATTCCAGCAACATCATGGCGGGGGACACCAGAAATGGGCTTCAGACATTGTACCCATGTGGGGAATCGAACCCGGGTCTTCGGTGTGACATGCAAACGCTTTAACCACTAGGCTACCCCACCGCCCCAATTGATATAATGAGCATCAATCCATGTAATAGGGCTACGATAACACTCAACCAAGTTGATGTGAGCCCCAGGACCTTATCTTCGTAGTCACCTCATATAACAAGCATTGGTTGTTAGGGACCTATATTCTAACCCAGAATCCCAGGGCTTTGAAGGAAACTGAATCTATGATAATTAATGTATTTTGATGCTGGCCATGCACATTAAGTGAAGATTGTGATCTAGACGGAAGCTTACAGGCTGATGCTGGTCCTGGTATCGATTCGCCTACTGTGGGAACCCTGTAATACTCAAGGTCCCAAGTTAACCCTAGTGACCCACTTGATTTTTATCACCTGGACTGCAGGCTTGCAGACATGTTGCCTACTCACTTCAATTGCATCATAACATTCTCTGTAGTTCTATGCTAATTGCAAAACAACTCAGTGATCAAGGGAAGAGGGTTACTGACTTATCATTCTGAACTTTGCATTTCTCTTGGAAAAAAATATCTTTTAGATGTAACATGTATGCGTCCGAGACTGACACTGATGTACCTTGGCATGTCATGAAATTCACAGTTCATGTCATGTGGGTCCGTTCTCAATTTTATGAATACTGTCAGTGCCAAATATATTCCATTTGGTGAAACCCTGTATAAGTTTTAAAGTTATGTTAAGACCTGATTTTATGTCAACTATGTAATCTATATCCATAATGAATATGTTTTTTGTGTAAAACTTTCCACTGTCTCTTAACTATGTTCATTGTTTGACATTTGACCCAGGAGTGGTATTTAAGGTGTTTGTCAGACAAAGGACTCTGTGGCACCGAGGACTTTGTGCCTGAGATTAGAAGCCATGTGCGTTGATTCTCAGTATTTGCTTTGTACCAAACATGAGTTACATTGCTGTCTACACGCTCATTAGCAACCTTTGTCCTTGGACTTGTCTGTTTAATAGCGATTGTTGGGTTGAGTTTTATTAAGTCAGATATATACTTTTGCTTATTTGTTTGTGATGATGAAATTCAACTTTTTGACAGTGTTGTCAGGAATATATGACTGCTGACTGACTGAGTTTTGGTTTTACGCCGCTTTTAGCAATATTCCAGCAACATCACGGCGGGGGACACCAGAAATGGGCTTCACACATTGTACCCATGTGGGGATTCGAACCCGGGTCTTCGGCGTGACGAGCCAATGCATTAACCACTAGGCTACCCCACCGCCCCCCTGGAATATATGATGAACAGGGATGTTTTGGGGTGTGGTTTTGAAATGTTGGATAGGTGCAGGTACTGAGATGTTGATTTCAGTAATTGTTACTTATTTCTTCAAACTGCTTGAATAATCAGTCAACAGTGAAAGAGTCCGCTACACCATCATTCACCTTCGGACACAAGACCCAGAACAATTGACAGTCTATATAAACAGATGAATTGATTAGTTGATTCTCTCCTGCTAGTATGTTTATTTAAATATTTAGACATGAATCCCTTGTTTTATTTTATTTTTATTTTTTGGTATTTTGTGATGTTTAGGCATTGTTTACTGGAAAAATCATTTTTAGAAGATAATAAGATTAAGTACCAGGTAGTCAAGCAAGGGGATGTAGGAAGCCCAATTCTCTAAGGCGCTGTAATGTGCTGTGCAGGGGTGATCTTAGGTTTGAATCCGAGATTTGCCATGGTTTGTTAGCACCATACCCATGACTGACCAGTGGCGGTGGGTACCACCAAAGTGGAAAATGTTCACCAAAATAAATAATACTTTCTTCTGTCATGTTCAGAAATGCCCCAGAATACTGTTTATATGTTGAAAACTTACAGACACACAAACCTCGTGTTTCTGTACACGTGCAGAGTTATGCAGTATCTTATCTTGGTACTTTGATGACACGACATTACGAGGCTGCATGGTAACAAGAGGGGAGATCAGCGACGCTGACAGCAACGACCACAGTGGTGGGTGTTGAATTAGCAGTGAGGCTACATTCCTGCATTTCTTCTCATTCCTCTAGCTCAGTTTGTTTAATGTTATCAACGGGTGAATGACTTGTCGCCTGTCCTATGTGTGGAATGAAATTGATGCGAACGTGACAATCACGTGAGGTTGTGTATCATGTGAAACAGCTTTCCTAAACCAGTCAACAACCTTTGATGGAATTAACAATTATTTTGAGTGTCGAAGAGAAAACATTTTTAAAGTGGATTTTATTTCTAGCTCTGTTTTAAATTGGTGTTTTTGAAATGTTGATATTTGTTTTAAAAAATAAACATGGAATTTTTTATTTGGTGTAAATATTTTTTGTTTTATTTGATGTTTTGTGCTGCAGTGGTGATATGTCAATCTTATGATGACTTTGGCAGGCTCGTTTCACTTGTGTTATTTGCGCTACAGAAATTGAAGTGTGATAAGAGCTAACGTTAACAGAGCTAACAATAGTCAGCTGATAAATGCAGAACGACTAGCTTTCCTTAATGTCAAGTGATTATGAGGTGACGGTTTAGATAATTTTAGAATTTAGAAAACTTTGGTTGTTATTGACCTATAAACTTGCGATAGTATGTAAATGTACATCTATAGACTGGGTGAGTGAGTGAGTTAAATTTTACGCCGGACTCAGCAATATTCCAGCTATATAGTGGCTGACATCTATAGATGATAACCATTTTGGTTTGGTGTAATAGAGTTTTGTTGAGATCATTAGAAAGTATTCTACAACACATAATCATTATGATCTCTTACCTGTATATTTGGTGCAAATGTTTGTGATGACATATGTGACATATTAGGCATGGTTACAAGATTACAAAAGCAGGCTTAAACAATGTTATATAATTACAATAACATTGATAATTATAATAATAATGGACATTTGTAATGCGGCATAGTATCCACTAATACATACTCACAGCACCATGTTATTCGCTAATAATGTCAACATGGCACTCCAAGAATGATATTTTGTCAGATTATGAAAATATTCATGAAAATTTGCATAATTGTTATAATAAACAGAGTAACTATTTTAGTATTTTGATTTGGGTTTGCACTGTTTTGATACGAAATGACTATAATTATACATGTGCATGTATTTCCCAGTACCCTGTTTGGAAACAATGGCACTGATCCATTTACCTACGTACATTGCAAGCAGCTAATAGCTTATGTACATTGCAATCAATCATGCGACAGGTAGCAAGTGCCTTGTACCTTCATTTCCCCACCGCAGCCTTTATGAATATACCAACCAGGCAATTGACAGCAATATATTGTCCTTGATCATGGCCTGCTGCCTGTCTGGCAAAGATCGTAGCAGGAGACAGCAAGGTGTCAGTCATGCGTACATTTCGTCCTCAGCTGACATAACAGAGATGACGGATTATTTCAGACTGTGATGTTTTAGCAGATTTCTTAACAGATTAACTGTAAGCCCATGGTTTGCTTACGAAATTTGTGGCTTTGGGTTCAAGTTTGAATAAGTTCTGCCCAACAGTTCCTGGAATGTTTGCTTGTCATGGACTCAGTTGATCTTTGCAAGCTTGCAATATGCTGAATGACAGCTCTACTATGGAGGAATTGTGTGCTGTTTGTGCGTGACAATGTATCAATGATTCTGTCGATATTGGATATATTTGGACTGCTGTAAGTGGTGCATGATTTTGACATCTGTAGCACATTCTACTCCAGTGGAAATAATGAGTTAATGAAGTCTAGTTCATGGTTCTTGAATAAGGCATAATTTCGGGCAATCATTCTCAGCCTCAATGAACTGGACATGGAATGGGGTGATATTAGCCTTTCTTGAAACTGGGTTCCAGAGATTATTTAGAAATTTGATTTCAATATTTGAGGAGGGCTCTGTCAAATATATAATCTGACAAGCTAGTGTCAGTCAGGACACAACAAGTTAACATGTGGCAACTCAGTGAATAATCAGCCCTTAAAAGTGCTACATCAAAATTTAGACTGATCAGCGACGGACAGTTGGTCTGTCCAAGGATGACCACTGACTCATGGAGATGGCTGATAACTTGGTAGATACCTTAACAGGTAAGGATCAGTACCCCCTACTACTCACATTTTATATCCTGGCTTACAAAGGTGACTCGCTTAGTGTGAACTTGTGGTCACTTGAAGTACCAGGTCAGCTGGCTTTTAATAGATTCTGGACAGTAGCCAGAGGGAATGTATATAATGTACACAAAGACCCCTCCATAAAGTTGTTTGTATGATTTATGTACATGGTGGATTAGATGTGGGTTGTTCTTGTGACATTGTTAATTTGTAAGTGGAAGTAATAGCATCAATTCTTTTGCAGAGATTGAATTTTAGTTCTTTTAAATGATATTAACTGTATATTTTTCTAATTTAATATGTTATGACTAAGCATTCTGAAAGTACTTTGTAATAGTCCATCAAATATGCATTCTGCAATAGAGTAATACCAAAGGAGGCACAATGCAATCTTATCTATGAACATGACGACTGTCCTGGGATTGATAGCCTTGGTGCTATTCCCTTCCTTTGGTTTGTTGTGCTGTTCTAATGCCACTATTTTGGGGGTGTCTAGTTGTGGCATTTCAGGTGGGTTTTGTTTTGTCAGTTTCTGTATTGTGCTGTGATCGGGGATTTATCAGCAAATGTCTGTTAAAATACTTATTTGCAATTAAAATCTAATGTTATGGCTTTGTGAAGTCACTTTAGGTCACTGATAACAATGACTCTGGAAGAGGGTTTGATGCTTATTTGAACATTATTGCAGTGTTAAAATACCTCAGAACTTTTGTCACAGCTTGCCTTTCAAGGGCACTTTCTAAAATCATTCTTTGTAAATTTTGTGTAATATGTTATCATGTGGGGATTCATGGTTAGGACTGGTGCTAATGTAAGAAGCTAATAAATATTTTGGATAGACAGATGTTTCTTGGTTGCTTACAAGATAGATTACTAGATTGCATGGACCTGATTTGATTATTTACTGGCTGCCATACAGCTGAGTATGATGTTAAACAATGTATTTTCATAATACTGAAACCAGTTTGAATATAATTTTTATGAATATTGCAAGTCAGTGGTCATCAACCCTGGGGTCCATACCTCAAAACAACTTTGTGCTAAGGCTGTCGTAAGATATGTTTACAGCAGAAGAGTTATTGACCCCTTGATGGCACAAGGCCTGGTATTGAGGTTTTAAGGTTTTGACACAAACAAACCCAACACAGCTACACAGTGAATGACCTGTGATAAAAGAGGATAACAAGCTCCTTGAGGTGTTAACAGGGTAACTAGAGCAAGGAGAGGGCTGGCAAGGGTTTTTATGTAGAGGTATCACAGTCTTACAGGTCAGTCATGTAGATAACCTTCATATTAACCTGAGTTTATGGGTCAGTAGATGGCCAGTTTGCAGATCAAAGCTTGAAGGGCCATACAAACGATCGAGCTGAAACTGTGCCTGCTATGAGGACAAATGTTGTTTTATCACAATAATTTGATGAATTGAATTGGTATTTATTAATTTCAATTAATTTAATTTTCAATATTGTGTAGAGATAATTAATCAGCCTCTCTCATCATGATCAGCTTTAGTTTTATGTGTGTGTGATTCTTCGCGGGCTATAGTTGTCAGGAATAATTCTGCTAGTTAAATGTCAGCTGTAAATGTCATTTTGTGTGTTTGATTTGTTCTCTTTCTTGCTTTGTCTCATGTTATGCTTCTTCTATTACCAATTAAAAAGTTGAAGACTTTGTTATTTCATCATGTGATGTGTATCAGAATCATGATATCTATACCATGTCATTATTTGCAAAGCACTTGTGATGCATTCCATAATTCAAATGGCTTGAGAGACAGTAACAAATTGCAGTGCACGGTCATAAGGAGCGATGTGCCAGATAAGTACATCATTCTGGCAGTTGTGCCCAAGAGCACCTTGTTATAAGCACAACTCAGGGTAGCCAAGGATGAGACCCTATTTCCGGTCTTTGATTCAAGGCAGATCCCAAGTCTCAAGCTCTTAACTGAAAGTACTAATACTAAGCCACAAAAAGCCATAACAAAAGTGAAAAACATGTTTACCTGCTTGGGTTTAATCCCTGGGGATTTAGGGCGAGGATAGGGTCCCCAGTGGTTCATGCTTGTAGTTGGCTTTGACTGACTGAAAGAGCGGGTTGTCTTGCTCTGTGACTTCACGTCTTTGTACCTTTGTGTGGCTTAGGAGATCTCGATGACTCAATAATTTACATGTAACCATGATGTAGGTTAAATATTGCTGACTTTGGTGTTTAACAATATTCACTCCGTCTGAGCTTGTTTATTTGAAAATAGCTTGATACACATTAGAAATTCAGCAAGGAGTAGCTAGCTAATCTGGAACTGAACTTTCAGCCACACTTGTAGCCCATTTGACCGACACTTAATCCCAGAAATACATTTTTTTTTAAAGTCCTATTTAAAGACATGCACCTGTAAATATTTAACATGAAGCCCAGAGCTAAATTTGAGAGATGGGGCCATCAAGACTTGCAAAATAATTCTAGACTTGAGCTGGATTCATTTTTCATTTATTTTCAATTGTCTAGGTTACCCACTTGTTGCTAAAGCCATTACTGTGTATTGTTAACAAATGTTACATTGTATGATATTTATCTTGATTAGGTTACCATGGTAACAGTGTATTAGGATAAGGTTCAGTTATTCTATACCTGTTTATGAAATTAAACCTAAAAATCAAAGGGTGGCAGTATTGACTGCAAATTCTGAACTTATTTTATAAAAACTTGTCAAGGTTGTTGAAGGACATTCAAACTGTTACCACCCATTTGCGTGAAATGTTTTATGCATATGTGGGACCAGCAAGTGTAAGGAGGGCATCAACTTGTCACTGTCAGCGTGGATTTTGTGGAACATTGCCATAAGCTATGGGACAATTGTAACACTGTCAGGTCATATGAAGCAGCGTACTGACAGGATTGGACAAGGTTCATTGCCCGAGTTTGATTAAAACATATACATCAAGTCCCGCCATTGTGTTCTCAAACATAGATGATATATTATATATTTCAACCTGAGATTTTAATGCCAAGCCATTCTTTCAGAAATATGATATAGTTATTATTTCTTTCTTTCATGAGTTGTATATATATTTCTTTCATGAGTTTCATAATTTTGTATGTATATTAGTTTTGCATAATCCTTTAAGTGACTCAATTCAGTTCTTTTATTTTGGTTTGTAGGCTATCGGCCCATGTACAATACATACAAAATGAGTATGTTTTTGTAGAATAGGAGAAACTTTACAATTTAATTCCATTTTATGGCTAATGATATACCATTATTTCTACAAGCAAGTGCTTCTTGAATGTAATTAGAGCAATTTACAAGGGTCTATCTACAATTACTAGTTAATAGGTTATTATAATTAGCGACTAAGTTTAACTGACCATTTACAGGAACATGTATAAGTGATTGAGTTTGGATTTATGCTGCTTTTAGCAATATTCCAGGCTACACCTCTGTCCCTTAATCCTTTAAGGGTGGCTGATTGGAATTTTATGCTCAATATTTTAATCTGTGTATTATTTCATGCATGTTATCATAACGAGAGATGTAAATATACAACCTGTCTCTCTGTGTCTGTTTTCATGCTATGACATTGACAAACGAATGTGTTACATATAGTGATATTCATACTAAGAGCTTTGAATAACTTTGAAATTTGATATGGTTTCAAAGGATAGTTATATAAATAAAATTTATGTCAATTTTTCTGTTGAAATATTTTATATTTATATATTGTGTGAAGGTTAAATGATCATTTTATATTTTTTGCTGCTGTTTGTGAGTTTTCAGGGAATGAATGAGCATATATATATATTAACATTCTGGAGAAAAGAAAGGGTTTCAAACAGAAACTTAAAATGAGTTGTGTTTTTGCAGTGCATACAAACATTTTTAATCATTTTTACATCAGTTTTCACAATGCCAACAGTCCTTTGATTTTTGGAGGTGGTAGCTAAATTACCGGTATCCCTCAAAATATAGGCAAGGGTCTCCTGGAGTTGTAAAAGTCACTGTCTCTACACCAATACCTGTTAGTCTCTAGACGACACATTTTCAAAACAATTAACAACAATTACTTTTGAATCATAAGTTTAGTCTTACTATTTAAGCTTTCACCCGGCCCTTACTTAATTGTTACAGCTCTAAATGAAGCAAGTCTAGATTTTCTGCTGGTTCAATCTGAAATCTCATGGGGGTGCTTTTCACAATTACATATTTTCAGAGACTAAGTCTATCATATCTGTGTACTACAATCAGTTGTCTGGGTTGCGTTCTTTCAGTACAGTCAGTCTGCATCAGTCGTCGGTGGGGGTAGCAGGATATTGATGGCACCTGTGGCAACACAGAAATGTGGGCCTAGTCTTACACTGTGTACACCCATGGTCTTCCAGGTGTCAGGTGTGGGTTGTCTGATGTGGGGTATTTTTGAGTGATAAACTTTGGCCATTGACATAATTGTTGAGATTCCAAACATATCTTATACTAAAACTTTCCACTAGCCTCTGCGTGCATGCGTGTGTGTGTCTGTGTGTGTGTGTCTGCGTCTATGTGTGTGAGAGAGAGAGTGTGTCTCAGTATCTGGGCATGTCAGACAGACAGAGGAGAATGCACATTAACTCTTGTGTCCAACAGCATTCCAAACCACATTCTGTGGATCTACTTCATGGAAGCTTTCTTTATTACTCATAAAAAAACATTATTGTCATAAAATATAATAAAAGGAGACAGTTTTCAGAAACAGTATTCTGAGACTTGTCAACTATTATAAACTTGGGTTTCATTGTGTTGATTGGGTATGTATTGGGCATGTTGATTTAGGGTGCGTATGTTGTTAGACTGAATACAAGGATGCTGGTTCTATCACACACTTTGCATGAGCAGCATATTCAGTGTCATTGGTTGAAGTAAACATAGAGAAAGTAGGTATTTGTGAGCAGTAAACTATCTGTCAACATTCGTATCAGCACACACTGATGAAATATAAACAATGGGGATTACTCAGTTCCTGGTGTAAATTATAGACAGTGGCGTGGGGATTTAGTCAGTTCCTGGTTGGAATGTCACAGCGACCAGATGCATTAAGTACACATTTACATCACTGATTAGCCTTGCTCCAAGGCTGTACTGAATGCTAAGCCAATGGATGTATAGTAATTCTATCCTTTAAAGAGGCAAGTATAGATTAGCGGACAGTTCAAGGACGCAAGTCTGTTAGAAGGAAAATGTGCTCCTTTTATTCATATTCTTTTTGAAATTTTCATTTAAGCTGTTATTTATTACCTTAGAGACTTATGCAAGTTCAAGCACTGGTATATTGAAGTCCGGACAGATGTTGTGAAACTTTGATAAAGCAATCAAGACTATTCAACAATAGTATCATGTTGACGTTTGTAAAGTCGATGTGATTTAGTGAGCATTGTAATAAAACAGACCAGCATGGCTGTTGAGATTATCTTTTAAGCCAATGTCTGTTTCTCCTGTTCTCCTCCCCTAACCTCCCCTCTCTGCACATCCCCTTCCCACGTCCAACATACGCCAACCATCCCTGGTACAGTGTGGTGTAGAGAGAAACTGGCACTGCGGAAGAAGCTATTTTGAGTCATCAGAGGCAGATATAGAACAGTTCTCAATATGGCGGAGGGCTAAGTCAAAGACGAGAATGTCGTAGATTTCGGCAGGTTTTTTTGTGTTACCAAAGAACATTTCGAAATGGCAACCTGTCAGATGGAGCAACTTGGTGAGAGTTTTGTGATTTTTGTGTCAGTGAAGGAAAATTCAAGTCTTAAATCCTGTTTTTGTTAACCTCATAGGATGATGCAAACTTGTGTCATGACCTTGGTGATGAAATTGGTTTGCGATCATTAACAAATTTCTTAACTTAGCATTTATTATTTAAATGTTGTTAAATTTTATATTGTTCAAGTTTGAAATTCTGCACAACTTTTCTGACACAATGTGTTGCACCAGGAAGTTAGTGCCTATCTGCCGATATTGACATGCAGGAAATATTTGTCTCATGCAAGAGCATGTTGTTCATCTATTGAATATTTCTCATATACATCACAATATGTTTTCATTTATGGTTGATATTGAATTTAAGAAAAAATATCCATATTTAATTTCCTGAAATTGGCAGTTTGGAAAGTACAATGAAATGGGCAGTTGATTAAGTTTCGTTATTG
This sequence comes from Haliotis rubra, assembly GCF_003918875.1. Taxonomy (NCBI): domain Eukaryota; kingdom Metazoa; phylum Mollusca; class Gastropoda; order Lepetellida; family Haliotidae; genus Haliotis; species Haliotis rubra. Next base: position 81,074 of record NW_025767679.1, read on the forward strand.
ATAGTTATGGCAATTATATTCTGTGTGGTGACATCATGCAGCTTGAATATGTTGTTTGTATTGTCATGTAAAATATCTTAACCAGCAAACTGAATCAGGATAACAAACCAGTGTAATGACAAATACAACATGAGACTACATGTATATGTTTGGATAAATGAATATTTAATCTTAGAGTATTTCATCATGCTCGGGATGTAAAGTTATGGTCCCATTATTGTAAGCATGTGACACAAGACTGCCCTGAATATTATGTACAGTGTACAGTATCTTAAAGTCAATGTGACACTATATTCCTAGTACTATGGAATACAACCCAGGAAGATCCAGGTTAGAATTGGACTTCAGTAGTGAGTGAGTTAAAATTTAACGTCTCATCAGCATTGTCTCAGCGATATAGCAACGAGACCAGGTTTACACATATACACAAGGTCTTCGGCAACCCATGCTTGTCGTAAGAGGCAACTAACAGGATTGCTGACTTGGTTGACACAATTGTGTAAATTGATGCTCATGATGTTGCTCACTGGTTTGTCTGGTCCAGACTTGATTATTAACAGACCGCCACCATATAGCTGGAATATTGCTGAGTGCGTTGCTAAACAAGCAACAGGATCGTTGACTCGTTTGACACTTGTCTTTGTATCCAAATTGCGTAAATTGATGCTTATGATGTTGATCACTGGATTGTCTGGTCCTAACTTTATTATTTACAGACCGCCGCCATGTTGCTGAATGTGGCATTAAACAACAAACAAACAAAAGAATACAATGCTAGTCTATTAATCACACCTGCAATGCTAGACTATTAATCACAACTGCAATTATTGTTGAATCAAAAGTCACTATGACAACAGCAGTACCATAAAATACTGTACAAAATTGGAAGTTATCTACCACACTATCATGAGAGACTAGTCAAGGAATACCCATTTATTCCAAACTTTTGTGAATAATGGGGTCTTTAAAAGTCAAAATCGTGTGAGGGTATAATCAATGATAGCATGCAGTTGATATGGTTACCAAAACACATCACTGTCCAATCTGTCTCATATGTGTATAATTCATTAACTAGTTAGAACAACAGGTAAATATTCACAAGCCATCCATGGTAACTGCGATTGTTCAACATGTTTAATACAAGGCCCTTTATCAGGCTTTGTTGCTATGCACTGACATGCATCGCTAGGGTGTGGCAGTGTTGTTAAATGATAGGTAAATAGTCGGCTCAAGTGATAATGTACAGATATCGTCCCAATCACTACCTTCAGATTATGGGCCTAATGCACACAGCACGTAACAGCATTCCCATGAGTTGCCAATGGTGGTGTCAGTATGATTGTGATCTGGAGATGTACTTATCAGCTGACACACTGACAAGGCCATGTCAGGGAACATATCAGATATATACCGGTAGTCTACCAAATAAGTGCTACATTCACTCTACGAATTTTATGTCTGATCAATAGTCTGAGTTGAGGACAGAATTTTGTTTTGTGTAGTCTGATGATAAAAATGTATTCAGTTATACTGGGATTTTCTATCCAGAAATCTCTATGAGGATGTTAACATTTGCAAAACTAAGTTCTAAGGTGCAGACTGGCCTTGTTTGTTTGTTTAATGCTGCACTCAGCAGTATTTCAGCTATATGGCATCAGTCTATAAATAATTAAGTCTGGACCAGACAATCCAGTGATCAACGGCATGAGCATCGATCTGCACAATTGGAATAATGATGACGTGTTACAGAACAGAGATACTGATACTGATACTGATAAAGAAAAGAACATTCCCTTCACAGGTATCAACTATAAATAGTTTTGTCAGAAAAATATTGCCGAAAGAATTATAAAGATGTGTAGAGTATGTGTGCACAACTTGGGATGAGTCTGATAATCGCCTAAGGGTTGTGTGACATATTTGCAAGACTTCCGTTGAGAATGAGATATCAGTTGTGTGTGTCATGTAATTAGGGTGGGAGTGGTAGGTTCGTGGTTGTAAAATATGTAACAGGATTTGAGTGGGTAGATTAGCTGTTTTTATTAGTGTACCAGTATGGGACAGTCTGTTACGTGAGTTAATGAAAGTGTTAACTTCCAACTGTTTTGCAATAATTAGATAGAAATAAAATGAAAAAACTTCATGAGTTTATCAACATTAGTGTAGGGTAGTTTGTATGTAGGAAGTTTTGGTGTCCATCAACTTTAGAAGCAAATTTGGAAAAAGATCCGGGTTTAATACTGAAACTGAAACCAGGACATGTGTTTTGGATGGAATCCCGGTGACATTTGATTCACTTTAGTAGTTGTTGATAAGAGAAATGTTTGTATAACTTAAATCAAGGGATCTATCAGTATCATGTATGTCTGCAAGATTGTCAGTACAAGAAACATGCAAGGACGAACATCCACAAGGAAATCATCAGTTTAAAAACAGTTTAAATGAAATGATCATGAGAAAATAGACAAATCTCCAATGATTCACACAATAATCAAAAAGTGAATGGATTTTAAGACAGGAAGTCTTTCCTTAAGCTTTCCTTTACAAGGAAATGATTGTCAAAGGAATCATTGGTGGACTGGTAAGAGCTCTTTTAGAAAACAATTCTCTTTGCAGAGTAGCCTCCCTTGGTTGTAGCAGGGAAAGTGGTTGGAGTTTGAAATACCTGTTTCTTTTAGGACTGGTTGTGGTCTATGGCAGGACCATTACCTATACAGGGAAACCTCCTTGGCTGTGACAGCACGACTGGTCGGGGTTGAAAATACATGATTCATACACATTGGTAGCGTGGGTCTGTGGGTATTCTAGAAATGATAATGATTTATGAGCTGCATACAGAATTTCTTAATCCTCACCTGTTTGGCAAGCCATGGCTACTACTGTCAACCCCAGTGAGTAGCTAAGCATAGCGTTAAAGGAAGCCCATTTCTCGTGATATTACTGGAGCATTGCTTAAAGTGGCGTTGAACCATACTCACTCACTCACTCACTCACTCACTCACTCACTCACTCACTCACTCACTCACTCACTCACTCACTCACTCACTCACTCACTCACTCACTCACTCACTCACTCACTCACTCACTCACTCACTCACTCACTCACTCACTCACTCACTCACTCACTCACTCACTCACTCACCCAAAGCTCCATAGCTGTGTAATCTCACTCCCTATGGACTTCAGTGTTCAATGAGGATATCCATGATACTGATTCAACTCTTTTGGTAAAAAACATGGTAGAAGCTGAATACTATGTCAACAATAGACTGACCAAACCCATTACATGTAAGCAAGTCTATTTCAAATCAGGATGTACCTGAATCTGTAAAGGTGTTAAGGTCAATACCATGCCTCACGTGGGTCATAATGAAAAGAACTTACTATTTTTGGGGAATACACATTCATATGTAGGCGTGCATATTGTCTTACCTGAGAGAAGTTTTTGTACTACCTGTGGTGAAACTGATAAACGTGTGTCAGATCATGTAGTTTGGTGGGCAGATTGTGTATTTCATAGGAGCCGTATCAGTTAGGCCAGAGGATTGGAATTTTTATAACTGGCAAGTGAAAAGTTTGATTCATTGACCTTATATATTGTTCACTAATTAAAAAAATGTTTGATATTGTCTTAAAAATGGTTATCCTAAGACTTGTATTATAATATTAACGTCTTTGGTTTTTGAAGATCAAACATCATTGTGTTTTGGGTAGAACTTTGAAGTAGATGAAACATTTGTAGAGTTATACATGTTGACTTTGTGATATCACAACCAGATTCAGCATTGTTTATCGTGTATGTTTGTTTATCGTGAATATTCCATTTGAAACCTCCGTCTGACGCCGTCGGTTCCAAATGAATTCCCGTGCTTCAAATACTCAATAACACCCGGAAATTGGCCAACACATGATGTTTATCTCCTAATTGTATCACAACTGTGTAGATGGATGCTCATGATGTCAGTCACTTGATTGTGTTGTCAGAACTCGATTATTTACGGACCCCTGTCATATAGCTGGAAAACTTGGGATTTGGGATTACACTTTGATAAAAGTAATTAATCAATCAGCGTGTTATCGGTTATTGTAAACCAAAAGCCATTGTGTTCTTTAATCTGATTGGTTGAAAAACGTGATCAAATGGTATTAGATTCCCGGAAATTCGCTGCGTTTTAATACATACAAACATCGCTCACACCATTGTATTGTTACGTCGTCAGCTGTGATGACGTCAATAAAATCATATTGGGACGTAAAGTCCAAATGACGGCACAAATGAGCAGTTCCAGATGCTACCATGGGAGACAGCCGAAACATCCGGCTGATGACATTTCACTGCTGTACCCGTACTCGATGTCAATGAGAGCAGACACAAAAACGTGTGTGGACCTTTTGGTTTACTTTTGTGTTTACAATGTCGATAAACATCATGTGTTGGCCAATTTCCGGGTGTTATTGAGTATTTGAAGCACGGGAATATTCCATTTGAAACCTCCGTCTGACGCCGTCGGTTCCAAATGAATTCCCGTGCTTCAAATACTCAATAACACCCGGAAATTGGCCAACAGACGTCATATTTTTACATGACATGATTAAATATCGAGGTAAAAAAACACAGAAATGGGATCAATTTGGATCAGTCATTATACCATCCAGGCATTAGAAAACCTGAAAAAGCCCACACTGCTTTGATACTTTATTTCAATCAGACAAGAACTACCGGGGATATTTTCAAATAACAGCGTCTGATGGGCATCCACCCTTCTTAATGTCGCATTGTTTAGGTTGAAGAAATTAACCGTAACCGTGATGAGCGAGGCTGATCATCGTTTTCACTATCTCTGGCGTCTGGCTCAAACAAATAAGGCCATTTTTCACAACTGTTGTCACGATTTCAGGTTTATACAAACCTGTAAACAAGATAATTTATCCTCTGAAATGTACATGAATTCTGCATCAGCCCTCATATCTATTCCTCACATGACGTCACAGAAACGCGCCCCTCTGATTTGTTGAAATTTCGTTCGTGGGTGAGAATTGTGCACTGTTGTCAAAAAGGTCGATTTAAGTTAATTAAAGATCGAAATGAGTAGTTTTAATGATGGGGTTTCATTTATAACGATGCCAATAAGTGATTTATGTATTTGTACCCCCCTAGAGTATATGTGATCTTTAAGCAACAGCAACAAAATTCTTATAATGCATCCCTACAGGGTTTACCTCATGTGGATATACATGTATGATCAAGTTAAATCCACACTGATTCCTTTTAATGGTGTAATAATGTCTCATGCTTTGTAAATGACCCACAGGGGTTAATAAAAACAGCTGTCTCCAAATCAAATGTGAAACTACATTAAATTTCACAATGGATTCTTAGGACAACTTGAACAATATGTCTAGTGGTTAGTAATACACTGGAAACCAGGAAACTAGAAAAACTGGATAAGCAGATACTTTGGTTGTGTCCCTAACTGCATCCCTAACTGTCATGTTGAGGTGGATAACTGCAATACTGTGGTGAAAAAAGGCTGAGTTAGAACATTTTCTTGGTCACCTTAGCAGTTTTATACAGACACATTGATTGTTTAAAGAAAGCATCATCAAGCCAATTGTTAGTGTTGTCTCACAAGACATTAGACCCATTACTACCTTCAGTGAAGATGGGGACAGTAATTCACTGTGCAGAGTTCCCTGCCTTAGGCATGCCAGGAACTGAGATCATGATTTCAAATTCAATGTTCTCCACGATTATGCTTCTGGATTTGTCAGCTCCATACCCATGCTCATGGATTTCAATCAATCGATCAATCAATCAATCAATCAATCATCCATCAATCAATGTGAACACTCATTGATAGGAGCTACCAGTATGTTTCTGTTCATTTTACTTCATCTCATATTGGATTGTAGATTAAGCTGATCAGATGATGGACTAAACTTCATTTTAAAAAATGTTGAAACATCTTGTGATATAAGTAGCAAAGCTAATTAGCTACTAATCAACCCCTTGATTTTCCACAATATTTGGATGGGATACATTATGTGAAAACAGTTATCCATATATTTAGTATTATAAAAAGTGGAATGATTTTGACAGCCTTCGTTACTAGCTGGTGATGTCAGTTGAACTACAATGTCATTGTAGTGGCTGTCCTCTCCTCTGTGCAACAGACATATGTCACGTTGAAATGAACAACCCTTCTCAGCTTACTGTGCAGTGAATCACCAACAGGATGTCAACAAGATACAGAGACTGTGTAGCTGATATGTACATAGCTGAAATTGGCAGGTATTGGACAGCTGTTATGCTGCACGTAATGGTATTTACTGCAGTAGTCAGTATTATGTAAGGCTGTGAGACTGGTTTGGGCAGTAGGCCATTATATACTTAAATGTGTTCATGGCCATGGGGATTGTAAACAGCTGGGACTGATTTAATGATCTTTTGTATGTCAAGATACGGGTTAGTGCTAGTACAGTAGAGGGGCGTCGGGGTAGCCTAGTGGTTAAAGAGTTCGCTCGTCATGTCGAAGACCTGGGTTCGATTCCCCATGTGGGTACAATGTGTGAAGCCCATTTCTAGTGTCCCCCGCCGTGATATTGCTGCAATATTGCTAAAAGTGGCGTAAAACTAAACTCACTCACTCACTTGTACAGTGAACTCCCTCTAAACCGACATCCCTCTAATCTGACATTGTACTTGAATTTCTGCATCAGAGAGTCACATTTTTTGTATTGTCTTTTTTGTCAAGTGCCTAGTAAGAATTGCACTATCACACAACTTGCTTCCTGTACTGCTTTTCTAGCCAATATATCAAGACTTGAATTAACATATGTAATGTAGGAAAGCTCATGTATAATGTATTGCTAGACCAATGCTTAGTCTCAGAAGAAATAGGATTTGGATGGAAACAAACAACTCCACTTAAATTGAAAGGAGACCCAGTAAAATAAGATATAGCCTGTGAAAAGTCCAGACTTCAGAAAAAAGTAAATTTATTGTATATGATTTCAGGTAAGTTACTGTTAATTTTTTACAAATGTCTGTTATCTGCTTGATTTATTACCTCTCTGTAAGCGTTCAAGGTAGAGCGTTGCCCACAGCTACCTTTCCTTATGATAGGAGGCATGTTAAGATAGGAGGCATGTTAAGATAGGAGGCATCTTATGATAGGAGGCATCTTAAGATAGGAGGCATCTTAAGATAGGAGGCATGTTAAAATAGGAGGCATCTTAAGATAGGAGGCATCTTATGATAGGAGGCATCTTATGATAGAAGGCATCTAAGATAGGAGGCATGTTAAAATAGGAGGCATCTTATGATAGGAGGCATCTTAAGATAGGAGGCATCTTATGATAGGAGGCATCTTATGATAGAAGGCATCTAAGATAGGAGGCATCTAAGATAGGAGGCATCTTAAGATAGGAGGCATCTTAAGATAGGAGGCATCTTATGATAGGAGGCATCTTAAAGAGTCACTGGTATTCAGGCATGGAGGATTAGGCAAATATGGGCATGTTAGATTGCTCATAATATCAATCTTTGCTTTGTCTGGTGCAGTATACATTAAACAAACAATCAAATATCTTTTCCTTCAACAATTTTTTTTATCTAAATACTTGAAAAGGCATGCAATTTTATTAACCGCATATGATTTAAGCATATATTTAACTTAGTGGGATATAGAAAGAGTGTGCAAGGCTAGCATATACTCTTGTGGTGTAGAGACAACAGTGCATGTGTCTGGTCCGAATAGCATTCTAAGCCAAGTTAAGTATGAGTGAATTTAGTTTTACGCCACTTTTAGCAATATTCCAGCAATATCATGGCAGGGGACACCAGAAATAGGCTTCACACATTGTACCCATGAAGGGAATCGAACCTGGGTCTTCGACGTGATGAGTGAACGCTTTAACCACTAGGCTTCCCCACTCATCCCAGTTAATTATGAGCTTCATTTGTACTGGTGGATAGGGTCTGTGGTTTGTGTTGTAAATATTAATGACTTCTGTACACATGCAGTATAAGTTATCGACCCGTGAAGGTCCGGGTTAGAATGAGCCTTCAGTAACCCATGCTTGTCTTAAGAGGCGACTAACGGGATCGGGTGGTCAGGCTCGCTGGCTTGGTTGACACATGTCATCGGTTCCCAATTGCTCAGATCAATGCTCATGCTGTTGATCACTGGATTGTCTGGTCCAGACTCGGATTATTTACAGACCGCCACCATATAGCTGGAATATTGCTGAGTGCGGTGCATAAAACTAAACTCACTCAATCAATATAAGTTATCACCCTTTTCTTCAAGTCACCTCAAAGAAGTGAACTCAACTCAGCTGTTTTTGAAGTGCAGTGACATCTCACTAAGTGGTCTGTGCTTGAAGTAAATGCGTGGGTTTGATTTTAGGGCGGGTAATGACATCTCACAGAGTGTTCTGTACACTTGAATCAACTGAAAGCTTGATTTTGAGTAGGACCAGAGTTCACAAGGAAATAAGTTTTCATTCTTAAGCAAACAGCAGTCCCACTCCCTCCTGTCCATTTGTTTGATGTATACAAATCTTAAAGAGAGTTTTAAAAGTATACTTTATGTAGAGATAATATTGTTGTAACTAGACTTAATATGAAACGATGAATAAGGTAAGGATACATTGTGAGCTTTCATGAGATAAAACAATTTGTGATTTTATTTTCTGTTTTGATGCAAGATAATACTGTCGCTAGAATATATTACTTGCTACTTTTTAAATGCCCGGCCCGGCCCTTAATTCTTTTCAGTTTTAATATTGATAAATGTGTTTATTAGTGTTTCCAGTTCACTACTTAGAATAGCACTAAGCTCATGAGTTTCACCAACATCTGAAGCCAGTATCACATTTCCTTCCAAATCCAGCACTCACTCACTCACCAAAAAATTAAAATAACAGAATTTGGTTCTCAGATTATTTGTATTCATCTCAACTTCGTAAGTTACCTTGTTATCTCACCATGCTGTCCTCGTTTACATAACAATCTGTATCTGTGCAAAGTGTATATCTTGGTGCAGAATCCACATAAACTCCACTGGTGAAAGCAGTAGAGTATTCATTAAATCAGGGAGCAACTGCCTCCAGGTTTTAATCCCGGTCGGCCTGCTTCAACACCAGGTGGGTCATTGGAGCAGATAAGATGGGCTGACTTGGAAGACAGAGAGAGTCTTACTGTGCAACCTTGGGTAACATCAGTAATAACAGACAGGCTGTGCAGGTATCACAAGGTAACGCTAGTTAAACTCACCTTGAAGTCTCATCTGGGGAGTCGTGAGTCGAGAAAATAGACTTTATAGATCAGGATTGACACAGTCACTGTTTGTCAAACACATTTGAAGGACTATGTGTATTCTTCCTGAATCAAGTAGTTACTTAAACCTCACTCGTGTATTGAGTCATGAGTGGGATGTCATCACAGTGTTTAGATTAGATGACACTTAGATATTCGGGATGAGATATTTGGTGTACTTTATGCTATGAAGTTTCAGTGTTTAAGATGCAGGCATTTGTCTTGATTCGGAGGCCAATATTTATCATTCATGTCAGTTAAATTATTATTGGAAATTATTGACTTCCAAATTCATGCTAATTCAGTTATCTACATATTGACTGTGTAGATCACTTGAATTTTGCTGGTAAATAACAAAGAAAATGGCTTTTTATGTTTTATCATATGCTAAGTTATGTATTTAATTTTATGTCAAAATACCTCAAAAAATTAAAAAATTGCTTTTAAAAAAAATACATTTTTTAACAAAATCAGAAAGTAAATATGGCCAATTGTTCCATCCAGGTTTGATGTGAATGCATAATACTCAGCATTTTTCCTGTGAGTTACATTTGCTTCATCATGTATTTGTTATGGCTGCCATGGTGGTATTTGAGTGCTGCATCATTGATCAGTCCTTCATGCATGAGTTGCTCATATACATATGGAACACTTTGGCATATTGATATTTACCATTAATAATACATGGGAAACTTTTTTGATTTGAAATTAATTTTATGATAACAATTATTTGGGTTTAGATTGCATATTATGAAGATTTTGATGTCGACCAATCTGACAACTGCCTATATTATCACATTTCTGTCGTAAGAATACCCTCTGTACATATTATGTTTTATGTAACACAGTTACAGTGTATTGCCAAGAATTTTTAAGGAATTTGGTACATTGTTCACAGACTGTAATTTCCCAAACTAGTCTAAATGAAAATATGTTTTGAAACATCCCTAGTCTGAATTTACCAAAAGCAAACAATAGGAAGTACTGTGTTCAACTGAAAATGTATTTTATTTGTAATAATTTACTTAATGATATTAAAACTATATTTCAAGGAGCAAATATCAATTATAAAAATGAAATCTATCAATGCAAACAAAATTTATTTCTTATTTTTATCCAAAATTATTTGATCTGCTCTAAAATTGATATGATAAAAATAGAATTAAAAAGGGCCCTGCAAAATATAGAATTAAATAGGGCCCTGCAAAATATGAAAACAAGATCCAGTCCTCTGTGTTTCTGTTTGCGTGGGATGTTTGGCTGAAGTAATGTTTCCCACTGGGTTTGTGTTTATGAAATGTCACCAAACAGTTCATGTACATTTCACATCAAAGACAATGTAGTTAATTCATTGTTAGTGTTGTAATCAACACCTGACATTATTGTTGGCATTGATTGTTTATTCATAGCCCTATTGAGGAAGTATGCTTTTATATATGTTGTCTCCATGGTTACCATAGTGTGGCTGTCTGCACAGGCTTGTGAGCATCCCACTGGCTGGATATGTAGGTCCATTGATTCACTCTGGCTGTTGTACTGAGGTGTTACCTGGGTGTAGCCTGTTGTACTTACCTGTTAACACAGTCGTCTATTTCATTTGTAAGGAAGTAGCAGGCCATGTGACTGTGAAATTTGGATATTAATTGTCAGAGACTGATATTGATTACAAGGTAAGATACCTGAAATAGACGTGGTCTGAAATGCACCCAGTCTGATTACAGGTGTAGATTTCTGTTGTTTGCTTTGTCTTAACCATGATTATGATTATTGGAGTCAGCAGATAAGACAAGTTGGTTGGAATATTTGGAAATGTGCATTGTAGTGTTGTCAAAGCAGTGTAATTGAGGTCGTCCTTGGAAGATACACGTCTTATGAATTATTGATTTACAGGCACGGGTAGCTGTTTGAATAGAGCTCCTACACTGATCAATGCTGTGTTGTTTGGCAAGCCAAGTGTATCAGCCTTGTAGGGATTCTATGATTCTGTGGTCATGTAGAAATATGCAGAAATTATCTTATCTAGAGATGGTCAGTGCACTTCTGGTCATGTAGACATTTGGAGAAATTGTCGATACATGCATAGAATAATATTTTGCAAACAATACCTTTCTGGTAGTCTGAATGCACTTGTTTTTAAATGACTGTTTTACATTTTAGTGAAAGTAAAGTGACAGGAAAAGCCAGTCAGGAGTTGCTCAATACAGTCTACCAGGCTGGAAATGAATATTTTTCAGTTATTCGTTGATACAAATGTGGCAGTTTACCTTGTTAGTGATGAAGCATATGATTATTTGTTTCTTAAATTTTTTGAAACAAGAAATTTTGTGATCAAGTTTTGTTACATTGTTGAAATGTATCGTTATACTCCAATAGCGTAGATCATTGCTCATGATATCAATCACTAGATTATGTGACCTGTGAAGATCCGGGATAAAATAGGTCTTCAGTAACCCATGCTTGCCACAAAAGGCGACTATGCTTGTCGTAAGAGGCGACTAACGGGATCACATGTCATCGGTTCCCAATTGCGCAGATCGATGCTCATGCTGTGTGATCACTGGATTGTCTGGTCCAGACTCGATTATTTACAGACCGCCGCCATATAGCTGGAATATTGCTGAGTGTGGCGTAAAACTAAACTCACTCACTCACTCACTAGATTATGTGGTCCAGATTTAATCGTTTACACATCACAGTCGTGTAGTATGAATACTGATGAGGACAGCATTAAAGAACAAGGTGATTTAGATATATGGCAAGCTGAAAACACAGTTAGATTTTGTATACAGGAAATTACAGTTGTAATGAACTCAAAGGCTCCGCTACCTGTGGTTTGTTATGATCTTAGTTTGTCATACGCATTTCTTTCAAAATATACAGCAAGTCACCCAAACCAAGAAAACAGAACATTATATCCCTCAGTTCATTGTAAGCCTTCTATACATAGATGGCTGTATTTGTCCAGATTGTATTAAAACAACATCAGTTATGGACTGACGAAGGTGTGGTAAGAGGATGTTGATTATCCACAGCACAGGTTGTCTTTCCGTTTTAGCGGCTTGTAGAGTCAGGGTCCAGCTGTCATCTCACAGCATATCCTAGCTGAGACAGAGATGGGGTAGTCTAGTTGTTAAAGTCTTCACGGTTTGGATTCTCTACATGGGTACAATGTGTCAAGCCCATTTCTATTGTCCCCTGCTGTGATATTGCTGGAATATTGCTAAAAGTGGCGTAAAACCAACCTCAATCACACTCACTCCTGGCAGAAATACTTTATCAAGGTACACATCTTTCATAAAGATATTGGTATATGATGGCAATCTTCAGAGATTTTCAGTGATTATGGAGTTGGTTTTACATCAAATATATCTTTAACCCAAGGTGCAAGTTCATGTTAGGACAAATATATATTTGTTGCTTAAATTCTGCTCGCAGCAAAGTCAAGCTGTAAGACACTGGAACAGACAATACAGTGACTGACATCATGAGCATCAGTTTACATCAGCCAAGTCAGGGAGCCTGAACAAGCAATCTTTCAGTTATCTTTGATGACATCGTGGACTGAGGAAAAGAACATACAAACCCGGATCTCAACAGAGGCTTTTTGGACAAATTCTAATTAATCGCAAAACATCCGGGTTGCAGAAAACATTGTAGATCAGATTTCTCTTTTCAGAAAAAAACACCAGGATGTGAGATGTTTGTCTGATTAGTCCTCAACTTGTGCTACAGATTTAATGTTTTTAAGCAAACAGTCCAGGATCAAAATAGAGATGTATAGAAAAACAAACAGTCTTATGAAAAAATGTTATCAAAAAGGTACAGCTGAGAAACTAAGCCTGATTTGGCTGTTTAGTATAACCAAGTGAAAATCTTTGTAAGAGAAATCATAGGGCACTTGTGTTTGGAAAAGTCCCATTTGATACACATTAAATATTTAAAGGTACTGAAGGATGCATGTCTATGTATATGATGATGGATAGAACAGGTGCAAGGAGAACATTTGTTTATTTGTTGTATAACGCCACACACAGCGATATTCTAGCTATATGTTGGCGGTCTGTAGTGAGTGAGTTTACTTTTACGCCGCACTCAGCAATATTCCAGCTATATGGCGTCAGTCTGTTAATAATTGAGTCCGGACCAGACAATCTTGTGATCAACAGCATGAGCATGGATCTGCAGAATTGGGAACCGATGACATGTGTCAACCAAGTCAACGGAGTCTGACCACACGATCCTGTTAGTCGTCTCTTACGACAAGCAAGGGTTACTGAAGATCAATATTCTCACCTGGACCTTTACGGGTCAGGTCTGAAAATAATTGAGTCTGGACAAGACAATCCAGTGATCAATATCATGAGCATCGATCTAGCCAACTGGGATACAATGATGTGTCGACCAAGTCAGCAAGTCTGACAACCCAATCTGGTTAGTCACCTCTTTGGCAAGGAAAAGAGTATGAATGGTTACAGAAAGGTACAGGATGAATGATATTAGCTGTGAAGAAAGATTGATGTTGATGATTCAGAGGCAGATGAAATATGATATTGATTAACGTGAGTCGCAGATAGGCAGATGTGAATTGTTACAGAAATCTGAGGTGTAAAGTTATTATTTCTGAAGCAGGTGCCGATTGTTTGTTTGTTTATTTGTTTGTTGTGAACACCCCACTGAGCAACCAAGTCTTGACCAGACAATCCAGTGATCGTCAGAGCACAGATCTACACAATGAGGATACGATGACAAAGGTGCAAAGGGAATGAACGAACACTGAGGTTCAGCTTATTGATACCAACGTAGATTGGTACTGAGTACTGTACACTGTAAACACAGCAAGCAGATACCAAATTTTGAAATAACAACAGCCCCACTCTTTCCACAAATTCACATTTCAAAAGCACCCTGACTCAGTGAACATGAATGTTATAGATTTCAAGTTAAGTGTATGGCAGACAATGTCAAATTTCACGTTAGAGACTAGTCAGACCATTAAGTATTAATGACATCGCCATGTGTTGCCACACCTATATGATTACTTATGTAGTAACTGTATTTGAATGAAGCCATAATGTATGGAGTATCACTTGAAAAATGACCCACACACTGTGTGGTATCGAGCTGTTGTATGAGCAGAATAGGCCTGAAGGGAAACATTCAACATGTCGATATTTCAGTGTATCAAATTTAATTATTGAGATGTGGTTGTTCGCGTGATGGAAGATGGAATGTTTGGATGCATGTGTGCTGAATTTCATGTTAAAGTTCATTTGAACAGTGTACAATTCAAATTTGGGTAAAATATTTCAGTTCAAATGTTTGTTAAGGATGAAGATTGTGAGTTTAAGTTGTTTGTTTGATCATGGGGTATCTAAACTAAAATGTTAATTTATGCAGTGTTTACATTTTTTTAGGCCCTGAGCCACCCAAAAATTTAAAAGACTCTCAATGTATTATTTTTTTGCTCATCATTTTTTTTCATATTTTTAAAAAAGTAGGCAGTAATCCAAAGTTCAACAAAATACAGAAATTTAATGGCTAATACCTGAACTCTTCAGCACTGAATCATGCACAAAATGTCCCATAAAACAGCATGTCAAGACAACCAATCCATTTCCTGAATGTGTCTGTGTTTGTGTAGTAGGGTGAAGCTTACTTCAGAGTTTTCAGTGAGTATTCTTCAGTTGTAAGTTTTCAACACTGATTTTGCACCAACTTCATCGTATTGAGATATTGCAATTAATGCAGTCATAATGATATATTGTGGAATGGCAGAGGTGGATATAAATGAATGTAAGACTTGTTTTGCTGTCTACAGTGATGTTTCAGAGTCTTAAATACCACTGAGTTGTATTCATATAAGAATAAATGAAACGTGCCAAAATGCTGATAGCACTTTTAATAATTTAAAACTAGGGATGCCATCTTTCGACGTTTTTGAATATACATACCATTTATCTAATTGAAAAATGAGTATATATTTACATGGGAAAGGTGTCCCTTGTCCACTCTTCATACTACATGCAGACTTGATAAATACCTTAGAGACATTATTCTGTTGGTAATACCACTCCTTTTAAAATTTGCACTTCATAAATTGATTTTTCTAAAGCAGCACAATACACAAATGTCTTTGTCTGCTAATTTCGTCAATCATTACCTGTTATATCTTCTCTGTTACTGTTTAGTCTCTTTCCTTCTCTCTTTTTGTGTTCTTTTTATATCTTTAGTCTTTCACCTTAAATAATTTCAATCATTCATTTTCATTCATTCATTCATTCATTCATTCATTCATTCATTCATTCATTCATTCATTCATTCATTCATTTTAAGTCATCTGTATGTTTTATGCCAATTTCACCGAAACAAATCATGTTTTATAAAACGAGTGCCTTCCCTTCTTAAAGTAGGAACCTTTTGAGACTTATTTATTTCACGTTTGTCATCATTTATACGGATGACTTCTTGTCCGGACTATTTATAGGACCTCTTTCAGTATATGATTATATAGTAAACTCACAGTTTAAAAAAAAACCTTTATGATGCATGTACATGTCAGTGACATGTTGTCAATGGCTGACAGCAATTGACTGACAAGCAATTGACAATCTGTGCAGTGCATTCCTTTTTGCTGATGTAATAGACGACACTACAGGTATGTTTCTTGTACAGATACTCCTCTACTGAGATAATGTTTTCTTATATTTCTCTTTTTGCCTTATTTATGCAGAAATAAATCAAGGTGAGTGATATTTATTGACAGCACTGTTTGTCCCCACATTAGCCTGCTTGTTGAGAACATGGGCCATGTCTGTTTCTGTTTCAATCATTTGGGTTGCAAGAAGCTACAGTGGCGATGAACACATCACATGGATAGCAACATGTTCCTTTATGTAAACTGTGTTGATTATGATACTTGCCAGAGTTGATGTGCATAAATGAATGTGTTGCTATCAATTTTATTTTTTTTTCTTAATTCTGTGCCTCAAATTGTTGTTATAATGCTGAAACAGACATGTAGTTTCAAGCCTTCTGCTGTATGTATTTATGGCCATTATCAGGGTTTTTTAATATAAATAATTGAAATTTATGTATTATTTTTCCTTTTTCAGCCAAAACTTATTTTTTTGTTTGGTCTGAAGCCAGTCGATACCAGGATGTTTGGGTTGAATATATAAGTGTCAAAAATGCAAAAAGCAAACACATTTATTTACTTGTTATCAATTTACATATAGCCATCATGGCTTTTTGTATTGCTTTTCTGAAACCAGCAGTACAAAGATACTTGTTTTTGTTGAGTCCAGTTTGTAAATCTGAACAAGCAGGTACACCACACACCACCCTGTTATAGAATTGCTGTATATTGTATGGAGTCATGTATGTTATATCTATTTCTGTATCTGTGGCTGTATTATAGTATACATGTATTCCTCCAACAGCTGTAGACATGTTTTGCACTGGTCGTGTCGTGAATGTCATGTCAAGTGTGCATGTTTTAGTTTGGTTAGATATCCAGCTATGGAATACTTTAAAGTAAATTCACTAAGTGTATGATGTAAGGCCAAAACTAATAATTGATTTAATTTTGGTAGAAAACCAGTTAGGGATTAAAAATTCATAATAAATTTATTATGTCAGAAAATGGATTTTTCAAATGCTCCCTCAAGGGGAAATACGGTGCTTTGTAAGTAAATTAATGAGGAATTTTGTCTTAATGACAATAACCTTGTGTTTGTCAGAAAGTATATTTTTATCGAATCGCCAGGTTATGATTGTATCTATCTAATTATTTTGTACTGCTTTACTTTTATGACAGTCAAGATGTGAAGCATGGATGATGCATTGTGGTCAAACACACTACAGTAAGGCTGAGAAACAGGTGGTACATTCATAGTCAAACACACTACAGTCAGGAAGGGAAACAGATGACACTATGGTCAAACACTACAATCAGGATGGGAAACAGATGACACTATGTTGAAACACACTACATTCAGGATAGGAAACAGATGACACTATGGTTAAACACTACAGTCAGGATGGGAAACAGATGACACTATGGTTAAACACACTACACAGGTTCAGGATCGGAAACAGATGACACTATGGTTAAAACACTACAGTCAGGATGGGAAACAGATGACACTATGGTTAAACACACTACAGTCAGGATGGGAAACAGATGACACTATGGTTAAACACTACAGTCAGGATGGGAAACAGATGACACTATGGTCAAACACACTACAGTCAGGATGGGAAACAGATGACACTATGGTTAAACACACTACAGTCAGGATGGGAAACAGATGACACTATGGTCAAACACACTACAGTCAGGATGGGAAACAGAAACAGTTAAATGACACTATGGTCAAACACTACATGGTCAGGATGATGGGAAACAGGTGACACTATGGTCAAACACTACACAGGATACAGTCAGGATGGGAAACAGATGACACTATGGTCAAACACACTACAGTCAGGATGGGGAAACAGATGACACACTACAGTCAAACACTACACATTCAGGAAACAGATGACACTATGGTCAAACACACTACAGTCAGGATGGGAAACAGATGACACTATGGTCAAACACACTACAGTCAGGATGGGAAACAGATGACACTATGGTCAAACACACTACAGTCAGGATGGGAAACAGGATGACACTATGGTTAAAACACACACAATCAGGATGGAAAACAGTGACACATTCAGGATAGGAAAACACACTACAGTCAGGACAGGGAAACAGATGACACTATGGTTAAAACACACTACAGTCAGGATGGGAAACAGATGACACTATGGTTAAAACAGGACAGTCAGGATGACAACAGATGACACTATGGTTAAACACACTACACAGGATGGGAAACAGATGACTATGGTTGGAAACACACTACATTCAGGATAGGAAACAGATGACACTATGGTCAAACACACTACAGTCAGGATGGGAAACAGATGACACTATGGTTAAAACACTACAGTCAGGATGGGAAACAGATGACACTATGGTTAAACACACTACAGTCAGGATGGGAAACAGATGACACTATGGTCAAACACACTACAGTCAGGATGGGAAACAGATGACACTATGGTTAAACACACTACAGTCAGGATGGGAAACAGATGACACTATGGTTAAACACACTACAGTCAGGATGGGAAACAGATGACACTATGGTTAAACACACTACATCAGGATGGGAAACAGATGACACTATGGTTGAAACACACTACAGTCAGGATAGGAAACAGATGACACTATGGTCAAACACACTACAGTCAGGATGGGAAACAGAGATGACACTATGGTTGGGGAAACACACTACAGTCAGGATGGGAAACAGATGACACTATGGTCAAACACACTACAGTCAGGATGGGAAACAGATGACACTATGGTCAAACACACTACAGTCAGGATGGGAAACAGATGACACTATGGTTAAACACTACAGTCAGGATGGGAAACAGATGACACTATGGTCAAAACACACTACAGTCAGGATGGGAAACAGATGACACTATGGTTAAACACACTACAGTCAGGATGGGAAACAGATGACACTATGGTTAAACACACTACAGTCAGGATGGGAAACAGATGACACTATGGTTAAAACACACTACAGTCAGGATGGGGAAACAGATGGGAAACAGATGACACTATGGTCAAACACACTACAGTCAGGATGGGAAACAGATGACACTATGGTTAAAACACTACAGTCAGGATGGGGGAAACAGATGACACTACATGGTTAAACACACTACAGTCAGGATGGGAAACAGATGACACTATGGTTCAAAAACACACAGTCAGGATGGGAAACAGATGACACATGGATACAGTCAGGATGGGAAACAGATGACACTATGGTCAGAAACACACTACACAGTCAGGATGGGAAACAGATGACACTATGGTCAAACACACTACAGTCAGGATGGGAAACAGATGACACTATGGTTAAAACACTACAGTCAGGATGGGAAACAGATGACACTATGGTCAAACACACACTACAGTCAGGATGGGGAAACAGATGACACTATGGGGAAACACACTACAGTCAGGATGGGAAACAGATGACACTATGGTTAAACACACTACAGTCAGGATGGGGAAACAGATGACACTATGGTTAAACTACAGTCAGGATGGGAAACAGATGACACAGTACAGGATGGGAAACAGATGACACTATGGTTAAACACTACAGTCAGGATGGGGAAACAGGTGACACTATGGTCAAACACTACAGTCAGTCAGGATGGGAAACAGATGACACTATGGTTAAACACACTACAGTCAGGATGGGAAACAGATGGATGGTTAAACACATTCAGGATAGGAAACAGATCAGGATGAGAAACAGATGACACTATGGTTCAAACACACAGTCAGCATAGGAAACAGGTGACACTATGGTTAAACACTACATTCAGGATAGGAAACAGATGACACTATGGTTAAACACACTACAGTCAGGATGGGAAACAGATGACACTATGGTCAAACACTACAGTCAGGATGGGAAACAGTTGACACTATGGTCAAACACTACAGTCAGGATGGGAAACAGATGACACTATGGTCAAACACTACAGTCAGGATAGGAAACAGATGACACTATGGTCAAATATATATTTCATATTTAAGCATTTACTTTATTTGCATGTGCAAGTTCTTCAAATTCTTACATCTACAGAATGAATGCGATGCGTGTGAATGTCATGTTAGACTCACAACAGATGTAAACATATGCTTGACCCTGCAGATCAAGGGTCAAGTTCTGAAACCAAACTTAGAAATATTCAAAATATAAGCTAATTTTTAAAATGCCTCAGTTTATATGAGTAGCTCCATGCTCAGTCATCTCACACATAGGAAGGGGACATCAAGTGCAGATCTAAAACAGAAACGTATGTTTATGCAATGATTTTTTGTCTTTAAAAATAGATACATCCCTGATGTGAGGTCTGGGTTGTCTTCTTTTGAACATGAAATTACTCTATATCTGTCATTTAAAGTTATTTATAAGTGGACCTTTGCCTCTATTGGATATTAACACTTTTGCTTGATAAAACCTCAACTGTCAGATTCCTCTGGTGATATTTTTGAGTTCCATTTCTTAGCCACATGTTGACTGACAATACAAGACAATTGGTGAAACAATTTCTATTTTCCTTGGGAGCTAAGACATTTTAAGATATAGTCTCTCATGACCTGTCCTTTCCTAGAAATATTCCAACTCTAATATATATATTTTTAAGCATTGTTATAAAACAATGGTCGCAAATCAGGTTTCAGTTTTGCATCATTTTTCAACTTTTACACACCCTAGTCGGTTAGATATGAAGAAGAAGCTTGACATGGTCACCAGAGTCATGGAGATTTGTCTCCATACTTTAAGCCACAGTAGATATTGGTGAAAGTGGTTATTTTAAATCTTGTTTACTTTTCAAGGTTTGTAACCTACAAAAGAAATAAAATATAAGTTAATATTGTCCATACATACCTGATCTTGAAACCAGGGGACCAAAAATTAGTTAAAATTTCACTGTGTCTTAGGTTATTATGCTTGTCAACTGTAAACATATTGTAACTTTACTTAACATTGTTATTGCTGAGGACAGTTTTTGTTTCATATGTGAAGGATTTAGTGAGGCATGGTTTGAAGGTATTTGGTTTAGTAATGCCGAGAAAGTTATCTGACCTATTTCAATGTGTTTTTATTGTGTATTCTTGGTCATATGTCTGGTAAATATAGTTTGTATTTTTTCAAAGTTAATTAAAATATACCAAGGTAACTTTATCTAACTTGGTTAAATTTGACATTTAAATGTTGATAAAGGGTGTCATATATTTGTTGAAGGTAGTTTTATTTTTCTTGCCATTTGAGATCTGGAACGTGTGAAGTGGCATGTGCACATTCTGACCTCAGGTCAATGTGACCTACACTTTGTTCACAGCATTGTAAACAACAGTATTGTGAATCTGAAATCACTGCATACATCTAGAGAAATAGCGGTTAGAGCTTGCAATAAATATCATAATAATTATTCATATCTGAGAGAAGTTCATGCTCTGTTCTGAAAAGGATTGAAGTTATCGGAACATGAAAAGGTTTTTTTTCAAAACACCCTCACAAATCATTGCAGTCTTACAGAGTTGACACTAAGTGATTATATAACAAGTAAAAAGATCCCGTTCTTCTGATAATACACACCTGGTATGGCAACGAGGGGGTAAACATGACTCTCATTTCACAACAGTTCTAAAATGTTCAATATATTGGCAGTCGTTACAGTGTAACCTTTTATTCTGTTTCTGAAGTGTGCCACATCCATTGAGCATGAGTTTGAATAGGACCCCAACAGACTGTGCTTGGTATAAGGACTAGCATTATGGAACCAGTTGTCATTGGACGTTGAAGGTGCTGATTGTAGCTCATGATATCAATCTCTGGATTTTGAACAGGATGCTGTCAATAAGTTTGGAAAATTGCAGATTAGGGTGTTAAACAATAAATGAATGAGTTTAAAATTCTGTGTATCAATGCTATGTAATAATTGAAGTACTGCTCAAAACGGCATTACACTTGTTAGACCCAACTCATTTTTATGTATAAATAATGGGTTTTTCAATGTTTTATCTGCAAACTGAAACCAAACAAGAACATTGTTTTTGTTTTTACAAGGCATAAAAAAATACAAAAACTGTATTCAAACGTCAGACAGATAAAATGAAATAGATATCAGGTTTTGTATTTGTTGCCGATTTAATTTATGACATGCAGACAGACAGTCTTGAGAGGTATCAGAGGGGAGATGGAATCTTTGATATTCGCAGGTCTCGGTGTTCAGTCAAGATCAGGCACCTCAACATAATTAAGAAGATTAGCAAGGTGTCTTCTCTGAACGTAACCTGTGCTCCATGTGCTGAGCTTTCTGTCAATATTGTCCCAACTTGAGTGTGTTTTCAAAATAAGAGCAAAGAAGCTGGAGGTTTTTTCACAATTTCATTTTTTTTAAATTTAAAAACATAGTCTCACAGTGACAAACATTAACTGAATAAGCTGAAGCTTTTTGACTGTAGGTAGCACACAATTTCTACACTGATGATGTTCTAAAAAAATGTAGTTGTTTCATCTGAGTTTTGTGAACCCTCATTCATTAATTGTGTAGTAACCTCAGCTATGTCATCATTACTTATGGGCGGGAGCATGTTTGGCCAGGTTGTCTAAGGTGCTGCGATTCACTTTTAGCAGTTGCCTCCCTTAGATGTGCCAGAAAGCTATGTCATGGGTTTGAATCATTCTGATTCTTGGTTTGTCAGCCCAGTGCATGTACCGGTATTAGTGGGTTTCATCTCAGACCTGTCAGGCTTTCCGCCCACATTATGATGACATGTTGTGATTTAATTGAAATACTGTTCAGAGAGCAATTAAACCAAATCTCTTTCTTCAACGCTTACCAGTATATATGCTTAATTTGGTTCACCAAAAGTAAATGATGAAGAATGAAGGCAATCATTCCTGGTCGAGATAAAAAAATGGTAGCAGTTTCGTAAGGCTTTACATTTTGCTTTCCACAGACCAGTTTACTTAACAAAGGGTTTCTTCACATTTATCACATGACTTGTTTGAGAGGCATTTAGAATTTGGGTCTCTAGGAAAGGATAGCAATGCATGAATAAACAATTTCTTTATTACCATTTATTACTTTCATTTATCACATGGCTGAAGTATGTTGTAGACATAATTATCTTAAGAAGTATTACTGTAAATCAGCATGAGTTTGTTTACTTTCAATTTGCTCTGATGCCATTCAGTCAAATATATTACAGAATAAGACAATGACTTAATGTAAACGCTGGGGATCCTGTATACTCATATCCTGAAATGAAGGAAGAATAGGGCAGTGTTAGAGGCTCCCTGCATGACCCCAATCTGAGATACCAATATGGATGTGGTTTGAAAAAATCGCTGCATGTTCTTTTATAGGCCCTCTGGGGTTCACTGAATAAAAATACATTGCATGGAATAAAGAATGTATGAAGAATATCAATAATTATTTTTATAACATTCATGTGTTTATGAAAAAGTACAAGTATACTATTCCTTTAATATCTGGTGATTTCTAAATATGTATGTTGAAAGATTGGCATTTTATATAAACAATTGTAAAATATATAGTGAAAATAAATCATTTAAAAGTAATTAATTTGTAATGATTTTAATTTACTAATATCAAAAATTACTAAATTGACAGTTAACAAAAATGTTTCAAAATTCTATCTGATGACTGAAAATAAATTTGAATTCATATATTCAAGCACAAAAATGTATTTTAAAACCTGTATGTCAAGGTTGGAGTGACTACATCCCAACAATCAGGTAGACAACAGGTGTGACAGTCCTGTATCAGATGTATGTGACAGACATCAGCAACAACTATATCAGCTGATCCATTACAGGCTTGTTTATTTCATGCTATCAACACCTAGTGGTAAGGCTACCTGACTGTCCAAAGTAAAGTTTCAAAAAATACTTAAGGTAACTTTCAATTGTTTTACGATATTTGACTTAATTACCAGATATACATTTGGGGGGTTTGATATGTGATCAAATATTTGTTATCAGACTGTTGACATGTTTGTAAGAATGTCTGCATGATGTATATGTTTAGAAATCTGTGCCGATGTGTTAATTGTCATTCACTGCAGAGTTCACGCGTCTATTCATGACTGGGTCTTCTGGTTATCAGCAATATCGTAGATATGAACTGTTTACAGGTTTATTTGTGATAAACAGTGGGACAATACACACGAACCTTTGTCAACATTTATCTTGCACAATCTGTCGAAACTTGACTCGTGTGTGTTACGTTGATGTAATGGGCAGTTTGACCTTCATATGCAGGTTAATACCAATTTGTCCTCCAATTAGTACCAAATCATGTCTGATGGATCAATCACATTTCTTTAGTTTTTGCTGATTTTCCTCACTTAATGGTATGTTCTGCAATATATTTCTGTTCATTCTGCATGGATAAGACTCTTTCATATTCACCTTTACTATCAAGCTTTTATGGTAAAAGATTGACTTAGAATTTTTGCATATCATAGATATTATAATCAATCCTTTCGTATTTTTGAAAAATATGATTGATTGGTTAATTGACTAATTCACTCTTCCAGGAGGAATTGATAATATTGGGAAATGTGTAATTTCAAAATGAAAATGTTCAATAGTTTATCAAACTAATCTGAAAAGTGAGTTATTTGCATTGGAATTTTGAGTATTTCGTGTATAAACATTTATGATAAAGACTATATATTTGACTTGTACAATGATAAATGCAGTTCTTTTCAGAAACATTTTGATTGTATGTTTTTGTCATGAAATAATTTGAAGCCTTTCAAACAGGCCCCTTCAAAACTCCACCATACACAAATGTGATACCATATCTAGCCAGTAGCATCAATGACAGGGTAATGGAAATAAAGTCAGCTCATCCAAGACTGATATAATCCAGAAAAGACATGTGACATTTCCCTGTGGGTTATCACTTGTATCATTGGGTAGATCAATTTGCATAATTGTGAAAAGACAAAATAAAATTTTCATTAACTCATGTTCCTGTAGGTTCTGTATTGTACTCCAAGAGCTCATAAATCTCTTCAGGAAAATGGCACTATCTTGTTATCTGGGAACAGTGAAACAGGGTAACATTATATATTGATAAATAATGACAGTTTAGAAACAAGGTCATTGGTCACTCAGTGGTGTGACTGTGATGACCCCAATGAAGAATGGCATCTGTAGCAATGCTAGTCCTTGGTTTGAATTTCAGATTTTCACCCACACTTTGTTTCAACTGAACCATTACCCAACTAATAGTTGATAATGGCAACATAAGCCTCATTCAGTTTTAAATGAAAAATGTTTTTCACAAATGGCGTTTTGATCCCTTTTTCTTTCATTGAATGGACAACACCATGATATAATCCTGATACTGTTGATATCATAATAAAACAGGGTGGTGGGGTAGCCTAGTGGTTAAAACGTTCAGTCCTCACGCCGAAGGCCCGGGTTCTATTCCCCACCTGGGTACAATGTGTGAAACCTATTTCTGGTGTCCCCTGCCGTGATATTGCTGGATTATTGCTAAAAGCAGCGTAAAATTTGTTGTAAGAGATGACTAACAGGATTGGGTGGTCAGGCTCGCTGACTTGGTTGACACATGTCATTGGTTCCCAATTGCACAGATCGATGCTCATGCTGTTGATCACTGAATTGTCTGGTCCAGATTCGATTCTTTACAGACCGCCACCATATAGCTGGAATATTGCTGAGTGTAGTGTAAAACTAAACTTACTCACTCACTCTTATCTTTAACACCTAAGAATGATATTACCAAAACCAACAAATATCTTTGTGGTAGTATTCCAAATAATCAATATTTTTCTTTGGAAGGTATGATTTATAGGATTATGGGGTTATTCTTTTCTGATAGTTGTAAACACCATGGAGGACATCACAGGTATGCTGAACTGAAATCTGTCCGAGATCTGTCAGCCAATCACAAACTCTGCACGTAGACCCCCTTGAACACCTGTTGAATAAACATTCACATCAGCAGGAAACAGTTGTTAAGGGGAGAGGTGTATAGTCAGCCTATTCAGTCATAGTAGAAAGGAAAGCTCACCTGTAATCACCCATGACAGTCGGACAGTGGACATGCACAGAGTCACGTTGGCCTATATTGACACATCCGTGATGTTGTTTACTGGTTAGATACAATTGGTGCCTTGCGGAGAAAGACTATCCTTTTATTTTTTTATAGTTGACCCAAGTACTGCAGTACTTCATAATTCATTTTTGAAGAGGTTGTACCTAGAAATGAATTTGCTTTGTCTGTCCCAGCAAATAATTCTAAATTAAAAACTGAATAATCTAATTGTATCATTCTGGCATGTGATTGTGTACTGGCAATATTTCATTTTCAAACAAGGCAGTTATTTCAGTGTTTATTTTTTAAATGGTCACCTAACAATGTAACACAGTTACATTTCTTCCAATACATTTAAAAAAAAAAAGGAATATCACCACAAAACATGATCCCTCATTAAGCAGTGGTAACATTGTTTCTTCCATGTTCCGATGCAAGTTCAAATTGTGTCTGATATGATATAGCTTGTTCACATAGTAAGTAAATGGTGAGTTATTTATTAGACAAAAAGTGTATTTATGGCATGTATTGCTTAAATTCCTACCTCCTAAGGATCCAGACAAAGGAGTGTTTGCTTTTATAAACATGTTCTTATATACTTGTTAAGTTAAATCAGACTGGTTGGGTTTACCAAACTGTTGAAACCTTTTTGTGTAACACCTCACGAGTCACTGTGAATCGGTTCACCTGTAACATATCAATGTGGCCTTGTGTTGGTTTGAAATAGTCACACACAAAAATTGTAAACACCATCAGATATCAGTGGCCTCGATTGTCAGGAGGTGGAGCTACAGCCCACGTGACAGCCTCCATTATCATGTAAATAGATCGCAAAGGCTCCAAGGCTTCAGATAAGGTCTAGTCTATTGACAGGCACATATAGAAACCTCTGAAGGGATTAAGCCCATTCGTGTCCAGTTAAACATTGACTAATTGGAGATCTTTTACGGATCAACAAAACTTTCTACAGTACTTTTCATCATCCAGTTTTTGTTCAGTGGCAGAAACTGCAATCATGTAGAATTTGAAGTTGTTTTACTTTTCGAGACAAGTTTGTCTCAATTTGGACTTGAGGGCCTGTTTCTAAAGCCAAATATTTCAACATCGTGGACTGTGGTCATTTGTGAAATGGAGACCATTGATAATATGAACAACAACAGCAGCAGCAGTCATCCTTGGAGGTCTGACATCCGCTATGATCCACTGGTCAACTGGAATGTAATATACGAGGAAACCTCAGACACTGACATGGAGCAGAGCGATGACGCATCATTGTCCGATGACATGACACCTCGCTGCAGGAGTCCGTCGTCATCATCAGAAACAGAGACCGAAAATGATGGAGTTGAAAAACGAAGAGTTCGAAGGAGACGCAGAGCTTCCTTTGATGAGAAACTGTTTCGGAACAGGCAGATGTCCAATTCTTCTCCAGACAATCTGAATCGTCGCATGGCCAAAACATCTCCCGGGACACCAATAGAACATAACAGTCTCAAGAACTTCCACTCTGAAAACTTGTCCTCTGCATTGTTTCTGGGAAGCAGTAAGTTTGTGCACATCCTTTACTTTGGTTTATGGACATCAGTTTTGTCTCACTGGCCTTCAGTGATGTTGATTTGGAGCATTTTCATTTATGTGAACATTGAAATTGAGGTGGGCTTCTTTGTTAATAGTAAACGTCGGAATGTCTTTTTATTTTATTTTGATACATAAGCTTTGAATTTGTTATCCACAATCATTTCATGGTCTACCAACTTTGTGCCAGTCTAGTGTCAATCACAAACTGCACATGGCAATTTAGTTTGATGTTTAATTTGATAAAGGGCATGTTGGTACAGTTATAATAAATACATGGAAGGCCTCAGGTGTGTTTGTGGAACTTCTGCATTCAATCAGATGTTAAATGTTGAAAAACCTTTGTCAGCTGGCATGAATTTTTGTCAGTTGACTGAATTCAATTGCATGTCTGTTGTTTTGATGATGTCAAATGTGTCATAGGAGAAACTGCTCAATCATATCTTTACTTGATAATAATTCATGCAGAATTTCTATATATTTGTGATATGACTTTTGTTCATAGTTTATTTAATTCTTAGGGCGCAAACATATTTTCAAAGAAAGGGATGTAAACGTATATAGTTGTACATTAGTTATTTGCTGATACTCATCCCAGTCATAGGCTAGCCTAGTGGTTAAAGCGTTTGCTTGTCACGCCTGAGACCCGGGTTCGATTCCCCACATGGGTACAATGTGTGAAGCCCATTTCTGGTGTGCCCCGCCGTGATATTGCTGGAATGTTGCTAAAAGTGGCATAAAAACAAACTCACTCACGCCAGTAATGATAACCATATACATAAACAAGAAGTTTTACTAAATTTTGTACTCAAGTAATTTTCTGTAAAGTTTTGCTGCACTGAAGTAACTAACCATAGTTACTGGTTCTGGGAATGTGTAATGCTTTGTTAAAGATAATGTATTCCTGTAAAGATGATAAAAGATTTCCAGAAGGGAAGCATCCTTTCCCTATTGTTATTGCACCATATTTTTTAAGTTCATATGTTTTTAACAATGGAAACACAATTTGGAAATCATGAAAGTGAAAGTCTGAATGTATTTTCTAATTTCTGTAACCTCAAAAAGGGTAACACAGAGTATACTAGGCAACAGTTGTGGTATGTTAAACTGTAGTTGTTAAAATCATCAGTTACCTCTCATTTTGAAGTGTTAAACAAAATCATATTGCCTATCAAAGAGACTTTCTTTGATTCAGTTTTCAACTTTCTCAAAATATTTTGCAAAATGCCTGGTATGGAAGTATTCAGTTTGACACACATGTCATATAACTCAAGAAAGCAGATTTTGATTGGCTAATATTCACTTCGCTCAAAGTTGGCTCATGAAAGTTAAATCTGACGTGATCTACGATTGGATCTTTCTATATTTTATTAAGTGGTAGTGAAAACCTTAGATCTGATTTTACTGAGATTGAATGACAACTGTAGTTCTGAAACTTTCCTGTTCTCATTGATCATTGATCAATTATTGATTGATTTTCGAAGTCATGATTAGTCATGAAAGTCTAGTATCACATATGTCAGAGATATTAATTTGACTAATACAAATGATATCTGAGTTACTGTTACATTTAAATTTATAACTAACACTTGCAGAGTTATATTGTTTCACATGTTCATTATGTTGCATGTCTAACAAGAAATTACATTTGTACAGGAAATAATTCTTTGCCATTTAAAATTACAATTGTAAAAGGAATATGGTAAACTTTTATTTTCATGAACAAAAACGTTCATTTGACCAAAGTCTATGATGAAAATGACATTAATGTTATTGATTAGGAAACTTATCAATGGTGATCGTCATGGTGATGATAGAAGATAAGGGATATTAATCAAGATGCATGTTTCTGTCTCTAATGATATTACCCAACAGAACACAATATCTAATTGAAATGTCAATGTCTAAACTTTGAATTCAAGTAAAAAAATCTAAGAAGCGTTGGACACATTTTAAAACAATGTTGTTAAAGTTCCAAATTGAACCAGACTGTCTGAACAAGTTATTATTGTCAGATGATGATATTAAGTGAAATGTCATCACTTATCATTGTTTAAGCTGACATAAGGATCAGTTGATACTTGGTAACTGATAACAATGTGCTTCATCACAGTGTCATCGTTATATCACGTGATTTGGAATCAAACTTCAACACGATTAGATAAGTAAAAAGCTGACGCACTGGGAGGGTCCTAGATATGTGTGTTGCCCACCAGATTATGAGAATAAATGAATATAAGTCGAACCAGTACCATACTTTGCTGTACAAACACTTGATTAAAAAACCTGATGGGTAGCCAAGTGGTAAAGGTATTCCTGTAAGCTTAAAGAAGGACAGAGTTTGTTGGTTTTAACACTCACGAGAACAATGCGTGTGTAGCCCATTTCTGGGGTCTCACTGTAATGTGGGGTGGTGGGATAGCCTAGTGATTAAAGCGTTCACTTGTCACGCTGAAAACCCAGGTTCAATTCCCCACATGGGTACAATGTGTGAAGCCCATTTCTGGTGTCCCCCGCCGTGATATTGCTGGAATATTGATAAAAGTGGCGTAAAACTAAACTCACTCACTCATTCACTGTGATGTTGCTGGATTGTCAAGATTCATCTGGATTAAAATTAATCAATTTTATGGAAATGTCTTTTACAAATGTGACTTGAAATCGATCCTGTCAATGTTTTGCAACAGATGTTCACTGCAAATCAGTCAAAAAGTCAACATGTCTGCCTTTCACTGAGTGATGTGATATGTACATATCTGCCTGACTACATCATGATGGGGATGTTGTTTTATTATATGTTGTATTTAATAAACTGGGAAGTTTGCCTTTACTTATCCAGGAGAAACATTGCAATGTTCAGACTGGTATATATATATTTGTGAGGTGTTAAAGTACCTCAGTTTGTAGAATTACAATGAAGCTTGGAAGAGTAATGAATTAGCACCTGATAGTGCAAGGCAACTCACCTTGAAGTTAAGTTTCGATACACATTTATCACTTCTTCACATGTCGTGTTGATTTTATGAGTGCTTCCAGTGAGGGTGAATTTACACTGAGGCGCGTTTCTCATATAAACTGCCTATGCATGTTGTGGAGCAGTTTAAAAGTTGCTGTCAACTGCCTTGCCCATTTTAAATGTTGTCTGGGGTTTTTTAAATATGAGCCCAGTCCTGTATGCTTCTTAGTCATGTAATGCCATGTGCCAACCCAAGTAATTTGGGGTATCCTAGTGGTTAAAGCGTTCGCTCGTCACGCTGAAGACCCTGGTTTGATTCCTAACATGGGTACTGTGTGTGACGCCAATTTCTGGTGTCCCCCGCCGTGATGTTGCTGGCATATTGCTAAAAGCGGTGTAACACTAAACTCACTCTAATTTGTTGGTTTGTTCAATGGTCTGATGTTGAAGTGTGTGTATTATTTATTTAGCGAATCCTAAGCTTTAGCTGTTGTATGTGGTGCATTGTTTTCAGGTGGCGCACTGTGTTTGTACTTAATTATTGATATGGTTCCTTGTCCAGTGTTGTATGACGGACAGAGTCAAAGTATGGCATGGTACTGCTGTCTGAATTCTTTTGTTGTGAATGGAAGCAGTGGAACTAGGAGTGTCATGATCCACCAGTGCATCAAATCTATCGATGTGTCACAGATTTACATCTGCCAGTATGATACACAATATCACTCCCATGTATTGATTCAAGTTTTGATTTTGTAGTAATTCTACTTTTAATTTTTTTCTTTTTTATTGACTTTATTTCCATTTTAAGAATTGACATTGACAGGCAAAACTTTCATCTTATGATACATAATTATGAATCTTGAAAGAAAAACACTATGAAAAATGTTTTTGAGCTAATGAACAGAATGAGTCTGACAAACAACCAGTTGTCAGCTGGGAATTGTGAAACTTACAGATCTTCGTGCTAAAACAGTGAAATGTTGATATGTGTATCATATCATGACTCACAGGTTACTGAATTGATACTTGAGGTAGACGTATAGTGATATCTCTAAATGGAAAACATTTAAGGTGTGCAGTCCTTATTTTAAACAAAATGATGATGATGATGATGATGATGATGATGATGATGATGATGATGATGACAGCTGCCTTTGATCATGCTTGGAGGATACCACAAGAAAGTTTTAATACATTTGATTCAATCTTTTCAGAGCAGCCTGAAGAATGATGTTGCTTCCTGACAAGTTATTGACATATATTAACGCCCTATTTTGTATATTTCAGTCCTATGTGCGGACCGGGTAACACAGATGACCCGCACATACAATGACATTGGGGCTCTTACTCGTATGCTTGAAGAGGTAACATTTTGCTTTTTGTAACATTTTAATTAAATCCGGTTTTTGAACAAGGGCAGTATACTCATTTACTTGTACACTTTTCAATATTTGTCGCACTCAGCAATATTTCAGCTATATGACACCGGTATGGAAGTAATCAAATTTGGGCCAGACAACCTAGTGACTGACATCATGAGCATCAAAGTGGGAAAAGATGACATTTATTTCACCAAGTTGTCAAGACTGACCACCCTGTCATGTTAGTCACATCTACAATGTTTGGCTGAAACTACTTCCTTCTCCCCCACACCTTCATGGGTGCATTTACCTTCAACACAGGGGCTGTGGGGTAGCCTCATGGTTAAAGCGTCTGCTCGTCATGCTGCAGAACCTGGTTCGATTCCCCACATGGACACAATGTGTGAAGTCCATTTCTTGTGTCCTCGACTTGATATTGTGGGAATATTGCTGGAATATCGCTAGAAGCAGCATAAAACCATACTCACTCACTCACTACACTATACACATCTACAATGTGCCATTTACCCTGGTACAGATGTAATTGCTTTGGGCCTTAACTAAGGATACAAACATCTGGCATGTGATTTTCACAGAGAGGTAAAATGTTCCCACGTTACCTACAAACATGAACTTGTTTCCCATTTCAAAGCACTTTCCAAAATAAAGAAGAATGTGGGAATGTTCTTTCTGATAACCATTGTTGCATAATGCCTAACCAGAGAGTTCTAAATCAACCTGATCAATGTAGTATTTTGGAGGATTGAATTTCTGTTTTGAACTATACCTGTTTCTTGAGATGAATTAATAGCATATTTAATCTGAACTGTGTTTGTCTGTCTGTCTGTCTTAATGTGAAGTGTAATCTGTATGTTATGAATACCCTGAGTTGGCCTATTGTGTTAAAGGTAAAGCCCAGTTTGTATTTCCCATTCTTGTCATATAAGAGAGGCTACTCATAATGGAGTAGTCTAGTGTTAAAGCGTTCGCTCATCACGCCAAAGACCCAGGTTTGATGCCCCACATGGGTACAATGTGTGAAGCCCATTTCTGGTGTCCCCTGCTGTGATGTTGCTAAAAGTAGCGTAAAACCAAACTCACTCACTCACGCTTGTCATAAGAACACCTAAAGAGGATTGGGTGACAGCATGGATCTTTGCTCTAGCTTTCAGGCACTGGTACCAATTGTCCAAACCTGATGATTTGAGTTTCGTGTTGTATTTGGAATATTGATAAATGAGACATTAAGAAGTTGTGCTTGTTCAGAACTAATTTAAGTAATTTTAGCTTACAAGTTTCCAACTTAATGATCCAATATAATTAACATGTATTCTGAAATATATTGTGTGAAGAAGTCTGGCTTGATATGTTATTTCCAAATGCATGTGCTATAATTACACGCACCAGACAACTAAGTTGCGTAAGTTACATGGGTTGAATAACTTTACCACCTTTTCATGTCATCACAGTTACCACATGACCCACTCAGGTGCCAAGTACACGGGCCGGGAGATTGACCGACAATTGATAAGGATAAACTCTGATAAACTGAAGTTAAAATGGCCATACTGAATGAACTTTGTAATTTGTATGGCTTTTATTTGTTGTTTTTCACATGGTTTGATTCAAGAACCAAATGACTAATTGTGGAACATGGTTGCAATAAGATTTGACTAAAATGTGAATTGGGTGGTCAGGAACATAGGCAGTGTAAAAAGGAAATCCTCTGTGCTTATGCTATCGTCCCCTGGTTTGTCTAAACTGACATCATCAATCATTTCATGCCTACGTAATATTGTTGACTGTGAAGTCCTCTTCACATCACTTTCTTCATTCACAATCAATCTGCCCCTCACTCTGCAGGCATTTGAAATAGGCAGTCATGCTAGTCACCAAAATAGGCTCCCTAACTGGCACCACCAAAATAGGCTCCCTAACTGGCACCACCAAAATAGGCTCCCTAACTGGCACCACCAAAATAGGCTCCCTAACTGGCACCACCAAAATAGGCTCCCTAACTGGCACCACCAAAATAGGCTCCCTAACTGGCACCACCAAAATAGCCTCCCTAACTGGCACCACCAAAATGGGCTCCTAACTGGCACCACCAAAATAGGCTCCTAACTGGCACCACCAAAATAGGCTCCCTAACTGGCACCACCAAAATAGGCTCCCTAACTGGCACCACCAAAATAGGCTCCCTAACTGGCACCACCAAAATAGGGCTCCCCTAACTGACACCTCACCAAAATAGGCTCCTAACTGGCACCACCAAAATAGGCTCCCTAACTGGCACCACCAAAATAGGCTCCTAACTGGCACCACCAAAATAGGCTCCCTAACTGGCACCATCAAAATAGGCTCCCAAACTGGCACCACCAAAATAGGGCTCCTAACTGGCACCACCAAAATGGGCTCCCTAACTGGCACCACCAAAATAGGCTCCCTAACTGGCAACTGGCACCACCAAAATGGCCTCCCTGGCTGGCACCACCAAAATAGGCCTCCTAACTGGCACCACCAAAATAGGCCTGCCCTAACTGGCACCACCAAAATAGGCTCCCTAACTGGCACCACCAAAATAGGCTCCTAACTGGCACCACCAAAATAGGCTCCCTGCACCACCAAAAATAGGCTCCCTAACTGGCACCACCAAAATAGGCTCCCTAACTGGCACCACCAAAATAGGCTCCCTAACTGACACCACCAAAATAGGCTCCCTAACTGGCACCACCAAAATAGGCTCCCTAACTGGCACCACCAAAATAGGCTCCCTAACTGGCACCACCAAAATAGGCTCCCTAACTGGCACCACCGAAAAATCAAATAAAATGGTCCCACAACACGTACCAGCAAAAGGCATCCACAATAATCATTGCAATTAGACACCTGTAATAGGCACCAACAATAGGCACACTTAATAGCTACCAACATGAGACAACTGAAATTGGCACCAAATCGGGCCAAACTGCGTCTCCCCCTGACATACATGACACGCCACCACAAGTTGCACATGTGTGTGTGACAGGCGCTGCCTCTTATCTCCATTATCTGGGACAGCTGTCATGTAATGGTATTTGTCAGTCCTTCAAACAGAAACTACAATCATACAGCCATTCATATCAGTACTTCTTATACTTCATGATCCATGCCCTACATTCTCTTATCAGTAGTTGGTTTTTTTCATGTCCTTTGAGCCAGTCTGAAAATAGAAACATTTGTAAAAGCCCACTCATTTCACATATGATAAGCATGCATGTCAAGCCAAGGCCGCTTAAAATTGATTAAAGGTTCTTATGATTTATTTTTTCCAAAATTATTATTATTATTTTTTATTCTTTAGGAGTCATGTTTTTGCCAGAAAGCTGTATTTTATTTCAAAATGCATCTCATTTGCAATATGTTTTCTGTTAGTTATATGAAAAATGTACTTCTTTAATGAGGACATTGCTAACAGAAGGTCCACAGACTTGTTCACTTTAAATTATCATTGACCCATGAAGATCTGGGTTAGAATTGGTCTTCAGTGACCCATGCTTGTCGTAAGAGGTGGATCAGGTGGTCAGGCTCGCTGACTTGATTGACACATGTCATCGTACCCCAATTGCGTAGATCGATGCTCATGCTGTTGATCACTGGATTGTCTGGTACAGATTGGATTATTTACAGACCAGCACCATATAGCTGGAATATTGCTGAGTGCGGCGTTAAACAACAACAACCAATCAGGTTTCATCCAATATTAAGCCAACAAGCGATTGAAATAATGCTAAAGTGTCATAAAACTTACACACTCGTCCTTTGACAACAAATATTTCTTCTGCCATGGCCTTAGTACAACTATATGTTTTTAAATTGTTCAACAGTAAGTGTCCCAGATACAATACCTTTTAAAAAATCACTACACTGCTGATTTTGAATTCTAATATATCACCGTCTTATCTTGTTTTGCAACAAACAGAAAAAAAGGAAAGATTTA
The DNA here is from genome assembly GCF_003918875.1 of Haliotis rubra. Classification (NCBI taxonomy): domain Eukaryota; kingdom Metazoa; phylum Mollusca; class Gastropoda; order Lepetellida; family Haliotidae; genus Haliotis; species Haliotis rubra. The sequence continues at coordinate 117,028 of NW_025767679.1, forward strand.
TAGATTAAGCTATTACCTTGTTCAAATATAGAATATTTTCATTCTGATAACCCCACAAACAGGAAGAACATTCCAGTAGAGTTTTTCTGCTTCCCAGTGGTGTTGTTTATGGGCTGGGATTTATCATGTTTTAAAGGGCAGTGCCCCAGATAATTTGTTTTACCATATCTTATGCAGTACTGGTCAACATTAGAACTGATTAGCTCAAGAAATACTTTTGTCAAACCCATAATGCTTTTTTGTTAAATTTGTAAGTATTGGTATGATATTGACATTCGGGTTTTGTTCCAAAGTGACGAAAACATGTCAGAAGTCAGAGAATTTTAGTGCATTGTTATTAGCCAACACAATTCAAGAAGAAACACATTTAACAATGTAGAGCGTTTTTTTTTTTAGTATAAATAACGTACAGTAAATCATGATATTTAACTAAGCAGATAACCTATATGGACAGCCAGTTACCTTGAGCATAGTTACCCCTTTAAGTCCACTGATAACCTTTAGCCTCCTTCAAATCAATAATGCATTTCTTCACTGCTGGTTTGTGGATTTAAGGAAAAATGCGTCCAGTCAAAGCTATATTTTATCCCATATATTACACCACAAGAACAATATACAAGCTGTACAAGCTGGGAGGAATGTTTGGCTGCTTCAAAGCTATGGCATGTGCAAAGACTAACTGGATGATACTGTTCGACTTTATGACCAACAAGTGTGTTATCTTTAAAGGTGGTCTGACTGATAAGTGATGAACATTTTGAATATTCTACAATGAAATCCTAGTCCTAGTCATAGTCCTTAGCAACCCATGCTTGTTGTAAGAGGCGACTAACAAGTTTGGGTGGTCTGGCTAATTGACTTGGTTGACACATATCATTGTCTCCCAATTGCGAGGATCGATGCTCATGATGTTGATCACAGGATTGTCTGTCCAGACTCGATTATTTACAGACCGCCGCCATATAGCTGGAATATTGCAAAGTGCAGCATAAAACAACAAATATACCAAACCAAAATCTCCTTCCCTTAGTGCAACATATGCCCCTGTTGATTAAATTTTGAAAGGAAATATGTTTTCCTGAGTTAAAAATTGATGTGGGTAATATGTCCAGTCAAGTATAACAAATTGATATGAGTTATTAAAATGCATAAATGGAGCTGTTTTTGTCATGGTACGGCATGGTTCAGGCCCAGTGTGGCAAGTATGCTCAAAGGGACAGCTTGTATAAGATTGATTGAGGCAGGCACACCTGTTTTGTCCATTAAACCTGATGAATTTTATATATACATGACATGTACTATGATATGAAATAGTCCTGTGGTGTACCTTCATCAATTTTTGTTGTTTTTAACAGAAAGAGCGTGACTTAGAACTTGCAGCCAGAATTGGACAGACCCTTCTTGAAAAGAATAAAGACTTGACTGAGCGTAGTGATATTCTTGAAGAGCAACTGTCTGCAACTAATGACAAGGTAATGTCTGCTGTGTCTGTTATGCTGGAGTTGCCATGGTGACCCAGATTTGTCAACCCAGGCCGTGTTTTGTTTGCATTTTTGGCCATGTCATCACTGGCACCTTCCTGTGAAGTTGTGTCCTTTAGCTGTGTCAGGATCTGCTGATTAGCATTCATATCACAGATTCAGACAGATTGTTTGTTTGTCAGCACCATGACCATGCAGGTTCTGCCCACCTGGTGACATGGAGGCCTCTGCTACTTCAGGCTGAAATACTTTTCTCTACTGTGTTGAACCAGCTCTCTCACAAACTTCTTTCTTGTAGTCCAAGGTCTTTCATTGAAATTGCTTGGCTGGTAAGTTCTGTGTATCTCACGGCCCGTGAAGATCCGGGGTAGAATAGACCCGAATGGGATCGGGTGGTCAGGCTCGCTGACTTGGTTGACACATGTCATCGGTTCCCAATTGCGCAGATCGATGCTCATGCTGTTGATCCCTGGATTGTCTGGTCCAGACTCGATTACTTACAGACCGCCGCCATATAGCTGGAATATTGCTTAGTGTGGCGTAAAACTAAACTCACTCACTCACTCACTCACTCACTGTGTATCTCACAAGTGGAGATTTGTCAGGTACATTGTCTGGTTGGTAGACCAACCCTTTGGTTTGACTCAGCTGGACGTGTGCTCATACCAGTGACCATCGTGTGTTCAGTTTGGGTTGTCCATCAGACGTCATAACAGATATAAAATAAGATGTTTAAACTTCCTTTCAGGTCAGCCAGCTCCGCCATGATGTGTCTATGAAAGATGAACTCCTCAAGTTTTACTGTCAAGATTACGACAATGAAGCAGAGTCAGATGCAAGCTCACCTGGGTATGTTCCTGCTTTATACCATTAAGGGGATCATCCCAAGCTTGTCTCCCTTTTGGTTCCCAGACAGGAGAGTACCCAGTACCTCATGTGTCTCCCTTTGGGGTCCCAGATAGAATAGTACCTAATACCTCATGATATCTCCCTTTGGATTCCCAGATAGAATACATTGATAAAATATACATTGTGAATACACATTAATCAAATTGCACCATGCCATTAAGATAAATATACATGTTTTTGTACCAAGCTGACAACAATTATTACCTTACAATGATACTAAAACGAAGAATCATTTAAAATCACTTTTTCACGAACTCGGTTGAGTTGAATGATTGTAATGTATAAATATATTTTCAGTGAAAGCAAAGGCTTCAACCTCAAACTGGTTAACATTGACTCACTGCAGAAAAAGGTGTCAAGCTTAGAGGAAGAAAATGTACACCTCAAAGTTGAGGTGAGATCTTGGTTTTGCACTAACATTTTCTTCTGATTATAAAATCATAAATCATACACTTAAAGAGTACTGTAAGATGTCTCCATTTATTAAATCACAAGGATATTTTTGTAATTCTGTAGCTATTTGTCATTTCTTTCATGACTGAAGCATATTATAACAAGTATCAGTTTATGTGCATACATTGGAGAAAGAAAACATCAGCTGACACATGTTAAGACACCTGTGTAGTACCATGTGTCATAACACATGATGGACCCAGGTTGTTTTAGTGTCACAACCCAAATGGTATGCTCACAACATTGACCACTGGTTTTTGTAGTTTTGACTTCTCGCAGGATGCTATAATGTATTTTGATATAGAGCCTTCATCTGTTGTTAAATCTCTTAATGTGCTCTCTAAAGACTAATGCGTTGTCACATGTTATCATAGCCAAATTGCATAGATCAGTGCTCATGCTGTTGATCACTGGATTGTCTGTCCAGACTTGATTGACCGCCTCTGTGGTGTAGTGGTTAGAGCATCCGCCTGGAGAGCAGGAAGGTCACGGGTTCGATCCCCGGCCGCATCATACCAAAAGACGTTAAAATATGGTACTTGTTGGTCCCTGCCTGGCGCTCGGCATTAATGGGTACAACAAGGACTGGTCGGCTCGGAGTCAGTATAATGTGTCTGAGTGGGATATTCATGCTTCACTGTGTCATGGTATCTCAGTGGGCTAGCACTATAAAACCAGCTTAAGTCTGGGCTAGTACAAGCAGCCGCACACATACACATACACACGCATGCACGTCGTCATATGAGCGAAATATTCTCAAGCACGACGTTAAACCCAATTTCACCTCACCTCACCTCCAGACTTGATTATTTACAGACCGCCCCCAATTAGCTGGAATATTGCTGAGTGCGGCGTTAAACAACAAACAAAACAAACACAAGATGTCGATGTATATGTGTGACTGCAGGTGTCACTGTAATCTATGATGTATCAGGACTATTGTCTAGTCGAGAAATCTCACAAGATGTTGGTATATACCCTTAATACTGGTAATGAAGCAGGCACAGACCCTCTAACATACCATCTCGTCATGTTACAGAGCAGCCAGCTGAAGTCGGAGACCGCCAACTATGAGGAGAAGGAGAAGAAGCTGGTGGAGGACTGTCTCTCCCAGTTGGGTCAGTACCAACTCAGTTTACCTGTCATCACGGGTTCGAATCTCAGATTCACCCTAATTACGTTTGCCACCATCCAAAGCTCTTAGATTTCCCACTGCAGTAAAAGGCACTCCTGCAACATAATGTGATTGACTATGGTATCAAACCCGTGTCACTCACTGAAATGGGGACTTGATGTAGGCAGAGACTTGGTGCGCTAAGCATGGGAGGGTGGCAGGTAGTAGAGAAAAAACATTTTATATTTTGAGGGATACCTGACATTTTGGTAGGGAGGGATTTCAGAATTTTAAAAAAAATTGTTAACAGAATGTGCAGGGAAAAACTAATTTTAGCTCATTTTACACCCAGAATTTTTTTCTTTTCCTGACCTTTTCTATTCATGTTTAACTGTCTCATTACAGCGGAGGTCAACATGCAAGTGGAGACCTTTGCCGAGGAGTGTGCACGGAAGTCCGAGGAGTCCGCCCGACAGAAGGAGGAGATCACAGCACTGTTGGCACAGGTTGTCGACCTGCAGAAGAGAGTCCGATGTGTAAGTAGATAAAACATTGTTGCATTTATGGTGGATACACCAAATATGAATATTACACTTATTGTACAGTCATGTCAGTGTAGAAAATGTGTAGGCATCAAATAATTCAAGGCCAAAGAGATCAATGTTGTACATCTGGCTTACACAGTTTCGAGAAACAAGTAATGTAATGTAAATGTGACAGTTTCATGTAGGTTACCGTATTACCTCATAAAGATGATGCAGTGCAAGAACAGGCAGGAACCAAGACTTCAGTGCAGGAGATGGTTGATGATGTAATGAAGAGTAGCTCCCTCTTAACTTTAACATTATATGGGCTGTGGGTAAGCCTAGTGGTTAAAGCATTTGTTCACCATGCCGAAGACACAGGTTCGATTTCCCTCATGGGTTCAAAGTGTGATGACCATTTCTGACGTCGATGTCATGATATTGCTGGAATATTGCTGAAAGTGGCATAAAATCATATTCACTCATTCACATCAACTTAAGACACTCTGAATTGTAGACAAGGGGAGATAATCTCAGACTTAGTTTAATTTCTTGTCGATGTGTTCTGTTATGTCCAAGTCGACAGTGTGTCCTGTATTTAGATTGTATGATTTGTGTCTGCAGCTGACCATTGAGAACATGGAGCTGTCCAAACACCTGCAGGCCTCCCAGGAGTCCCAGCGCAAGCTTACTAAAGAGGTAGGCATCTTCATTTCATTTCTTATAGGACCAGATACGACCTGCCCACCAGATTTGGTCTTTTGGTTTGGCCTGAAATAACAAAATATTTGTCTGTACTATTTGCCATTTTTATTTATTTGTTTGTTTCTTTGGATAGTTTTGGGGTGGTGTTTTTAAAAGTTCAAATGATATTGATAATTTTCATATTCTGGAGAAAAAATCATTGTGATCTACAGAAATAACAAGTCCAGTTTGCAGCGATTTAGTAGTGTGATGATATTTTAGTTTAAATGAAAATTGTCACTTCTATTTGATAACTCATGAAGAATGTGAAGTTGTTTTAGGGGAATGTAATTTATTAGCAGCATTTGCTGCTAGTCTCCTTGACAAAGTACAAATACACGATTTAATTCATTATGATATTTTCATAGCTGTAATATTGCTGACAGTATTGTAAAACAATCTTCACACACTTAATGTGGACCAGTGAAGATCTGGGCTAGAATTGGTCTCCAGTAACCCATGCTTGTAAGAGGCGACTAACGGTATCGGGTGGTCAGGCTCACTGTCTTGGTTGACACATGTCATCGTATCTCAATTGCGTAGATCGATGTTCATTTTGTTTATCACTGGATTGTCTGGTTCAGACTCGATTATTTACAGACCGCTGCCATATAGCTTGAATATTGCTGAGTGTGGCGTAAAACTAAACTCAATCACTTAATGTGGCATCATTCTTATGTTTGCTATGTAACCATGGCAACAAGCTACCACTTTCAACTATTCTCTCCTTTCCTCGCAGCTCGGCTACCGCCAAGACAAGTATGATGAGTTGCTGGAGGTACTGGCTGACGCCCAGGAGGAGCTGAAGACCCTGAGAGGGAAGCAGCGCCCTGGCGTCAGTCGCCAGTATCTGTCCAGCTCCCTGCTCAACGTCCCGTCCGACTCCTTGGCTTCCGAGCTGGAGCTGTCTCTCAGGAGCGACCTTGACTACCCCAAAGGATTCTCCCCATCAGAGAGGAAGTATGTAGCATAATCCAGTGACAAAACCTTCTCATTATCTGCCAAACCTTCTCATTATCTGCCAAACCTTCTCATTTGCATCTATTCTTGTCCAAGGTAGCCGAGTCAATGATAGTTTGAATAAGTATATAATCAATATGGCAAGAAAGCTTTCGGATAATATATTTTGATATGTGTAATTCGGTAATTTCTGCATCATGCTCCAATATCTGTTTGGTCATCATCTTTTATACCTTATGATATGAATCTACATTTGCTAGTCACCATAGTCATACATACTGAGTAACACGTAATATATCCTGTCAGGGCCCACAACTGGAAGATATTCGAGACAGCCAAGGCTGCGAAGAAGGCCAGCAAGAAAAGCCCCAACAGCGCATCCCCTGGGTCCAACTCCCTGAGTCCCAGCGGAGCCGAGAGTGACTCTGCATCAGGACTCAACTCGAAGAGAGCCTCCTTCTACATGTCTGAGACCGAGTCTGCTGATGGCTACAGTGCAGATCTGGACAGCCTGCATGGGTTAGTGGAACATTTCAAACACATCTTGTTAGAATGAATGTTGGACTAGGGTCCCAGTATTCTATGTGTGATCTTACCCTGATGGCATCGAGGCTGCTTATGTTATCAACCACTGGATGGTCTGGTCGAGTGAATGAGTTTAGTTTTATGCCGCACTCAGCAACATTCCAGCTATATGGTGGCAGTCTGTAAATAATCAGGTCTGGACCAGACAGTCCAGTTATCAACAGCATGAGCATCAATCTACGCAAGTGGGATACGATGACATGTGTCAACCAAGTCAGCGAGCCTGACTACCCGATCCCATTAGTCGTCTCTTACAACTTGATTGCTGAAGATCAATTCTAACCCGGCTCTTCATGGGTAGTATGGTTGAGCAACAATTTCTTACAGGCTGCAATTGCAGGACATGAGGTGTCCTTTTTCAAAATATCTCAAAATTGCATTATTCATGAAAAGACCAACTACCACAGGCATGTTTTAAAGTCGAAAACACCCCAGGTTTGTGTTGAACTGCCTCATGACAGAGACTTGCTATTGTTGAAACTGAATGATATCAGAACTACGTACCTTCCATCAGATCCAACCCTGACCTGGGTCGACCTGGCATCCCCGGCTCTAATGACCTGGAGACATCCCTGAAGCGTCTGGCCATGAGACGAGCCAATGAGCTGAATGAGAGAGACTACAGGGAAGATGAGGACAGGAGGAAACACAGCCAGTCGAGGTGAGGGTCGGGCAGGGACACGGAGGGTGGGAGGGGTGTGAGGGACACGTGAGGGAGGGGTGGGAGGGACACCTGAGGGAGGGGTGGGAGGGACACCTGAGGGAGGGGTGTGGAGGGACACGGTGAGGGAGGAGGGACATTGAGGAGGGGGGTGGGAGGGACACGTGACGGAGGGGGTGGGAGGGACACATGAGGGAGGGGTGGGAGGGACACGTGAGGGAGGGGTGGGAGGGACACCTGAGGTATGGGGTGGGAGGGACACCTGAGGTATGGGGTGGGAGGGACACGTGAGGGAGGGGGTGGGAGGGACACCTGAGGTATGGGGTGGGAGGGACACGTGAGGGAGGGGGTGGGAGGGACACCTGAGGGAAGGGGGTGGGAGGGACACCTGAGGGAGGGGTGGGAGGGACACCTGAGGGAGGGGGTGGGAGGGACACTGAGGGAGTGGGGTGGGAGGGACACGTGAGGGAGGGGGGTGGAAGGGACACGTGAGGGAGGGGGTGGGAGGGACACACGAGGGAGGAGGGGTGGGAGGGACACCTGAGGTATGGGGTGGGAGGGACACGTGAGGGAGGGGTGGGAGGGACACGAGGGACGGAGGTATGGGGTGGGAGGGACACATATGAGGGAGGGGGTGGGAGGGACACGTGAGGGAGGGGTGGGAGGGACACGTGAGGGAGGGGTGGGGAGGGACATGGGTGAGGGTGGGTGGGAGGGACAGGGACTGAGGGAGGGAGGGACAAGTGAGGGAGTGGGTGGGAGGGACACCTGAGGTATGGGGTGGGAGGGACACCTGAGGGAGTGGGGTGGGAGGGACACGTGAGCAGGGATGGCAATGGGAGGGACCGGATCCACATAGTTAAGTTTTGGGGTTGCCATTCCTGAGTGAGGGAGGGGGTGGGAGGGACACGTGAGGGAGGGGTGGGAGGGACACCTGAGGGAGGGGTGGGAGGGACATGTACGGGAGGGGGGAGGGAGGGACAAGTGAGGGGAGGGGTGGGAGGGACACCTGAGGGAGTGGGTGGGAGGGACACGTGAGCAGGGATGGCAATTTTCCCATGCCGGATCCAAGAGAGTTAAGTTTTCAGCTGAAAATGGATTTTCCTGTTGCCATTCCTGAGTGAGGGAGGGTGGGAGGGACACGTGAGGAAGGGGTGGGGAGGGACACCTGAGGGAGGGGGTGGGAGGGACATGTAAGGGAGGGACACATGATTGAGGCTGTTGGAGGGACATGTGAGAGAGGAAGTCGGAGAGGCACGCGAGGGAGGAGTTGGGACACATGAGGGTGAAGACACTGAGGGAGGTACGATAGAGAGGGTTATGGGTTGGACACAGGGTCGATGGGGTGGAGACACATGAGGGTTGATGGGGCACATATGACTTGGCAGTGACACAGCAGGACACATTTAGTTTATGTATCATTTCATGGGTTTGGCCAAAATCTATCAATCTGTAAACAAAATATGAACAGTTGACATATTGTTTTCTCTGTTTGACTGCTATTTCTTCAGATAAGAACAGAAATGTGAACTATTTAAATTATGTAACTGACATAGTCTGATGCCACAGCAATCACCTAATGTAGAGGTTAAAACCTTCGCTGACAAAGTAAGTACGTGTTTGGATAGTAATCACTGTGAACATTCCATCTGAAACAAGCATGTTTATTGTCTTCTAGTGCAACACCTCGCACCCCTGAGAGTGTGCCGTCCCCTGGCAGTGGTCTGTCCTTCCTCTCCTTCCCAGGCAGCACCTCCTCCTCCTACTTCAAGATCCCTGACAAACTGCAGATTGTCAAACCCCTGGAAGGTGAGTAACATTTTCATTAGTCCAACTTCAGGACACATATCTTTCTTCTTGGTTTCCAAAAGTTGTGTTAAAAATGAATAATAATTATGTTTTAGGCAATTTGTCCTTCAAAGCATGAAAGTATACTATTTCTGTTTTCAAAAATGTTGACCAAAACGGAACAATCTGGCCCTGTGTTATATTCTACATGGGAAGAAAGAATCAATATTTTGATCACCAGGATTTAATGTTATTACACTTGAGTGTGCAATTTTGTGTTAACCTGTCCAACATTTTGTAGGGATGCCACATTTCTGTGTGTCAACCGGGCGTGGGGTAGCCTAGTGGTTAAAGCAGCCCCGAAAAACTGAAATACTTTGTTGAGTCCAAGACAAAACCTAGCATCATACAACCCTGTCTTACTCAAACCAATGTACATTGCAGGTTCTGCTACGCTGCGGCAGTGGCAGCAGCTGGCTACACCCAACCTTGGGGGCATCTTCGAGGAGCGCCCCGGGGTGCAGATCAAGGGGGAGAGGAACCTAGACCTGCAGGAAGAAGTGTACACCCTCAGCGACTTTGAGGAAGATGGTACGTTGGAGATGTCTAATGTTGTACTCACATATATCTGTTCAAGATCTGAATACATTGACTACTGCAGGATCCATCAGTTATCTGTAGCTTTTAAGTCTTGTCTTATTGTCAAGATTTAAGCCAATTTGTGGTTTGAAAAATGTGGAAATGAAATTGCTGTTATCCAATCTTGTAGTTAGTAAATTGCTTGATGATGGCAGAAATATTTTTGTGATAAGAAATGAACTTCAATGACTGTAAACAAGGTACTGTTCCACAAAGCCATCGTAACTCCCGTACTCTGACCTTGAGTTTCAATCATCATAGCCTTGTGGTCAAAGAGTGGTCTTACTGCTACAGATATCATAATGTGTATTGAAGTAAAGGATCGGTGACTGCCAGAGCGTTGCAGTATCTTTTGGGGAAAGTTGCGAAGTGCTTTGATGTCTGCATTGCTGAAGAAGAGTTTGTGTTAATTTCAGATGATATCTCTGAATGTCCAAGTCGGCGCTTTGAGGAGAGCTCCACAATCTTCACACTGACCGACTCCATGGTGAAGAATCCCAACGATTACTTTATGCTGGCCCCATCAGCAAGGTGAGCAGAGAATTATACGTCAAACAAGCTGGTTGATGCCCTGGGCATCAGAGAGAAACTTCTTTGTAAACTCAGGCCATGGGTGGCTTAGTCCAGTAATTCAATGTACAGAGTTGTTTCCCTTGGGCACTTTGGAAACCCATGATCATGGTTTCGAATGCCCTCCTCCCTGATTGTGTTTCAAGGTTCATCATTACTGTACCTTTGCTTTAGGGTTTCACAAAGTGGTAAACGTGTCAGACCTGCTTTCCTCCAACATGGAGTTGGTATGTTGTCATATAACTTCAATACTGACCAAAGTAGCCTTAACCAAACTCATTGCCTTTGTGCAGTCAGTACGTCAGTTTTGGGTTTTGGAAGCTCGGTAGTCAAATTGGTTCCTCCATTTTATCACTCCACTCAAATATCAGAATCACTAAGCAATGTACTTGACTGAAATGTTTTGCTGCCATGAAATGTGAACTTTGATATTACCTGTTTTCAGCACTGAGAGCATCAACAACCAACCCAGCATTGCATCATCGACTACTCCAGTGATGTCTACACCAAAAGGGAGGATGGCTTCAATGAAAGGGAGCAACACTTCTACGTACAGCATGTCTCTGGGGCTGGCAGCCATCTTGCAAGAGCGGGATCTCGCCAAGCCTGTGGAGCGGAAGCCGGGCATGCCCTACAACCATTCCTTCCCTTCCCGTGTTCAGTCTATTGTTACCGAGACACCATACTCTCCTGCAAAACCAGCTCTGGAAGTGTCAACAACTTCAGCTCCATCGACACAGAATGATGGAACCACGACATCATCAAGTATGGCGTCAACCCCTACCGATGGTGGGTTCTTGGACAAACTAAAACACACAGGGTTTTCCATCTATGGCTTCCTTGGTGGCGCTAAGAGTGAGGATTCAGATTCCTCATCATCAGACACGGCAACCGTCTCCTCACCGACCAGCAGTGGCAGCATCACCACCACAACAGTAGAAGGAGCAACAGCATCTGCAGGAGCAACGTCTCCCAACAGTGACAAAAATATAACCCGGAAACTGCTTACCCAGGGTGCATCAGCAGGGGTCCTTGGAGCGATAACTTCCTTCAGGAGAAGCGGAATTCTGTAAACTCTTGTAGCCGTCTCAAGACCACAGACATTTATATAATGAGGAAGTGGACCCAAAATATTCCAGAATGAAATAATCAACATAGACTTGTGTGTTGCCCCTCGTCTTTCATGTGTGATTCAGTCAGAAGTTGATTAGCATAATTACGAGATCTCTGAGCTTTACTTCATTTAATTATCTTCCAGGTTACCTCAGTCATGTCTCAGTCAATGATTTTGGAAATATGGGTTAATTCAAAAATTTGTTCTAGATTTGAACACACTCATTTCAATTTCAGGAAGTGGAATGAGAATGATCTTCTAATGTTCCATGACAGATTATTTAGGATTTCTTCGACATGAAGGAAATGTTCGTTGTGCACCAACTATATGTACGTTCACATTACTCGTCACAACTTCCGTGTGCCAAAATACTGATACGGCATTTATATTCAAAATAATTACTGAATTCGTTTAATTTAGATTTTGTGCTGATTTTGATGCCTTTGACATTTTTGGTTGACTGATTTTTCTTATGTTTTTCGTATTAAATGGGAACAGGTTTTATTGCTGAAAAAGAGCATCAGGGAAACCAAATTAGCATTTCGGTGATATGTCAGGGATAATTATGATTCTGATTACCTTTGAAATGAAAGCTACATGTTTGTGTTATTCTGTGCTTTAGACTTGTGATTCTTCTCATTGAAAATATTACGAAAATAAGGTCACAAAAATGTCATCAGTCAATTCTGTGTTACGATCCGTCATATGTTTTCAGGACATATTCTCTTTTCGTATTGTATGAAATTTTCATCACCAACTGCAAACTAATCCTGTTGATTGGTACAGTCTCTGTGCATTGTTAATTTGAGACCATAAAATCAAAATTATATTGGTTTTCCTATGATGTCAATTTCAAAGGCTGTTTGAAAGTGCTATGATTTATGAGAAGGTCATTGTTTGGTGCTATTAAGTTATTTTAAATTTTGTTATCAGGTATTTTAGTCTCAGTGGATAGGTCCGCCCCTACCCAATCTTCTCCTCTGTTGAATTCTGAATTTTGATTTTGTAGCAAATGATTTTACTCAGAGGTGGGGAAATTGGGTTTGTATGTGCGCAATGACTTTTACCAAAGACTTTAGTCATTTCTTTCACCAGATGATGCAGTAATTACTCTGTGATTTGATTTTTTTTGTCGCACCAAATCCTGGTACATTGCAATTGCAAATTTACAAGTTACTAATGAACAACAGGGAAATCTTAAATTTTATCTTAGCATCTCTTGTGGATGCATTTTGGAGGAAGGTGCTTAAATGTGTTAATAAGGTAAGTCAAATATTATCAACGCTAAGCCCTTGTGATTTTTCTGTGATTGATCATATCCCAAAATGTACTGACAGCTAGTTGAAAATGTTTTCGAAGAATGTTATAACCTTTAACCTGTATATCTTTATCCAATGGGTGTCAATGACAGTGTTATTCAATAGCTTGTGTAGATGTGTAGAATACAAAGGGATGGGAAGGACTGGTATTCTTTTTTTGTGACTTGAAATTACTTTTCACTTTTACTACTTTATCACTCAACATTTAAGGAATCATTTTATTAAATTATAAAAAAAAGTTTTGACAGATTGATTACTGCAGAATCTGGTGTTTGAAAATACTGACTTGTCAGTGAGGAAGTGATTTTGTATTCGGTGAAATATGTAATTGTATATAAGAATTGTACATAGAAATAATTGTAATTGAAATTGTTCGAAATATTTTAAATTATTTGTACATAAAATAGGTTTTATGCAGTTTGGCGGGTTTCCAAATGTCTGTTTTGTCTCTTTGTGTTGTGTCACTCAGTACATGTGAAACTTTCTCTCTGTTGGTTAGAGTTTATACATATACTCCAGAAGTTTCACACCACACCTCAATTGTAACATCTCATGTTCAGGCAGAAGTTTTATTCAGCTTCATGAATGAATTCTCTGTGAGGTTTCTTTTATGAAAATTATGAAAGAATTTTTTAAAGAAATTACATTAACAATGTCATAATTTAAATGTTATGTAATTTTCATCTTTTTTGTTCTTATGAAATTGAAACATTCTATATGAAAGTGATTATTGCTTCCTAAATTAATTGTTAAATTTTGTATTTAAAAAAAGGAGATTTGGCATCATTTTTTGTTTGTTGAAATATGTGATCTCGAAAAAGTTTGATTGGCACATTATTATTATCAATAAGGAGTTTATTATAAAGTTCTTGATACAAAGGCGTACCAGTAATTGTCAAAACCTTGCAGATCACTGATTATATTATATACACATTCTGACATTGTAGACATTAGGTATCTTTACAAACCGCCACCCTGTACTATGCAATTTTATATCAAGAAAACAAAACCTTATAGGTGTGAATAAATAAAGCAACTTGAATTTTGATTTGAGTTTTTGTTGATTTAACTTTTCATCAAATTAAGATTCAAACAGGTATTACCTGGATTCTTGATTGGAAAACGTCACAATGCTGTTGCCTCATTGGATTGGCTGTGATTGGTTGCATGTCATCACACCCTAACAGTATAGATATGTGTTCACAATATCAACCACTGGCTTGTGTAGTCATGATGCAGGTATCTGAGTGAGTGAGTTTAGTTCTATGCTACTTTTAGCAATGTTCCAGCAATATCCCTGTGAGTGACACCAGAAATGGGCTTCACACACTGTGCCCATGTGGGGAATCGAACCTGGGTATTCTGCGTGACAAGCGAACGCCTTAACCTCCAGGCTACCCCACCGCCCCTGCCCATACAGCTAGCTTATTGCAGACTGTCGCATTAAACAACACAGTGCCCTACATGGATGTCTGATGAGTGCTACAGGGTAAGAGACTGGTTGTGGGATCACCAACATTTGGGATCTATACACACAAAAACTAAGCGCCCCCTGACATATCTCACGATTGAATGAGCCCTGATCTTAACCCTTTAAAGCATATCTGGGACATGATTGGTCATTGTGTGCAACAAATATCCTCAAGTACAGAACCTGCCCCAGGAGGATCAGGAGGCTGACAGGGGGTATGAGGAGGCTGACAGGGGGTATGAGGAGGCTGACAGGGGGTATGAGGAGGCTGACGGGGTATGAGGAGGCTGACAGGGGGTATGAGGAGGCTGACAGGGGGTATGAGGAGGCTGACAGGGGGTATGAGGAGGCTGACAGGGGGTATGAGGAGGCTGACAGGGGTATCAGGAGGCTGACAGGGGGTATCAGGAGGCTGACAGGGGGTAGGAGGAGGCTGACGGGGTATGAGGAGGCTGACAGGGGGTATGACAAGGAGGAGGCTGACAGGGGGTATGAGGAGGCTGACAGGCGGTATCAGGAGGCTGACAGGGGGTATCAGGAGGAGAGTGCTTTGACATGGAGGTTACACTCGGTATTGACCTTGAGTCTTGTAAGACACGCAAAATGACATTTTGAATATTACATTCACCAATGATTTCAACATTAAACATTCCAGGGCCATACTTGTACAGACGTGGTTTTGTATGAAAATCGTGTTATTTGGAGTTTTTAAATGAGCAATTGTCATCATATGTTTTTTTGTTTTTATGAATCAAAGGATCATACTTGTCAGAAAAACTCATGTTTTTCCATCTTGGTAACCACGAGAAGTTTTATGTCCGTGTTGAAAACCTATCATTGCAAAAATACAGGGAGTGCGTAATTAAGTTCTTTGTGTATATTTTTGCCACAGAGAAAAAACAGCACATCATCAGTCACTGTGAAAGTAAGAATGCAAGTACTTGTAAATTTGACTTGTATGCAAAATATGAGAAAGAAAAAACAAAGTATAGTCAACCACTGGATGAATTTACCTTCCTAGGTCTAAAGTAGACACGTTTCTCCATAACAACTTTGATATACTGGCATAGCAACATTTTAGTCAACACTGTTGTCAAGCAAATCAGTTATGATATGAAAGACTTAACACATTTTTTTCCATAAATTGTGTCACTTTATCACACCACAACTGTTAAGCAGCCCATCCAAACATTCATACCTAATTCTGCAAGAGTGAGTGAGTGAGTTTAGTTCTACGCCGCACTCAGCATTATTCCAGCTATATGGCGGCGGTCTGTGAATATTGTCGAGTCTGGACCAGACAATCCAGTGATCACCAGCATGCGCATCGATCTAAGCAGTTGGGATACGATGACATCGTCAGCGAGCCTGACAACCCGATCCCGTTAGTCGCCTCTTACGACAAGCATAGGTTACTGAAGATCAATTCTAACCCGGATCTTCACGGGCTTCTACTGTAGGAAGGGGACTCCGACATTTTATTTGTAGAAGACCCTTATAGCTTACAACAAAAGTAAAATGCAATTTCAATGTAGTTTTCACATTAATTCATTAATTAAAGCCAGGTGTCCGAGAAGCACGTGCACAAGTGCAGACAAAGTTATTGATTCATTAACCTGTGCTGTGCCGTCTCCATGTTTTCTCGTACACCTGTCTGTCCCTGTCTTTGCACCCCTCCTTCGTAACAAACAGTGAACTGTGTCAAAATTTTAATGATAGTTTGTTAAACAACTTTTTTTATTTTTAGGACATAAATTCTGCAAATAAAACACAGAGTTGGTCTGATGTTTTGATTATGATCAGCGTTTTTTATTGAGTATTATATGTTTATTTTTTGGCGAGTTGGATTGCAATTCATCTGTCCGTTTTTTAGCCAAACGACTATAATTGGGATTTTTACCAAACGTGGCAGAAAACTAAAGAGTTCAAATATTGTAACATTTCAAGTCGTAACACAAACCACCTGTGCATCCTATAACACAACGTCAGCGATCAGGTAGATCGACACGAGATAAGTGGGTGTGAACTCCATCTGTTTGCAGATAAACGTGTCGACTGCCCTTATGTCCCAATGCGCTAGATCCTGCCATGAACATACTGACGAACTACAACATACAGCCATGTAAACATGTATATAACCCAACGCACTTAAAATAAAATAGCTAACTGGTAATTTTTAAAAATATGTTAATGCAGTTATACTTGACGCGTAATTCCTCCGTATTTTGACCCAACAATTTTGTAAATTACTCCCAAAATATTTTCAAACAAGTCATATTTTTGTCCAATGAGTGTACTTTGATAGCAAACAGCTCCACGACATAGAATAGCCAAGCACTGCATCCGATTACTTACCACAAAGGACAGTATCACAGAATTTGCTGTCACAGCCCTTGCTATATTTAGACACAATAATGGAATTATTATTAGTCTTTTTCTAAATTTGACTGGAATCACTATGACTCCCATTTCTCAAAGTCTGTGTAAATCCCTGTACATGCATCGTATTTATTATATTTTAAAGTGACGCTTTTGTTTACAAGCATCACATTCAATATTTATGCAGGTATAGTCAGAAAAACCGCCCTAAAACATATTCACCAAGCTTGTCCACCACTTAGGAACGATACGAGATAACTGGGTGTGAACTCCATCTGTTTCCAGGTTAACGAGTTGACTGCCCTAATGTCCCACTACGCTATTTCCTGCCATAAACATATTGACGAGCTACAATATTCAGCCCTGACATGGATAAACATTATGTTTGTAACCGCATGTATGCACTTAGATAAAGATAAAAGAGAGAACTGTTAAATTACGATTTTGTTCTTTTTATGCAGTTATACTTGACGCGTAATTCCTAAAAAAATCGTTCGTATTTTGATTCATTTTTCGTCGTCTGAATACCAGAGTGTTCTATGTCCACTTGGGTGAAAATTGAGTTACGAAGCTCAGGATATATGTTTTACTGCATATTCTGTTTTACTGCATATATTATCTCCATGCAAAGTTTCACCGAGATATATAGCCTAGAAAGTGGGTTTACGCTGGTTTATCTCCATAAAATAACACAAATTGTTAGTTCCAGAGTATTCTAAGTGGTTATTGGACAATCAGCAAATCCAGTTTGATCACGTGACATGGAAATGGACCACTCTGGAAGTGATTGTCATCATTACAGACATACAAATGGAACATTGGAACATTGCCCTTATTTATGATAAATTTAATGTAATTCGTAAGCTATAAAACTACAACAAGTTTTAAAACAATAAAAAATACAACCTGGTACGGGAGAAATAATCATACAATAATCGTTCAATAATGATTCAGCTGCTTTTCTGATACATAGAACACTCTGGTTTTGAACAAAATGGCAAATCTGTTTGGCCGAGTGTTCTATCTCCAAGCGGTTTTCGTTAAGTTCTTATTTATTTCAAGAGCTTTAACATACTTTTGGTTATTTTCCTTTTTAATATTACACATATATGTGCACAATTCCAAAGTATTTGATAGAATAGTTTTGAAAATATTGTTGATCTAAACTTCAAGATCGATTTTCTCGAAAACACTCTGGTTTTCAGGCAACGTTTTGTAAAACACTCCAAATATATTTTCAAACAAGTCATATTTGTTTCAACATGTTTTGTCTATTCACGAAATAGAATAGCCAAACACTGCATTCGATTACTTATGGAATAATTATTATCGCCTGATAAAGTACAGTCGACGTCTTTGATCTTTCAGCAAAGCATCCTAGAATATTGACAGCATAGGCAATAAACATGTTTCACAGTAATGTTGTTTGGGGGTTTCCATGGTAATGACGCCTGTCCACTTAAAGACAGCCTTTGGATCACGTGGTATAATTTATACCCCAATAAATACACCATGTACAGTACATCATACTCTGACCCTATTATTTACAAAACGCCGTCTTCTATAGCTGAAAAAGTGCGGCGTAAAACATCACACAAACAAAAACGTCGTGATTTTTAGCGACCATTTCATGCAGCATGCAGACTTTATGCATTAAAAACACTTCAACGCAACTGAAACCTGTTACGTTATTGTGTAAATTTAATACACGATAAATCTTTCTCGCTTTTCTAAAATAAAATGTATTGCAATCAAATTTTGTCTTCCATGCACGGCCGTAGTCGTCTCACAGTCTTATTATTTTCCCTACAGCCTACAGTAAAGTAAGGCCAGAAATGCTTTTTGGCAATTATATGATAATGGTTGATATTTCAGATTGTAAACTCATACACAATCATTCATACCACCTCGACCTAATATGGCATATGAGTAATCACGATGTACCATTCCTTAATCATAATGATTACTTGTAAAATATCGAAAACTTAGAAAAAATACCATGGTAAAAACACGTCTAAGAAACAAACTATACTGTGACCCACCTGGCAGGCAGAAAGGGTGACAGCGTTCATGTAACGCACGGGCAGCACATGTCAGGGACCGTCTCAAAATATCAAGTGTCAGTATCACTGCTGGTCGAGGACTCTATAGCGGAATTATAACAGATGCAACTATGCTGACGTTAACGCCGTCCCACAGACGGTATTCGTCCTCGATTTTGAGAACACGGTCTTCAGCCTTTTGCAACACTTCTGGGTTAATTCTCGCAAAAGAAGCATACACAAGCTCTTTAACGTCTGAAAGCTTGAATGTGGTGTTATTGCGAGCTATAAATTCTTAGTTACCCCAGATCAGCTCGATGGGATTGAGCTCACAGTGCCGTACTGGTGTACGGAGAACTATGTGGCCTTGTTTTGCAGCTAGTTCGTCAGTGATGTACTGGATTGGCTTTCTATGAGCTGGGGCTTTGTTTCTGATTGCCTGTAAGGCACGTTACAGGAAGTGAAAAAATCCTGTAACTGAGCCTTGAGATTGCTCATAGTGGGTGTGATGGTACCAGGGACACGCAGGTGATGGTAACTGGCGTTTAACCAAAATGATAACGCTTGGTTCGTCCAGCTGCGGTACAAGCTTATGTTCGAACCAATCCAAAATACCTGCCCAATCATTTCGCTATGGTAATCACTATCAGATTTCTTGGCCTCAAAAACAATGTCACAACCCCCAATCAGTCCCTTGCTACAGGTACCAGTATGAAAGATAACCAGGCGTCTATCTTTGCCTGATGGTAACACTGGTGCCTTAGAACAACCTGAAGGAAGCCACATCCGATCGGTTGAGTGATTTTTATTACACCAGGTTTCGTCAAGGTATATGATTTGAAACCCCAACTTTGGAGACCTGACTATATGTCACATGAAGGGCTTTACACATTCTATAGTAAACCCTGTCATAGCTGACGAGAGGTTTCTCCCTTTGTTTCTCCAGTATGAAATACTGGTATAAATTTGAAATTAATTTTTCTGCAGAGATATCAAGTCACATGTTGCCAGTTCAGTGCTCATACACTAAGTGAAACTACTATGGGTGAACAAGATTATCTATCAGATTTGAATTAAGACTTTTTGACGTAATTATTTTGAATATAACTACTACAAGAGTTCCATCTTTTTCACATATAGATGTTAAAAAAACAAACAAACTTTTTCCAATCATTTATGTAATTTAATTAGTTGAGGCTAAATGAATAATTATAGTCTGTATTTCAAAACTACAGTTTGTACTTAAAATATTTACGAATGTTGTTCAATCGTCAAAATTTCCTCCTGTGAAGTCACCCTCAAGTGCATTTTTTCATCTGAGCTTTTATATCCAACTAGGTAGAGTCGTACATGTATCGTATATGTGCTTTTATCTTGTGTCATATTCATCATATTGACATTGAAGCCAAAAAGCATTATCCATGCATTTCCGGTATTACGTTTTTTTTGTAGTCCTCCCTATAATACTAAAACCCTAAATGAAGCAAGTCTAGACTTCCGCAGGTTCAGGTTCTCAATTTCTGGTCTCCCTGGGGCTCCTTTTCAACTTAAATGGGTTTATTTGTTACAATCAAAATGATATATATTCAGAGACTAAGCTGCCATGTCTGTATCGCAAATGGTGGTCGCTTCAGATACTGACGCTGTTACAGGGTTGTTAGGCCAACCCACGTTAAGGGCGTGCCCCGCAGTCGCCTGTATGAGATATGACATTGAATTTTGTCATGAGCAATCCTCAGACAAATTACCAAATATTAAGTTGTTATTTTCAATAACATAACATTTACACAGCTTTATGTGAAGCACACTCAGTCACTTTGTAGGTTTATGTACACTAATGTAAAAAGGGAACTGCTTCATACAAAGTCGATTCCGTATTTTCACAAACTGAATATGTGTGTCTTGTTGACGGCACGTGACGTGACACGTTGACGAGCTGTCCGAGATAAGTCACGCGTGCTGCCATGTCGTAGCTCGTGTAGGTATTTAAAACCTCTCCAGATAAAAAAAACTATAAAATGTCGTGCAACTTCATTTTGCGCTGTACCTGTTTGCAGGATACACACGGCGCGTACACGTCGACTTTGAGCAAGTCGAGGCATGGCGTTAGCGTTACTTGCCGTTAAAGCATTTGAGCACCTAAAGCGAATCGTAAGTGCTATCATTTAAAACATAACGAGTGTGGATGCCATGCTGCCAACAAACACGCAAACATCAGTTGTGTGTCGTGCATTTACCGATATATACTGAAAGATGCAAAAATTTGTTTAATTTCAGAAAGAACCTATTTTTTCTATGAATACACAAAGCATTTAGAAAGTGACCAAATGTAACATATGTTATATTTTGGATTACACTTTCTCAATAAAGTTCAGATTCTAGTAATTTTGTTGGGTTGAGTCCCGCTGGGGTAGGAACCCATACCCTCAGAGTCAAGCGCCTGGTTTTCTAACTTTAAACGCAGCACAGTTTCTCTTTTCGATCTGTATATATGGATTGTTTTAGGGCGAGTGCACGTGTATAGTCAGAGCGATTAACAGTAACGCTGTATGGACTTCACGTGCCAGCATGCACTCCATGCTGGCAAACATTCTAAGAATCGTGGACAGGTAAATATATTCCCACCAATTCTCACAGAGAACACCCAATTGTAAACACGTTTATTGTAAAAAATATATTTCTGTCACTTGTTGTTGCTGTTTTATTGAAGAAGGTGTCAAGAACAAAAATCAGAAATTGTAGCACCCAAAGAGGGCTTCATGATGAACATACTTACTCCTTCATCAAGTGATGAATATACTTACTCCTTTATCTGGTGATGAATATACTTACTCCTTTATCAAGTGATGAATATACTTACTCCTTTATCTGGTGATGAATATACTTACTCCTTCATCAAGTGATGAATATACTTACTCCTTTATCAGGTGGTGAATATACTTACTCCTTTATCAGGTGGTGAATATACTTACTCCTTTATCAGGTGGTGAATATACTTACTCCTTTATCAGGTGGTGAATATACTTACTCCTTTATCTGGTGATGAATATACTTACTCCTTTATCTGGTGATGAATATATAAATGAATATACTTCCTTTATCTGGTGATGAATATATACTTACTCCTTTATCTGGTGATGATATATAATTACTCCTCCTTATCTGGTGATGAATATACTTACTCCTTCATCTGGTGATGAATATACTTACTCCTTTATCTGGTGATGAATATACTTACTCCTTCATCAGGTGATGAATATACTTACTCCTTTATCAGGTGATGAATATACTTACTCCTTTATCTGGTGATGAATATACTTACTCCTTTATCTGGTGATGAATATACTTACTCCTTTATCTGGTGATGATGAATATACTTACTCCTTCATCAAGTGATGAATATACTTACTCCTTTATCAGGTGGTGAATATACTTACTCCTTTATCAGGTGGTGAATATACTTACTCCTTTATCAGGTGATGAATATACTTACTCCTTTATCTGGTGATGAATATACTTACTCCTTTATCTGGTGATGAATATACTTACTCCTTTATCTGGTGATGAATATACTTACTCCTTTATCTGGTGATGAATATACTTACTCCTTTATCTGGTGATGAATATACTTACTCCTTTATCAGGTGGTGAATATACTTACTCCTTTATCTGGTGGATGAATATACTTACTCCCTTTATCAGGTGGTGAATATACTTACTCCTTTATCAGGTGATGAATATACTCCTTTATCAGGTGGTGAATATACCTCCTTTATCAGGTGGTGAATGAATACTCCTTTATCAGGTGATGAATATACTTACTCCTTTATCAGGTGATGAATATACTTACTCCTTTATCTGGTGATGAATATACTTACTCCTTTATCAGGTGGTGAATATACTTACTCCTTCATCAAGTGATGAATATACTTACTCCTTTATCTGGTGATGAATATACTTACTCCTTTATCTGGTGATGAATATACTTACTCCTTTATCTGGTGATGAATATACTTACTCCTTTATCAGGTGGTGAATATACTTACTCCTTTATCTGGTGATGAATATACTTACTCCTTTATCTGGTGGTGAATATACTTACTCCTTTATCTGGTGATGAATATATACTTACTCCTTTATCAGGTGAAGAATATACTTACTCATTCATCAGTAAGAAAATACTCTGAAACGTCCTGTTCCGTTAATGTACCCCTCAATGTGTATCACTTCGAAATGCTAAAGGCTCAATGAGAGATAGTTATGTGTCCCTCAAGTATCTAAATAGATGCAGTTTGACTGCCAACATCTAAACATATCTTGGAAGGAAATGAATTCTGAAGTCAAAATTTATCCTCAACTCATTCTTTTCATTTAAGGTAACATATTTTCTTGTGGCGCTTCAATGGCAGTTGTCATATACGTTGAATGTGACACCGACTGTCATCACTGTTTTCATGTGGTACTTCAATGACAGCTGTCATATACGTTGAATGTGACATCGACCGTCATCACTGATTTCCTGCGGCGCTTCAATGGCCAGTTGTCATATAGTTGAATGTGACACTGAGTGTCATCACTGATTTCCTGCGGCGCTTCAATGGCAGTTGTCATATACGGTGAATGTGACAACGAGTGTCATCACTGATTTCCTGTTGCACTTCAATGACTGTTGTCATATACGTTCAATGTGACACCGAGTGTCATCATTGATTTCCTGCGGCGCTTCAATGGCTGTTTTCATATACGTTGAATGTGACACCGACTGTCATCACTGTTTTCATGTGGCACTTCAATGACAGCTGTCATATACGTTGAATGTGACACGAGTGTCATCACTGATTTCCTGTGGCGCTTCAATTGCAGTTGTCATATACGTTGAATGTGACATCAACGTCATCACTCATTTCCTGTGGCGCTTCAATGACTGTTGTCATATACGTTGAATGACATGTCATCACACAATGACGATGTTGAATGTCATCACTGATATTCTGTGATGCTTCAATGGCAGTTGTCAGATACGTTGAATGTGACATCGAGTGTCATCACTGATATCCTGTGGCGCTTCAATGGCAGTTGTCATATACGTTGAATGTGACACCCAGTTTCATCACTGATATCCTGCGGCGCTTCAATGGCTGTTGTCATATCCGTTGAATGTGACACCGAGTGTCATCACTGATATTCTGTGATGCTTCAATGGCAGTTGTCAGATACGTTGAATGTGACGCCGAGTGTCATCACTGATATCCTGTGGCACTTCAATGGCAGTTGTCATATACGTTGAATGTGACACCCAGGTTCATCACTGATATCCTGTGGCGCTTCAATGGCTGTTTTCATATACGTTGAATGTGACACCGAGTGTCATCACTGATATTCTGAGACGCTTCAATGGCTGTTGTCATGTACGTTGAATGTGACACTGAGTGTCATCACTGATATCCTGTGGCGTTTTAAGGGAAGTTGTCATGTACGTTGAATGTGACCCCGAGCGTTATCACTGATATCCTGTGGCGCTTCAATGGCAGTTGTCAGATACGCTGAATGTGCCACCGAGTGGCATCACTGATATCCTGTGGCGCATCAATGGAGTTGTCATAAACATTGAATGTGACACCGAGTGTCATCACTGATTTCCTGCGGCGCTTCAATGGCTGTTGTCATATACGTTGAATGTGACACCGACTGTCATCCCTGTTTTCATGTGGCACTTCAATGACAGCTGTTATATACGTTGAATGTGACATCGACCGTCATCACTGATTTCCTGCGGCGCTTCAATGGCCAGTTGTCATATAGTTGAATGTGACACTGAGTGTCATCACTGATTTCCTGCGGCGCTTCAATGGCAGTTGACAAATAAGTTGAATGTGACACCGAACGTCATCACTCATTTCCTGTGGCGCTTCAATGACTGTTGTCATATATGTTGAATGTGACACGGAGTGTCATCACTGATTTTGCTTTAATGGCTGTTGTCATATACGTTGAATGTGTCACTGTCATCCCTGTTTTCATGTGGCACTTCAATGACAGCTGTTATATACGTTGAATGTGACATCGACCGTCATCACTGATTTCCTGTAGCGCTTTAATGGCCAGTTGTCATATAGTTGAATGTGACACTGAGTATCATCACTGATTTCCTGCGGCGCTTCAATGGCAGTTGACAAATAAGTTGAATGTGACACCGAACGTCATCACTCATTTCCTGTGGCGCTTCAATGACTGTTGTCATATATGTTGAATGTGACACCGAGTGTCATCACTGATTTCCTGTGGCGCTTCAATGGCAGTTGTCGTATACGTTGAATGTGACATTGAGTGTCATCATTGATTTATTGTTGCGCTTCAATGGCTGTTGCCATATAGTTGAATGACACTGAGGGTCATCACTGATATCCTGTGGCGCTTCAATGGCAGTTGTCATGTACGTTGAATGTGACACCCAGGTTCATCACTGATATCCTGCGGCGCTTCAATGGCTGTTGTCAAAAACATGTGATTAGTAGAGGTTAAATTCATAATGATAATAATATGAAACATGTACGATATTTTTTTAAATCTATATTATCAGTAGTTAGCATAAAAAAAAACCCAGACTCGCTCCCAGAATGCCTTCACTACTATGAGGGAGCGACCGGGGCAGGTCGTTGAGTCCTGAAAGGGGCCGGAAACCAGTCCATTCTAAAAAATAGCGACTTCAATATACAGACGGAGTCCAGCTTGACCAATCCGGATGTGACGTCATATAAACGAGCAGAGCGGCTCCCGGCTTTGTTGCAAGGTGACGCCTGGTTCTCCGAATACTCTGCGCTTGCGCTACACTGCCTTCGCTACTATCAAGGAGCCGCCAGGGGACCAGGTCATTGAGGAGATAGGCAGGAAACCAGTCTCTTCTAAAAATAGCCATATTGCCCGCGCTCGGAACGGAAAATCTGGTGGTTTTTCATTTTAGTTTCATCCCGAAGCCGAGAGGTCGTACATTGTGATGGCACTTGAGCGTAAGTAAATGCAACCTTCGAAGGTAAAGGTAACATCTACTCTTGGAATTCGTTCGTGATCGTCGGTATTTATATTGTTTTAAAATGCTTTATGTCAGTAAGGATCGTCGGTATTTATATTGGGGTATAATGCACTTTTTCAGATAAAATGCTGGGGTTTAACCCTAACCCTGTCAGTAAGGAAGTGTCATCTTCAAGAAAAGACAAGTTTCACGTTTATTCGTGGAGGCCGCCATTACCAGATTACACCCCCCTCCAATGAATAATGATTGTTTTGTAATCTCTCACTTAGGAAGCACTGAGAGCAACTCTTTTTGGTCAGCAGCGCAGGGTTTTGCCTACTCAAACAATTTTTTTATAGAGTAACATCAACATAATGCAAGATACCTTGGAGATGAACTTACCATCCATGAACATGCTGAATAATTTGTTGAAAATGTTGGTAAAATGCAATAATAATACATGGTATATTCCAGTTCATAAGAAATGGAACATACTTCTGACACAAAATTGTTATGGTCAGCTTAGACATCTTTGTACTATTTTCGATCAATCTATATCTTTCGATTTATAGTTATTATTCTTTAATTACAGATTTAGGAAACCGTATCCAACTTCTGACACCAAAAACTGACGATTTACTTGACTTCCTTTTCACAGTTTAACTTCTGTCACATATTAAGAAAGTGAAACACACGTTGGAAACATTAACAAGAAGTTTATTTATAAAAATAGTACAATGATGTCTGAGCTGACCAGAACAACAACCATGTTCGGACACGGAAAGGATATGAGTAATGACACAACACAGGTCATTATCAATATGATAAATGATGAACATAAATCAGCCAATGTTTCACAAGTATTAGGTATCCATCCTTCTACCATTTGCAAATTTTTGAACAGGTATCGAGAACGTAAAATATAGAAAACAGTTGTCATTCTGGTAGACCTGCAAAAATCACAGCAGGGGAAGTAATCAACTTTCTAGGATCATTAAAGTTAATTGGCGGAAATCTTTGGAGGATATTGCTCACATTTTTAACCAGTCTGTGCCACACCTGTTTCCAGAGGAACTGTTCCAAAGAAATGTACATTCGCTTGCATTTGTTTGCCGGACCATTTGCAAAGGGCTTGGAATGTGTGAGGTCAAGAGGAAAAAAACGTGTGACA
This sequence comes from Haliotis rubra, assembly GCF_003918875.1. Taxonomy (NCBI): domain Eukaryota; kingdom Metazoa; phylum Mollusca; class Gastropoda; order Lepetellida; family Haliotidae; genus Haliotis; species Haliotis rubra. The sequence goes on from NW_025767679.1 coordinate 143,961, forward strand.
TGGTGTAGAGGAAAGATATGTTGGACTGTTGCTAGGGACTGGAAAAAGGTCATCTTTACCGATGACTATTGTTAAACCTGATGGAAGAGTTAGTGTGGCGAAAGTGATCAGTAACTTGGAAGGGCAAGTGTCTCGTGTATTTCATTTTCACTCAGGGAATAGAGTGGTCTATGGGAGTAGGAAGCTGATGATGTGGGGGTGCATTAAGTATTACGGTGTTAGTGTTCCCCCTAGGATTCAGAAAGGGCAGGGTAACTTAAACAAAAAGGGCACTTCATAATCTAAAAGGGCACTTTGGTGAGGATTATTGAAAAAATAACAATAACAAAATGTATATGAAGTCAAATGCTCTTATAATTTTATTTCTAAAGTTCATTTATTACTCTTCTCATTTTGTATTTTAAGATCAAAATTTGGAAAAAAAAGCATTTCAAGACATTAATCTGTTGTCACATTTGTTTACAATTTCACAAAACACTAAAACAACAATTTACAGTTTTGTTTTCTTTCTTGCCAAGCATCTGTTCACAACTTTTTCAAGTCAATGTCTGAAACTGACGATGCATTCAGACTAATCAAGAGAAGTCTGTTGCAATTTTGAACACTGAGTCTGTTTTTATGATCTGTCACAATCAGTTTCACTTTTGAGAACACTCTCTCAACTTCAGAAGTGGACAATCACAGTTGCATGAATGGACAGTAATTGAACAATGTTTGGATTCAAGTTTCCAAGTTGAGGCTTGAGTCTTCAAAATGGTGGAGGGTGAACTGGTGTCAAGCTCCTTTACTTGACACCACTCAATCTGTGTTTCTGCCCTTGGTGTTCATTTAGAACATAATGAACAAAACATCATTCCCTTCTTTTTGTCATCTTCTGAGTACCTCGACCAGGGATCGGTTTTGTTGCCACTTTGTGTCAAATGCAGTCTTGTGACCACCATCTTTCTTCTGTGTTGGATTAACTGACTCTGTCTCGCGGTGCCCTTGAATTTTCATAGGAAACTACCTCTGACTCGCCTAAGTCCGGTCTGAAAAAAATATATACAAAGTTAGTATACCATATTCAAAATATTCTTAGATATTAAATTTGCAATCATAATCATTAAAACAAAAATACACACAATAATACACCTGAACGTAAGTATCTACTGTGGAGAGCCGACAAGGGTGTGGCTTCCCATTGTTTGAAATCGTGAAAATAGTTTTGCTCCTTCAAGACTTACATTTTTATGAAATCGACAGTAAACACTAAAACAAGGCTACCAAGTGAAGCTGTTATGCAAGCTGTATTAACTATTTCATTTCCCAGGATCTAAAAACAAAATAATTCAAGATCAATTTCAAATTGCCGATGGATTCAAAATGGCGGACATTTTCGATTTTCAGATTTTCACCTAAACAGCACAGTCACATGAACATCGGTCCCCCAAACGCGTGCCAAAATACATCCCATGTAGTTCACACATCGTTATCTGGTGTTGGGGTGTTTGGTGTCGAAAAAGGGCGGACAGTGCTAAGGATGTTAATACACTAGACATCTTTTGTGGCCTGTTGTTGTAAAGCATTACCTTAACAAACCATGGCTGTTTCAAGATGACAATGAACCTGTGATGGTCCGGGTTAGAATATTGGCCTTCAGTAACCCATGCTTGTCGTAAGAGGTGACTAATGGGATCGGGTGGTCAGGCTCGCTGACTTGGTTGACACATGTCATCGGTTCCCAATTGCACAAATCGATGCTCATGTTGTTGATCACTGGATTGTCTGGTCCAGACTCAATTATTTACATATCGCCACCATATAGCTGGAATATTGCTGAGTGCGGCGAAAAACTAAACTCACTCACTCAAGATGACAATGCACTGATACATCAGTCCTGTGAAAAAGAAACATGGGAAAGCTGGAATGACATTCCTCAGCTATCATGGCCAGCACAGACTCCAGATTTGAACCAAACTGAAAATATTTTGCTGCTGTTGAAAACCAGTGTGAAAAGAACCCATTTCTATGATCAGGAATCTGGGAGACTTGAGGGAGTGTCTCCAGTCTGCTTGGGATGATCTGCCTCTTTATAACATTCAAAGACTTTCTGGGTCCCTACCTAATACCCACATTCCACAGAGATTTACACCAGTACATCACCAGTTCGATTCTCAGTTCAATGATGTTTAGCACTGTTTATCTGTTGTGACATCGGAGGATAATCACTCATTGACTCAACTGTCATCCGACACATATCACATAGCAAGTGGGGACATCTGACTGCCAACAGACTAGAAATGGAGGGTCAGCCGACACTCACTCTGCAGATTTTCATCGGATACTACAGTGAACGCGAACAGAACAAAAATGTTCGAGGACAAAGGTCCTTTGGGAGCTGGTGCTTCATGCATGGGAGCCTTGTTCCTCCATTCTCCTGGTATGATGTTGTGGTTGGCATCCTCTGTATCCAGCTGACCATGGTGCATGGCTAGGTGCCGTATTGGGATCAGTTTGTGGGGACAGACACAGGTTTCTATGATGTTACGCACAAAGTCAGGTTCTTCCTGTAATGTTTCTAGAAGACACTTAAATCAGGCTGCCAGTATTCCGAAAGCGTTCTCCGTGACTTTGCGGGTGCTACTTATGCAATAGTTATATCTCTGCTCTGTAGGAGTCATGTTCATGCTCGAGTTTGGCCTCATTATGTGGGTTCGTAAAGCAAAGGCGTCATCCACGATCATGAAGTATGGCATGTTCTGGTGGTCATTGGCTCAGGAGGCGGGGAATCTTATTTGACCACTGTCTCTTTGAGTTCAGATGCATTATATATCTGTGCGTCAGACATATGTCCTTGACCACCGGTGTCTATCCAGTAGTTCGCATCAACAAGTGCCACGAGGACCACTGAGAAGAAATGTTTTAATTATGATAGACACTGCCTGAGTTTTTCATTTCCCGACTGTATGTGCTTGTTATCAAGTGCCTGCATTACATGTGGAACATTCCAATGCCTCTTGTATTCTTCAGCAATTGCATGCCATTCTTGTTCAGTGGTGGGACAGTGGATCACTTCATCAGCATACTTATCCACTATGGCTTGACAGACCTCGGGGATAAACTTGAAAATGGTTTCTCGAGCAACCCTGAAGCTGCATGACAGTGATGGATACCGATCGCCAGCTGCAACATGCCTTAGGGTACAGGCTAACTTGAGACCAGTTTCAAGGGCTCTCCTGGCTTTGGTATCACCCTTCATGAGTATCGGTGCAAGTCTCTGGAGTAATTCATCAACAAATTCTGGCTTAACTCTCAAGAAATTGAAGAATGCCATTGCATCCTCCATTCTCAGTTCATTTATGAGTCTGGTGTAGTTCATATATAACAGCCTTCTATCCGCTTGCAGCCATGGTCCAACCCCAATAACGACGTGGTCTTTTAGTCCTTCTCAAGACCTCAAGGGTCATTTATCTTGTTGCATAGTTTGTCCATGTTGATCCATGACAAGTACCGTCAGGAGGTGCAGCTCGCTTTTATAATCGACTGCGATTTTGACGACAAATCTGTCCAGTATTGGGTCAGTGTCAGATTACCCCAGCGTCCGATTAATAGTAACCGATTTGCCGGATTGGTGTCAGGAGAGCATTTGAAGTGTCAGATTAGTGTCGGCTCACCCTCGTATTACAATCCGACTCCAGTTGAATCAGGCCACTACCAGTCTTTCATCTGATTAGCCTGATCAATTTTGGATCTCCATTAGATTTTACGGAAAAAAGGGACACCCCAAAAAGAATGTTGATGAATTTTCATTGGATCTCATCGCTGAAATTTTCGCAAAATTGGGATCAGATGAGGTTCCGATGGTCAATGGAATGGTGGTATACTATAAGCGTTTATGACAAGTACTGATCTCAAAAGGACTCTTAACAAAATATTTAAGCAACTGGACACCAATACGGTAAACAACACGTTCGTTATTGGGTTATGGTCTTCCATCTTGAAAATTGAAACAGTTTTGGCACATGTGTGTATGTTTACAACTTGTCTCCCCATGAAAGGTTCTGTTCCTGGATCTAAAGGCACTCCAGGTGTTTAATGATAAAGTGTGTCACTCCTTATGATATCTACCATCTAAATGATATTTATATAGAAAGGCATTAATTTTGAATCTACAATATTATGTAATTGAATTGATCAAAGACAGATCTCTTTATGTTTACATGAAGACATATTTGAATTATTTCAATGCAGTGTTTTAACCTATGGGTGTATCTATGAAAATATTGGGGCTAAATGGATTAGTAACAAACAAATGTATTCATTGCTTTCAACCAATTTTACACAGTGGGACCAAATAAAAACAAACGTAGTGGTTCCGATTTCACCTCTTTAAAATTTATGGTAGGTAGGTAGGATTTTTTTTTTACATTTTCTTTTAGAAGTAATGTATGAACTAATAACAAATTGATGTATAATTGTTTATTCAATCTAGCTTGCGGCCATCATGTTGACTTTCTCTATTAGAATGACCGATGTCCATTGGTGCCGGGCAAAAACAATGGTATCTGAAAGCTTATTTTATTCATACCTCTTAAAAAAACTGGGGTCGGCACCAGAATTCAAGGATCGGTCGGGTACTCGGAACCACATTTGTGTTTTAGGCCTGGTGTATATCACCTGTACACCGCTTGGCAAGACATCTACTTGTTTGCTGTTTGTTTTGTTTTGACAGGGTGATGATGGACTAGGCATAGCCCTTAATTACGTAGCATCAGTGAAAGTATTGATATTAAACATACGAATACAATTAATTGTGAGGCTATAGAGGTTAATTGTACATCCCGCCATTGGCATTTTTCATACAGGATATTGAAAATCACTCCGCTAAGTTGTATATAGTGTGCTGTGTGTGGGAAGACATTTTACAGTACCAGGTTTGTTATCATGCAATGTGTCATACCATCATATTGTGTACCCTTGTTATAAGAGTGTGACTACGTTTCTTATGTTTTCAGTGAACACCATAACATCCAAACTTTATTGATGGAAGTTGAAAGCAATCTACAAAATCCTTTTTCTATCACTAAAACAAATGGAATCTTTTGAAGGGATTTGCTGGAAACAGGAGATCTCTTACTGATACCTTGGAATCAGGTGATTTTAAGGAAGAACCCACCCATTAATGGAATCTTGGAAATAGGTGATCTCATGAATGAGCTCGTTATTGGAACCCTGGAATCTGTTGATCTGATGAAAAAAACGTTATTGGAACCCCAGAAACAGGTGATCTAATGAAAGAATGTGTTACTGGAACCCTGGAAACTGGTGATCTCATGAACCAACCTATTATTGGAACCCTGGAAACTGGTGATCTCATGAACCAACCTATTATTGGAACCCTGGAAACAGGTGATTTCTCAAGAGAACCTGTTATTGGAACCCTGGCAAAAAGTGGTTTTGTGAATCATGGCAAAGATAGTGGTCCAACCAAGCTGTCTCATACATAGTGAGTGAGTAGATAGAAAAACATTTTCTACATTAGATAGCTTGAAAAGTCACATGCTCTGTCATAGTGGAATCAAGCCCTATGAATGTGCTGAATGTGGGGAAGAATTTGCACAAACAAGTGATATCCTGAAACACATGAAAAGTCACACATCAGTCAAGCCTTATCAGTGCATTGTGTGTGAGAAAACGTTTAGTCAAGTAGGCAGCCTGAACACACACATGAGGATTCACACAGGAATCGAGCCTTTTAAATGTGTTGAATGTGGGGAAACATTTACAGATTCAGGTAGCCTGCAGAGACACATGTGGATTCACACAGGAATCAAGCCTTATCAATGTGATGAATGTGGGAAAACATTTACACAATCAGGTCACCTGCAGAGACACATGAGGATTCACAGTGGAACCAAGCCTCATCAATGTGATGAATGTGGGAAAACATTTACACAATCAGTTCATTTGCAGTCACACATGAGAATTCACAGTGGAATCAAGCCTTATGAATGTGTTGAATGTGGGAAAAAATTTAAACACTCAAGTTGTCTCTCTGAACACATGAAAAGTCACACAGGAGTCAAGCCATATCAGTGCATTGTGTGCGAGAAAAAATTTACAAGATCAGCTGGCCTGGAGAGACACATGAGGATTCACAGTGGAATCAAGCCTTATCAGTGTATTGAATGTGGAAAAAAGTTTACAAGATCAGGTCACCTGCAGACACACATGAGGATTCACAGTGGAATCACGCCTTATCAGTGTATTGAATGTGGAAAAAAGTTTACAAGATCAGGTCACCTGCAGACACACATGAGGATTCACAGTGGAATCAAGCCTTATGAATGTGTTGAATGTGGGAAAACATTTACACAGTCATGTACTTTGCAGAGACACATGAAGATTCACAGTTCACATGTGTTGTGTGGGAAAATACAGAGTCAAGTTCTTGCAGAGACACATGAAGATTCACAGTTGAATCAAGCCTTAAGAATGTGTATAATGTGGGGAAAAAATTGCACAATCAGTTCATTTGCAGGCACACATGAGGATTCTCAGTGGAATGAAGCCTTATGAATGTGGGGTAAAAATTACACAATCAGTTCATTTGCAGGCACACAAGAAGATTCTCAGTGGAATCATTTCTCTCATCAGTGCATAGTGTGTGGGAAAACATTTACACAATCAGGTAGCCTGCAGAAGCACAGGAGGATTCACACAGTAACCAAGCTTTATGAATGATGGGTAAAAGTTTTGCATAATCAGTTCATCTGGGAAAACATTACACAATCAGTTCATCTGCAGGCTCACATGAGAATTCACACAGTAACCAAGCTTTATGAATGATGGGTAAAATTTGCATAATCAGTTCATCTGCAGGCACACATGAGGATTCACACAGAAACCAAGCCTTACAAATGTGTTGACTGCAGGGTAAACATTGCACTGTCTTGTACTCTTCAGAAACACATGCGGATTCACTGTAGAATCAAGCCAAATGAATGTGTTGAATGTAGGAATAAAATTTCACAATCAGTTCATGTGCATCTTCACATCAAGATTCACAGCCTTATGAATATGTAGAATGTAGTAAAGAAATTACATAATCAGTCCATCTGCGGGAACACATGAGGATTCACACAGGAATAAGACCATATCAATGCATGGTGTGTGTGGAAAACCATTTGCACAATCAGCTTATTTGCAGGCATACAATATGTAGCAATATTCCAGTAGCAATATTCCAGCAACACTAAGACAGCACGGTATTCCCGGCATACCAGTATATATCGCAATAAGCTTTTCAAACGATAAAGCACATATATGAAGTCTTTGTGATTATCTTTATGGTTCAAATTAAAATCTACACTTTCATTCACAACAAATGTTTTCCTTCGTTTTTCAATGACAAAGCGGCATACTGTAATACAAAAAATAGTATGAAAAAGAACATAGAATACTTGACTAAGCAACCTATTTTTGAGTTTGCTATATATATATATATATATATATATATATAACTATAACTATAACGTAAACATTCCCCCTGGATTATGGTAGCCTTATATTACGTGCAGAAAATCAAATGCAGTTTTTGAAAACACTAAGTCATAGCTATTCCTAGTGCTATGCCTAACCTATCCATGAGTTATCTCCCTTGATCCTGACGTCACTATTGTTTGGTCACACACAAGACGTGTAGAGAAGTCAGTGAAGTTTTTTTTATGATCATGTCTTCATTTCTTCACAAATAGGTCAGTTACAAATTGCATTCTATATTAATATTCAATTTCATTACTAGTTGATGTTGTATTGCGTATATTTTCTTGATTTTTGGACTTTTCCTGCCCTTATTGACAAGACGAATATGGGACAAAACAAGTTTCTCCAAAGCCAAAAGTTTATGGCGGACGTCGATCCCCACTCCTTATGTGCTTCATGCTTTAAACGATTGCGGTGCTCCTTATCAGATCGATGTCTATTGTGTCAGGAAATGTCTGAAGAGAAATTATGGAGAAATCTTGTTCCCTGGCTAGGAAGTGTAACAACTCTTCATCACCTGAATGTTCTATATCTAAATCCTCTACCCATGTGGATATGACTTCTATTTCGGAATTACTGGCCGGTTTAAAGTCAGATATTCAGGCTGCTATGGATAAGTCAGTACATGAATTGGAGCTCAGAAACGAGATGAAGTTTAGTTGGCTATCTAAGCACCTGGCCCCGATTTCTCCAAACAAACTTAAGTCTGAGTTTTGACTTAAGTTAGAGATTTTACTGAAATTGGAGAAAATGCATTTCCCATAATGAACTTAAATTGATATTAAACTCAAACATAGTTGGCAATTTGAGTTTGGTGGATAGATTACTTAAGTTGTTTGGGCTTTTTTATTTTAAAAATGCAGTTGAGTTAAAACTTTAGCTGTTTCAAATTGTCAAACTCAGTTTGAGATTTGAGAAAAAACTTAAGTTTGTTTTAGAAATCGGGGCTTGGAGGAGTCATATTTACCAGGCAAGACGGCAGATAGCCACAACAGTTTGGTGGTAGATGGCACGACCCAGGAGCCAAAGTCGTTTTCGGAAAGCCGGTTACCATGCCCTGGCGGACGCGGAGGCGGTCCCCTCAGGGGAGAAGCCTAGGGCTTCAGGGGCCGCGTGATATTGCTGGAATATTGCTTAAAGCGGCGTAAAACTCAACTCACTCACTCACTAGGGCTTCGAGGCTTAGAAGGGAACAGAGTCAGCTCGCATCAGGAGCCAGTGTTATCTCCTGTTACTTAGTCATCAGGGATTTCGACTACGCCAGCAGTGCCTGTGCAAGAGATTCTACGTTCAACCGTCTATGTCTTCAGGAAGTACGTCCCCTTCGGATGTGAGTGTGGATGCTGTTGACTCACCTCAGCTACTTATCTGGATTGCTGATAACCTCAAGTTACAGCGTTGTACTTCTAAGGATGACATTTTATCCAGTTTTGATATGAAGACTGGAGACTTTGGTTCCATCATGTTCCCTCCCCGACCGTGCATCACTCAGCTGACTGTGTCCCTGGATGAGGCTTTTACTAGTTTGAGGAAAATTAAAGATGGTTTTGCTACGCCTCGCTTCAACTTGGCATCGGCTCATGTACATGGATTGTCATCTATGATTGCCTCTCCTCCAGTAGATGATGATATCACATTGTCTGGGACGAAACAAAGAGCTTATTCGCCCTTTCTGGTCGAAGACCATGAACTGATACATTTAGATGCGTCCATAAGGAAGAGATTATGGCTCCATTAAACTTAGTGTTGACAACACTGTCGCACATGCTGCAACCGATCAGCAAGCATACATTCGAGCGGCTATGGTGTAATTGCAGGAACAATTCCAAACCATCCTAGATCTATTGGCTCTTTTTTTTCTCCTTTGTCACGCCTTTGAGGCATAGAGGATCGTTACAATTATCATCCTGGGAAGACAGATTCAGGACGGACCTGTTTTGCCAACCCTGGTCAGGCAATTTTCTGTTCAACTGGGCGATTAGGGAAGTCGCCGAAAGAGTAGGGCAGCATACCCATCTACAAGTCTCGGTCGAATTGTTGAGGTTCCAGAGACTACAAGTGGAGCAATCAATGAGACAGCGACGACCAGCTTGCTATGTCCCTACTAATCCGGACTTTCGCTTTTTTTCGTAGGGGGGTTCTACGGCTTCTTTTCGTGGGAGGGGTTCCTATGGAAGAGGACGATTAAGTCGCCAATGGAGAACTTTCAATGCTCCACAATCAACTTCCACTACCGACCAGCCCACCTGGCAGAGAAGTGATAAGCAATGACTTGTTGACATTGGAAGGCGACTGGGAACTTCCATCTCCAGTTGTACCCATTCAGATTTCCCCAGTAGGAGGCCGACTTTGGACCTATGCTCCCAACCAGACAATTTTGGGAGACCCGTACGTCCTGACCATGTTAACCAAGGGATTCCAGTTACCAGTCATCGGGGAAACGTCCACTCCCAATACTTCCGGATCGCAGAACGTATCCTGCACAACAATTGGCTGTTATGCGATCAACGATAGACACTCCGTGCGTCCGTCCGTCCGTCCGTGCACATTTGTCTTTTCCGGAGCATAACTCTAGAACCCTTCAATGTTTCTTCACCAAACTTGGCACATAGATAGATCTGGTGGTGTACTGGTGCCTTTTGGTAGTTTTGGAATTCTGAATAAGATATTGTTTGCGTTTCCATGGCAACAAGTTTGACTAAAACTGAAATTAGTGGTAGTGCTCTTTTCCGGAGCGGATTTTTAAAACCGTTCACTATTTCATCACCAAACTTGGCACATAGATAGATCTGGTGGTGTACTGGTGCCTTTTGGTAGTTTTGGAATTCTGAATAAAATATTTTTGGCATTTTCATGGCAACAAGTTCGACTTTGACTGAAATTGGTGGTAGTGCTCTTTTCCGGAGCAGAACTCTAAAACCATTCAATATTTCTTCATCAAACTTGGCACATAGATAGATCTGGTGGTGTACTGGTGCCCCTTGGTAGTTTTGGAATTCTGAATAAAATATTTTTGGTGTTTCCATGGCAACAAGTTTGACTTAGACTGAAATTGGTGCTCCTTTCTGGAGCAGAAACTTTCAAAAACTTTCAATACTCTCCTTCCACTTTTCTATATACACACCTAAATATTTGACATAATCAAACTCGTAGACATAATCATGAAGAGTATTTTGCCATTGCGGGGGATATTGATGACTTTGTCTTCTTGTTGTAAAGTTTAGTTGAATATAGTCTGTGAGCAAGTTGTTAATCAAGTCATTGCTGAATCAGTGTCAAACATGCCACAAAAAGGAAGTGATAAAATTGAACCTTCAAATGAAGGTACAGTATTAGACCAACATATTCGTAACCTTAAACAGGAAAAAAACAAAGCTAAATGTGCCTTCACCAAAGGAAAAAATAGGTTGAGCACTTAAGTTGAACAGGTTATGTCAAAACAAAGTGCAATTAGGTAAGGCATTGATCACGTTAGTTCACTACAGGTGAAAGTCATGGATATTATGGTAAAGCTTACACAAGCTTACACAGATGCTCATGATACAGGTAATGTGAACAAGGTGGATGCTGAAATATCAAAACTTGAAGCTGAAACTTCTGAAGTGATAGACATTGTTTAGATAGTGGTTCAAGCACTTGTTCACTCTCTAGCCATAGATTGTCCAGGTTGTTTAAAAATAATAACAAACCTAAACGCAGTAAAGATCAAACTGTAGTTGTAGAAAAAGACATGACTTCAATAGAAATATGAAGGCAACAAGTGGTATGAGCAGAGATAACCGTGATGAACAGAAATATAATCATAAGGAAGGTTATTCGGTGAAACAGTCTCAAGTATGTGGAAATATAGGAATCACCACAGGTTGGCAAGACACTGAGGATCAGTATGAGTTTCCTTATCGCCATGAAGGTAGGTTTGAAAACAGAGGAAAGCAAAACACTGCTGTTGGTAATGACATGTGGAAACAACTAAAACGTGTTTCGATACCAGTGTTTTATGGGGACGTCAAGACATATGAAAGTTGGGAGGCTCCTTTCATGACATGTGTAGATCAGTCTCCTGCAACTTCAGTATATAAGCTTCTCCAGTTGCGACAGTATCTATCAGGTGAAGCACTGAAGATAGTAGAAAGTTTAGGTCATAGTGCTGTTGCCTATGATGTTGCACTAGAGAGGTTAGAGAGAAAATATGGTGGTAAAAGGCGTCAGATAGCGATTCATATGGAAGAGTTGAGCAACTTCAAACCTATTCGTGAAGATGTTGCAAGAGATGTTGAACGGTTCACGGACATCTTGGATGTTGCTGTTGTTAATCTGGAAAGAAAATGATAGAATTGAAGAGTTAGGAAATGGTTTGTTCTACACTCGTCTACTTAAAAAGTTGACGGAATCAATGGTTGAACGTTATCAGAGGTGGGTTTATGAAAATGACAGACAAGAGTCTGTGAATGCTTTGAGAACGTGGGTTATCCAGGAAGCAGAATTCCTCACCATTGCTTCTGAATCAATTCATGGTGGTGTTAAGAAAGGTAAGTCAGAACCAAAGGTGTACCAATCAGATCAAAAGAAAAGGTTGTCCTGTACCTTTGTAAGCTCAAAAATAGAATCCGGTAACACATTCCAGAGTAAAGACAAAAGCTGCAGTCTTTGTAAAGAACATCATGAAATATGGAGATGTAATGTGTTTAGAGCCATGGAGATTTCTGATAGATGGGATGCTGCAAAGAAAGCAAATCTTTACTTCCGCTGTCTTTGTAGAAACCATAGTAGTAAAACATGTAAGCGAATGTCACAATGTGGAATTGGTGGATGTACAAACAAACCACAATAGACTGCTTCACAGTGACAAAAGTGGCACATGTGATAGGAATGACAAAATGTCAAACAGGTCCAGGATAGAAATTGAATGTCCTAAGACTGGAAGTAATACTGAAGAAATTCAAAAGAATCAAAGTGAAAGGTCTCACGCCACTTTACCTAATGTAGTGCAGAAGGCAGTAATGGCACTTCGAACTGTACCAGTGATGCTCTCAATCTGCAACAAACATGTCACTGTTAATGCCTTGTTAGATGACGCTAGTACAGGGTCTTACATAAATGCAGATGTAGCAGCAGAATTGGGTCTGCAAGGACAGTTACAGAGTATAACTCTTAATGTATTGAATGGAAACGTTTGAAACAAAGCCTTTAGAAGTTAGACTTCAAAGTATGGATGGTTCTGTAGATAGAAATCTTACAGCATTGACAACAATAAAGGTCACAGGGAACATGACAGTCATTGATTGGGAAAAGTATAAGAACAAATTTGCAGCACATTGAATTCCCAAACAAAGGGAAAAGTCCATCTGTTGATTTGTTGATAGGTATTGACCACTTAGATTTGCATTGCTCTTATGATGAGGTACAATCAAACCCGGGAGAGCCAATTGCAAGAAGGACTCCTTTAGGATGGACATGTATTGGTAATATTGAGACAGGGAAGAATCCTCATATTGGATTTGCCGATGCATACTTCACAAATGAGGTAGAAGTTGAACTGAATACCTTGATGCATAGGTTTTGGGATGTAGAGAACTACAAGTCAGAGTTCATGTTAACACCTGACGACAGGCATGCTATCGCCAAAGTGCAAGAGACATTGTTGTATCAGCATGAACGTTATCAAGTTGGCATTCCATGGAAAGATAATGTTCAAAATTTGCCTGACAATTATGACATGGCTCTTCGACGGTTGATAAACATAGAAAAGAAGCTGTGTAAAGATCAAAATACAGCCATGGCTTATGATGAAATTATACAGCAATATTTGCAGAAAGGGTACATCCGCAAAGTTCCTTCTGATGAATCTACTGATTGTGGGAAGTGGTACTTACCTCATTTTCCAATCATACGCCCTGATAGACTGACTACTAAAGTCAGATTAGTCTTTGATGCTTCAGCAAAGTATGAAGGCATATCTTTGAATGATGCAATCTGTGCTGGTCCAAAATTACAACGTGATTTACTGGATGTCTTGCTTTGCTTTAGAAAGCATCCAGTTTCACTTGTTTGTGATATTGAGGCCATGTACTTGCAAATCAAAATGCCAGAAAGTGAAAGGCCATACCATAGGTTCCTATGGCGATCCTTGAAAATGAACGAACCACCTGACATATGAATTTAGTCGTGTAGTATTTGGGGTCACATCGTCTCCTTTCTTAGCTCAATACGTCACGCAAGAACATGCAAAGAAATATGCTGCAGACTTACCACTAGCAGCAGAGACGGTAACAAAATCAACCTACATGGATGATAGTATGGACTCTGTAGAAACTGAAGACAAAGGGGTAGAACTCTACAGAAAGTTGTCAGAGTTATGGTCCAAAGCTGGAATGCATGCTCGGAAATGGTTATCGAATTCTTGTAAGGTTCTTGAGAGAATACCACCAGAAGACAGAGCATCTGAAGTTGATCTGAGCAAATGTTCAAATCTGAACTTCCTGCAACTGATGTAAAAATCACAAAAAGAACCTTCTTGAGCAATATCGCAAAACTCTTTGATCCATTAGGGTTTGTTGCTCCATTTACCATCACAGCAAAAATACTGCTACAGGAGATGTGGACATCTGGTGTTGACTGGGATGATGTAATAACTGGAGATCTGAAAAACTTTCAAAATGGTTAGACGAAGTAAGGGAAATGCATGCTTTAAAAGTACCTAGGTGTTTGTGCTCAGAAAACACGTACCTTATTTCATATCATGTGTGTGTAGATGCATCTCAAGATGCTTATGGTGCTGTACTTTGTGTATGCAGTTCATCTATTTCTTACAGGCAAATCAAGTCGCTTAGTGGTAGCTAAGTGGTTCATCACAAAAGCATGAGAGAACAACTGGTGAACTCTCTCCAGAAGAAATTGAGAATGCAGAAATTAGGATACTTACCCAGGTTCAGAAGGATGAATTCTGTGATGAGTAATTATCAAAAGGTGAACAGCAATTATCAACCAATTCAAAACTCCTCAGCCTTCAGCCAGTTCTTGATGATCAGCGTCTCATGAGAGTAAATGGTCGGTTAAGTCATGCTGAATGTCTTTCCTTTGGATCAAGATTCCCAATTATCCTGCCACGAAATAATTGGGTAACCAAGCTAATTATAAAGCACTACCACGAAGCTGGAAATCATGTTATGGGAACAAACCAAACACTATCAGCACTATTGTCCAAATTCTGGATCATATCTGGAAGAGAAGAAATCAGAAAATGGGAACGCGAATGTGCTAAATGCAAACGGAATAAAGTTAAGCCAGCTTACCAAGTGATGGCACCATTACCTGCGTTTAGAGTGCAGCCTTCACTTCGAGCATTTACTGATGTAGGTGAGGATTTTTCTGGACCATTCCTGACCTCACAAGAACGGGCAAAGAAGAGACAAAAGTGTTACTTGTGTCTCTTCACGTGTCTCAAGACAAGGGTTCAAGACAAGCCTTTGCCCTTGATACAGACTCGTTCTTAAATTCTTTCTATCGCATGGTAAGCAGAAAAGGTCTTCCTCAAGTCATGGTTTCTGACAATGGTACGAACTTTGTTGGAGCAGTAAAAGAACTAAAAGAGCTTGTTGAACAAATGGATCAAGATGTTGTTGTGAAATCTCTTGCAAATAGAGGCGTAAAATGGTTCTTTAATCCTCCAATGCTCCTCATTTTGGAGGAATATTTGAAACCATGATTAAAGCAGCAAAGCATGCTATCTACGCCATCGTCAGCAAGAGTGATGTAACAGATGAGGATGTGATAACAGCAATGGCAGGAGCAGAAGCACTAATAAATTCAAGACCTCTCACATACCAATCAGCTCACCCTCAAGATGAGACACCACTGACACCAAACCACTTCATTCATGGACAAGGTGGAGGTATATTTGCCCCTGAATGTGTGGATACAACCGACCCCAACCCGAGAAGACGCTGGCGGAGGATTCAAGAACTTGTGCTGCATTTCTGGAAAAGATGGATGCGGGAATGGTTACTGAGTCTCAACACGCGCAGGAAGTGGAACAGACAAGGTCGAAACTTACAAGAAAAGGATGTTAAGCTGGTCATCTCACAAAACACCCCGAGAGGACAATGGAAACTCAGAACAATAGTTAAGACCTACCTGGGAGCTGATGGACATGTCAGAGTAGTCGATGTCAGGGTTGGCAAAAATGTACTAACAAGGTCAATAAAGAACATCAGTCCACTGGAATGGAATGACGGAAATGAAAACTCGAAGGACTAAATCTCGGAATTCAAGGATACGAAATTCAAGGGATCAAGCATTCAGGGATCAAGCATTCTGGGATCAAGCATTCTGGGATCAAGCATTCTGGGATCAAGCATCCAGGGATCAAGCATTCTGGGATCAAGAACTGTGTCAAGAATTATTAAGAACTGTGTCAAGAATTATCAAGAACTGTGTCAAGTACTGTGACAAGAAATGTGTTTATGGATTTATATGAAAAGGACGAAAGCACAAAAGAAATGTGTAAGTGATAAAAATGATTTCCTTAATTGATAGACTATAGCCTATCAAGGAGGGGAAATGGACAGGAGAGCTGTGTGACAAAACGCGCCCAAACACATATAGCTATGGACATGAAAACTGATTTTCACGTGCAGAGTGGACGGCACACGTGATTTCGTGTATGTTTGGAGTCAGTTGTGTGTTGTACCTCAATGTAGCAGCATGTAATAATGTTTCATTTCCAATACGGGAATTTAGAATAGAAACGTTGCAAAAAAAGCAACTTAGTTGTTCACCTATAAAATTGAACTTAAAACACAAAGGTGTGTAAAAGCATTAAGACAGTAATTGTGTAGTTCAATAACTTTAATAAAAGTTGAATTTGTTTTAGTTAGAATTGTGTTTTGATATTTGGAGTATCTTCACTCCAACAATTATCAAGCCGGGAGTCTACATGGTCAGTTTGGATCTTCAGGATGCCTACCTCAACATCCCGATTTTCCCAGCGCATCGCAAATTCCTTCGGTTCATCTTCGAGGACATCCACTATCAATGGCGTGTTCTCCCGTTTGGAATTTCTTCGGCCCCACGGCTGTTTACATGGGTAACAAAGCCTATCACCAGTTTTCTTGATCGTAAGCGGATAGTGTTCGAAGCCTACATCGACGACTGCTTTCAGGCACAGAACATTCATGCCCTTCATGCAGTGTGCGATACAGCTTTTTCGCCAATTAGGATGGTTAATCAATCTGCAGAAATCGCCGAGGGATCGTTTCTGCAAGATACAGCGGTTGGTTTCCCTAGCTCTAGCGCAACCCAGGACGCTCCGTCAATGGCAGGAACTCCTAGGCCTCCCGGCTCATGCGTTCATCCTTTACAGCTATTTCTAGCACTTACATCAGAGTGGGAGATCCCGGTACTTTGATCTCTACCTCTGGAGCTTCGTCCTTATCTACAGTGGTGGATGATAGAATTGAATGTCTGCGGCGGAGTCTGTTTAGAGCCGTTTGTTCCGCTCACCTTCTCAACCTACAAGTGGCAGGGCTGTGGTGTACCGAGGTCGTGCTTCTCACATCAATATTCTGGAGTTCAGGGCAGTGATTCTAGCAATCAGTCACTGGCAGGCTGTTCTACGATCAACTTCTCTCATGGTCAGATCGGACAATGCAGCGGTGGTGTGGCATATCAACAGAATGGGGTCAACAGGATTTCCACGGCTTCTACAGTGGACACAACAGTTCTTCAACCTGGTGGATTCTCTCAACATCTTGGTGCGGGCCAACCACATTCCGGGGGTGAAGCATGTCATCGCAGATGCTCTGTCTCGACCGAGTCGTCCCTTTCCAACGGAATGGAAATTACATCCCCAGGTGTTTCAGACTCTTTGCCTTCGAATGACGTTTCATACAGTAGATCTTTTCGCCATGATGTTCAATCATCAGCTACCTCGGTTTGTGTCACCAATACCGGACCTTCTAGCTTGGGACCTGGATGCTCTGGCCATTCCGTGGGAAGATCTGAACGCTTATGCGTTTCCGCTAGTTGCCCTTCCTCCTCACATTCTGGTGAAATTGCGTGCAACTCGAGGGATAACTCTGCTTTTGGTCGCGCCCTACTGGCCACCAACTCCCTGTGTAAGCCAAGGGGTTACCTGAAGAAACCCATCTCAAGTTTGGAGTTTGCATATCGGAAGTTGGTGCTTT
This sequence comes from Haliotis rubra, assembly GCF_003918875.1. Classification (NCBI taxonomy): domain Eukaryota; kingdom Metazoa; phylum Mollusca; class Gastropoda; order Lepetellida; family Haliotidae; genus Haliotis; species Haliotis rubra. The sequence continues at coordinate 161,669 of NW_025767679.1, forward strand.
CTCCTGGCCTCCTTTAGGTTATGCGTTTTTCCCGGTGGTAGTAATAACGGGGTAATCTGCGACCCGCCTACCAACCGTGGGATTATGCATACCGTGAGATAGGATAAGTTTTAAAATTTGAAAATTTTATAATAAATTGTATATTTATATACTTATCCTATCTCACGCGATAGGACCCACACGACCTGCCCTACAACACAGATTACTGGAAGCTCCAAGACGAGAATGACAAGTAGAGAGGGGGTCATGTGATCGTTTAGGCGAGCCGCACGCTTTGGTGGATGGTTGACAGGCGTTGATGTCGGGGTGAGGGCAGAGGTCAGGGCGGGTCAGAGGCCAGTTAGATTTGGCTCAACTTAGCTGACAGCACGTTTCCACTCATGGTCGTAGAACAGAGAGATGGTGCATACCATGAGATAGGATAAGTATATAAATATACAATTAATTATAAAATTTTCAAGTTTGTAACCCCAAGTGTGCACTTAGATACACATAAAATAGCGAACTGTTAAATTAAGACTTTGTTCTGTTTATGCAGTTATACTTGACACATGATTCCTAGTACGTATTTTGATTCAGTATTGTAAAATAGTCCAAATATATTTTCAAACAAGTCATATGTGTCACGGGAGCTGGTCAACAAACGTCTCTTAGCTACTGGTCTACGACGTCGTCCATTGAAAAAGACCAGACTGACCGGCCATCACATGCGCCTCCACAGGCAAGTCACAAGTGGAATTTGCGTACGTGGCTTCGTATCATTTGGTCTGATGCGTCGAGGTACAACCTGTATATTCCTGACAGCAGTTTACGTGTCCGACGTGCTCCCAACACTGGACTCAATCCTCAAAACCTTCTTAAAACGGTAGCTGGTGGCGGTGGATTGGTCATGGTATGGGCAGCTTTCTCCTATGATCAGAAGGTGGACTTCAGAGTCATACAGGGCACACTGAATGCAGAGAAGTATGGCCGTGACATCGAGAACACTCTGCTGCCTTTTCTGCATGTCAATCCTCATGCTGTGCACATGTACCAGGACGACAATGCACGCCCCCATTCTACTAGGATCATTACCGACCTTACGAGGCAGTATAACATTGAATCCCGCGATTCGCCAAGTGTAAGTCAAGATCTCCATCCGATCAAACACGTGTATTCCACCAGGAATCAGCCCTTGGCCAACATTAGAGAAATCAGGCAGGCCATGCTATACGAATAGAACAATCTGTCCATGCCTTTTTTTCATAAACACGTGCTATCGATGAGGAGACGCTGTCAGGATGTGATTCAGGCTCATGGTGGTATGGGCGGATACACTCACTATTTATATTAAAGGAAATAGGCAGGGAGTGGGTGAGTTTATTTTTACGCGGCACTCAGCAATATCCAAACTATCACCCAGTAGTTCCACCAAACATTTATCTTCACCCAGTAGTTCCACCAACCATCGATCAACCACTTGTTCCACCAACCATCGATCATCATCCAGTAGTTCCACCAACAATTGATGATCATCCAGTAGTTCCACCAACAATAGATCATCATCCAGAAGTTCCACCAACAATAGATCATAATCCAGTAGTTCCACCAACAATAGATCATAATCCAGTAGTTCCACCAACAATTGATCATCATCCAGTAGTTCCACCAACAATAGATCATCATCCAGAAGTTCCACCAACAATAGATCATCATCCAGTTGTTCCACCAACCATCGATCATCACCCAGAAGTTCCACCAACAATAGATCATCATCCAGAAGTTCCACCAACAATAGATCATAATCCAGTAGTTCCACCAACCATCGATCATAACCCAGTAGTTCCACCAACCATTGATCATCATCCAGTAGTTCCCCACACTGTCGATCTTCACCCAGTAGTTCCACCAACAATCGATCATCATCCAGTAGTTCTCTCAAATGTGGATCATCACCAGTAGTTCCACTAAATGTGGATCATCACCAGTAGTTCACTAACCATCGATCATCCAGTAGGTCCACCAACAATAGATCATCATCCAGAAGTTCCACCAACAATAGATCATAATCCAGTTGTTCCACCAACAATAGATCATAATCCAGTAGTTCCACCAACAATTGATCATCATCCAGTAGTTCCACCAACAATAGATCATCATCCAGAAGTTCCACCAACAATAGATCATCATCCAGTAGTTCCACCAACAATAGATCATAATCCAGTAGTTCCACCAACAATTGATCATCATCCAGTAGTTCCACCAACAATAGATCATCATCCAGAAGTTCCACCAACAATAGATCATCATCCAGTTGTTCCACCAACCATCGATCATCACCCAGAAGTTCCACCAACAATAGATCATCATCCAGAAGTTCCACCAACAATAGATCATAATCCAGTAGTTCCACCAACAATAGATCATCATCCAGAAGTTCCACCAACAATAGATCATAATCCAGTAGTTCCACCAACCATCGATCAAAACCCAGTAGTTCCACCAACCATTGATCATCATCCAGTAGTTCCCCACACTGTCGATCTTCACCCAGTAGTTCCACCAACAATCGATCATCATCCAGCAGTTCTCCCTACTGTTGATCTTCACCGAGTAGTTCCGCCAACCATCGATCATCAGCCAGTAGTTCTCTCAAATGTGGATCATCACCAGTAGTTCCACCAACTATCGATCATCACCCAGTAGTTCCACCAACAATAGATCATCATCCAGTAGTTCCACCAACCATCGATTATCACCCAGTAGTTCCACAAACCATCGATTATCAGGCAGTAGTTCTCCCCACTGCCGATCATCACCCAGTAGTTCCACCAACCATCGATCATCATCCAGCAGTTCTCCCCACTGTCTATCTTCACCCAGTAGTTCCACCAACCATCGATCATCAGCCAGTACTTCTCCCCACTGCCGATCATCACCCAGTAGTTCCACCAAACATCGATCATCATCCAGCAGTTGTTGTCCAGCAGATCCCCACTGTCGATCAAGGAAAGCCACACTCATATGATCATCCAACCATGCCCATTTCTGATTGAGCCACACCATATTCACCTCAAATGTGACTTTCCAGGGTTATAACCGATCAGTATGTGTCTGAGAGGGGTGTCCTGTTGAAAACTGATGCGTGGTATCTCAGTGAGCTAGAATCGCAAGTAGACGTGCATGCCACTATGTAACTGCAATCACCTTTAACCACAGGCCCTCGTGTCTTTGCGAAGGTGAAAGATGTTAAGACATTTGAGATGACCCCCGACTCGAAATGCTACACAGTACAATACATTATGTCATAATGGCACTCGAAATGCTACACAGTACAATACATTATGTCATAATGTATTGTACTGTGAAGCATTTCGAGTCGGGGGTCATCTCAAAACAATACTTTTTTTAATCTTTCATCTTCGCAAAGACACGAGGGCCTGTGCCTTTAACCTCATTTAGCCGCACCCTCCACAGTATGTGTTTCTTGTTTAACCCAGCATCGGTAATATTCGAGCAAAATGATGGCGATCTGTAAATTAAACATCAAGTCTGGAGAAATTAATTCAGTGATTAACATCATGAGCATATATATTTGGATGTTTACGATGACAATCCTGCAAGTCAGCGAGCCTGACCAAGTAATCCATTTAGCTACCTCTTCCAAGCAAGGACTGTCGACGACATATATTCTTTGCTGCGGACACAGAATCCAAAAAGTCTTGCTGACAAATTGAGTAACATAATGTGGGCCAACTAGAGTTCAACCATGATGTGCATTCTGATTGGTCAGCTTGGTTATCGAATTAGCCCGCTTCGGCGCAGTAATGGTTTGCTGCCCGCATTGAACTCTGGGTAGGAGTTTGTCGAATTAGGAGACAATCCTGGTTTGTCGAACCTGTACATGTAATACGAAACCAAACTACAATCACGTTCTAAACATATGAATTGAAAACATACTGAAGTTATATCTAATTCGAACCCAGGGTAATACGTTTCAGGTACTCCTAAGGGATGCAACTCTGCAAACAAATTGACCTATTTTGCCATACGACACAGAGAGGTCTTTGATGAAAACTAAATTCATTATCATTGCATGTATTCATGCAGTTAGAACCAAGAATTCCAGTTTATTTCACAAGACCTTATATTATTTAATTATAACCACATATCATGATTATTATGTTTTACAGATTAAGATGAAAATGCAGCAGAGAGGGTTCGATGATCCTGGCACAGTCAGCTCAGGGCCTTTTCCCCGTCTACATGCAGACCAGACAGTGAAAAGGACTTCTCCCAGGAATCGCTGCCTAGTCGAACCCACCAAGGACTTTCCGGAGAATATGTAGACACCCCAATGCTGCAGCCTTCTGCATTACCCAGAGTGTCAGAAGGACTGTACTTCCGGTAGAGAACCCGGGCACTCTCTTGATCTGCGCCCCTCCCCACAATCCCCCTTTGAAAATTCCTGGATTCGCCTTTCATGTAGTATTGCATATTCATCTTATTGATATTTTAGGACACCTCTCGGCTATGACAGCTCTTGTAAACAGGGATCAGTTGTGTGGCTGTGTTGCCATGGTTTCTGTACTCTGTCACAGAAATATGTTTATATGCACTGAAACCTCTGACGTTTTAACACACTACACCATTTTAAGTGATAGCTGACAGATTTATTGAACATGGCTGTGTCAAACGCTAAGCCTCCTGTCACCTTTAATTATTCAAACCTTGAATGAAAATAACCATGGATAGCAAAAGTAAACAACAGGCAAGTATTAAAACATTTTTCCTGAAGAAATCAAGTTGACTGACAAATGTGGTAAACAAAACTCGGAAACTGAGAAACATGCAAATTCCATTGACATTGCCAATGTGTGTGGCATTTCGAGGCTGGGTGATGATGAATTGAAACGTAAATTAGAGTGTCAGAAGGGCTGTGCTTCCGGTAGAGAACCCGGGCACTCTCCTGATATGCGCCAAGAGATCAGGGAGTACCAAACCAAGAGTAATATTAGTAACGGTTGTTTTGGACCACTTCCGCTTATGGCGTTATTTATGGCTAATTTAGCTCTCAGCTGCCCCTTACAAATGGCGGTTGAGAGCGGGGACGTCATTCGAGCTGGCACAGCGTTATACTAATACTACTCCAAGGGCACCGAGAACAATGGGGAGCCTGACGACAGTGCACTTGGGATGCAAGCGAGACATTTCAAGGGCGAGGTCTGCATATTTATCATGCTTTTCTTGAATTTTGCCAATCATGCTGCTGTCAAAAGGGACAGAAAATTCAATGATATAAATAAATTCATTGGCTTTATAAAAAAGGAGACGATCAGGTTTGTTGGCTGGAATTCTTCTGAGGCTGTATATGGGCCTATTCCACAGAAGTTTGAAAGCATCATTTTCCATGATGCCCTGGACATGTCCAGGGTCGGACCAAAGATGGACCTCAGAGTCAAAGCCACAAGCACGGCAGAGACGGTAGTAAAAGCAACGAGCTGTGCCATCATGTCGTTTAAGATATGCTGTTTGTGCCAAAGAAGGGCATCTGCTGAGAAGGTGTTGGATAGTCTCTGTAAATCCATTGCACAATCAACGTTTGATGCAAATATTTTGGCGATTGCGAGTAGGAAGCGACTGGTCTTTGGCCGCAAAAAGGAAGCCCTCAGTTTCACATTTAAAACCAGCCGACTTCATCCCAACAAAGGAACCGGTGGGATTGTTATTCTGTTCCACACACTGCATATATACCTGATGCAGTGGCTTTCAGAAAGCTTCTCCACAAATATGGCCACCACATTAATCAAACCCCTACCTCCAGATCATTATTATTATTATTATTTATTACGTATCATTACACATTCATCTGACAGCTGTGATTACATTAGGCATAGTTAGTAGGCAAGTAGTGTGTGTTTCGTGAGATAATATGTAGTTGAGGTTGCTAGATTGTCCCATGGGCATAATACGAATAAGTCCCAAGCAGCCAAAAAGCTTTTCGTTGGTGGCGATTGACCGGATGGCGATTGAAATTCAATTCAACGAACCGCTACCTACTCGATCTGAAAAGATGACACACGTTTGATTTTACTGTGAGGCATATGATAACATTTGACAGCATTTGTAAAACAGATGTTCCACAGTAATATTCATCGGCGGATCCCACCAGGTGTGTGTGTGTTTCAGAGGTTAGTTCCCCCCTTCCCCCAATCCCCCTTTGAAAATTCCTGGATTCGCCTTTCATGTAGTATTGCATATTCATCTTTTGATATTTTAGGACACCTCTCGGCTATGACAGCTCTCGTAAACAAGGATCAGTTGTGTGGCTGTGTTGCTATGGGTTCGTGGGTACTCTGTCACAGAAATATGTTTATATGCACTGAAACCTCTGACGTTTTAACACACTACACCATTTTAAGTGATAGCTGACAGATTTATTGAACATGGCTGTGTCAAACGCTAAGCCTCCTGTCACCTTTAATTATTCAAACCTTGAATGAAATTAACCATGGATAGCAAAAGTAAACAACAGGCAAGTATTAAAACATTTTTCCTGAAGAAATCAAGTGAAATGGCTGACAAATGTGGTAAACAAAACTCGGAAACTGAGAAACATGCAAATACGAACATGAGTGATTCCATTGACATTGCCAATGTGTGTGGCATTTCGAGGCTGGGTGATATAACTACAGATGATAAATGGGAACGTAAATTAGAGATATGCCAATTGTGTAGATCGATGCTCATGCTGTTGATCACTGGATTGTCTGGTCCAGACTCGATTATTTACAGACCATATAGCTGGGATCTTACTGAGTGCAAGATAAAACTAAACTCACTCACTCACTTAATGCATTGCTGGAGAATTGACATTAGACAATAATCCTCCCTATGTCACTGAATACATTTAACCTACAATACAATTCTTAACACCAGGAGGTCCTAACCTCTTCATACCCTACACAATACAGTGACAAGAAGCTTACAACAGTATTTCATTGCACTGTCTGTTGAATAGGAGCGGCTAACGGCATGTGAGTAACCTATGTGTCACATGATGTCAAACAAGTGTCATATATAGTATTCATGGACATAAGGTGGGTTTTTTATGTTTGCAGTTTGAGAGTAAAGTTCAGCTTTAAAATTTTGAGTAAAAGCACTGGAAAGTTTTACAGGAGAACACATGTATGTTTGTTTTCTTATTCAGTAATATATATGACAAATGCTAAATCATTTCATCACTGTACAACACTTGACACCCTACTTGAGATATTCAGTGACCATCTGTCCTCAACTGCTTACTATTTCCTGTCTTTATTTCCGGTCAGACACTTCTCTCCCTACATAACGGAAGCTGACCATTTGTCAGCATACATTCATTGTAGGCTGTGCGCCATCACACTGAAAATTATCAACGACCTTTCCATGCACACATGATTACAGTGTGACCTTTACTGGTCAACTTGAACCGGCTAACTTTGCGAGCACAGGAAGCCACACACAGGAAGATAAACACATCAACCCTCCCAGGTCCGCACCTACTTGAACATATCTGTACACGCATAAGCATAAGTGATACAAATGACAGCATTAAATACTTAAAATGGTGGTCAGTTTTAATGACAGGATGGATGTGCTTTTACGAAACATAACACCTTACACTATTTCATCCAATCCCAGCTGTGACATGTGTCTTCAGTTACGGTCCGGCTCAGCGAGCAAGCGATTCTGCTCTTAGTGCATTGACAGCGCCCCATTCACGCATATCATATACGGGCCCACATGAAGCATGAATTTTAACAGCTACAACCGTTTATTGTTGACAGATATGTAAAATAAATACTCAGAACTTTAGAGTTATTCCTTGTGTACCAAATGACAGCGTATTTTAAACTGGCTAGAGATACTTTGATTTAACAAAATGCGCTCTGATCTAACCTTTGCCCTAATAAATAGCAGCTAAATTCCCCCTCATAGTGTGATATTAAATCTACGTTGAAAAGAGATTTTGCTGTGTGAACACTCGAGTCGGCAAACTCATACCACTCATAAAATAATTGGATAATAATCACAGACCACTAGGTTGAACCTGAAGGTCACACACACCTGGGCCGGAAAGGGAACTCCCAAAGGAGGGTGGGGTTCAACAATCGATTAGGTCACACAAAGGTCACACCTATACACAAAGGTCACCCCCTTACAACACTTATGTACAAGGAAAAAGATCAACACATTTTATGATAAATCTTTAAAATTCTAAGAATGAAGATGTTATTACCCCTGTTGCTCGTTTTCTGAAAAATGTGTTCATTTATAGATATGAATCGTGATAAGTATGTAAACTTTGAAAATATGTAACTGCATATTTTCTTTATTGTAAAAAACATATTTTGTCTACAATGCCCTCATGCTGTCATGCATGTGTCGCAAATGGTGGTCACACCTGATATTGACAATGTTTACTGAGTCATAACGCCAAGCCTCGTTTTTAAAGCGAGTCTCCTGTTAGAATTTACCTGGTAAGAGATATGATATGTCATTGAATTTGTCACCATTAAAAATGAATATCTGGTGTCGTCATTGATATCCTATGGCGTTTCAATGGCAGCTGTCAGATACGTTGAATGTGACACCGAGTGTCATCACAGATTTCCTGTGGCGTTTCAATGGCAGTTATCAGATACGTTGAATGTGACACCGAGTGTCATCACTGATATCCTGTGGCGCTTCCATGGCAGTTGTCATATACGTTGAATGTGACAACGAGAGTCATCACTGATATCCTGTGGCGCTTCAGTGGCAGTTGTCATATACGTTGAATGTGACAACGTGTGTCATCACTGATATCCTGTGGCGCTTCAATGCCAGTTGTCATATACGTTGAATGTGACACCGAGTGTCATCACTGATATCCTGTTGCGCTTCAATGGCAGTTGTCATATACGTTGAATGTGACACCGAGTGTCATCACTGATATCCTGTTGCGCTTCAATGGCAGTTGTCATATACGTTGAATGTGACACCAAGTGTCATCATTGATTTCCTGTGGTGCTTCAATGGATGTTGTCGTATACGTTGAATGTGACACCGAGTGTCATCACAGATTTCCTGTGGCGCTTGGCAGTTCTCAGATACGTTTAATGGCAGTTCATCACTGATACGTTGAATCATATACGTTGAATGACAACGAGAGTCATCACTGATATCCTGTGGCGCTTCAATGGCAGTTGTCATATACGTTGAATGTGACAACGAGTGTCATCACTGATATCCTGTGGCGCTTCAATGCCAGTTGTCATATACGTTGAATGTGACACCGAGTGTCATCACTGATATCCTGTGGCGCTTCAATGCCAGTCGTCATATACGTTAAATGTGACACCAAGTGTCATCACTGATTCCTGTGGTGCTTCAATGGATGTTGTCATATACGTTGAATGTGACACCGAGTGTCATCACAGATTTCCTGTGGCGCTTCAATGGCAGTTGTCATATACGTTGAATGTGACACCGAGTGTCATCACTGATATCCTGTAGCGCTTCAATGGCAGTTGTCATATACGTTGAATGTGACACCGAGTGTCATCACTGATATCCTGTGCGCTTCAATGGCAGTTGTCATATACGTTGAATGTTACACCAAGTGTCATCACTGATTTCCTGTGGTGCTTCAATGGATGTTGTCAGATACGTTGAATGTGACACCGAGTGTCATCACAGATTTCCTGTAGCGCTTCAATGGATGTTGTCATATACGTTGAATGTGACACCGAGTGTCATCACTGATATCCTGTGGCGCTTCAATGGCAGTTGTCATATCGTTGAATGTGACAACTAGTGTCATCACTGATATCCTGTGGCTTCACTGATTTCAGTTGTGGCAGTTGCATATCGTTGAATGTGACATGAGTGTATCACTGATATCCTGTTGAATACGTGACACCAAATGTCATCACAGATATCCTGTGGCTCTTCAATGGCAGTTGTCATATACGTTGAATGTGACACCGAGTGTCATCACTGATATCCTGTGGCGCTTCAATGGCAGTTGTCATATACGTTGAATGTGACACCGAGTGTCATCACTGATATCCTGTGGCAGTTGCTTCAATGGATGTGTTGTCAGATGATACGTTGAATGTGACACCGAGTGTCATCACAGATTTCCTGTGGCGCTTCAATGGATGTTGTCAGATACGTTGAATGTGACACCGAGTGTCATCACAGATTTCCTGTGGCTCTTCAATGGCTGTTGTCATATACGTTGAATGTGACAACTAGTGTCATCACTGATATCCTGTTGCGTCAGATACGTCGAATGGATCAATGGTTTAACACCATCTGTCGAACCCAAGTTTGACAAAATACTCCATGTTTTAAGATTATTTGGTTGTCCTTTGTTTAACGCTTCACTCATCAATTTTCCAGAAATATGACGACAGTCTGTAAATAATTGAGCTTGGACCAGACAAGCCAGTGATTGACATCGCTAGCATCGATCTACACAACTGGGATTTGATGACATGAATCAACGAAGTCAGCGAGTCTGACCATCCGATCCCGTTAATCGCTTCTTACCACAAGGATGGGTTACTGTGTTGTGTTTTCGGTCACCAAGAGACGTTGATCAAAAATATAAAATAACTAACGTTTCAAAGTAAATTACTTTGTCAAACAATTACGTGCAGAGATCCTTAGTTGGTATTAAAGCAAAGTGAGTGAGTCAGTGAGTGAGTGAGTTTAGTTTTACGCCGCACTCCGCAATATTCCAGCTATATGGCGGCGGTCTGTAAATAATCGAGTCTGACCAGACAATCCAGTGATCAACAGCATGAGCATCGATCTGCGAAATTAGGGAACCGATGACATGCGAGCCTGACCACCCGATCCCGTTAGTCGCCTCTTACGACAATCATGGGAAACTGAAGGTTCATTCTAACCCGGACCTTCACGGGTATTTTAAAACAATGTTACACTAAGGTTAGTTTATGTCTTGTCGTGTATTTTGGCATTTGTTACGTTCAAATAGAAAAGATAATGGTTAGATAGCCTTAGTTTCAACTAACGTTCCGGACTGGTGGCGTAGCCTAGTGGTTAAAACGTTCGCTCGTCACGCCGAAGACCGGGTTCGATTCCTTACATGCGTACAATGTGTAAAGCCCATTTCTGGCGTCATCCGTGGTCATATTGCTGTAGTATTGCTAAAATGTTGACATGTATTTCATGATTACTATGATTGTCTAATAACAAGATAAACAAACCTCGGCGCAGTGATGAACTGATTTTATACAATAGGCGTGACGTAACGTACGCTGCATAGATGTGACTTGAAACCTGAGATTAGGTGGCTGATTATGTTCCAGATAGTGTATTGAATGTCTCCAACTGGAACGGGCCAACATTTGATCAGTAAGTGATTGAAAGCCTGAACTGGTATGTAATCGATTGAGATAAATTCCCCATAACAAAAAGAAATAATATAACCAACAAATTATTTTTGTTCAGAATTCGTTATACAGCCTCAAAACAGAGGTTTCTGCTCAAAATTAAGAGTTACCTGTTCTTAAAAGTGCCCTAAGCATTGCACTGAACGTGATAAATAGAGGTTAGAAATCTAAGTTCATAATAATAATAATGATACATAAAACATATATGTTAACCTTTTTAAAGGTATATTGCGAGTAGATAACATCATAGTACTCATTTGGTGAAAAAAAATTAAGTGATCTTTGAACGAGTTTTGAGGCAAAGCGCAGTGTCACAGTGAAAACTGGCTCCCGGCTTCTGTTGAGGTGTCAGCCTGGTTCCCCGAGTACTCTACGCTTGCGCTACACTGCCTGTCATATTGAGGAGAGAGGCAGGAAACCAGTCTATTCTAAAAATAGCTACAGCCGCGCTCGCAACGGAAAATCTCGTCGTTTTTCATTATAAGTTTCATCCCGAAGCCGAGAGGTCGTACATGGTGGTGGCACTTGAACGTAAGTAAATGCAACCTTCGAAGGCATTCAGTAAGGCTTGACATTTTTCGTTATCGTCGGTATTCAGTTTTAAACTGCTTTCTGTCACTGTCAGTAAAGACAAGTTTCACGTTTATTCGTGAAGACCGCCATTTCAAGATTCCCAAAGCATCGCCATATTTTAGCGGTATTTACAAAATTACTCCGCCGTTCGTCAAATCAATGATTAGATAGTTATGATCCTTAATTCGCTATTCGCCGACGTGTCCAGCCTGTTCACTGCTGCCGATCGTGTTTTTATACTAATGCGTCTCACGGTGTGAAGGGAATCGTTGCAGTAGATTTACAAATAGATGTTTTCGCACAACTAACTGTAACAGTTCTCGCCATTGCAGAATTTCTCATGCCATTCGTGAAATAATATATATTTATCATACAGAAACCTCGAATAATTGATTGCTGTGCTGTGCTGACAAGTGCTGTGAGTACCTCTTACAGTAGACTGAAAGCGAATAAAACAATTACTTGGGAACTTGAACTTGCTAGTATTATTAGATCCGTGTGAGATCCGCCCCCCAGATTTGTCAGGGGTTCAATTTTTTTTTAAAAAGCCATTTGCCACAGGCCAAGTGACTTTTAGACAGTAACTTGTCCTGACTAATTTTCCACTTGCCCTGATTTTATGACATAATTATGATGATGTAATTATGAAAGAAGAAATCAACATGGTATTTGATGTTAATGTTTACTGGACTATTGATTGAAAAGTGATAAATAGCAAAGAAAGGCAGGTGTGATACTTGAACACATGACATGTTATGATGTCTGTTGATTGCAAAATGTTATACACAAAAAATGAGCATGTATTTACAAAACCCAACATGTCTCTATATATATATACACACAATTAGCCGTGAAGGCATCTGCAAATGAACCAGCCGTTACACTTGAGTGCACACCCACCCGCTCTGACTGGGTTCGGTATCGGCTGCTTCGTTTCTTGGGAAGTAAACCCGAAGTACACAATTTTGCACTTCGATTTTGCGATTATGCGCTTATAATTTTGTTTTATATATTTTTTCGTAACCAGCAATGTATATTATATGTCATGAATAAGTGATAATTGTGTTTTAATTATGTTTGATTTTTTGGTTGCATGTGACCTTTAACTAGTCATCTCTATGATCATATAAAACCATTTCGTACGGAAATTGATAGTTTGTGAAATAATCAGAATTTTTTTCAAATATAGCCCATTCAGCATATAGCAAAATAGGCAGTACAGCCTATAATCACATGATAATATCCCAAACTGATTTTACAGTAGAGATCTTGTGATGCTCCACCCACATTGCAGCAGAGTTAATTATCTCACTATAGCTTCGCCAGCTGTCTCGCTATATCCCTGCTTCGCCTCAAGCTTCAGTACTCTCCCCAAATAAGTGCACTTCTTCCTTCGCCAGTAGGGAGCACAAACAGTCAAAGCAACCAACAGAGGCCCCAAGGTTATAAAACTTTCCTGAGTACATGAAGTGAATTATTGATACATACCAAAGACGTGTACCTTCAAATGTTATGACAGAGTAATTTTGTTCAAGTCTTTGACACAGATTAATCGTTACCTGAATGATTTAGCATGTATGTAATTCACAACAAATGTATTCTTTACTATGATCACATGTATAGCAGGCTCTGTGTCAGAAAAATATTACTTGTTATCCCCCGCCACGCGTTTAGCGCAAAGCGGGGGATATAGTATTAGGCTTGCTCCTTCTGTCCATACATATGTACGAATTGGAATATCTTAAGAACCATTGATTGGATTCTTTTCATGTTTGGTACCTAGGTTCATCAAAGTAAAAGAAAGGTCCCAGCCAGGTTTGGTGACCTTGACCTTCATTTCAAGGTCACAAGAGGACTTTAATGTTTTACCCTTGTCAGCGAGATATCTCAAGAACCGTTCACTGGATATTCTCCATATTTCGCACCCAGCTTCTTATAGGGAAGGCGCAGGGCCCAGTCGATTTTGGTGACCTTCCCATGATGTTCAAGGTCATGACGACACTTTGAAGATTTCAGCATGTTAGCCTGCATGTTAAGCTTGTCAGCGTGATATCTCAAGAACCGTTCACTGGATTTTATTCATATTTGACACCAAGCTTTATATAGGAAAAGGCGCAGGGCCCAGTCGATTTTGGTGACCTTCCCATAATTTTCAAGGTCACGACGACACTTTGAAGATTTCAGCATGCTAACTTGCATGTTAAACTTTGCAGCGAGATACCTCAAGAACCATGAACTGGACTTTCATCATATTTGACATCAGGCTTCATCAAGGGAAGGTGCAGGGCCCAGTCGAGTTTGGTGACCTTCACATGATTTTCAAGGTTACAGCGACACTTTGAAGATTTCAGTATGTTAAGATTGTCAGCAAGATATCTCAAGATTTCTCAGGTTCACTGGATTTTCTTCATAGACTTTCAAGACTTTTCTTGAATGTTTTTTTATAAGCAATTTCTCTGTTACTATTTTTTGCATATTTCATACACCATGACATTCATGTCAAGGTCAAAGTGAGTCTTGAAAATATTTGTGTGTTTGAACAGCTACAGAGCAGAGCAAGATATCAAGAGCGGTTGACTGGACATGTTTTTGTTGGCATTTAACTTCATCTTAAACTACGACCTTCACTTGACAATTTTGTATGGGGATCATGTCACCTTGGTGACAACTCGTGCGTTGTATTTGTCTCGGACAGTACTTGATTTGTCCATGATGATGGTGTCAAACAGGTTTTTCTTATTTCTCGTTTGGTCATCAGAATGAAGGGTTCCAGGTTTTAAGTCTCACCACAGGCAGCAGTATTATCAGAATATTTGCTACAATAAACAAATTGCAGTTTAACATCATTTATGAATACAGATATTTTTATTTGGATTATATCTGAATAATAAATAACCTTTACATTGGCATGTGTTCTTGATAGATTGACAATAATTTTGAGTAGTTATACAATAACTATACTTAATACATAATCATAGATGAAAAGTACAGGCATTACTATATTTACATCAGATGTGATAGAGTACCTCTATGCTTCAAATTGAAATATTTCTTCTTCACCTCCACAGAGTCCCTTTTGGCATTGATGTGTCTACTGAAAGTACAGAAGTAAAGGCTCATAATATAAGAAGGAATTTTATGTTTTATGTTTTATTATCTCATTGGTAAGACTTCCGCCCGTATCCCCCTAGATTTTAACGATAAGGCAAATTTCTTTGAGTGGCATTTTTAGAAGATGAATATGTCTTTCAGTATGTTCAGATACAATTAAAGAAACATGTTAAAACTCATCCTTATCAGATGAGGAATATATAGTTTTAAGAGTTATACTAGAAAACGATTGCATAGGGAATCATGTTGAAAAACTTGTGCGTTTACGGTGTTGGTGATTTCTTGCCATCCATCGGTACGCTGTGGATGGATGGACTTCACAACACATCCCTTAATATCTCCAAAGAGAGTTCCCTCTCTCTGCAGAACCTCTTGGATGAAGCATACCTCCTCTGCCTCGGACCATCCCTTCCCACGTTTCTTGAAGTCTACCATGCCCACCGATGCCATTGTAAATAAGCAGACGACAACATTCGGGTCGTTTTCTTACCTTTCTTGACGGAAGAGTTCCAAATTGCTGCATGTGTCATAAACAAAGTGTACATTGAGCATACTCAAGCCGAATGTGAGTTGTACTCAGCTGAGTACGGACTCAAAATGTTTTATAACCTCAGCTTGAGTACAAAACTCAGCTGAGCGTGATTTTGAGCACGCAACTGAGTTGAGCACGAAAATTTGTTTATAACCTCTGGGCCAGGCTTAGAGTTAGGGTATGGCACCATTTCCGATCCTTAGGTTAGGGTTAAGGGCTAGGTACCCTTTATGATCCTTAGGGTTTAGGGTTATGTACTCTTCCGATCCTTATAGTTTTAGCTACCCTTTATGATCCTTAGGGTTAGGTACCCTTTGCGATCCTTAGGGTTGGCATGGCACCCTTTCCAATTCTTAGGGAGCTGACATGTCCTTAGAGGCTAACAACCCTTTCCGATCCGTAGGGTAATCCGATTTCATCCAATTGAAACATATTTCGCCTCATCTGGGACTTGTCAGTACAGTGCGAGAAACAATTGGAAAGGTGTGGCATCAGGAACCAGGATTTTTATTCTCATAAATCATGCAAAATGATATAGAGAACATACATATATTTTGATAAATATAGAGTGGCATTATGGCTTGTATACATGTGCATATATACTACAAACAAAAAGTATAGGAACACCCTAAAATTTGATAGTCATGTATAAACGTAAATGTGGTGAGGTCATTTATACTCTAAGGTAAATGAAACTTTATGTGTGCTTAATGGGCACTTTAAACGACATGTTGGAATATGCAGTGAAGCAATTGAATCAATATTCATTGAGTTTGGAGTGAAATGAAACATTGTCAAAAACTGCGAAGAACAAGGGTGCTGAAACACACCAGCACTATGTTTGATTCAAACGCCCAAACACAACAGCCTCGCGTGCATGTGGGAGACAGATGTCCCATGCAGTAATAAAAGTACTCTGGTTAATTACACAGACAGACAGGCGTGATACTTGTACACATGACATGTTATGATGTCTGTTGATTGCAAACAAACTGCATCCATTTTTATCGGATGACTGGATCGGACGGAAACCGTTGCAAACTCAGATTGTCAGTTTCAAGTTCTGCTTTGTACTTGGACGAACGATAGTTTCCAGCCATGCAGTAGTTCATCTTTTCAGTATTTGTTGATTAGATCGAACGCAAATGCAGAAAAAATTGGCATGTACTGTAAACTTATTATATTTCGCGCAGGTTTTATTTTCGTGCAAAACGTTTTAGCGCGAAAATTTATACACCCCGAATAAACCTGTCTAGGCATGCTCGTTTGAAGACAGGAATCTACGGGAATCTTAAAATGACGACTGATAGTAGCATAAAGAATCATACTTAACTGTCTCTGTAATGGACATCCCAAAACATAATTAAATAATGAGCTGAATCCCATCGCCGAATTAGCGAAAACAGCAATGTGTGTTGTGGCCGCCATGGAAATTGGTCACATGTTCTATTTCGACCAATCGTAGGGACAGATGGTTTGATGCAAAACAGATTACCATGAAACGACTCGGAAAGAAATAATACAGCAGTATTTTATTTATTCATTAAGATTTTATTTACCAGTACATCATGAAGCGAATAGTCACTTAACACTCAATCATCTCATTCACAACAACCCGGCTTGTTTGAAATCACAAAGAGCTTCATATACAGTAGAAGTTAATTCGATCGTCCGAATTCGGAACATAAGACTGATGTGTTTTTCATCTCTTTATATACTAGTACTTGCATCGCGATATCTCACTTCCTAAGCACTTAATACTTCCGTGAGTAAACGGATTACTGTGTACTAGTATATCGCACAGATAGGGATTTCCTGTGAGTAAGCAATAAACCCCGCCTGACAGGTTAAGCCACTCTGTTTGTTTTCACTGCTATTAGTGGCGGTCAAAGAGACAGCCGGCAATTACTGATTGCGCGAATAATTGACCGCGCGATGTAGTCTAAACTGTCAATTCCGCGAAAATAAGTGCGTTTACAGTATTTACAAAACCCAACATCTCTATACGGAGCGTATCGGCAAAAGAACCAGCCAATGAAAGTCCTCGTTACGCTTAAGTGCACGTCCACCCGTTCTGACTGCTTCGTTTCGAGGGTAGTAAACCCAAGTACAATATATTGCACTTTGTGATTTGCGATTGTACTCTTATAAATTTATTTGTTTTTTCATAATCAGCAATATATATTATATGTCATGAATAAGTGATAGCTGTGTTTTAATTTTGTTTATTTGTTTATCTGCATCTAAGCTTTAAAGCTTTAAACCGCCATATAGCTGGAATATTGCTGAGTGGCGGCGTAAACCTAAACTCACTAAAACTCTAAGCTTTAAACATGGGTAGGTATGTGGGTAGGTGAATTATTAAAAAATATTTGACAAAGGGCAAACAAGAAAACACAAACTCTGCACTTTAATTCAGTATTGCATCCAGGAATTTGGGATTAAGAGGGACATCCCCCTTAACTGTTACAAAAGAGGGGGGACCTGACACCAAGCATGGGCAGGGCTCAATTTAGTGCTTTGATACTTGTACGTATCGCTTTGCATGAACAAACAAACAAGAGAAGACAACTTTGTCAGTAAAGATGTCAAGTTAAACATCACTAGACAAGATATTCAATGCTATTTGTTTTTGCTTGGCATTGTCTTATATGCAGGGATTAAGATTACCGTGTGTAATTGTGGCGTATACAGCACCGGAAATAGCAATCAGCCGTGCAGTGCACAGATGAATTTTGATGCAGTGACCTTAAGAATATAGAATCTGAAACTGTTATTACGTAAAAGAAATATATTCTAGCATTGTGTCATTTTAATCTCAGGTTTTGCTCTATACGTGTAAAATATTTATAATCATAACTAAGGTTATGCGACAGCTTTCTGGGGTATTGCTGGATAGTTTTTATGCATTGAACAATTTGACCTGTCACCAATATGATGTCGCTCGATCTTGCTTTTTCCACCCCGTAAAACAGTTTGTTGACATGAGATCGTCCAGCTTCAATACATATGACCTTTGACAAAACAAAATATGTATGAGTGTCCATTTTATGTCAACTACACTTCTTTTCGAGACATGAGTAGATCAATGTGTTAGTGATTTAGTTAGTGAAGTTATAAATATCGGGGGGACACACGATTTCACTGCAATTAATGTAAACATTCTTTTTTAACTTTACGAGTTGATACCAACAGTGATCGTTATGATATTAAAAATAAAACAAACACTGGCTCCCACATTAGGACATTCCCAACTCATGTTCGTGGAAGAGAGTATCTATGTCAATATTTAGTACCAAATAAGGTTTTCTGAAACAGGTCAAGAATGATATGATAGAGAATTTCATAGCACAACATCTTTCCATACCCAGTAGGAAGCATAAACATAAAATTGAGTGTGTATTATCTTGTCCCGATCATGACGAAATGACCCCCAACATATCTTTACGAAGACAACCATACATGTCATTGAAAAACATACTCATGTGCCAAAGTTGTTTCAATTTTACTAGAATTAGAAGAATTTCTCTTGGTGGCATCAGGTTTTCCATCATTATCAATACGATAAATGATGAACATAGATCAGCCAATGTTTCAAGAGTATAAGGCATCCATTTTTTTCAAATTGTTTGAAGAGATATTGAGAATGGGAAAACTGGGGTCCAGATAAGGGCTTATGTACGGATATAAAATAAGCACGATACGGTAGGAAATAATTAAGAAAATGTAGGAGATGCGCACTACAGCAATGGTCTACGGTCTTAGAATCATTTTTGGAAGTATTTATCTGAAAAAGTATTGTTTATTGACCTGTTTACACAAGAGTAGCAATGATGTGGTGCATATATGAACGAAACACAAGATTACTGATAGTCCATTAAATTCCATTCCGTACTCTAAATGTACTCTTATTGTTTTCCAGTACTCCTGTATTGAAAAAATAAGGAGTACGTACTCCTGATCATGAAAATTTATCTGGAGCCCTGGGAAAATATGGAAAACAGACGTCATTCTGGTAGACCTGTAAAATTCACAGCACGGGGCAGTAATTAACTTTCAAGGATCGTTAAAGTGAATTGCTGGAAATGTTTTTAGGATGTTACTCACATTTTTAATTAGTCTGTGCCACAACCTGTTTTCAGAAGACCTGTTCAAAGAAATGTACATTTGCTGGGATTTGTTCGACGGACCATTTGCAAAAAGCTCGGAAAGTGTGAGGTCAACAGGAAAAAACTTGCATGTGTAGGGGAAAGATTTGTTGGACTGTTGGGGGGGGAGGGGAATCTTATTTGACCAGTCTCCACAGTCTGTTTGAGATCAGATGCATTGATGTCTTTCCGGTAGTTCACATCAACAACCACTGAGAAGAAATGTTTGTAATTATGATAGAGACTGCCTGAGTTCTTCATTTCCTGAGTGGCATGTGCCTGCCTTCAAGTGCCCCCATTACACGTGGAACGTTCCAATGCCTCTTGTATTCTTCAGCAATTGCATGCCATTCTTGTTCAGTGGTGGGATACTGGATCACTTCATCAGCATACTCATCCACCATGGCTTGACAGACCTCAGGGATAAACTTGAAAATGGTTTCTCGAGCATCCCTGAAGCTGTATGGCAGTGATGGATACCGATCGCCAGCTGCAACATGCCTTTGGGTACAGGCTAACTTGAGACCCGTTTCAAGGGCTCTCCTGGCTTTGGTATCACCCTTCATGAGTATCGGTGCGAGTCTCTGGAGTAATTCATCAACAAATTCTGGCTTAACTCCCAAGAAATTGAAGAATGCCATTGTATCCTCCATTCTCAGTTCATTCATTAGTTTGGTGTAGTTCATATATAACAGCCTTCTATCTGCTTGCAGCCATGGTCGACCCCAATAACGACGAAGTCTTCTATGTCTTCTCAGGACTTCAAGGGTCATTGCATCTTGTTGCATGGTTTGTTGTTGCAGCATAAAACAAAGCCCAGGGTGCCGTTGTACAAAACAACCTTAGCGCGCTAAGGCTACCTTAAGTCTACGGTAATGAATGGGATTTACGATAATCTTAGCACTAAGATCGCTTGTACAACGGCACCCTGGGCTACAGCATTGTGAGGAAGTTGATCCATGACTAGTACCATCAGGAGGTGCAGCCCGCTTTTATACTCGACTGTTGATTTTGATGACAAATCCAACCAGTATTGGGTCAGTGTCCGATTACCAAACGAATAGTAACCGATTTAACGGATTGGTGTCGGGCGAGTGTTGGAAGTGCCAGATTAGTGTCAGGTCACCTTCGAATTACAATCTGACTACAGTCGGATGCTGCTGATGTATATTGCAGACAGACATCAGGCCACTACCAGTCTTTCATATGATTAACCGGATCTATGTTGGATCTCTATCAGATTTTATAAAAAATGGGACCCCCAAACAGGATGTCGGGTGAATTTTCATTGGAACTCATCAGAAATTTTCGCAAAGTTGGGATCAGATGGGCTTCAGATGAGGTTCCAATGGTCAGTGGAATGGGGGTATAAGCGTTTACGACAAGTTGTTATCTCAAAGGGACACAAAACTAAATAATAAAGCAACAGGAAGCCGATAAGGTAATCAACACATTCTTTATTATCCATATCCTGACGCAACACAATCATCTGCCATTTTGAATATTGAAATAGTTTTGGCACATGTGTGTATGTTTAAAACTTGTCTCTCCATGAAAGGTTCTGTTGCTGGATCTAAAGGCGCTCCAGGTGTTTAATGATAGAGTGTGTCACTGCTTATGATATCTACCATCCAAATGATATTTATATAGAAAGGCATTAATTTTGAATCTGCTATATTATTATGTTATGATCAAAGATAGATCTATTTATGTTCACATGAAGACATTTGAATTATTTCAGTGCAGTTTTTTTAACCTATGGGTCTGCTTATGAAAATATTGGGCTAAATGGATTAATAATAATCAAATATATTCATTGCTTTTAACCAATTTTACACAATGGTGTATATCACCTGTACACGCTTGGCAAGACATCTTCTTATTTGCTTTGTTAAGACAGGATAATGATGAACAAGACATAGCCCTTAAATATGTAACATCCGTGAAAGTATGGATATTAATGAGATGAATACAATTTATTGTGAGGCTATAGAGATGATAATTGTACATCCCACCCTTTTTCCATACAGGATATTGAAAATCACTCCGCTAAGTTGTATATAGTGTGCTGTGTGGTGGAAGACATTTTACAGTACCAGGTTTGTTATCATGCAATGTGTCATACCATCATATTGTGTACCCTCGTTATATGAGTGTGACGACCTTTCTTATGTTTTCAGTGAACACCATAACATCCACACGTTATTGATGGAAGTTGAAAGCAATCTACAGAATCCTTTCTCTGTCATAGAAACAAATGGAATCTTTTGAAGGGGTTTGCTGGAAACAGGAGATCTCTTACCTTGGAATCAACCCACCCTTTAATGGAACCCACCCTTTAATGGAATCCCGGAAATAGGTGATCTCATGAAAGAACTCGTTACTGGAACCCCAGAAACAGGTGATCTCACGATAGAACCGATTATTGTAACCCTGGAAACAGGTGATGTCGCAATAGAACCCTTGAATGGAACCCTGGAAACTGGTGATCTCATGAAATAACCTGTTATTGGAACCCAGGAAATGGTGATCTCATGAAAGAACCCTTTATTGGAACCCTGGAAGCTGGTGATCTCATGAAAGAACCTGTTATTGGAACATTTAAAACTGGAGATCTCATGAACAAACCTGTTATTGGAACCCTGGAAATGGTGATCTCATGAAAGAACCCATTATTGGAACCCTGGAAACTGGTGATCTCATGAAAGAACCTGTTATTGGAACATTTAAAACTGGAGATCTCATGAACAAACCTGTTATTGGAACCCTGGAAACTGGTGATCTCATGAAAGAACCTGTTACTGGAACCATGGAAACAGGTAATCTCATGAAAGAGCCCGTTATTGGAACCCTGGAAATAGGTGGTTTTGAGAATCATGGCAAAGATAGTGGTCCAACAAAGCAGTCTCATACATGTAGTGAGTGCAGGAAAACATTTTCTACATCAGGTAGCTTGAAAAGTCACATGCTCTGTCATAGTGGAATCAAGCCTTATCAGTGTTTTGAATGTCAGGAAACATTCACACAATCAGGTCATCTTCAGAGACACATGCAGATTCACAGTGGAATCAAGCCGTATGAATGTGTTGAATGTGGGGAAGAATTTGCACAAACAAGCGATATCCTGAAACACATGAAAAGTCACACAGCAGTCAAACCATATCAGTGCATTGTGTGTGAGAAAACATTTAGTCAACAAGGTAGCCTGCAGACACACATGAGGATTCACACAGGAATCGAGCCTTATGAATGTAATAAATGTGGGAAAACATTTACACGATCAGGTCACCTGCAGGTCCACATGCAGATTCACAGTGGAATCAAGCCCTATCAATGTAATGAATGTGAGAAAACATTTACACACTCAAGTGGTCTCCATATACACTTGAAGAGTCACACAGGAGTCAAGACATATCAGTGCATTGTATGTGAGAAAACATTTAGTCAACAAGGTAGCCTGCAGACACACATGAGGATTCACACAGGAATCACGCCTTATCAATGTAATGAATGTGGGAAAACATTTACACGATCAGGTCACCTGCAGGTCCACATGCACATACACAGTGGAATCAAGCCCTATCAATGTGATGAATGTGGGAAAACGTTTACACACTCAAGTGGTCTCTCTATACACATGAAAAGTCACACAGGAGTCAAGCCATATCAGTGCATTGTGTGTGAGAAAAAATTTACAAGATCAGGTCACCTGCAGAGACACATGATGATTCACACAGGAATCCAGCCTTATCAATGTGTTGAATGTGGGAAAAAATTTACAAGATCAGGTCACCTGCAGAGACACATGAGGATTCACAGTGGAATCACGCCTTATCAATGTGTTGAATGTGGAAAAGATTTTACAAGATCTGGTCACCTGCAGAGACACATGAAGATTCACAGTGGAATCAAGCCTTATCAATGTGTTGAATGTGGGAAAACATTTACACAATCAGGTAATTTGCAGACACACATGAAGATTCACAGTGGAATCAAGCCTTAAAAAGGTGTATGATGTGTGTGTGTGGGGTGAAATTTCACAATCAGGTCACCTGCAGAGACACATTCTCGGTGGAATCATTCCTCATCAGTGCATAGTGTGTGGGAAAACATTTACACAATCAGGTCCCCTGCACAGGAGTATTCACACAGGAACCAAGCCTTATGGATGTGGGGGAAAATTTGCATAATCAGTTCATCTGCAGGCACACATAATGATTCACTGTGGAATCAAGCCTTGTGAATGTCTTCAATGTGGGGAAAAAATACACAGTCATGTACTCTTCAGAAACACAGGAGGATTAACTGTAGAATCAAGCCTAATCAATGTGTTGAATGTGGGACAAAATTTACAGACTCATGTACCCTTCTGAAACACATGAGGATTCACTTTGGATTCAAGCAGTGAAGACTTATGACTGTGTTGGATTTGGGAAAGGATGTACACCTGCAGAAACATGGATTCAACGTAAAATCCTGTCTTATCAATGTGTTGAATGTGGGAGAACATTTGCACTGTAAGATACTCATAGCAAGTAAACACTTAAGAGGATTGTTGAGTTTTTGTGTTATGTATACATAGCAAGGTGTCAGATTGATGAAACTTGATAGTTCTCCAGTGTTAGTCTTACTCGTGAAGACCCGGGCTAGAATTGATCTTTGGTAATCCATGCTAGTCTTAAGAGGCGGTGAACGGGATCGGGTGGTCTAACTCAGTGACTTGGTTGACACATGTCATCGTATCCTAACTGCATAGATCGATGCTCATGTTGTTGATCACTGCATTGTTTAGTCCAGACTTGATTATTATAGAGGTGGAATATCGCTGACTGCGACGTAAAACTAAACTCACTCTATATTATCCCAATGTTAATCTGGGGTAACTATCCAAACTTACATAACTTGGAGAAAGTGGAACACAACAAATTTTAAACTTATCCTATATCACGGTATGCACCTCTCTTCTTCAACGACCATGTGTGGAAACGTGCTGCAGGCTAAGTTGAATCAAACTTCTGACACCTGACCTCTGCCCCCACTCGATAGCAAGACCAATCAGTCATCCCAATAAGTGTGCAGATCACTCAGATGATCACCTGACAGCCTGCCCTTCTCATTCCCTTGTCGCTACAAGCGAGTGGATGTATGTTCTCTCAGCTAGACATGACTTCATTGTTCAATGTGGGCAAATCTAATTGCAGCTCTTCGAAGAAACGCAAACACTGCGATAAGTGTAACAGCAACTTTTCAGCTGCTGCTCCACACACAAGGTGTGTGGATTGTATTGGATATTGTGACTGGTCATGTCGATGTTCAGCCTGTCCTCACCTGGATATTGATGAGCCCGTTTGGCGGACAGAGATCAGCGTAGGCATGAGGGTCCTTCATGGTCTAAACGTATTAAATCAGAATGCTGTATGAAGACAGCAGTTTGTCGATCTCACTCACCGTCTGCGGATGAAGAGTTTTTGGAAGCGGCATCAGACTCCCCTACGACGTCTTTTTCGTCCTCAACCATCCAGTCCCGTCACCACACAGGATACTTCTCCAACGAGAGTGGTAGTGCTTACCACCTCTTCAGCGCAGTCTCGACTTTCTCCCTTGGTGATGATTGCACAGACTCCTAGGTTGCCAACGGCGGTTGTTACAGTGTGCAGCTTGGGTCGGTTGTTCCCCCTCTCTCTGCGGCTCTGGGGACGCATACTCAGAGAGTTCACTCTCATGCGACGCTTTCAGTCAGTTCGGCGCTCTCTACGCCTACCTATGCGCCACTTTTGTCCAGTGCGGTGCTTGGTCCCGCCACAAGACGTATTCAACTGGTCAGATGGCAGTGTTGCAGTCCACCATAGAGACTCTAGTTCAGAAACTTACCATAGAATCCCTGTGTCCGACCCCCACCAGCCTGGGGTTCTACTCACCAATCTTTCTGGTTGCCAAGAAGGACTCCAACAAGTTGAGACTCATCTTCAACATGAAGGTCTTCAACAAATGTTTCTGCAACCTCCCCATCATTTCCAGATGGTGTTGGTGGTGCTCCTCAAGACTATCATCAAACTGGGGCATAACGTGATCAACCTCGACCTACAGGATGCTTACCTTCACGTCCCGATCTTCCCGGACCATCGCAAGTTTCTACACATCATCTTCGAGGGCACCCACTACCAATGGCGTGTGGTTATTTACACAGGTGACAAAGCACATCACCAGCTTTCTCCATCGCAAGGGAATAATGTTCGAAACATACATAGACGATTATTCAGGCACAGACCGATCATGCCCTCCTACTTTGTCATATGCAGTTCACGATGCAGTCCGTTCTGAAAGACCGGTATTGCAAGATCCAGTGATGAGTTCCCCCTGCGCTATCCCAACCCAGGAGTCTTTGTCAATGGCAGGAACTCCTGGGTCTACTGATGTCAGCGCAGGCCTTGACCCTCAGGGGTCAACTCCAACCTCTTCAGCTATTCCTCGCTCCACACATCAGGGTGGGCGATCCACTTGCCTTGATCGTTCTACCTCCGACGCCCATCCCCATCTGCACTGGTGGATGGACGAATTGAACGTCTGCGGTTGAGTTTGTTTAGAGCCGTTCGTCCCGACTCACCACCTGTACATAGACGCGTCTCTGCACAGGTGTGGGGCTCACTTTCTCGATCAGCAAGTGGCGGGGCGGCAGTCTCACTCAGACTGCGCATGTCACATCAACATATTGGCTGTACTATGGAAGTGAAGTGTGCAAACTGCGGTGGCAACCATATGGCCTCCTCCAAGTCATGTCCCTTGTGGCAACGTGAATCAGAGATCATAAAGATCAAGCACAAAGAAAATGTCTCATTTCATGAAGCTAAGAAGAGGGTTGCAAGTTTAACTGTATCCCTTTCAACCATAACTTACTCTTCTGCCGTCTCTCGCCCTTCTCCCACTACTGCAACTATCTCATGTCAAGCCGATCTGACATGGGTCAAATCATCTCAACCTGTCTCAACCCCTTCATCTCCAAAACCAAAAGTCAAAACTCTGATTCACAAACACCAGAACCAATGCCAAAGCCAGAAACAGAAACTGTACGCCAAAAAAAGAAAGAAAAGAAACTACAGAGACTAAAGCAGCTTGAGCAACTGCCAAACCAAAAACCAAACCAAAGCCACCTCTCCTTCAGAGGTCCCCGTCGAGGTCCATAACTCCTTTGGTCCTCTGGATATGGAGGTCAATCAATCTCCACCTGACACCAATAGGAGTACTTCAAACGCTTCCTCACATTCACGTGACATGTCACCAGTAGAAGCGCCATGAATCCACAAAACATAATTCAATGGAATTGCAGAGGACCTAAGAATAATTAAATGAACTACAGTTATTGATCCAAGACTTTAAACCGCGTTTTGTCTCCAAGAAACATACCTGAAAAGAACGTCCGTCTGTACAGTTCCTACCACTGCTTTTCTCCTCCAGGTGTTAAAGCTACAGGAGGCACTTCTATCCTAGTGAGGCAGGGCATCTTCCATAGCCCTGTTCCATTAAACACCACCCTACAAACTGTTGCTGTCCGCATGACTCTGAACATAAGGTTTACACTATGTTCACTCTGTCTTCCTCCTTCCTCAACTATCCGCCTATCAGATCTTCAGAACTTGTATTATCAACTCATGATCTGCATAATCATGGGCGACTTGAACGGTTATAACCCCCTAGGGGGGAGTACCGATACAAACAAGGGAAAGGTCCTTGAAGATTTTCTCTCCAATAATGATCTATGCATCTTCAACGATGGATCAAACACTTATCTCCATCAAGCCACTGGAACATACTCTGCATTTGATGTATCACTTATGGATTCTAATCTCTGAAACGAGTTTGAATGGTCGGTCCACGATGACCTTTGTGGAAGTGACCACTTCCCAACTATTCTTACTCTTATCAATCCCACGGATGAACCACCTTCAACAAGGTAGAATTTTACTAAGGCCAATTGGCAAATTATTCCGTACTCTCTGCTCTTAAAAACTTATACCGGACAACTTCAGAAATGTTCCTGATCCCATGGAACTATTTTCTGATATCTTAAATACTATTGGGGACGAAACCATTCCTAAGATCTCTGCAAACCCACACATATGCAAACCATGGTTTGATACAAACTGTAAACAAGCTAGACAAAAATAGGAAGAAGGTGGAAAAATACTTCCGACAACATCCTACTGTACATAACCTGAATTCAGTTAAAATGACACATGCCAGGGCGAGACGTACCTTTAAACAAACTAAACGTTGATCATGGAGGGAAATATGTGTCCAAAATCAACTCCCGCACACCCATGTCCAAGGTGTGAAATATGATTCAAAATATTAAGGGGAAAGGATCAAAATCTGGTGTTCGCCATCTCAAAGATGGTGACTCTTCTAACAAATAAATTTGAAATTGCAAATAAACTTGGCAAAACTTTGGCAAACCACTCCTCCTCGTCAACTTGTAACCCTCAGTTCCAGAAATAACAAACCCAACAAGAAAAGAAATCAGTCAATTTTAACTCTAATAATGGAGAGGATTACAATGAAACTTTTTTTCTCCATGAACTACGTACTGCCCTGGAGGAGGCTCACAACACTGCTGCAGGAGCTGATGATAGATATTCATTATCAGCTTCTGAAACACCTCCCTGATTCACGTTTGGAAACACTTCTCAATATATTTGATGATATTTGGACAACCGGAAACTTTCCTCCTTTGTGTCACAATGCCATTATCATCCCTGTACCAAAGCCTGGCCGGGATCATACTAAGCCCTCAAATTACCGTCCTATATCACTAACTAGTTGTGTTTGTGAAACCATGGAGCGCATGGTCAACAATCGATTAATCTGGTACTTGGAGACCGATAACCTCCTTAGTGACCTCAAATGTGGTTTCTGAAAGAACCGAAGTACCATTGACCATTTGGTGCGTCTGGAATCATTTATAAAAAATTCCATTGTCAACGAAATTCTTTTTCGACTTAACATGGTATTTCAAAAGATCTGCATGAATTTGGATTGAAGGGTAGATTACCTCAGTTCATATCTCATTTTTAAACAACAGACAATTTCAAGTACGGGTGGGTTACACATTGTCTGATTATTTCCACCAAGATCAGGGCGTCTGTCAAGTCAGCATTCTATCTGTCAACCTTTTTAGCATCAAAATCAACAGCCTCACTAACGTCTTGAACAGTTGTGTTGATGGGTCCCTTTTCAGGGATGATTTCAATATTTCATGCCATGGTAAGAACATGCACGCAACAGAAAGGCAGCTACAGCTGTGCCTACACATCAAGGTAGTAGAAGAGGCCAAATTCCTGGGACTCATATTCGACCGTCACTTGACATTCTTACCACACATAAAATATTTGAAAACCAAGTGCTTGAATGCTCTGCACTTACTAAAGATCGTTTCAAACGCAGGCTCCATTGTTTATGGTGGAGCCTGCAAAATCAATTAAGAAAAATTAGATTCTATCCAACACCAAGGCCTGAGGCTATGCCTGGGAGCTTTTGGGACCTCTCCGGTAGACAGTCTATATGGAGAGGCTTACGAACCTTCCCTTAAACAACGCCGCATTAAACTTTCACTGCAGTATATAACTAAATTACGTTCAAATGAGTTCAATCCAGCATACAATTGTGTTTTCAACCCTGTCTACTAATTTGCCAAGCCTGGTTCCACCACTCGGAATCAGAATTCAACCACACATATCTGCAGCTAAAATTGATCTCAATGTCATAGCACCTTACAGGCTTGTCTTCGCCACCGTGGCAGACGGTGAAACCACAGGTCGACCTTACCCTCACCAAGCTTAAAAAGTCTGAAACAAATCCTTTGGTGTTCCAACAGGAATACAACCAGTTACGTTCCAAATATAACACCCATAGATCCATTTTCACAGATGGATCCAAGAATGATGGCCAAGTTGCCAGTGCTACAGTCATTAGATCCAAGACTGTCTCCTCCAGAATTCCGACAATAGCTCCATTTTCACTGCTGAGGCTAAAGTTATCTTCACAGCTTTGACCTATATTAAAGAACAGAACCATTCCAAAAACTTCATCGTTTTTAGAGACTCATGATCTTGCCTTCAAGCACTTCAAAATGTTACTTCAAGTCACCCTATCATCCTAGACATTTTAGAACCTTACAACGATCTTTCTACTGGCCAATGTGACATCATCCTCTGCTGGTTGCCGGGTCACGTCGGCAAAATCAGCTCTTGACAAGCCTTATCTCCACTGCTAATCCCGTTCAGTGATTTCAAACCCACTATCAAAAGTTATACTCAGGACCTTATGCAGAAAAGGTGGGACACCCAAGTAGGAAGAAAAAACTCCATGAACTGAAGCCAACAATTGGTTATACCTACGTGGGTTGTCAGTCAAGACGAGATGAGGTAATTTTACGACGATGTCATATTGGCCACAGTCGGTTTACTCGTGACTATCTGCTGAAAAGGTATGGCGATGGACCTCCCATGTGGGTCTCTTGCGATGAAGTGTTCACCATCAAGCATATACTGCTTGACTGTGTGGATTTTTCGACTGCAAGAGAATCACATTATGACGTGGCAAATCTGAAAGATCTGTTTTGCCGCGTGAGCGGGGACATCTCATTGTTAACTACCTGAAGGAAGTTGACCTTTATCATAAATTGTAGGTATGTAAATTGAATAACAAACTGCTTACGTTCGAATTTGGTGCTATAACAATGTAAATCAGATATATATGCTTTTGAATAACAACTCATTTGGACTTTGAACTTAAAACGTTTATAAATTCACTCTTGATCCAGTGACACTATATGGCTGGAATAATACCGATGTGACGTAAAACCCAACTCAACTCAACTCAACATATTGGAGCTCAGGGCGGTGATTCTAGCAATCACTCATTGGCAACACCTTCTACAGCCAACCAGGCTTATGATTCAATCGGACAATGCGGCAGTCGTGTGGCATGTCAATTGGATGGGATCTACAGGGTCTCCTCAACTCCTGCAGTGGACACAGCGGTTTTTGCAATTGGTGGACACTCTCAACATCTCAGTGCAGGCCATCCATATCCCAGGAGTGAAGAACGTGATTGCAGTTTCTCTGTCCTGTCCGGTTCGTCCATCCCCAACAGAGTGGAAACTGCATCCATTGGTGTTCCACTTTGTGCCTCCCGATGACGAATCCAACAGTGGATTTGTTCGCCACCCGCTTTAACCATCAGTTGCCTCTGTTCATGTCCATGATTCCGGATCCGCTGGCCTGTGGACTCGATGCTCTAGTCATTCCTTGGGACGACCTGAATGCATACACGTTTCCACCAGTGGCCCTGCTTCCACACATACTTCTAAAGCTTCGCACAACCCAGAGGTTGACTCTGCTTTTGGTCGCACCCTATGGGCCGGCCAGAAGTTGGTTCGTAGATCTTCAGATGGCTGCTGCAAGTCCTGTTCCACTTCCCGATTGCGTTGATCTACTGCTTCATCCGCACTCTGATATTCTGCATTGGTCTCCGCTCACACTCCATCTTCACGTTTAGCGCATCTACATAAGTCGCATACTGCCAAGGGATATTCCAAGCGAGTTGCTACAGCTATAACCACAGCGCATCGAACCTCCTCTAGGTCAGTCTACGATGACAAGTGGAAGAATTTTGTGGCGTACTGCAGGACGAAGGGCATAACATCTCTAACTACTACTTCGCCACAGATGGTTGCGGAATACCTACAACATCTTCGCAGTACAAGGAAGTTGAAGGGTTCTACTTTATCTACGTACCTTGCTGCACTCAACACTGTTATTGCGCTGGCTTCAGGCGTGAAGGTGTCTACCGTCCCTGAGCTCTAGTCTCTCCTCAGATCTTATAAGGTTGTTGACCAATCCCGGAAGTTCCGACCGCCAGCTTGGGACCTTTCTGCAGTGCTTAACCATCTCACATCAACAGAATATGCGCCCTTGGAGGAGAAGTCCTTTGAGCAGGTCACCTTTAAGACCTTCTATCTTTTGGCTTTGGCTAGTGCGGCACGCATCTCTGAGCTACACGCCCTCGATGTCTCCTGGGTGCGTTTTGAGAGGTCCAGACATGGTTTGCGGTGGGATTAGTCGCCAAGTACCAACTACCAGGACACTCAGACCGCACATTTACGATCCCACTGCTGTCCACTATCTTGGGTCCTGACGACACAGAAGATCTTTCCCTTTGTCCTGTTCGTGCATTAGGGGTATACTTGGCTGTCCAGAATAAGGTCTTCGACTTTAATTCACTGGGGCTACTTGATAAATCGCGGGGAGGCGGGGTCTATTTGCCAAACTGTGTCCTTTTGCTTGTCAAAAGTTGTGGCTTTAAACCTCATTAATTCGGGAGTGCCCACTCCCTAGAGTTTTGGTGTTGTGTAAGCCAAGGGGGTATCGCGAGAAGTAACCCAGCACAAGTTCGGAGTCAGCATATCGGGAGTTGGTGCTTTCTCTTGGCCTCCTTGTGTTATGCGACCTCATGGTTGTAGAGTTGATACAGGGTAATCTGCGGCTCACCTTCCAACCGTGGGATAATGCATACCGTGAGACAGGATAAGTTTAAAAATTTGGAAATTTTAACCATAAATTGTATATTTATATACTTATCCTATCTCACGCGATGGATACCCACATCACGGATTACAGAAGGCTCCAAGAAGAGAATGACAAGGGCAGGCTGTCAGGTGATCATCTGGGCGATCTGCACGCTTATTGGGATGATTGACAGGTCTTGCTATGGAGTCAGAGGCCAGAAGTTTGATTCAACTTAGCCTACAGCACGTTTCCACACATGGTCGTAGAAGAAGAAAAGAGATGCATACCGTGAGATAGGATAAGTATATAAATATGCAATTTATGGTTAACATTTCCAATTCTGTGCTAAGACACACATCTTTAATGAGTATCCCACTGCTTGAAAAAAGACTGCCTTTGTACCTTTCCAGTTTATTGAGTGAGTGAGCTTAGTTTACGCCCGTTTTAGCAATATTCCAGGTAGCACTAAGACAGAACGATATTACTGGCATACCAGTATATATCGCAATAGGCTTTTCAAACGATACATATTGGGATACATGTACTTTGTTTAGGTACTTATATTGTAGAAAATAGGAGTGACATGCACAACTAGTGTCACTCACTGTCAAACACTGAGTCACAGAACATAGCAGGAGTCAGCAAGATTCAATATCGGGTATGTCCACCCTGAGCCCTGACACATAACTGAAGCAGCCAAGGCATGGACTGGCATAAATGTCTCAACACACGTGGGCTTTGCTTGCCAAAGATGTTGAAGTGCCTGTGTCAACTCTGCAACAGTTCGTGGTGGCATGAGTTGAGTTTGAATCCGTCGTCCAAGTTTATCCCACAGGTGTTCAATCGGGTTCATGTCTGGAGACATTGCAGGCCAATCCATAACACGGACATGCTGATTTTGCAGACAGTCCTCCGTTAACCTTGAAGTGTGGGGACGGGCGTTGTCATGCTGAAAGACCAGCTGTCCACGTACAGCCTTGTCGAGCCAGAAATGGAAGTAATGCTGGATGAAGTACTGTCAAATACTGAAGTTCCCAATATATCACAATACAGGGTACATAAATTGCAATATATTGCACTACAATTTATTTGCCAATGCACAGCCCCATGAAACACAACAACTATACGATAAGACACACATCTAGGAAAAGACAGCTGTTGTACATTTCCGTTTTATTGAATGAGTGAGTTTAGTTGTATGCTCCTGTTAGCAATATTCCAGCAATATCACGTCGCGGGACACCAGCAATGGGCTTGTAACCTCGTATCCATGTGGGGAATTCAACATGACGAGCAAACACTTTAACCACTAGGCTACCCCACCGCTACTCTTGCGTACAGTATGAATGTAACATCTATTGAGATGCATTATTATGCCTGGCCACGAAGTTTTAGGGGATATTGGTTTGAACTCCGTGTGTCCGGGATCTGTCCGAGATGATGGGGATAGATTTTCTCAAAAACGTTAGGGACACCAATTTTGGTATGTGTTTCCAGGACACGAATACCTTAATGGAGTTCAAAAACGGAAACCATGTTAGAATTTGTTACAGAGTTATGCGTTTCTTGACTAAGTGCATGGAATCTCCAAAAGGACAGATTTTCTCAAAAGCTGTCAATAGATAGGGAAACCAAATGTGATGTGTATTTTCGGGACACACATGAATTGATGGAGTTAATAAACAGAAACCGAGTTACAATTATTTACAGAGTTCTGGCTCTTGTCATGCGTTTCTTGATTAAGTTCACGTTATTCCAAATGAGAAAGATTTTCTCAGTAACTGTTACAGATAGGTAAACCAAATGTGAATGTCGTGGTGGAGTTAATAAACAGGACCAAACTGGAACAGAACACTGGCGGGGTGTGCGATATATGTGACAGATGACGTGTGACAAATGATGTGGGTGACAGATGATATGTGTGACAAATGACGTATGTGACAGACGATATGTTTGACAAATTATACATGTGATAAATGATCTATGTGACAAATGACGTTAGTGTGAAAATGATGTGTGTAACAAATGATATGTGTGACAAATAAATTGCATGTACATAAAGAATTAAGGTGTTCGAGAACGGATGGAGACGGCACAGCACAGGTTAATGAATAAATAACTTTGTCTGTGAACGTGCTCTGCACTCCTCCCTCGTAACAAACAGTGAACTGTGTAAATATTTAATGATAGTTTGTAAAACAACTTTATTTTTTTTAGGACAAAAATTCTGCAAAAACCTCACAGAGTTGGTATGATGTTTTGATTATGATCAGCGTTTCATTGAGTATGTTATGTTTATTAGTTTTCGAGTTAGATTGCAATTCATCGGTCCGCTTTTGAGCCAAACGGACTGTAGTTTCACCAACTGTCGATCATCACCCAGTAGTTCTCCACACTGTTAATCATCACCCAGTAGTTCCAGCAACTGTCGATCATCACACAGTAGTTCCCCCAACTGTTGATCATCACACATGAAATGAAAAATGTGTTCATCCTATAAGACAACGTTATACAGCAATCAAGTTAACTACTATCTATTAGAATGTTAACGAATCGACTGCCCTTATGTCCGGCTACACTATTTCCTGTCATATACATATTGACGAACTTCACGTATGCACTTAGATAAAGATAAAACAGCGAACTGTTAACTTAAGACTTTGCTCTGTTTATGCGGTTGTACTTAACACGTGATTCCTAGTACGTATTTTGATTCAGTATTGTAAAATACTCCAAATATATTTTCTAACAAGTCATTTTTTTCTCCAATAAGTGTACTTTGATACCGAACAACTCCACGAAATAAAATAGCCAAGCACTGCATTCGATTATTTACAACAAAGGAGAATATCACACAATTTGCTATCACAGCCCTTGCTTAATTTAGACATAATAATGGAATTATTTCATTGACAAAATATTTTTATGACATAAAGCGTTTGTGGATGTGTTTTTATCCCCCGCAACGCGTTTTGCGGGGGGTATTAAAATGGACTCCGTCCGTGAGTGCGTCCGTCCGTCCGTCCGTCCGTGCACATGTGTCTTTTCCGGAGCAGAACTCTAAAACCGTTCAATATTTCTTCACCATACTTGGCACATACATGGATCTGGTGGTGTACTGGTGCCTTTTGGTAGTTTTGGAATTCTGAATTAAGTATTTTTGGCGTTTCCATGGCAACAAGTTTGACTTAGCCTGAAATTGTGGTAGTGCTCTTTTCCGGAGCTGAACTCTAAAACCGTTCAATATTTCTTCACCAAACTTGGCACATAGATAGATCTGGTGGTGTACTGGTGCTTTTTGGTAGTTTTAGAATTCTGAATAAAAAAATTTTTGCGTTTCCATGGCAACAAGTTTGACTTAGACTGAAATTGGTGGTTGTGCTCTTTTCCGGAGCAGAACTCTAAAACCATTCACTATTTCTTCACCAAACTTGGCACATAGATTTGTCTGGTGGTGTACTGGTGCCTTTTGGTAGTTTTGGAATTCTTAATAAAATATTTTTGTCATTTCCATGGCAACAGGTTTGACTAAAACTGAAATTAGTGGTAGTGCTCTTTTCCGGAGGAGAACTCTAAAACCGTTCAATATTTCTTCACCAAACTTGGCACATAGATAGATCTGGTGGTGTACTGGTGCCTTTTGGTAGTTTTGGATTTCTGAATAAAATAGTTTTGGCGTTTCCATGGCAACAAGTTTGACTAAGACTGAAATTGGTGATAGTGCTCCTGGCAACAAGCTTTCTGGAGCAGAACTTTAAAAACCTTCCAAAACTCTCCTTCCACTTTTCTATAATCATAACTCGTAGACATAATCATGAAGAGTATTTTGCCATTGCGGGGGATATTGATGACTTTGTCTTCTTGTTTTTCTAAATTTGACGTTGAATGTGACAACTAGTGTCATCACTGATTTCCTGTGGCGCTTCAGTAGCTGTTGTCAAATACGTTGAATGTGACAACTAGTGTCGTCACTGATTTCCTGTGGTGCTTCAATGGCTGTTGTCAAATACGTTGAATGTGACAACTAGTGTCGTCACTGATTTCCTGTGGTGCTTCAATGGCTGTTGTCAAATACGTTAAATGTGACAACTAGTGTCATCATTGATTTCATGTGGCGCTCAATGGCTGTTGTCATATACGTTGAATGTGGCACCGAGTGTCATTACTGATTTCCTGTGGCGCTTCTATGGCTGTCACACAATTACGTTCAGAGGTAACCTCCCATTACCCCTACATGCCACTACCCCTGCAGCTTATAACAACATAGTTTATGGTCTGTTGCATAACTAATCTCCTGCCTGTTACCTATTCCATACAGTGGACTGGTCCACTTAAGATGCACAACATGACACAAGACAGATTTTAAAAGTGACTTTAATACATGTGTTATCACAAAGTACCACATCATTGAGATCAATTGTCAAGTTTTTCAGTCTATTTACTAATCTCCTGCCTGTTACCTATTCCATACAGTGGACTGGTCCACTTAAGATGCACAACATGACACAAGACAGATTTTAAAAGTGACTTTAATACATGTGTTATCACAAAGTACCACATCATTGAGATCAATTGTCAAGTTTTTCAGTCTATTTACATTCAGTGTTTTAATCATCTCATCTCATATCACATCAGGATAAGAGAAAAACCAAATTATTACATTATCAAAAGTGTGACCTTAATACATCACACATTGAGATCAATAATTGTCAAGTTTTTCAGTCTATTTACATTCAGTGTTTTCATATATCATCATATAAGGATGAACAAAAGATCACATTATCACAAGTGTTTCATATCAACATATCAGATGAGGGGATATGTTGAGCTGCCACGTCTTGCATGGATGATGTATACTTGATTCCACAGTGCAGGACAGGCTGTGAAAGTTCCATCCATGTAGAGGTTGTCAGCTGACTGCAAGGCTTCAAGACTCTCTTGTGTTCCCGAAGGCCAAGATCTTGTCGTCATGGCCGTCCGCAAACAGGAGGAATGGTCTACCATCTGCTGTCTGCGTCCAGGGATCTTGGAGGTCGACTTCTGATCTCGTCTGTGGTAAGACAGGAATCGTCTTCTGGCGGTGGCGGTACAGGGCACTGCTAACAGATGGAAAGGAGGGCATGGTACGTGTCTCGTCATCAGTCAGGTTGGTAAGCTCGTTGTTGTAGATGGTGCGCATCGGTATTGACTCTCTCCTGGCTCTCTTCCTCAGGTTGCTGACAAACCGGACCTTCTGGCTATCCTCTGGTGGGTGATTGTGTTCAGTCGTATTTCTTACCACATCGCCAACAGTTGTGACTCTTCCTTTGCATGTTGACTGCACTTCCAGTGTACACAGGTCTGTCGCTCAACATTCTTAGTGTGAAGATATCCATCCAACAGAACTTGACGGCTACCTCTCCGTGACATAACAAACTCAACATTGCGAAGACCAGCCATGTTGATGCCCATGTGCTTTTATATATACTGTGGATCAATTCATGTCAGTTTTTATTTCTTTTCAACTTCTCCAACATTGTATATGTATACTGTATGGAACATTGTGAACACCTTCTCTCAATTTCCTGTATCATCTCCACATTTATGTCCGATTTTATCTTCTCATCAATCCTTCTTTGGGATTAGTCTATTATATCGTAACAGGTAAACTAGGTGTTGTTTTTAACTAGCTGTAGGGTACTGGAGTGTAGGGGTGAAGAGTGGCATGTAGGGGTTATGGGTGTGAACCGTTCAGAGATCCTTAACTGGTAATAAAACTGATTCCTGTGGCACTTCAATGGCTGTTGTCATGGTTCACACCCATAACCCCTACATGCCACTACCCCTACACTCCAGTACCCCTACAGCTAGTTAAAACAACACCTAGCATTTACCTGTCTGATATAATAGACTAATCCTAAAGAGGGATTAGTGCATGGGCATAGATGAGATCAAGGGATGCATAAATGTGATTAGTCTTTTTGTGGCAAGGGAAATTAGTG
The DNA here is from genome assembly GCF_003918875.1 of Haliotis rubra. Classification (NCBI taxonomy): domain Eukaryota; kingdom Metazoa; phylum Mollusca; class Gastropoda; order Lepetellida; family Haliotidae; genus Haliotis; species Haliotis rubra. The sequence goes on from NW_025767679.1 coordinate 200,006, forward strand.
GTCTCATGATGAAAACAAACCTCAACCCTGAGTAGAAGAAACATACAATTGGAAAAGTGTTGTGATTGCTAAATGTTGTTAAGAAAAGTTGTTATAGTGCACTTTAATGTTACATATATTACAATGTTGAGAAGTTGAGGAGAAATAAAACGTGGAGATGATACAGGAAATTGAGATTGTCTTGAAGCCTTGCAGTCAGCTGACAACCTCTACATGGATGGAACTTTCACAGCCTGTCCTGCACTGTGGAATCAAGTATACATCATCCATGCAAGACGTGGCAGCTCAACATATCCCCTCATCTTCGCCCTTCTTCCGGACCGCCAGACAACAACCTACTCCAGACTCTTCCGATTGCTCAAGGATGAAGTTCAGCAGAGACTCAACAGACCGCTTGATCCTGCCTGCATCCAGACCGATTTTGAGCTAGCAGCAATCCACGCCATAGAAACAGAATTTCCCACTGCTGACGTGAAGGGCTGTTTCTTCCATTTCTGTCAAGCCATCTGGAGGAAGGTTCAGGATCTTGGACTAGCTGTTGCCTACAAAGGAAAACCCCTGAAGTCACCAAGTGGATCAGGAGAGCAGCTGGACTACCTCTACTTTCCTCAAGCCGCGGTCCAAGACACTTGGATTGAAGCCATGGATGACACTCCTGACGTCCCAAGAGCTGGCGACTTCAACGACTACATCGTGACAACATGGGTCGACGACACTGCCAGATTTTTCTTCACCTGTGGAACCACAACTTGACAGCTGGGCCGAGGACAAACAACAACCTGGAAGGATTCCACAACCGTCTGAATCGAGAAATTCCACACAGGCACCCGAACATCTACAGATTTGTAGAAGTCATCAGGAGAGTCGAACACGCCGAGAGTGAGGATTGCTCAGATTGACTTTGGTGCTGCGCCAACAAACAGAAAACGAGTGTACAGAGAGATCGACAACCGTCTGTGCAGACTCAAGGGAACAGCTTCAGCGTGGACAGAAATCCCTCTTCAGTTTCTTGACGCCGTCGGCTACCTGCTCAAGCTTGGATAGACTGTAACACTGACACTTGAACACTTGTGATAATGTAATAATGTGGTCTTTCTCTCATCCTGATATGTTGATATGAAACACTTGTGATAATGTGATCTTTTGTTCATCCTTATATGATGATATGAAAACACTGAATGTAAATAGACTGAAAAACTTGACAATTATTGATCTCAATGTGTGATGTATTAAGGTCACACTTTTGATAATGTAATAATTTGGTTTTCTCTTATCCTGATGTGATATGAGATGAGATGATTAAAACACTGAATGTAAATAGACTGAAAAACTTGACAATTGATCTCAATGATGTGGTACTGTGATAACACATGTATTAAAGTCACTTTTAAAATCTGTCTTGTGTCATGTTGTGCATCTTAAGTGGACCAGTCCACTGTATGGAATAGGTAACAGGCAGGAGATTAGTTATGCAACAGACCATAAACTATGTTGTTATAAGCTGTAGGGGGTAGTGGCATGTAGGGGTAATGGGAGGTTACCGTTGTCATATACGTTGAATGTGACACCGAGTGTCATCACGGATTCCCTGTGGCGCTTCAATGGCTGTTGTCATGTACGTTGAATGGATCAATGTTTTAACACCATCTGTCGAACCTACATTTGTCAAAATACTCCAAGTTTTAAAAATGTTTGGTTGTCCTTTGTGTAACCCTACACTCAGCAATTTTCCAGCAATATGATAACAGTCTGTAAATAATTGAGCTTGGACCAGACAAGCCAGTGACTGACATCGCTAGCATCGATCTACACAACTGGGATACGATGACATGAATCAACTAAGTTAGCGAGTCTGACCATCCGGTCCCGTTAGTCACTTCTTACCAAAAGCCATCGATCTAGGGATACGATGACATGAATCAACTAAGTCGGCGAGTCTGACCATCCGGTCCCGTTAGTCACTTCTTACCACAAGCAATCAATCTAGGGATACGATGACATGAATCAACTAAGTCGGCGAGTCTGACCATCCGGTCCCGTTAATCGCTTATTAACACAAGGATGGGTTACTGAAGACCAGTTTCTATCCATGACCTTCACGGATTGTGTTTTCGGTCACCATGAGATGTTGATCAAAATATTTAAAAAAAACAAAACAACTAACGTTTCAAAGTAAATTATTTTGTCACACAATTATGTTCAGATATCCTTAGCTGGTAATAAAACAAAGTTACACTGGGGTTAGTTTATGTTTTGTCGTGTGTTTTGGCATTTGTTACTTTCAAATAGAAAACACGTCCTCGTGCTTTAACTATAATAGTTCAGGGCAAAAGTGTGTTTTATTACACTATACATGGTGGTAGAGCGAAGTGTATTTCTTAAATATCTTCAACGGGTGAGTAATAATAATCATAAAAATATATAAAACATATGTTAACGTTTTTAAATGTATATTGTGCGTTTATAACATCATAGTACTGATTTGGTGAAAAAATAAGTGATATCTGAACCTGTTTTGAGGCAAAGTGCGCAGGGTCACAGTAAAAACAGACTGGCTCCCGGCCTTTGTTGAGGTGTCAGCCTGGTTCTCGAGTATTCTGCGCTGGCGCTACACTGCCTTCGTTACTATGAAGGAGCCGCCAGGGGACCAGGCCAGGTCATTGAGGAGAGAGGCAGGAAACCAGTCTCTTTTAAAAATAGCTACAGCCGCGCTCCCAACGGAAAATCTCGTCGTTTTTCATTATAGTTTCCATTCGTGACCAACTCGTGTTATTCCGGGATAGCCGAATAGCGAATGTATATTTTCTTCCCGAAGCCGAGAGGTCGAGCATTGTGGTGGCACGTGAACGTAAGTAAATGCAACCTTCGAAGGTAGACTAGAGCATTCGAAGTAACATCTAGCTACTCTTGGAATTTGTTCGTGATCGTCGGTATCTATTTTGTTTCAAAATGCATTTTGTCAGTAAAGTGGCATCTTCAAGAAAAGACAAGTTTCACGTTTATTCGTGGTGGAGGCCGCCCTTACTAGCATAGAGCAAATAAAAAAAAAAAAATTTCAAGTTTTTTCGGAAAGAGTTCCTTCCGTTCCCCCAACCCTAAACCTGACTGATATATTTATAAGCATGACCTATATATCTTATATATTATAGGTCATGCTTATAAATATATCAGAGTCTGGCGCCTATGCCCTAACTTAAATTTTGGACTTTTAGTCATTTTTGTGAGTTCTCTAGTAATTGTTGTGTTAAGTTTTGTTAATAATTTTAGTATATAAATATTAATCTATAAATATTATTTGGGATTGGGGAACGGGAGGAACTCTTTCCCTTCACCATAAATATGTCCAAACCTTAAGGAACATTAGGGCAAACTATTTGGACATCTTCTGAATATTAATGTGTCATACTTTTCTGAAGAATAATGCAAAAAGGCGGAACCAGTGAAATGAGGAAAGGAGCTTTACCATTTATTTTTTATTTATATCAAGTGACATTATAAACTGGAAACAAACAAACAACATCAAATATAAAAAACATGATTTAATTAATAGTTTAAATCTAAAATCAGTTTCAGATTAATTTTCCTACACATTTTTGAGTAATTCAGTTTGTTCTTTTATTGAAATTTATCACTTGGATATGGTTTCTCATTTATGGCATGAAAATCACCACCAGGGGAAAAATATTTTAACTGTAAAAAAGTTCAGAATTAAATATATTAATATACATTGGGTTACCATCAGATATATATCAAGACAATATTCCCAATATGGCCATAAGCATGTCAAACCTGTCCTCTATAATTACGTAGATAATTTAAATAAATTAAAATAAATAGTCCAATAGTTGTTATAAATATTTAAACAGTGTCATCATGAAGAAGTAATAGTCTAAAGAGTTTAGACTAGTGACATCTCAAAACAAAAAGATTTTAGCTTTTATTTAGCTATTACTGATGAAGACAGTGAGAAACACTAATTTTGTTTAGGTTTTCATTGAACCGGAAGTTGTGCTCGTAAAGCTACAATGAGAAACTACGAGTACTTTCGGTAAAGAGTTACTTCCCTTTGTCAGAGCCAACCAGATATTTCCAAACTGTTATCATGGTTATATAAATAAAACACACAATGTATCAGTGAGGAATTGATTTTCTAATGTATTCAAGGATCAATAGACTTTCAAAATATCTGAGGGAAACGTGATCATGGACATTTTAAGAAAGAACTTCACCTTCCAATTTTTAAAGTTTCCTAATCAGACAGTGCCTTGCTGTAAAAAAACACACGGGAAAGGCATAATCACGGGGCTAAACATCCCTTCTAAAACATACAATCAACTTGCCCACTCAAAATCCCTAATTCGAAGTGGAATGTACTGTGAAATCATACCACCCTCTTCGGGATCAGCTTTCTGCGAGGTCACAAAAGGTCAATCGAGTTACCTCCCCTCTGCTTGCTCTACGCTACCATTACAAGATTCCCAAGGTATGCTGGTATAGTGGCTGCCGAACAGTTATTGGCATTTCTTAGCGGTATTTACAAAATTACTCCGCCGTTCGTCAAATTAATGATCAGTTATGATACTTAATTTGCTATTCGCCGATGTGTTCAATGCCCCGGTCGTGTTTTTATACTAATGCGTAATAATGGAATCATGTCAGTACAAATACAGACTCGTGCCAGTTATGTTCGGACACTTGACATACAGACCCGTGCAAAAAGTATTCGGACACTTGACGTAATCTCCATAGACTTGCATGTTATTTCAGTGTAGCATAAATAATTTTCATGAAGTGAGTTTCAGATGGATCTTTGTAAAATTTGACAGGCAAATTTAAAATCATCTCTGCTCTGCGCGAATAATTTCAGTTCAATTTTCAAACCACTATTTAACTAATGACATCAAACTTACGTATGGTTCCACAATGCACACAATCCAATAGGCCGCCATGTTAAAGGAGTTTATGGCACTGTACACATGTTGATTATATTGTTGCCATCCGATAAATAAGCAACGGAAAATTTAACAGAAATTATGTTATTGTAGGTAAGATGATTCCTTACAAATGTACAAAATTTGACTTGGATCTTATGAAAATTAAATTCATGAAAATTATTTATGCTACACTAAATTAACATGTAAGTCTTTGGAAATTACGCCAAGTGTCCGAATATAAATGCACGGGTAGATATTTTCTCACAACTAACTGTAACAGTTCGAATTTCTCATGCCATTCATGAAATGATATATACTCTCCCAAAAAAGAAACGCATCATGAAAATAGCAATTTCATGTAGCAATGAATTAAAACGTGATTCGTTTTACTAAAGGTTTTGCTCTGTTTATGAGTCCTATGGTGTTTGTTTTGAAACATCACAACAAAACGCACCATCCGTAAAATACCTGTATTTAACAGCATGAGTTCCAATTTCGGCGTGTACTGTCACAGAATACACAGTTCACATGCAATGCACGTGAAAGTTGGGGATCAGATAGTCTCAATGATGGGTATAAAAGGTTGATCGCTGTCTGTCGATTATTCACTGTATTTGGAATATTGTTGACGAACGCAAAATGCCACGTCTAAGTGAAGCCAACCGTCATATCGCCATTGGTTTGCTTGAAGCTGGCCAGTCTAAAGTGCAGTAGCCCGACGCATGAATGTTCACCAAAGCACCATTTCACGGCTCTGGGAGAGATATCGCCGGCAGAATGCGGTAGCAGATGCCCCTCTTAGTGGGCGACCTCGAGCGACCACTGCGGCGCAGGATCGCTACATCCGGGTACATCACCTGCGTCATCAAACAGCTACGGCGACCAGTACCGCTCGACAAATACCCGGATTGAGGAGGCTTTCTGCACAGACCGTTAGGAACAGGTTGAGAGAGGCTGGTTTACATGCCAGAAGACCTTATTTTGGCCCTGTGCTTCAACAACAACATCGTCGACATCGAGTTCAATGGTGCACCAACGTTCAGGCCTGGAACCTACTGAATTGGTGTAGAATCTGGCTCAGTGATGAATCACGATTTCTATTGGAACGACGCGATGGAAGAATGCGGGTGTACAGACGTTGACATGAACGTTTCGTCGACGCTTGCGTTTCCCAGGTGGACAGATTCGGCTGGGGCGGTGTTATGATGTGGGGAGCGATCACCTGCCATAGGAGAAATGATTTGGTGATGATCCAGGGCAACCTGACAACTCAACGGTACTGTGACGAAATCCTACGCCCACACCTCCTTCCAATCATTGATCGCCAGAGGGAGTTGTTTCAACAGGACAATGCCAGGCCCCACACAGCACGTCACACTAGAGACTTCTTCCAGAACCACAACATCAATGTGCTCCCCTGGCTCCCACCGGACTTAAACCCGATCGAACATCTGTGGGATGCCCTGGACAGACGGGTGCGACGCCGTAACCCTCAGCCCCAGACACTTAAGCAACTCGCACAGGCACTACAGGCAGAGTGGGCTGCGATTGGGCAACACGAGATTCTGAGACTTATTCGTTCGATGCCGAGGTGATGCCGTGCAGTTCTGGATGCCCAGGGTGGTCACATGAGGTATTGACTTCATCGCCACCACACGTCTCCATGTGACACTCAAACTGACTTTGGTCAAGTTGGTGCCAAAGACGGATAAGTCTGCATTCCCAGTGTGCAATTTCGCTATATTTCATTGACTCATAAAGCCTACAAGATGTTTCAAAATAAACATAAAAATACAGTTGAAATTCCTATATGCGTTTCTTTTTTGGGAGAGTATATATTTATTTCATGCAGAAACCTTGTATGATTGTGTGACTAGTTGAGAGTTCCTCTTACAGTAGACTGAAAGCAAATGAAACTATGACTTTTGAACTTGATCTTGCTATTATAGAGATCGTGTGACATCCCCCCGACTAAGTTATTACGGATTTGTAATTGACCAGAACTGCGCACGTGTGATACTGATGCATTAGTGATAACTGTTTGCCAGCCAGTATATATACATGTTGCCATTCACTATCAAAACTATCGACAAGGCTTGTTGTTCAGGTAGCATGCACTTCTCTGATGGCTAGAGTGCAGTTTACCGGGCGCAGAACCAGCCAGTGATGTCTTCCCACAGCGGAGCAATTATCTCACTACGGTGCGTCCGCTGTCTCACTATATTGCTTCTCGCCTCTGGCTCCAGTGCTCTCCTCCAAATAAATGCACTTCTTCCTAGGCAAACAGCAGGGTTAGGGTATGGCACCATTTCCGATTCTTTGGTTTAGGGTTAGGTACCCCTTACGATCCTTAGGGTTTAGGGTTAGGCACCCTTTATGTTCCGTAGGAGTTAGGCTTAGGTACCCTTCATGCTCTTTGGAGTTAGGTACCCTTTACGATCATCAGGGTTAGGGTTTTGGGTTAGGTACTCTTTCCGATCCATATGGTAGGGTTTAGCATTAGGGTTAGGTACCCGTTAGGATCTAGGGTTAAGTACCCTTTACGATTCTCAGGTTTAAGGTGCAGATTCTAATTTAGACCGCGCCATTGGCGCATTATAGTTAAAAATGATGCACTATTCCTTAACCTGGTGGGTCTGATTGGCGCACTATAAAAATAATTTGACTCGTATCAATCATGTAAAAACATACCTCTCCAAAGTCTTTAATATTTATAACTTATTTACACAATTTCGCACGATCAATCAGCATTCGTAATCCCCGCAGTGCTGTACACGCTTTCCTGCATCTAATGCATGGAGCTTATAATGCGTAGCTTATTCAAGTCATGCTGTTACGTTATACATTAAAGAGCCACAGATGCAGAGCGATTAATGTTTCCAGCCAACAGTCTAATTACGAAACCTAGCTGCAAACTGGTCAGCCCCTGCTCCCTCGACCCGGGGTCTTGGCTACTGTCCACCTTGGCAGAATGTTTTCAACCTAATCAGTGGGACATTAGGAAGGGTGGATGCCCATCAGATGCCGTTATTTGAAAATATCCCCGGTAGTTCTTGTTTGATTGTAATAAAGTATCCCAGCAGTATAAGCATTTTCAGATTTACAAATGTTTGGATGGTATAATGACTGATCCAATTTGATCCTATTTCTGTGTTTTTACCTCGATATTTAATCATGTAAAAATATGATGTCTATTACGTATGCTATGATATCAAAAACACACATTTGATATATTTGAATCCATAAACTAAACAACCCCACTTTGCCATTGCTAAAAAAAATATCTGAAATTGTACTTAGGTACATAGGTATATACAGTTTCTAAATAAGTACACAGCAAATGTTTATATATATTTCTTATGTAACAATGAAGTTCGATCCGTTCGTATCGTCAAAACAGTGTCGGCCCATAAGGGTTTTTTCAGACAATCAAACTTGCATGCAATACAGTGATTACTACTCTCTTGTTGTAACCCTTGTTTGGTAGTAAATCTACACGTTATTTGTCATCATTCACTTGATGGTCAGTTAATGAATTTATTACAGGTATAATTAGTGATAGCACCACTCAGATTACCCGACAAAGGTTTCCATTTGGCATTTATTGTGTCTGAAGTAAATACGCATCATTATAAATTTAGGTCTGGTGTGGCAAATGTATTACTTCTTATGTAATATGCGCATGGAAGTGCAGCAAGAGGAATTATCAGCTGAGTTTAAAAACAAACATCGATCAAAGGATTAACCGATAACACACTGATTGATTGATTGCTTTTATCCTGCACAGCGGATTTGTCAAAAGGTAGTGTTTATGGATGTATATTCACTAATCTATACTGAATACACCCTGTCGTAAAGTTTCTTTGTAAGAACAACGTCCTTCCTTCAAAGGATTAACCGCCAAAACCTTGATTGGTAACTCATTATTGGCTAACTAATGGCGGACATCATGCAATTACTTGCCAGGTGTGCTATCTTGGGTGACCAATGGGATACACCAATGTGAAAAACCTGAAACGATAGATCACTTTTTCGCATATTAGACCGTTAAAAGACACATGACATGGAACAGGTTCTTTGTCAGCTGCAGATGAATGGCATCGTATTACTTTATGTGGATATTGATGGATACATTCCCCTAACAAGGTAATTGCCTGATATTGTTGCTATAACTTTAGTCTGTTTTAATTTTAATATTTGCATTTTGTTTTAATCTATTTGTTATGGCATTCAACAGAATCATTTTGCCTAGATATTACAGTCATGTTATAAATTCACTAAGTATAAGCAGATCGTGTGCATTTTATTAAGTTTCAAAATGCATACAAATATGATAATAAACTAATTAGGATTATAAGACAAAATATAAAGACGTACATTGACTTCGTTATTTCAGTCCTAACATTTTTTTTCCACTGGCAGATGGTTAAACTTAAAATGTTTTCATTTGTTATCAAAATAATGCCATTTAATACAACATTAAGATTGACTAGTAGTGAATCCAAGCTTACTACTCTCCCCAAGACTCCCCATGTACTTAGTTACTCTTACTTTCAAACAATGCTATTATATCAGGCTTCTCACCAAATTCAAGGTCAAACTATTTCTTAAATCAAATTCTACATCCATTTACGTTAACATTTTTATAAAGTCAACATTACTATGAAATCAAAATTTTACATCAAAATCAGCATTTTCATCAAAGTGAATATTTTTTTATAAGAAACCAAATTATTCATCACAGTCTACATAATTTTACAACAACATCAAGATTATCGAGTAAAAAAGATTTCATCTTTGTTGATCAGTCTATACGTTTTGTATCAATTGCGCATGGTGGTGGCGCAGCAGAGGTAACGAACCAGTCATGAATTCTGGGATGTCATCCAGGTACTCACGGGAGAAAAACAATAACAAAAGCGACAACCAGTCCACGGAAATTGCTCTGCATCAGTGGCCCTTTATTAGTTACACACCTTACCAGTGTATTTCCCGCCATAAGGGCGGTAACTGAAGTTGACAGTGTGTAGTCATTAAAACAAAATGTCGAGTGAAAAGTCGTCTGCTGCTGTCAAGAGGCAGGCGCGAATACATTCGTTCTTCGATAAAAAAAGAACAAAAACTGATAAAGAAAATGACGAAACCGTTGCGAAGTCAAGTGATGACAGTTCTAATTTAGTAATTGAAACGGAACCATCAAAAGCCAATGACACGCCGACCGATGTTGAAACTGAGAGCAAAACATCAGCCCGTTCGTTCCAAACGAAATGGCAAGGAGTGTATCCGTGGGTTCTGTATTATGAGTGTAAAAACAAAATGACTTGTGCACTTTGTCTGAAAAATGGAAAACATAATGTTTTCAGTAATGGAACTGATAATTTCCGTACTTCCATGCTCAAGAGACACGCTGATAGTGCCGACCATAAACTTGCCGTGCAAGCTGAATCGTTGAAGGGACAAATGAAAATGGCAGTGAAAAATGTGTTGCATCTAGATATTTCATTACTAGAAAATGTCTGCATCTAGACATTTCATTACTAATGCCAAAATTCAACAGGGTACAGGATGTGCAATAGCAGAAACACTTACAAATAGCCTTGATGAAAAGAATGTACCCTTAGTTAAATGCATGGGTTTTGGAAGTGACGGGGCATCTGTCATGACAGGTTTGGACAAAGGAGTTTCTGGACAGCTGTTGAACAAAAATCCCATGATGGTAAATTACCACTACATAGCGCACCATCTAGCACTGGTTTCTTCTCAAGCTGCAGAAAATATTCCAGCAGTGAAGGACTATAGTGAGACATTAACCTCCATGTTTTATTATTTCAAGCATTCTGCCAACGGAAATGAGTCCTTGAGACAGATAAAGATTCTTTTGGAAGATCCTACATATAGAATGAAGGAAGTTCATTCTGTACGATGGTTGGCAATCTATAAAAAAGTGTGACGACTTGCTCGAACAAATGGTATCGGATGATAAGAGTACTGAGGATAAGCGAGAAAAACTAGCGGCACTTGTCGTCAGGGTAAACAATACCTGGGCGCAAATTTAGGTGTTGATAAAATTTATAAAATGCCTGCCGAAGAAGTCGACAAACTGTACGCAAGTTACAAATCCAGACTCAGCTTCGAAATGATGAAAACCATTCCACCAGACCGTCGATTGTACTTGTACGAAGATCTTGACGCGGATTTGTTGATCGGTCACGCCTAACAATATAGAACATGACGGATGCGATCGAAACAACCCCGACACAGGAAGAAACCCCCAAAGTGATCGATACTCTTGTAACGAAAAAAAACCCCAAGAATCCTAAAAAAGTAGCCGCTGGTAAAAAAGGTGGTTTAGCTAGGAATAAACAAATGAATAACCAATGGATTCTGTACATCATTGCTGCCACTGCCGTTATAGTCACAGCTGTGTGGTCGTATAAACCATGTTTGTATAAAACCAAACCAAACGAAAAGATACTTTCCCCGCCAGTGGTTGAACAATTGAACATGAACCCACATATTATGTTATAAAGATGTCTTCCACAGATGGAAAAACGTTTCTCAACGATGCCTATCATGCTGCCGTGGTGACTGGCTTAGCCATCGGCTACTCGGGTCACCAAATCGCAACCACCAAAACTCGACTTTAATGTTCACGATATGGGTATGCTAATCCTGGGTAACTCATGGGTATGAGCACCTGGCAGAACTTCACGATTCCCACAACAGTTATCTGCTGGCTCCCGAATGGTTCCAGTGCCAACGTGGCTGTTCACCGTTTAGAAGAAAAAGGAGCTGACATAATTATGCTTATGATGTTAGATTTATCAATTTATTTCTCAAAAATTGACTTGCACTAATAACTAGCTTGCACTTTGTAATATTGGGATACACCAGTGCAAGTATCAAAGCACTAAATCGAGCTCTGAATTTTTACAGTATCAGCATGATCAGGTTTGTTGTCATGCTACATCTCATACAATCATACAGTCGAGCCCAGTTTTCCACGGATGTTTTGGTTACGTCTGAAAATCGTCTGGATAGTGAGTTGTCCGGCTATTTGAATTTACCAAGAAACATATTCAGGAGTTGCACAATGAAAACGTATTCTTTCAGATTTACATATTTAGCACACACATAATAATAAACAGGTGATAAACTACAACAACAAACAGTGATCAGATTGGTACAGATAAACATGTAAACTGCACTTACCACTAGAATCCATACTGTAGATAAATTTACAAAGTACGTACATGAGCCTTTATGAAGTAAAGAGGTCCGTGAGCACAGTCTGTTTCATTTGTTAAACACTCAGTTGTCCGGTAAGCATTAACTCGCACTTAATCGGGTCAACTCAATGGAAGTAATAGGGAATGGATTGAAAAATCAACATCTTGGTACATTGAAAGAACAAACGTTTTGTTTCACTAAAAACTCATGCGGAAGGCGGGATTTCCTGAAATACGGTGTCCGTGTAAATGTGGCTCGACTGTATTGTGAATGGTCCCTACCCTAGTTGTTGTAAAAGATTGTGACAACATTTCTTATGTTTTCAGTAAACACCATAACATCCACAGGTTAATGATGGAAGTTAAAAGCAGTCTACAGAATCCGTTCTCTGCCACTGAAACAAATGAAATTTGTTGAAGGGGTTTGCTGGAAACAGATCTCTTATTGACGAACCCACCCATTAATGGAACCCTGGAAACAAGTGATCTCACGAAAGAACCCATAAATGGAACCATGGAAATAGGTGACCTCATTAAAGAACCTGTTATTGGAACCCTGGAAATAGGTGATCTCATGAACAAACCTGTTATTGGAACCATGGAAACTGGTGATCTCATGAAAGAACCTGTTATTGGAACCCTGGCAATAGGTGGTTTTGAGAATCATGGCAAACAAAGTGGTCCAACCAAGCAGTCTCATACAAGTAGTGAGTGCAGGAAAACATTTCCTACATCAGGTAACTTGAAAAGTCACATGCTCTGTCATAGTGGAATCAAGCCTTATCAGTGTTTGAATGTGAGGAAACATTCACACAATCAGGTCATCTTCAGAGACACATGCAGATTCACAGTGGAATCAAGCCCTATGAATGTGCTGAATGTGGGGAAGAATTTACACAGTCAGGTATTTTGCAGAAACACATGAGGATTCACACAGGAATCAAGCCTTATGAATGCGGTGAATGTGGGAAAACATTTACACGATCAAGTATTTTGCAGAAACACATGAGGATTCACAGTGGTATCAAGCCATATCTGTGCATTGTGTGTGAAAAAACATTTAGACAACCAGGTGACCTGCAGAAACACATGAGGATTCACATAGGAATCATGCCTTATGAATGTGTTGAATGTGGGAAACGATTTACCCGATCATATACTCTTAAGACACACATGCAGATTCATGGTGGAGTAAAGCCTCATGAATGTGATGAATGTGGGAAAACATTTACACAATTGGGTAACCTGCAGGCACACATGAGGATTCACAGTGGAATCAAGCCATATCAATGCATTGTTTGTGGGAAAAAATTTACACAATTAAGTGGTCAGCAGGCACACATGAGGATTCACAGTGGAATCAAGCCATATCAATGTGTTGAATGTGGGAAAACATTTACACAATTAAGTGGTCAGCAGGCACACATGAGGATTCACAGTGGAATCAAGCCTTATCAATGTGTTTAATGTGGGAAAACATTTAGACAATTAAGTGGTCAGCAGACACACATGAGGATTCACACAGGAATCAAGCCTTATGAATGTGGGAAAAAATTTACACAATCTTGAGAAGTCACAGTGAAATCAAGCCATATCGATGCATTGTCCGTGAGAAAACATTTACACAATCAGGGTACCCTGCAGAAACATGAGGATTCACTGTGGAATCGAGCCTTTTGAAAGTGTTGAATGTAGTAAACACATTACACAATCAGTCCATCTGCGGGAACACATGAGAATTCACTGTGGAATAAAACCATATCAATGCATTGTGTGTGGGAAACCATTTGCACAATCAGCTTATCTGCAGGCATACATGAGGATTCCTGTATGTTGAACGTGGGAAAGATTTACAAAGTCATGTACTCTTCATAAACACATGAGCATTCACTGTGGAATCAAGCCTTATGAATGTGTTGAATGTGGGACAAAAATTACTCATATGAGGATTCACTGTAGAATCAAGCAGTGAAGACTTATGACTGTTGGATTTGGGAAAGGATGTACACCTGCAGGCACCCTGCAGAAACACGTATTCAAAGTGGAATCCCGTCTTATCAATGTGTTGAATGTGGGATTTGCACTGTCATATACTCTAAGCCTGTAAACACTTAAGAGGATTGTTGAGTTTTGTGTTATGTATACATAGCAAGGTGTCAGATTGATTAAAGTTCTCCAGTGTTTATCTTACCTGTGAAGATCCGGATTAGAATTGATCTCCAGTAACCCATACTTGTCATAAGAGGCGACTAACGGGATCAGGTGGTCAGGCTCGTGACTTGGTTGACACATGTCATCGTATCCTGACTGCATAAATCGATGCTCATGTTGTTGGTCACTGGATTGTCTGGTCCAGACTCAATTATTTACAGACTGCCGCTTTAGCGGTGGAATATCACTGAGTGCAGCGTAAAACTAAACTCACTCCCTCACTCCCAGGGTTAATCTGGGGTAACTATCCAAACTTACATAACTTGGAGAAAGTGGAACACAAGAACTCTGTGTGCTAAGACACACATCTTTAAAACCCATGAAGATCCGGGGTAGAATAGGTCTTCAGCAACCCATGTGCTTGCCATAAAAGGCGACTATGCTGGTCGTAAGCGGCGACTAACGGGATCGGGTGGTCAGTTTCGCTGACTGGTTGACACATCATCGGTTCCCAATTGAGCAGGTCGATGCTCATGCTGTTGATCTCTGGATTGTCTGGTCCAGACTCGATTATTTACAGACCGCCGCCATATAGCTGGGATATTGCTGAGTGCGGCGTAAAACTAAACTCACTCACTCACACATCTGTAATGAGTATTCCACTGCCTGAAAAAGACTGCCATTGTACCTTTCCATTTTCTTGAGTGAGTGAGCTTAGTTTACGCCCCTTTAGCAATATCACGGCGGGGGACACCAGAAATAGGCTTGTCACATCGTATCCATGAGGGGAATTGTGAGGGCGTGGTGGGCGAGTTGTCTAAGGCTAACTCATCCAGTGAGTTTAAGGTGCCGGGATCGAGCCAACCTGTGACCAGGTGTAAAACCTTGGAGTACCCCTAGTGTACAGTACACAACCCTGTGCAATTAAAGAACCCATGAATCCGATTTTAAAATGATCAGATGGTGGCCACATGAATACATGCAAACACCTAGTTGTGGGTACAGCAGCGTGCAGTAAGACTTGGGCAAAGTACTGTGACTATGTGTCCCAGTCCACCCAGCTGTGAATGGGTGCCCCGAAAGGATGGGAAAACCACATTAACTTAGTGCGTCTAATGGCTGCACGAGTTGTATCATCCCCAGGGAGATGAGATTGAAAAATATCATGTGCCGTTGGGATTGACAACCAATGATCGAGGGGAAAATGAGCATTTTGAGCATGCACGTACATGGGATGGACTTTGCGCTTAATAAATACCCATAAAATAAAAATAATATTTGAACCTGGGTTTTCAGCACGACGAACAAACACTTTAACCACTAGGCTACCCCACGGCTAATCTTGCATACAGTATGAATATAACATCTATTGAGATGCATAGTCATTACCACGATTGCATTATTTATTCTGAAGTATTTAAACAATCAAAAGTTATATTTCCCTCACAAATGTCAGAGCAAGAATATACTATCCACCCCAGGCTAACAGTAATAAAAGTCGTCATGAAAATGTGCTCATTTCTGACTGAATCAATTAAACAACTTTTCATGACATCTCTTGGAAGCTGCCAATATCAAAACATTAACATCTACAACATTCTACATTGATGGAAATCGGGAGAGAGAGGGGGTATTTTCAATCTGTTTTTCTATCCCATAATAATTAGACCTGTGTGTTGTATGTGTGTCTATGTGTACATACGTATGTTTGTGTGTGCATATGTATTAGTGGTGGTCCGATTAATTCAAATAATCGAAGATTGGTCGCAGTGACTAAACGACCAAGCAATCGATCATGTTTTCTCATAATCGAACACAAACAATTCTGGAACACTTGTTTTCATTAACAGTATTTTTCACTAGGTTGGTTTAGTCTGTTACATTTCATAAGCACTACAAGCTCGTTCCAAGTCATGATCTAATTTATCTTAAAGACCCTAAGAAATTTATGTTCCTAACATACTAGTCATCCTTTAAAGATGTGAAATTTTGCCGAAAGAAAACCCAAAGAACTACATCTTTTTTTTTTTGCTTATTGTTTTGTTCATTAATAAAATGTCATAAATTACGCTAACCAATTATTTTCGATGCTTGATCGGTTGTAATGAACCAATCATCAATTATGAGATTTAACCAATTCCCAACACTAATATATATGTGTATGTATGTAAGTGTGTGTGTGCAAGCATATGTGTCTGTGTGTGTATTTACATGTGTGTGTATATGTCTGAGAGTTTGTGTTTGTACCATTGATCATCACCCAGTAGTTCCACCAACCATCGGTCATCACCCAGTAGTTCCATCAACCATTGATTATCACCCAGTAGTTCCCCAAACTGTCGATCATCACTCAGTAGTTCTCCCTACTGTTGATCATCACCCAGTAGTTCTCCCTACTGTCGATCATCACCCTGTAGTTCCCCAAACTGTCGATCGTCACTCAGTAGTTCTCCCTACTGTTAATCATCACCCAGTAGTTCTCCCTACTGTCGATCATCATCCAGTAGTTCTCCCTACTGTTGATCATCACCCAGTAGTTCTCCCTACTGTCGACCATCACCCAGTAGTTCCACTAACTGTCGATCATCACCCAGTAGTTCCCCCATTGTTAATCATCACCCAGTAGCTCCACCAACTGTCGATCGTCACCCAGTAGTTCCCCGCACTGTCGATCATCACCCAGGAGTTCTCCCTACTGTTGATCATCACCCAGTAGTTCCCATTTTGGATAAAATGGTATTATATGGCTTCTCTGAGGAACACAATTAGTTTCTAAACACATAAACAAATAAATTTTCTCGCGTTCACACAGCAGTGAATAGGTTTGATAGACGATGGAGAGTGCGTCAGTGCTGTTTTTTGACAGTTGGAAGAGTATTCCAGTTATATACTAGCGTGTCATCGTATTGTGACAGGAACGCCTAACTGTGTCAATTGTTCACTACTTAGGTCGTGGAGCTGATGACCCTACAAACATAATCAAGGAAAACACGAATTTGAGTGGGTGAGTGAGTTTAGTTTCCCGCCGCTTTTTAGTAATATTTCAGCAATATCATGGCAAGGACACCTGGAATGGGATTCACATATTGTACCCATGTGGGGAATCTCACCCATATTTTGGCGTGACGAGCGTACGCTTTAAACAACTAGGCTACTCCACTGCCCCCAACACTGATTTGAACCCACCATTATAGGTTCCTGGTGTGCTCAAGGGATATAACTCTACACAGCAAATTGCGACATCTTAGACGCCCATACTCCAAGGAGATGCAATGTGACTGTGGTCCTTGAACCTCACAAGATGATTGGGACATACTCACTCCAGGGAGCTGAGAATTAACATCAAATGCAGCTAGTGGATGAGTGAGTTCAGTTTTACGCCGATTTTAGCAATATTCCAGTGATATTACGGTGGGGGACACCAGAAATAAGCTTTACACATTGTACCCATGTCTGTAACCCGGGTCTTTGGCGTGACAAGAAAACGCTTTAACCACGAGGTTACCTCACCGCCCCATTTTTAACTTGAAAACATATACATGCATTAACATAATTATGACTTTGTATGATGAAACATTTTGATTTAAGAAAAAAAACTCTGAAAAGGCATTATACATTTACACTACACATACACTACAGGTGGTTTTTTAAACATCTTAACACCATATCACCAGCTGATCATTAACATCAACACTGACATTGGCAAGACACTTCTTCGACAAGCTGACAATTGGAAAATGATGATGTTTACAAATTCATGATACAGTTGTTTCATAATTTCTACAAATAAACAGTTAAAAATAACTTTTCATGCACAAAATGTATCAGTAAGTGTTGACATGAAGAAACCTGATGTATTCCTAACACAATAATTGTACATTAAAATGCAAGAGGGGACATAACTCTGTATAGCATAACAAAGGCAGCATTTAAAGAAGCTATAGAAGCTGGTGCAAATGGATCTAGAGATGGCATTGTTCATGAGATATTAAAGTTGGATAAATCTTTAAAAGTGAAAGTTGGATAAATCTTTAAAAGTGAAGTACATTACATGCGACATTGTTTGGGTCCCAGCACATGTTGGAATACACAGGAATGAGATTGCAGATAATTTGGCCAAATCCAGATTACAATTTCCTGAAGTTGATTTATTTAAATTTCAACCAAGCCCTAAAAGATTTTAAAATTGTTTATATATATTTTATATATATTCAAATCAATATCATCTAAAACATTTTACTTTGATGGAAATCGGCAGAGTGGAGAGAGAAGGGGTATTTTCATCTGTTTTTCTTTTTCAAAATAATTCGATCTGTGTGCTTTGTGTATGTATGTGTACATACGTAAGTATGTGTGTCCATATATATGTGTATGTGTGTGTGTGTGCACACGCATATGTGTCTGTGTGTGTATTGACATGTATGTGTATATGTCTAAGTGTTGGTGTTGTATAATCGATCATCACCCAGTAGTTCCACCAACTATTGATCATCACCCAGTAGTTCCACCAACCATTGATCATCACCCAGTAGTTCCACCAACCATTGATCATCACCCAGTAGTTCCACCAACCATTGATCATCACCCAGTACTTCCACCAACCATTGATCATCACCCAGTACTTCCACCAACCATTGATCATCACCCAGTATTGATCATCACCCAGTAGTTCCACCAACCATTGATCATCACCCAGTAGTTCCACCAACCATTGATCATCACCCAGTAGTTCCACCAACCATTGATCATCACCCAGTTCCACCAACCATTGATCATCACCCCAGTAGTTCCACCAACCATTGATCATCACCCAGTAGTTCCACCAACCATTGATCATCACCCAGTAGTTCCACCAACCATTGATCATCACCCAGTAGTTCCACCAACCATTGATCATCACCCAGTACTTCCACCAACCATTGATCATCACCCAGTAGTTCCACCAACCATTGATCATCACCCAGTAGTTCCACCAACCATTGATCATCACCCAGTAGTTCCACCAACCATTGATCATCACCCAGTAGTTCCACCAACCATTGATCATCACCCAGTACTTCCACCAACCATTGATCATCACCCAGTAGTTCCACCAACCATTGATCATCACCCAGTACTTCCACCAACCATTGATCATCACCCAGTACAGTAGTTCCACCAACCATTGATCCACCAACCATTGATCATCACCCAGTACTTCCACCAACCATTGATCATCACCCAGTACTTCCACCAACCATTGATCATCACCCAGTACCATTGATTCCACCAACCATTGATCATCACCCAGTAGTTCCACCAACCATTGATCATCACCCAGTACACCAACCATTTCCACCAACCATTGATCATCACCCAGTAGTTCCACCAACCATTGATCATCACCCAGTAGTTCCACCAACCATTTGATCATCACCCAGTACTTCCACCAACCATTGATCATCACCCAGTAGTTCCACCAACCATTGATCATCACCCAGTAGTACTTCCACCAACCATTGATCATCACCCAGTACTTCCACCAACCATTGATCATCACCCAGTACTTCCACCAACCATTGATCATCACCCAGTACTTCCACCAACCATTGATCATCACCCAGTACTTCCACCAACCATTGATCATCACCCAGTAGTTCCACCAACCATTGATCATCACCCAGTAGTTCCACCAACCATTGATCATCACCCAGTAGTTCCACCAACCATTGATCATCACCCAGTAGTTCCACCAACCATTGATCATCACCCAGTAGTTCCACCAACCATTGATCATCACCCAGTACTTCCACCAACCATTGATCATCACCCAGTAGTTCCACCAACCATTGATCATCACCCAGTAGTTCCACCAATTCCACTATTCACAAGTAACAAGACTGGGTTCCTGAAGACCAACTCTAACCCAGATTTCCCTCAGGGACAATCATGGGTTCCCAAATCACCAGCACTAACCCATATCTTCTCGGGGGAGAAGCATTGGCTCCTGAAGACCGGCACTAACCCAGATCTTCACGGGGGACAAGAATGGGTTCCTGAAGACCAGCACTAACCCAGATCTTCACGAGGGACAAGAATGGGTTCCTGAAGACCAGCACTAACCACTCTGTTTTATTACACTATGAAAACGCAAAGCAATCATTCTAATCACTTTTATAGGTAGTCTTTATTCATGCTTCCGTTCTGTAATGATAACGTAGCTTTCATGCTTAAAACAACATTTTCCATGGACCGAGTTCCTTTGTGTGCGGTTATCTATGGTATGATGTGTTCCAAGATGACACTTTTTGTACATAAAATATATACAGTAAAAACTTGCGAGCATTCAAAACAAATGTTTGTCGATATATATGCATTTTACACAGCGTTTTACGTTCTGTAACATAGATTGCCGCTATTGTGGCGACATATTTCGTAGTGTCACATTCGTTTTGTTTTTTATGATAATCCCTTCATTTTTCGTAGGTTTTACATTCATGTACGTACAAACTATGGGTGGTGATTTTAAACACCTATGGTGGTAAACATACTAACTATATCCATTTGTTTACACGCTACAGCTTTGGCGTCACCAAGAATGGATAAATTGTGACACGTGTTTTGATTGTTACAAACAAAACAGATATCGCCAATAATTTTTAAAAATCAAAATCTAGACTTTTGTTATCGTATAACCTATATTGTTTTTATATGTTGTGATTAACATATATTTCAAATGTGAACGAAATCGGTGAGGAATTGAATATTTTAGAAAATTCCACCGCTACACTCATTACATAAAATACACTGTATCGTTAGTCTTCAAAGGTGTCACAGGCAGTGTGCGAAATAGCCACTGGCCCGCTAGCCTGTGGCTCGAAAAGTCAAGTCGGGCCAGTAGATCTCCACAGTCACTGGCTAGACTGGCTAGTGAATTTTCATGGGGTCATTTTGTAAATATATCACTCTCTCCGACATGTTAAGTTATAACACACTTTTAAATCATGCAAGATTAAGGCCTGATTATTGTTCATCATATTAGCAGCTTAATGATGAAACCCGTGTCTACGTTCACATTTCGGGCTAGTGAATTATTTTGTGGGCTAGTAACTTTCAGACATAGCTAGCCCGATTGGCTAGCACCATTTTGAAACTATTTTGCACACTTCTTGATTGACAGGCAGAGAGGGTTGTGCTGCTGATGCTCAACATTATAATTATATCAGTGACCACCTCTCATTATATACCTGGGGTTTTTATTTGTCAAAATAAACATTTTTTTATACTTTACAATTCAATAATATACACATTTAAATTAGTGGTGTGACGACTCATCGATACGCATCGATACATCGATCCATGGGCCGCCGATACAGTGAATCTATACAAAGTTTTACATTGTCGTATATCCCGATACGATACTTCAAATGGGCATCGATATCGATGTTTCACTTTGAATATTGTTGAGTCGCGATATCTGTCAAGAAAAAAGACTCACTTTTGTTTGATGATTAAAATATTTGCTTACTTAGTTTCCCTTCATAAGTAAACGTTTTCTCGGAAATTCTTGCGGCCAGAACCGTGTCAGACATAGCGCTCACATGTTATTAACATTCCGTGTATAAACTTAATTATCTCGTTTCGTTAGCTATTTGGGATAAATTTTTAATTCACACTGTTCGCTATAATATATGAATAGGGTATGACGCTGCCGTGTGTCACCCTTTCTGATGCAAGAAGAGAATACGTCAAAACCCATTAATCAAATGGCGTTCAGACACGTTGGCCCTGTGACACACCCTCAGGGGGAAATAACTCTCTCTATATGAAGCGCCGTTAGAGGGAGTTGACTGCAACCAGCTATCAAAAATGGCGACTAGGAACGAATTTCTTCCAGCTCATCTCTTCAAATTTGACCATTTGTAAGTATTATTGTGAATTATAACTATTGTAACGGTTCAAAGATTACATAAAACATCTTAGTTTGCAAGGACAATCCTATTTATATAGCGTCATTTGAAAATTAAACCATTATTACTGTGGAAGTCGAACGAGGTCAGACAAATTTACACCTGACATCCTGAACAGTCTGGAAGGAAAACCTATGTAGATGTTGTAAAGGGCTGATTGAAGTTGTACGAGCACCCAATAGGAATGACTTTTGATATGAAAGGAATAGCTACAATATTCAGATAATGACGTATCAACCACTCCATAATAGCATACTGTTTCCCATCGCAAGTCCATGTAGACAGAACGAAAGTAGGAATGTCCGTAGTAAAAACACATCACATGACGTGTTGCTGTATTTAGCATGTTTCATATCGTGTTTTACTTCATAGTGAATATTCATAGATACAGTATAGAGATTTGGTATAGTTCTAGCCAAGACTGTCTGATTATATTGTAAACCAGTAATGGAACAGTAATTATCATTATCATGAGTAAGCATATCCCGGTGTCAGGGGTTTTCGACGATGTAAGACAAAAACGTATTTTTTATCTTTATTATTATTTTCAGTTTTATTTTACTAACCAGTTAGTAACCTTGAGTGATAAGGATATATTCATCTATTTCACACAAAAATATCAAGTGTTTCCTACAAATATAGAGTTCAGTTGATGACATCGTATCAGCGAAACTGTTGCCACTTGCCACATCCGGGGATTTTGTATGGGTTTTCGACGATGAGCCATACTTTTCGCTCCTCACTGCTTGTCATCAGCAGATGACTGATCTTTCTGAATTTTGCTCACTATTTTTGGTTAAAAAAAGGCAGTTGATTTTGCATTTGAAGTGGTATTAATGATCTCAGGTAAATAATATTGATGTTTGTTTGCTTTTTATATAACTTAACTTCCAGATTTCCATTGTCAATAAAACTTCTCATGACAGTGACTGGGCATCCGCCCTATCAATGAAACTGTTTGTGCACTCCGATCACGTACATACTCCCCTGATATAGCACGAACAATGCAATCATCGAAATCACCAGAACATCGAATTCAGCTCGCTTTTGGATATATACTCTCTTACCCTTTTTATGTCATGGTACTGTTTGTGTCTTTTGAAAATGGATTTATTGTTTTGCAGTTTTAGGTAAATTGAGGTAGAACAAGCTCTTGAACATGTTGGTTGCTATATAAGAAGATGCATAATTTCAATAAATGAAGTATATTGAAACTTGTGAAATCACACACAAATCCTCAGCTGATATATCGGTGTGTGTACTATTACTATGTACATGGGGAAGTATTGAAATCAAACACCCATACCTATTATTGCATTTCTTTAGCATGTATATTGTGATTGTTCTTTATTGACCATGTCCACAGCTTGAACATGTTGAAAGTGACCTATTGAAATATAGTAGGAAATAATATATATTTATAAATTGTAGAAAGCTGACAGTGGTGGGTCGGTCAACCATCAATCGCAAAATTGCAGAGGTTAATTATGTTAATGAAATATACTGTTATTTCTGTTCTTACCAGGGATTGATTTTATGTCACAGATTTAATAAACATGGGGATGAAGTGATCAGCATATCCAACCATTCAGCATCTGTTTTCTGTGTCCTAAACTTACTATGGCTGATTTGAGATTTTTGTCCTTTGATTAGTTTTAATTTTTTTGTCTTTTGTGCTCATTTCCTGGTAGCAGAACTCCCAAACCATTTAATATTTGTACATGAGACTTGCTATACAGTTCAGTCCCATGTTGATATGGTGCCTGTTGATGATTGAGGATTTTGAAAAATAGTGGACACCATTTGTTTTTTATTTCATTCAACTGAAAGTATTCAATGGCAATAAACCTAAAATAGGTTATTAATCTCGAGCAAAACACTTCTCATATCGTGAAAGTGTCCAGCGACAGCTGGTCTCAATGTATACACATGATCATGATAGCACTCCTCGGATCATTCAGTTGATTGACAAAACACATTTGACAGTCATGACATTCTGTGTCTAGATCCTTGGTGTTGCCCTTAGCTGATTAGATTTTTGTATAAATTCAACATGTTCAAAGGTAGGGCTTTTCTCATGAATTGTGTGACACATTTTAACCTGGGGGTCAGGTCTTGTGTTGTTTGAAGCATTTATCTTAAAGGCACAAAGTCACAGACTCACACATTTTGGACAATATTTTATATATTAGGGGCATATGCACTCCCTTTAGTTTCCTGTTGATATGGGGCAGTGGGTAGGCTTGTGGTTAAAATGTTCGCTCATCACGTCGAAGACCCGGGTTCAATTCCCCACATGGGTACAATGTGTGAAGCCCATTTCTGGTGTACCCCGCCGTGATATTGCTGGAATATTGCTAAAAGCGACGTAAAACTAAACTCACTCACTCACTCCTGTTGATATAATAAAAGACTTATTATCCCTTACAACTTGCCTGAAATCAATAATTGAAACTTCGAGGCAAACAGTTTCCAAACAGATAACACTTGCCTTATGTGGAATGTAAACGATTGTTCCATACATCGAACTGTTGTCAGTGTTTGCCGAACTGGCCCCAATTGCGTTATAGGATATTCGTAAAGAGCTCTCCAAAAGACTTAACTCTGTGGGATTCTCTTGAAATAATGATCTGGCAGTAGATAGCGCATCACGAGTCGATTTAATGCAACGGTGCATTAATTCATTGAAACCTTTTAATTTAATATTGTAATCTAAATACATAAAAAAAAATTTGGGATAAATTATATGGAATAATGGTAGCTTTACTGAGAGCTGATAGTTAGTATTATTGAGAGAAATGCATTGTGTATTTTTAGACAAATGTGGTGTGACATTGTGCCTTTAAGATTAACAGTATTTCTAGTCATGCTTGCCCGTGAAGATCCGGGGTAGAATAGGTCTTCAGCAACCCATACTTGCCACAAAAGGCGACTATGCTTGTCATAAGAGGCGACTAACGGGGTCGGGTGGTCAGGCTCGCTGACTTGGTTGACACATGTCATCGGTTCCATATTGAGCAGATCGATGCTCATGCTGTTGATCACTGGATTGTCTGGTCCAGACTTGATTGTTTACAGACGGCTGCCATATAGCTGGAATATTGTTGAGTGCGGCGTAAAACTAAACTCACTCACTCTAGTTATGTTAGTGATTGACTCATTGAGTAATCCACCTCACTAACATGCATTTATCTCCATGATCATGTTTATGAATATGATAGCTTTAGGACATATTTGATCAACCTGAATAAGAAGGTAATGAAACTTACAAAACATTAATTATTATGCCAGACAACACATGTGAGTTTCCAATAGCATGATTACAACTTGTGACTGCAAATCTCAACAGTAAGGTGTTAAAACAAATTGCATTTGTAAGATAAATTTGAAAAGTGTTGAACATCAGGAACAAACTGTATGTTGACCTAGGTGTACAATTCTTTATTTTTATCGTTTCCATTGGCCTGAAACTAGACCATTATGTTGATATTATTAACACCTGGTCATATAACAACATTGTTCACATCGAATGTTGGATGATCTGTCCTAGTTAATCGGCATGGTTATACATATGCTGTCAAAACAATAACCCTGATTGCTGAGGAATGTGGTGAAAAATGTCTTTGATATGTTGGGTCACTTAGCATAATTACCATCATCTTCAACATGAAAACTGTGAAAAATGTATGAAACTACTGGGAGTGTTACTGTAAAATAGTGCCAGCTCAAATCTATAGTCAGAGAAGTGGACATGTTACTGTTACAAGGTGCTCTTAACAAGTTAATCTCTCAGAAAAATAATTCTTATCTACCATGGCCACTGAACATTGCCAGATTGCAACCTGACAATATAATTGTGGTCTAATTTGCTGATACAGTTAATGAATGGATGCAGTTATCTGATATTTTTACCAGCATGGTTGGTGAACATTCATTTAGACTAAATTAGAGTTTCAAGTGGTTGTAAGCTTACATTTAAGTCAGGTCTAATGTCAGCCCCTTCCTTTATCACCTACAGAAAAGTTTTTATGTGTGGAGAATGTTGGAACTCAAGCAGTATTGGAATTATTTAATCAGGTGCTGAAGTGTTCTGGCATCCGTAGTCAACAATGTTGATTGTTAATTTGTTACCAAGTGATGATACTATTTTAGGTCAGGAGCCTTGAAGCAACCCTAAAATCTAAAGATTTTACATTTTGTTATGGCGTCCAGGGGAATATCAGGGAAGGGCCTTAAAATTGGTATGAAATTGTTTTGGGAAATGTTTTTAAAAAAAAATTATGCTAAATCTTAAATGGAAATGATGAAGGGTCAGGATTTGTATTTGTTTTTGAAAAATATTTCTGTTACCTTCAGTAGGATTGGCACTTTAATGGGCAAGTGGACATGAAAATGTTTGTGTTTCTAAAGAAATGGTCAAACTTTTGGAGAAATCTTTATTTGTTGTTTAATTGGTTGATTCAATTAATTAATCTCCACCCAAATAATGGAAGCTAAAGAAATTAAGATAAAACTGTCCCTAAAGTAAATAATATGGAATGAATGTCTGCTCAGTCAGATGTAGAGATATTAACAGTTTCAACTGTATGGTCGTAATTGTGTTCTGATGCTGATGGTGATGATGTGGGTGTGTTTCAGGGAGGGCTATGTCCAGACACATCTCAAGAATGTGTACAGCTCTCTGGCCATCGGCATGATCTCGGCTGCTGTCGGAGCCTACATCCACCTGTTCACAGGCCTCATGCAGGTATGTCATCAATAATGCAGTTTCCGGTATTATTATTCAACGCAAGGCATATGGTACTTTATCCCACATGTATGGATATTACATATGTATATCTCATCTTTATGCAGTTGCTTATTCATTGTACATTCTGGAGTGTATCACTGTTTCTTGTTTAGGTTTCTGAAACGATATGTTAAATTTGATCCCACCCACTCACCCAAGAGTGTGCTATTACAGCTTTGTCATGTTTCTGTCATGCTTATTGGGACAGAAGAAGTAATGTTCTTTGCTTGTGTACGGCAGTTCAGTTTTCATGGTTTCGGATGCTCTACTTGCCATTCTTTTTTACTCGGAGACACATGAAGATCCAAGTTAGGATTGGTCTTCAGTAACCCATGTGAAGGCAGTGGGGTAGCCTAGTGGTTAATGCATCCACTTGTCACACTGAAGACCCAGGTTCGATTCCCCACTTGGTAACGATGTGTGAAGCGTATTTCTGGTGAACCCTGCCATGATATTGCTGGAATATTGTTAAAAGTGGTGTAAAACCATACTCACTCATCATGCTCAGTAATCCATGCTTGTCGTAAGAGGCGACTAATGAAATCCAGAGGTCAGACTCACTGACTTGGTTGACATATGTCATTGTATCCAGATTGCGTAGATTAATGCGCATGCTGTCGTTCACTGGGTTGTCTGGTCAGGCTCCATTATTTACAGACTAAAGCCATATAGTTGGAATATTGCTGAGTGCAGTCTTAAACAACAAACCAAACAAAAAACTATTTTGTCAGAAGTAATCATCAAGCATGTGACATGTTGCAAACATCAAGCTTCATTCCTTTGAAGGACATCTTCAGTAACAACCCAATCCCCTCCCGCTGTTCAGGTTAGGACCATTATTGTCATGGGCTTTGTAGGTTTAATAGTATGTGATGAACACTGCTTATCATTCTTAAGTAGTGAGTGAGTGGGTATGAATTTAGACCACTTATAGCAATATTCCAACATCACGGTGGGGACACCAGAAATGGGCTTCACGCATTGTACCCAAGTGGGGCATCGAATCCAGGTCTTCGGGGCGACGAGAGTGACTCTTTAACCATTAGGCAATGATTAGGTTACCCCACCACCCCCATTCTGACGTAGGTGGGTCAGGAGAGATGTTTACATGATTAGCACATGCATTGTCAAAGATTGATATTACAAGCACCACACTGATTGTACTGATGGGGAATATATTGAATCAATAGAATATACAAGGTGTATCTTCAGTTTTTTGTTGCTACTCTGTTATTTAAATAGACAGTGTCTGGGGCCCATTTTTAATGTTGGGGTTGTGACCAACTTCCGACTTTCCTGCACTGATTTATGTTCATTGCTGTGTTTCCCGACAGGCTGGCCTGCTGACAACACTGGGCTCCATTGGTCTGATGCTGTGGCTGGCTTTCTCCAAGCATGAAAAAGAGAGCCAACCCAAGAGGCTGGCCATTTTCACAGGCTTCACATTCTGCACTGGTAAACTTCAGTTGATATTGAGATAAATATTTTCAATCGTTATCTTGAGAATTTCAATCCCTTTGCTTTAGCTCCCACAATTTGGACATCACAATATGGCTGAAATATTGCTTTTGTGACGATCAATTTTAACTCGCTCTCTCTATCATTTGCTCTCATCAGTATGGACAATTTGACTGTTTACCAATCCTTGTTTGCCAAACATTGTTCATTCTGTAGATATTGTTTCTAGACTTGTCAGCAATATATTGTAAGCAGTGCTCTTGGGTATCTCCAAAATTCTAAGCATCTAAGTCCTGCATCACCTCGGGCTTACCTTCTGCATTAAAGCTGACAACCCGTGACTGAAACTACGGAAACATATTATGCTGAACTCATTTCCACTTTTGCATTGATTAGGGGATTTAGGAGCAGATAAATAGAGCTAAAAGCTGATGAACTGATACATGTCTTTAAACTTTAACCCATGAAGATCCGGGTTAGAATTGATCTTCAGTAACCCATGCTTGTCATAAGAAGCGACTAACGGGATCGGGTGGTCAGATTTGCTGATCTTCTGGTCCTTATACTCCCTTACCACCACCATATAGCTGGAATATTGCTGAGTGTGGCGTAAAAATAAACTCACTCACTCACTCACTCACTCACTCACTCACTCACTCACTCACTCACTCACTCACTCACTCACTCACTCACTTTAAACTTCAGGTGTTATTTTACGTTGTTGTTTGCAGGTATGTCCCTGGGTCCCCTTCTTGACATGGTCATTTCACTGGACCCAAGGTAAGTCAGCCATGGCTGTGCTGAATGAGATAATGTAAATGTCATTGGCTTACTGCACCTCTCCCTTCCTTCTGTCTGTCATACACGATAGTGAGCCCATCACTGTTGTGATCCAATCTCGACTTGCTCGATGTCAAGTAGTTGAATATTGCTGACTACAGCGTTAAACAACAATCAAGCATGCTTGCCAAGTCACTGGTATCGGGAACCATAATGGTAATGAAATTAAGAATAGGTTCTGTTATGAAACATTTGTTGGCCTGTGTAGAATGAAGACAGTGTAACTGGAAGAAAATATATATAATTTTTAAACTTATCCTTTCTCACGATTTGCACTTCTCTCTCTCTTGCTTCGACGCTGAGTGGAACGAATGAGAACTTTTCCTGTAGGCCTCTCTTGTCCATCCGTCCATGTTCCCCAGGCTGCTCTCCTTATAGGACAGGTCCCTAGTCCCTGACTAAGCGTGCAGCACGTTCCCCTGTCTACCCACGTGACTACCTCAGAGTGATCATTCTTCTTGTCGCACCACTGTGTGGACGTATTGTGAGAGTTCTCAGCTTTCATTACAAGTTAACATGAGAAATATATCATGGGTAGAATATATCAGGATTACCGAACCGATCCAGATCACAGTCACGATCCAGCTCACAACGCCGATCCAGATCACGGACTGATTCATATCACATCAACGTTCCGGCTCACCACCCTGAACCGATTTACCAGCCCGACTCGTACTGTTTCACCAGGCCCGAACCGCTTCCTATCGCCGAACCAGTTCACCTGACCATTCAAGATCACTGAATTGTCAGCATTCATCAAACTGTCAGCATTCATCAATAATCCATTCCTCAGACCTTGCCAGCAATTGAACTTATTCCCGAATTGGGCGATTCACCACTCGTGTTATTTCCAACACGGCGCATCTTACCAGCCTATCAGAGCCTATGCCAAATGTGTCTGGGATGCCTCCCAAGACACTTAACCCACATCGAACCTCGTCTTTGTTTTCATGGTTCGGGCTATGCCAGTCGCCTATAAGATGCAGGAATTGTTTTGGTTGATTCGACACACATGATCGCATGGTTCACCGACCACCTACAGCTACCTAGAGAAAGATACCAGATGTTCTATTGATTTCATTCAACATGAAGGATCTGGACTTGTCAACACTGGTTTTCCATATCCTCATGGAGGTACGTGAACTTGCATTTAGATAGGGCAAAATTTGTCGAACTCTGCTAGTTTTCAACACGATCCTAGTTTTCAGGGCATCTGTGAGGCGCTGAATTCCTCATTACGAAGTGGCAAGCTCTAAGCACGACAATTTGATTTGTTTATCCGGTTTACCTTACGGCTTGTGAGGCGCTTAATGTTTTTAGTCACATAACTTATCCCACCTTGTACCCCTTTTTCAGCTGGTTGAACAGAGGTAGTAGCTATGTGCTTCACCATGCCGAATCAATTTACATGTGATGTCAGTAGCGCAGTCATCTAGACATATCACGCTCGGCACTTGACGGTCTGACGATCCCAGTTCTCCAGAGTGCTCCGTGACTGGGGCTCATCTCATTCCAGACTTAATCTACCATCCGATCTTCACCTTTGATGAATGATTCGGTTCAACGAATCTACCCTTCGGTGTAGATATCAGTTCTACAACCACACGATAGGGCATTACTAGATAAGGCTCGCTAGCCTGGAATACTTTACCACGCTTCACGGAGTCTTGTTACTACTCGTAACAGTGTGTTTGTGTATCGCTGGGTGCAATTATTGCAGATGGTTTGTCATCATCAGCTCCCTTTGTTTTACACGATAAGCAAGTTTCTGGACAGATAACAGATGGGTCAAGTTTTTGCGCATGGTACCAGCAGTGATGTTTTGTCAAATAGCCAGCATAGCTCGGCCCGGAATTTATGGGTTGCAACTCGCCCGGTTAACCAAAGACCGTGTTGTCCGTTTTTTTGTCACTCGTGTGTAACGTTTGCAAATGGCGGACTACTGTTTGTTTACCGGAATTTTGATGATAATTTAGAGTGACTATGAAGTGCGCTTGCAGACTTGTCTTGGTCCCACGAATCGGATATCAAGTCCAGCCTTTGAATGCTAGTAACAATGAATGGTGCCATTCCCGGTAAGAGTGATTGTGTCGGGATTTCGACAGCCAGTCGAGAGAGACTGCTTATAGAGGGTGGCAGACAGAAACACCCATGAACGGTTTGACTTTAGATGGGGTTAATCGGTTTTCTACACTAGCTCAAGCACTGAGTTCAGAGGTCACTGCAGTTATGCATTCACTGTCACCAGGCAGCGATCTACTACCTTTATCACTCCACCTGGCTAACCATCATTTTGTTCAGCCAACCGAAACGTTCCTGAGGTTGCCGATCGTATGAAATTTCTTCAATTCGTTTACAATGTGAACGTTCTTGTAGATTGACTGACAATCTCCATGCGCCGAACATAGCACTCCGTTAAAACTGACATAGTAGCTTGACTTATTAAACGTTCTTATCTCGGGAGATATCTCTTTGTCAGAGGCAAGAGTTGTTAGACCTCTTATTTCCCTCGACCTGCGAGACGCCTACCTTCACACCCCGATACATCCAGACTATCGGAAGTATCTTCGATTTACTTTCAAGGGGTGTCATTGATACCAGTGGAGGGTCCTGTCACGTCTCAAACGCCCATCACTCACGGAGTGGAAACAACTGCCTCTGATATTCCAATCGAAGATCTACCTGTTATCACGACCAGAGGTAGACCTGTTCCCCACTCGGGACAACCATCAGCTTCAGCGCAGATGATCACCAGTTGCGATCGTTTCTGCTTTGTGTACAATCTGAATAAGATTCTGAATTTTATTTCTGATTTGTGTCTTCGATTCTTCTGGGACTTCGATTTCTCCTCTCAATTTAATTTGAGACTCTGGAGAGTCGCCACCTCACTGACTGTCGTCTGCTCTGTGGAGTAATTACATCAGTGAAGTTAGTCATTCCCGAAGTGTTACACTGCATAGCGTTCATGAAGTGTTACACTTCGTAGCGTTGATGCTCCTAAGTACCTATACACATCTATGTGATCTTACTGTGGTAAGTAGTGGAAGTCATAAGATGATGTTGTGGTACTGAATGTTAAAATTGTGAGTTTTCCGATTCAATTACCCTTTCACCCTCCTCGGGAGGGGGTTGGGGTTGTTTCGAAGCAAGGGCTGGCCCAATACTAGTCATTAGACTTTTATTACGGGGGTACCTTCGAAATCGTGATAATGCAGCTGATTACACTCGCTAAGCTGCATCCTTTCACTTTCGTGAAGGTAGTGACTGAACACCACATTGCTTGGGAGTCCCGGTCCCTGGGAACAATTGTGCTTAGTAAGTCAATGGGTTCGAACTAACCATCGCACGTAGTGACCTTGGTAGTTATGGGCCTACCTTGTCGTTGCTCCCTACGGATGTAGAAGTGTTCGACAATCTCGCTTGCTGACCTCTACTCCACGGAGCAATCACGTCCGTGTAGTGAGTCCTTCCCGATTTCCTTATGGATTTCGTAGTGTTCAAGCTCCTAAGTACTTTAGCACACAGTTGTGACCTAACTGTGGTAAGTAGTGGAAGTCATGTTATGTTGTTTTGGTACTGAACGTTAAACTTGTGAGTTTTCCGATTCAGTTTCCTTTTCCCCTCTTCGTGATGGGGTCTGGGGCGCTGTCTCGAAGGAGGTGCGGGCCCGATTACTAGTCGTAATTATGGGGGTACTCTGATAAATCGTGGCGAAGCAGGGTGACTTGCCTAGTTGCCTTTTTTTGCATATGCGAGGGTTGCTGCTGAACACCACATTGCTCAGGAGCACCCACTCTATGGGAGCGATGGTGCCTAGTAAGCCAAGAGGTTCAGGAGAACCCATCACTACATCACTAGTATAGGCACTATGCTAGTCGGATCCTGGGGCCGAACACCACATTGCTCAGGAGCACCCATTCTATGGGAGCGATGATGCCTAGTAAGCCAAGGTGTTCAGGAGAACCCATCACTATTAGAGTATTACTATGCTAGTCAGATCCCGCCTCCCTTGTTCATTGCTATCTACGGTTGTCATTAGCCTATACAGTATATACTGTCGGTGCCTTTTGACTTAGGGTAATCTGTGACCCCCGCCGCCCAACCATGGGATAAGTGCAAATCGTGAGATAGGATAAGTTTAAAAATTTGGAAATTTTAATATAAATTGTATATTTATATACTTATCCTATCTCACGAGATGGATGCCTACCCAGCCTCCCCTCTACTCAGATTACGCCGGTTACGTATAACTGTCATTGGCTCCAAGAAGAAAATGATGACTCTTAAGGTAGTCACGTGGGTAGACAGGGGAGCGTGCTGCACGCTTAGCCGGGGACTAGGGACCTGTCCTATAAGGAGAGCAGCCTGGGGAACATGGGCGTATGGACAAGCTAGGCCTATAGAAAAAGTTCTCATTCGTTCCACTCAGCGTCGAAGCAAGAGAGAGAAGTGCAAATCGTGAGATAGCATAAGAGTATAAATATACAATTTATATTAAAATTTCCAATACTGTTTTGTTTACAGTCTGGCTTGGTCAAGGTTGAAAGATATGACTAATTTCCAATACATTAGATAATAAAGCATGTACAACTATACCTGTGAACTATCTACCTGCTGTTACATATCAAACCCTCAAGTGGGCCTGTGAAATGAATCAAGTAAATTCCACTTTGCTCAAACCTTGTAATCCAGTACAAGATGTTGACAGATATGTCTTTTCCCGCCCTCAGCATTATACCAACTGCTCTGATGGGAACGTTCGTGGTCTTCATCAGTTTCACTCTGGCCTCTCTCTACAATGCCCGGGACAGGACATTCCTCTACATGGGAGGTGGGTGCTCAAATCACACTATTTTCTGAAATGAGTAATGGAAGTTAAAACAATATGCGATGCTTCAGAACTCAAAAGAACCCTGGCTTTACTACCTAATGACTCTCCACTTTGAGTGACACTGATTCCATGACTCAGTGGTTTCAATACTTCCCGACTCGTGAAGCTCTGGGTTGGAATTGATCTTCAGTAACCCATGCTTGTCATAAGAGGTGACTAACGGGATTGGGTGGTTAACACATGTCATCGTATCCTAATTGCATAGATACTGTTGATTGCTTATACTGTTGATCACTGGATTGTCTGGTCCAGACTCAATTATTTCCAGACCGCCGCCATGTACTGCTATATGGCTGAGTGTAGCATAAAACTAAACTCTCTCACTCGCTCAATACTTCCCTCATTCCACAAAGCAAATTACAGACTCAGCACTGCATCCACTTTGTGAAATGGGGACCCAAGTATGTGCATCTAAATTTTTCTTAACCAATCATATATGACAGGAACTGATCTTTATGGTAATCCTGGTAATGAAACGGACTTGTCCATGTTAGAGGGGATAGCATCGACTGGCTGTAGTTAATCATACAGTCTTAATCAATGTCAATACTTTTCAATGATGTAATCAATTAATATCCATGGTGTTCCAGGATTCCTAATGTCGGCCCTGTCCTGGATGTTGATGCTTGGGTTTGCTAACATCTTCTTTGGCTCCACCATGCTGTATGAGGTAGGTGGGAGAAGCTCCTGTAAAATATACATGGAAATACTGTAGGAATGTACAAATGTCATTTCAGGTTTTCAATATGTCTTGTTGGCCTTTTGATAATTTCTTTGAGGTTCAAAATATCACTCTCCAGATTATGTATTTCCTGCTGTGGGAGAAGTGAATGCGAATTAATTTGTTTCAAATATACAAAATATTATTGAATTTACAAAATGTGATTAATTTTCTTCATCTCTTCAATAAAAAATTGACTTATAAAAGCTTGATTAAGCCATACATTATTATGTATCTTGTCACTGTCTGTCTGCAGGTAAATCTGTACTTTGGCCTGGCCATCTTCTGTGCCTTCATCCTGTACGACACACAACTCATCATTGAGAAGCGTCGCCGTGGAGACGATGACTACATCTGGTAAGTATCCAGGATTCAAGGACTTTGTGCAAAAGGTTTGATTAGAAGATTTTTAGTTTCATTAAGCTAGCTGTAGTTTTCTGGTTTTACCCCTCACAATTGGTGTTAGACCTGTACTTTAATTGACGTTACTATTATATGACAACATGTCACAGTAGGTATATCTCATGTTCATCCTTACAATTGTATCATTGCAGGCACAGTGTTGATCTGTTCTTGGACTTCATCCAGGTTTTCCGCAGGCTCCTTATCATCCTCTCCAAAAAGGTGAGCAGACATTTACAGGAACCCAAATCAACAGCCACCAAACCTCTTTTCACGGGGGCTTGGATGGCTAAGTTGTCCTAGGATATGTGATTAGCTGTACAGAGTTGCATCCCCTTTGACCTTGGGTTTAAATCCTTGTTCGCCCAATGATGTTACTTGGTTTGACAGCAACCTTCCCTTGCTTTTGGGTTTCACCAAAGTTGTATTTTTCCAAGACCTGCATCACGTTTGGCTTCCTCACAAGTTAAGCTGACATGCAGTGAATACTCTTCAAAGCAGCGTTAAGACACGACTCCGACACTTTCTGTGGTCATTTGGGATTCTGTGGAACATTAGGTCTCAATACTCTATGTTTGTTGTAAGAAAGGACAGAAATGAGTATCGGGTGGTCACAAGGACTAATTGATGATATCTACAGGGACGAGAATTTTCTGCGTATCTGCAGAATTCTGCAGATTTGATCACTCTGGGGTCATTGTTGAGAATCATCTAAATCCGATGAGAAAGACACCTGGCCCATTTTCCTCTTTTTTTCCACTCATGCCAATTCTCATCCCTGTATCTGTTGCAACCCAGTTCAGTAGAATAGTGCACCTTCTTACAGACAGATCCAGTTCTCACCTAGACTACTGAAATAATGCCTGATTATAACTAAGGGATCGTTACACAACTGCACACTACTTCATGTTTGTTGGGGGCGTCGGGGTAGCCTAGTGGTTAAAACATTTGCTCGTCACGCCAAAGACCCGGGTTCGATTCCCCAAATGGGTACAATGTGTGAAGCGCATTTCTGGTGTCCCCCGCTGTGATATTGCTGGAATATTGCTAAAAGCGGCGTAAACCCCAAACTCACTCACTCATGGACCTTGTGGGATCCAGGATGAACTAGGTCCCCACCCACCTTGGTAGTCTGATGTGGTGATTTGGCTGATTGCATGTAGTCCTTGGACCAAAATTACTCATTTGCTCACAGTATTTATTGCTTTATCATCTGACTCCGTCATTGACATGCAGACATCTTTTATCATTGGAATATTGAGTGAGGCGTTAAACTACAAACCACCACTAACTGCATCATGATGTAATGTTCAGGTTGGGACCCAGGTCTTGAGTTGATCCAAACACCTCATGGTGGAATAACAGGAATAGGTCTACATGGGGTGGCTTTCAGTGACTCACTCCTGGCTCAGATTGGGTTAGTTGCGGACTACTGGGATATAGGTGGAATATTGTGTGCTACATAACTCTCACTCACTACAAATGATAAGAAGTTTACAGTTTTGATAAGGATTGTTTGAATTTGGAAAATAACAGACAACAGTGCGTAGCTTTCAGCTGTGATAGGACACGGAAGTTATTCTTACGTTTTTGTTGAATGACAACTGTTTTCAAATAACTAACAACTAATCATTGTGTCTTTGATTTCAGGAAGGAAACAAGAAGAAGGAGAGAAACTAGTTTCGGTGGCCGAAGAGAAAGAAGCACATCTTACATGTTTTATGTGGAAGCTCTTGAAAGGACACGCCTATTTGTTTTTTATTCTTTTCTCTTTAGTAGTGTACAATATAGTTTTTTGACGAAAATATCAAAGGAAAAATCAATATTTATCAGAGAAATATTATCAGGAACAGTATTTGAAGGTACATGTCAAAAGATAACTCATTTATGTACACTGAATAAGCCAGTTCCAACAGAAATATGCATGATGATGAGTGATTAGACTGAAAGTGTTTGAGACAAACCACCATCAGAAGTGTGCCTTTGAATTATTTGTAGCATTTACTCAGTAGCTTCTGGATTCATGTAATCTTCATTTGATAAAGCATTCCTTCAAATACTGAATGTACATTTAACAACCACTCTTACAGTAGATTTTGGCTTGTCCTTGTATATTGCACTGATTGCATTCGGATTGATTCACTGGACTCTGCTATTATTTTTTGTGAACCCACTAAGGCAACTCTTGTCCAGCCCACTTGTGTCTTTACATCATCTTGTCAAAGGGTAATGGAGTTCTTCATCCATGTAAACGTTGTTGCAATAATTTAACCCCATCTTCTTCATGGAAATCTGAATGTTTTTATCAACGTAATTTCATTTGGAAGCTGGAAAATAACAATGTGCACAGATCAGTGATCAGTATTTGCTGTTAACGTTGTACACCTTAGGTAGTTTTTATGTGAACACTCAGTGTATGTCAAAGAAATTAGTCCTACTCAAGTTACCTATCTATAATTTGGTTATATATTCGGGTGATCCTGTATGTTATTAAACAAATATTTTCATTCCACGCAGTTGTTCTTAAGTACTCAGTGTTAGTTCACCCTTCCTGCTTTTGATGGCGTTAATGACTGGGTTTTTTCCAAATCTGTTATTTCAATTTTTACATCTGTTTGCTGTAATCTGCATCAGAATTGAATTTTTTTATGTTTTTTTAAAAGTTTTTTTGTATCTAGATGTGACAGCCTGTTGTGATTATTTTTGTGATCCAAATTTGTTGCTTACTATATATGTAGAAATTATATATATTGTATTATTGCAATGTTATTTACCATGGTTACCTTCACTAATGTGTTATTGAGTTCTAGCACAAAATGGTACAACAGCTTTGTTAGGGCTGCAGTGTTAGGAAATAACTAACTCTTGTTAAGCAGACATTTTTGGTTGCATAAGTTTGGGGGGATATCTGAAGTATCATTCTCTAACAAAAGATGACTGAATTATAAATTCTTATTGAAGCGAATGGTTGCTATTGTATATTAAAATGTGATCAGTTGGTACGTTTTTATGTCATAATAGAGAGTAGTCAGCATGCCTGAACTGTTCCATTGTCCAACGTTTGTAACCCTGTGTTGTTACCCTCATTGTATGTGTGAAATATGAATCAATAAACTTTATTCTATCGTATATATATATATATTGTTTATGGACTGTAGTTTCTCAATTATTGTCACGTAAACATGACACTTATGTATAAAATAGTAAATATACATTTCCCTGATCAAGGAAAATGAAAAGTAAACCAAACCATATTTAGAAGTTGTGTAAATGTCAATAGATGAATAGAACTTTGTTGTATTAAAACAAGACCTCAAAGGGTACTAGATACACTGTCTTGAATATTCAGTGAATAGACAAACACTATTTGTATACAGCTATATAGTCTCTGATTATGGTGTTGTATGGTGTTACATGATACAGGGTCCATAGGGATTCTACAAAATCAATTTACCCTGTATTTTTGTGCTTTTAATTTGGGCTAAAACTTCCTACTATCACCAGGGATTGAAGGGATGGTATAAATCAAAATAGGGTCCATGCAGGTAGAAAAGGTACTGTAATTCCCCACTGTCCCTAGTGTGGTGATCTACCTTCAGTTGTTGGCGATCAATAGCCTGTTCTTAAGTTGTGTCGTCCTCTAAAGTTAAACTGTTTTAGATTTAATTACTAGCTTTAAATATGTATCTGTGATAAGCTGGTTGTTTTACAGTCCTTCGTTGACAGGTGTTATAATTTATTTTAATCATTATAAATCTATGATTTGTTTTAGTCACGATATGGCTGAAATATTGCCGATGTGACTTAAAATCTTCACTCACTCACCCACCCACTCACTCACTCACTCACCCATAGGGATTCTGGGGCACCCATCGATAGGGATTCTGGGTCATTACCCAGAAGACTGATAGCGGACAGGCTCTGTAACTTGGTTGATTCACCTTACTGCTACTGTCATCATGGTTATATGTGTGGTTCGCTGCATGCAATATCAATGACTGGATTGTCTGGTCGAGACCGAGGACTTACTTGCTGTCATCGAAGAACTGGACTTCCTGAGAGAAGCTACTGGAGGGTCCAGAAAGTATGAGCTAAATATTAATACTTGTTATTGATCAAGAGGTGTCAAACTTTTGACTACATAGGCAGTATACCTTGGTGTTCAAATCAGAGTCAGGGTGGTGGGGTAGCCTAATGGTTAAAGCGTTCGCTCGTCACGCCGAAGACCCGGGTTCGATTCCCCACATGGGTACAATGTGTGAAGCCCATTTCTGGTGTCCCCCGCCGTGATATTGCTGGGATATTGCTAAAAGCGGCGTAAAACAGTACTCACTCACTCAAATCAGAGTCAAGTGCTTTGTCAAGCCATTGTTGAATGACAGTCTTGTAAATCAGTTGAAGTTGAATCCCAACAGCTATTTTACAACGCTTCTTTCTCCTTGACCCCACAGATTACGATATATAACCCAGTCCAATATTACGCACACAATTTGGCTAATTTAATGTGGGTAAGTTGATTGTACACCGCATTTAGAAATATCAGGGGACACCAGAGTGAGCGTGAATATGGTTTTTCGCCGCTTTTAGCAATATTCCACCAATATCATGGCGGGGAACACCAGAAATGGGTTTCACACATTGTACCCATGTGGGGAATCGAACCCCGGGTCTTTGGCGTGACGAGCGAAAAGAGATTCACGCTATGTACATTTGTACCCATGAAGGAAATCGAACCCAGGTTTTCGGATTGATAGGCGAACGCTTTACCCAACACCCCCACCCTTTGGTCGGGAAATGAAGATGTGTACAAGTTAAGTTAGTCAAATGTACCCAACCCTCTGCATAGAATCTATGTATTCCATGTGAGGGATGAGTGAGTGAGATTATTATACGCCGCTTTTAGTAATATTCCACCAATATCACGGCGGGGAACACCAGACATGGGCTTCACACATTGTACCCATGTGGGGAATCGAACCTGGGTCAGCAGCGTGACGAGCGAACGCTTTAACCATTAGGCTACCCCACCGCCCATGTGAGTGATGAAGCTCAAAATAACTCAATCTGTTCGATCCCTTGAGTCGCATCGTACGACAAGGATGGGTTGCAGAAGACCAATTCTAACCCGGATCTTGGCAGGTCCACAGAACATGAATACACATAAGTCTTGGAAATCATTCCGGTGCACTTCGGGCTTAGTCTACCACATATATTTCAACGCCATGATGTAAAAGACAAACAGTTTAAAGCGATGACAAGCTAAAACTAGCTCATTCGTTTGTAAAACAGTGCAAACAAAGAGACCTGAGGGTGCTTCCGTATAGTGAAGCATTCGTACAATCAACACACGTTCCCGTGAGTTTCGAAACAATTTTTCGTAGAACGACCATGTCTTTGAAAGCAGCATCATACTCAAAATCGTTTTGTGTTTGACAGGTTGTTAATTGTTGTGTCGGTGTAGTTGTGGTCGGTTTGGATACAGTTTGTTGTTTTACGCCGCACTCAATGAGACCGTTTTTATACACTTTTACGTTATTAAAACCGCGACGCAAGGATAGTGAGGGAGTTTGGTTTTACGCTGCTTTTAGTATTACTCCAGCAATATCACGACGGGGCACACCAGAAATGGGCTTCACACATTGTATCCATGTGGGGAATCGAACCCGGGTCTTCGGCGTGACAAGCGAACGCTTTAACCACTAGGCTACCCCGCTGCCCGACGCTGGGATAGCGCAGTCTCGATGCGTAGACACTTCCACGGACAATCATGACTATCGATGTACTCAAAGTCCAGTTGTGTGACGAGGCAAAACAGTAATAGTGATTGATATTATGGTCAACAGTCCATGCAGTCTGGCTGTGATATCACGCAGCCAACCAAACCATCGAGGCTGCTCAACCGACCCACTGAGTCAGACCCCTGTAGGCGAGAAGTGTCGACAATGCATAACACATTTCAGTGAGTGAATGTGTTTAACGCCGTTTTCAGAAATATCCCAGCAGTATCACACCGTCGGGATTAGACAACAGAAATGGTTTAACGATGCTGGGAATCGAACTCGGAATTTGGCGTAATAAACGAACGGTTTAACCACAACGGTGGACATGTGTAACACACATACGTTACTCAAGTTGAAAAAGTGAGTGAGTGAGTTGGGGTTTACGCCGCTGTTAGCAATATTGCAACAATATCACGGCGGGGGACACCAGAAATGACCTTCACACAAGGTGCCCGTGTGGAGCCTTCTACGTGACGAGCCAACGCTTTCACCACAAGGCTACCCTACCGCCCCAGTTGAAAAAAGGAAACAAAACTGGAAAGATATTATACTTCATGAAAAGGTGGTTCGTTAAAGTGGTGTTGACAAAACATAATAATGCAAGTGACAATTCCTAAACTCCGCATACCGTTCACAATGTTAGTGAGTGAGTGTGGGTTTACGCCACTTTTAGCAATATTCCAGCAATATCACGACGGGGCACACCAGAAATGGGCTTCACACATTGTGCCCATGTGGGGAATCGAACCCGGGTCTTTGGCGTGACGAGCCAACGCTTTAACAATTAGGCTACCTCACCGCCCCCGTTCACGATGTATTCTGAGTGAGTGAGTGAGTAAATATTACTTACTCCGCGTCGGCAGTTTTTCAGCAATTCGCGGCGAGGATGTCATCTGGGAATTAGGTTTAATTCAGAAAACCCAGCCTAGTAGAGCGAGCGCATTTACGACTGGCAAGATGGGTATTTGTGAGCGAGTTAATGGCACTTGCGCAGTGAAATAGCGCCTTTATTATAGGCTTCCAAATAGTTTTCATGCCTGTAAAAGATATTATCTAAAATAGTGGTCGATAGTCGGACATCGACCCCTGACACTCAAGATCACACCAGTCTTCTGTATAAATGCAGGCTTTCCGTGTGCAGTAGTCAGTAACATCCGAGCCTGAATGGGAAAGTGAATATTGTTGTATGCCGCAGTGAAAAACATCCATCTTTATGACGCCAAAATGAGCCAAAGTTTCCCATAAGATTCAAATTATCGCCATGGTCTGAAAATATTTGGGTCTAGACAACGAGTGATTGACAGTATGAGCACTGGCTCGCGAGGGAAGTGGATAATTGATTTTATGAGCACATAACGATATTATATGCCACAGCTGGATAAGTCTGAAAATAACTAAGGGTTGATAGCATGAACACACAGCAAACAACTATTTGGGACAAGAACAACACACGATAAACCAGGCCCTGATTGCACTCTGTTCAGCGGAATCAGGGACAGTGGAGAAGCCTAGTGGTTAAAGCGTTTGCTCGTCACGCCGAAGACCCGGGTTCGATTCGCCGCAACGTGTGAAGCCCATGTCTGGTGTCCCATGCGGTGGTATTGCTGGAATATTGCTACAACCGGCCTAAAACGATATTCACTCACTCACTGAGCACAATCACAGCCG
Source organism: Haliotis rubra (assembly GCF_003918875.1). Taxonomy (NCBI): domain Eukaryota; kingdom Metazoa; phylum Mollusca; class Gastropoda; order Lepetellida; family Haliotidae; genus Haliotis; species Haliotis rubra. The sequence goes on from NW_025767679.1 coordinate 242,818, forward strand.
CAATGGTTAAAGGTGCCCTCAAAAATATTCGTACTGGTTTCGCACATGCGCTCTTACAGTCAGCGCAATGGTAATTTTAGACTGTCTCACAGTCCCTGAACCATATTATTTCCCTTTCCACCCAACTCTTACTGTAATGCAAATGCCCTAAATTAAGTAAGTCTAGATTTTCCACGGGTTTTGAATCTCGCACCATACTGTGGCTCCTTTCTTGTTCTTTGTTTCTGTCAAAATTACATATTTTCAGAGACTAGGCGTTGGTGTAGGACGATTCTTTATCTGTCTTTCCATCTGTCATTAAAATATTTACACAGTTCACTATTTGTTACGAGGGAGGAGTGCAAAGAGAGGAACAGCCAGGTGTGCGAGAAAAGATGGAGGCACAGGAAAATGAATCAATAATTTTGTCGGCACTTGTGCTCGTGCTTCTCGTACACCTGGCTGTCCCTTTCTCTGCACTCCTCCCTCGTAACAAATAGTGGACTGTGTCAATATTTTAATGATAGTTTGTTAAACAACTTTTTTATTATTAGGACATAAATCTGCAAAAAGCTCACGGAGTTGGTCTGATGTTTTGATAATGATCAGCGTTTCATTGAGTATTATGTTTATTAGTTTCGAGTTAGATTGCAACGGCCCGCTTATAAGATGAAACTCTTTTGCAAAGAAGACGTGTTTTTCCTTTAGTTTCCGAAACCGAGAGGCACCGACACGCAAGCGAATAAACAAACAGGCGGTAGTCTGATGTTGATGTAAAGTCTACCAAACTTCACATTAACGAATTTACTTACGAAAATTACTTTCAGGAGATGTTTCTTTTCCCCCTTTTGTTTGTCGTTTAACGCCGCATTCGGTAATCTTCTACTTATATTACGGCGATATGTAAATAATCGGGTCTGGGCCAGACAATCCAGTGATTGACATCATGAGCATCGACCTACCCAACTAGGATACAATGACATACATCAACGAAGTCAGCGAGCCCGACCCTCCGATTTCGTTAGTGGCTTCTTACCAATTCCAACACAAATCTTCACGAATATTATCTCGTTGTCATGTGCGAGAACACAATTAGACAACAGCAGTGTCAAAAATGAACCATTACCCGAACGATTGAAAAGGAAATAACGGCAAACGTGAAAGATCTAACATGAGTGAGTTTAGTTTTACGCCGATTTTAGCAATATTCCAGGAATACCACGGCGGGGGACACCAGAAATGGGCTTCACACATTGGACCCATGTGGGGATTCGAACCCGGGTCTTCGGCGTGACGAGCGAACGCTTTAACCACTAGACTACCCCACGCCCCATCTAACATGAAATATACTGCTACTGAATATATCAGATTGAAACGATAGAAGCCTTTGTGCCTCAACGCCTACACCGTTCACAGGATATTATGTGTTCCTTGTCAGCAATGAACCGTTATCCCCAAAATGATAAAAAAAATTAATGAAAATATGATATATCTGATTTGACATAAACGGCTACTGAATATATAAAACTAAAGTGATGGATGCACATGGACGTCAAAGAACTTAATAACACAAGACACTATTTCTGCTTTGTCAGTGACACGATCTTTCATTGTTATACTCGACAGCTGTCTCTTTGATATAATATGAATAGCTGCGGTCATAAACAACCGCTATATTGCACAAACGATTGAACTCTGAACTACGAATAGTGCCACTTTACCAATGTTGCCTCTCTCTATACAGTTCAGATCGGATCATTCAAGATCAGTGAGAGGATGCGTTTTGGTAAGTAGACACATGTTCCCCTAAATGGTAAAAATGTTACCCCCAAAAAACATATACCGTTTCTCAGAATGTAGTGAACTGGAAAACTGAATGTTCTACAGCATAACGTCTTTTTGTGTCTACAAATACAATTTTCGACACTTTCACAATGTGTTTTCATCTCAAGCGAAGATTACAGACGCATCCACGCACACGCACCCGCACGCAGAATATTAAACGAATGGTCCTGTCTTGTTGATATCTTGAAAGAAAGATGGCAGGTCTCAGTTGCTGTGTGTAGGAAAACCAGAGTTGGTTTTCGAAGCCGTCTATACACCGCGTCATCTCTCCTCACGAGAAATGATCCTTCTGGATTGTACATGAATATCAACAGTGAACTGAAGCCCGGATTATTGTCAACCTTGCTCTGTTTTCCTCAATCGGAAATTGATTAATTGATTCTGTTGTTTTCTACACCCGTGAAGACCCGGGTTAGAGTTGGTCTTCAGCAACTTGTAAGAGGCGACTAACGGGATCGGGTGGTCAGGCCCGCTGACTTGGCTGACACATGTCATCGTATTCCATTTGCGTAGGTAGATGCTCATGTCACTGGATTGTCACTGGATTGTCTTTCCAAGCTACATGTAAATAATCGAGTCTGGACCAGACAATCCAGTGGTCAACAGCATGAGCATCAATCTACACAATTGGGATACTATGCCATGTGTCAACCATGTCAGCGAGCCTGACCACCCGATCCCGTTAGTCGCCTCTTATGACAAGCATGGGTTACTGAAGATCAATTCTAACCCGGATCTTCACGGGTTCAGGCGTTAGTAAAAGATATTTACTGTCATTAAGTGTCTCACAAACACCAGTCATACATCAACCAAGGACGTTTGAGCCGAACGCAATGCCGTGTTTGTGGGACCATTGACGATTACACACCCGACAGTGTATGGTAATTTATTTTGAATTCGTATATTTCTATGCTTACGTAAAAAGGCAATTGCTTGGAATCAGAACATACAAAATGTATTTAAAGACATATGTAAGAGTTCCATGTAAAGTTAGTGGGTGAAGATTGCCGTGTCTTTTAGACGTGTTACATCGGCATCTTTGATACAAAGGTTTGACTGTGAAAATGTATAGGAATCGAATCCGCGAGTTTGACGTGATGAACGAACGCCCCATCCACTTTGCCATTTTCGCATATGTAAAGTTGACTGTATATGAGTTTTTTTGTCTCCTGGCTTACTCTTTTTTTTCAAAACTGTAGTCGAAATAAACAAAGCATTGAAAAATTAGAAACGTGTATATGTCAATAACATTTGGACAGAATTGTAATTATCGAATTGTGAAGTGAAAAACATGCAATTCAAATTATTAACCAGCTGTCTATATTAAAAACACATGATTATTTTTCATCACTGAATTCATACTAAAGATTAATGTGAAAAACAGGACATTTGTCAATTTGGGGTGACGGATCCTTAACCCAAAGCAACCGCCTACTAACAATTATTCCATCTTAAAGCCTGCTGAGAATAATCAAATGACAGCGCTGTTCATTTCATGGTATATATGTGCCACGTCCAAACCGGCATTGAAGTTTCAGACTAGTGAAATCAATATTTTCTCAGTAGTGTAACTTGTAGCAGCGATACTGTAGCAGATCAATGACTGAAACTTGGCATCAATCAAGTGCCGTCTACATCCACGTTGGCGTCAGTTGACACGAGCCGCTAATCGAACACGCCTCCTTGCTGTGACGGAAATCCCATGGAAGACTGCGTGGTGGTCTTGGTGGCTGTGATTTGCACAGGTCTAGTTGAGAGAGCACGATATGATTCAAATTACAGTCTGATCGATACTTTGTTATGTGGGCATGGTCAGCGAGAACTACTTAAGTGACCACGGGAAAATGGCCAGTTGATACTTGACCAAGGAAGAGAGTTGGACGCTCCTATGAGAAATCTCACCATGAGATGCGACACCTCAGAAGTTTTCACTCGTGGAACTTTGGAGATATTTCTTTTGGACTAACAAATTGGGATTACATTAATTCTCGAGGAAATAGTGATGACTCTGTATCATAAATGCAAGACTTTTATTCAATAGTGTGTGATTTGATCATCTCTGGTTCCAACAGACACGGTGGAGACATTTTATTAAAGATACTCTTGAAAGTTTGAATCTTTTGCATAACGGTGTTTTGATCAGATATTCTTTTACAAAATCGACCGGGAGAACGCCACAAACTAGCGTCTTTTTATCCCTTCGACGAAGATTTAGTTTAAATTGCAACTGATAATGTGGACAGCTGTTGGTTCCTGCGATCATCAATGTACAACTGACTGATCTTTTAACAGTTTTTGAACAAAATTTAAAGTAAAAACTTGATGGGAAACTTACTAGTCAAAGACGAAAATGAGTTCGAACCTTCGTACCAAGAACAATAGCTTTGATCATCAAAGGACAACACGCAGAGAAAAATAAGAGAATTATTTTTTTTCCTGACTAAACATCACATCATCGTACATTTTTCTTCTCCTTTGGGAAACTCCTTTGGCTAGAACTGTTCAGAAACTCCTTGAAAAGAGACATGACAAGTATTATGAAAGGTGCGAACATGTTTCATCACAGGTGAAAATAACATTAGTCTTGTTAAATGACACTCTTGATTCCTGATCCCGTGCATCGGAGCAACAACGCATAGCTTGGGATCACCTTTGTGCAATATTACATGCTTTGTTGAGGAATGTGGAGGTCAGCCGAAAACATTGCTCAGAAATAAAAGCTTTTTCCTTCATCAAATGTGCATCGCGAAATTCAGTGGTGATCATCACTTGAATTCCACATCTTTGAGAGCCTCTTTCTGGAGCGTCTAGAAAATAGGATAAAATCGTATTTCTTCGATGAGTACATCAGTTTGGAGGTAAGAATCTTTTAATTTTGTATTTTTGCTAAAGATGAACGCGAAGTAGAATGTTGGTATCCAGAACAAACGCTTCATCGGCGTCAGAGAGTTTTGTTAAAGAAACTGTTCAGATGAAGATGTATATGTATGTAATTTTCTTGCCGGTGATATCAAATTCATATTTGTGACACCTTTTTGTGCTGCAATATTGGCATTGCGATAGAGGCAGGGGTGTCCTGTACTAACGTTCAAGAATATATACGGTAGTAGGATATATTAACAATGGTACCGAGTATTACTAATCACCCAAACACACAATATCATCCCCTATGTGAATACAACTGTTATGCTTTTGAAAGACGCCATGATGGAAGAAGTTAACCTTCAACAAGGTTCTTTGTGTGTGCGTGTTTGTGTGTGTTTGTGCGTGCGTGTGCGTGTGTGCGATAAACTTCAGGACATGTATTTTCATGTAGTTTTAGTAATGATCCCTTTCATGATAAGGAAATATGCCCTACGCCCCTTTCCTTCTCATGTTTCAAAGATTTTTAAAAGGTATAATTGAAAAAAAAATGTTGCATTATTATGTATTGATCGGGGCAAAAAGCTTTAATCATCCTGATTGGAAAGAGCTACTTCTCCCGCTCCTTTGAGTTACGTTTCCATTAGCAACACAGTTTTCCTTAATTTTGTGGGATTTTTTGCCTTTGTTTTGAGTGATACTTTTAAAAAGTAGATTCTCTGCTAATTCTGTAGCCGTTCCACATCGATGGGTTGTTTAAAGGTTTTGCTTGAAATATCCCTCATACCCATCACTGCATTAACACGTTGTGAGAAAAAAATGCATATTTTATTCTGGTTTTCATTCGTTGTTAGCTGAAGCAAAGGTAATTTACGTACCCATCTTTTATTCAAAGGTCAAGGTCACTTTAAAGGTCATACCCAAGGAGAGATTGCTAAGATTGTAAAACAATTTCTATGGAGGCTAAAACGTTATATGTCACACTTGTGGTTGGTTTCGAAGTGTTTTGTTTGTAAATGACTTTCAAATTCTTTTTGGTCACTTTGAAGGTCGCACGAAGATGAACCTTTGGATGAAATTTTCCTTTCTTCTGGGTGTATGATTTGAGGGATGGAGGTCGCTCGACAATTTTTTAAAACATTTTATTAATGTGAAGATTTACCTAAATCATATTGTACCAACCCAAGTAAATCTAAATTCAAATTCCCCATGTCATCACCAGACTGTAAACTTATCAATAATTTAGCTAGCTTTATTTATCATGCAATGCATCTAAGATGTAAAACTTATTCATTTGTACTGTACACACCATGTTTTGCCATGTACAATGTAACCTATGTAGTTATAGGCCGTGGGCCTACACTTCTGTAATATAGAACTGAACGTACATTGTATAATGTGAAGGTCCCGCCAGCGTTATCAACATTATCACATGTAACTATGGTGATTGAGTATTAAACACATGCGACGCCTATGTGACCTAGATTTGTGACGGAAGTGTTGGTTCGTCACAAGGTCCAACTGTTATTCCCGCAGGGTAACAATTTGTTGTCCATTCCTGCTGGTCCGCGTCGTAATATTGCTGAAATATTCAATACGTAAAACGATACCTACTTACAATATCCATTGGTGAATGCATTCCCATACAGTGCAAGCTCGGTATATCAGCCCATAATCTTAATCTCATGTACCATTGCATTTGCGACCGCCTCCGTCGTGTAGTAGTTAGAGCATCCGCCCGGAGAGCGGAAGGTCGCGGGTTCGATCCCCGACCGCGTCATACCAAAAGACGTTAAAATGGTACTTGTTGGTCCCTGCCTGGCGCTCGGGATTAATGGGTACAACAAGGACTGGTCGGCTCGGAGTCAGTATAATGTGTCTGAGTGGGGTATTCATGCTTCACTGTGTCATGGTATCTCAGTGGGCTAGCACTATAAAACCAGCTTAAGTCTGGGCTAGTACAGGCAGCCGCACATACACACACGCGTGCACGTCGTCATATGAGCGAAATTTTCTCAAGCACGACGTTAAACCCAATTTCACCTCACCTCACCATTGCATTTCAATAGACACCGTCATATCGATATGATAATGTTCGCAACTTGTCGCTTCTAACCATGACTAACAGCTCAGTCACTTCCTTACGGTTTACATTTTACACAATATGTCGGGGCGGTGGGGTAGCGTTGTGGTTAAAGCGTCCGCTCCTCACGCCGAAGACCCAGGTTCGAATTCCCACATTGGTACAATGTGTGAAGCCCAATTCTGGTGTCCCCCGCCGTGATATTTCTGGAATATTGCTTAAAGCGGCGTAAACCATACTCACTCACTCACAATATTTCATCACGCCAAAGACCTACCATTGATGTGTACGAGGAATTGGTCATGAAAATTCTGAATTTCATATCAGTGGGATGATAAAAGCCATTTCAAAATCTTAAAATGTTCAATGTAAAATGAGTATTCAAATCATTTCATAGTTGCTTGCTCGGTATTGAATCGAATTTTTTTGACTGTAACAGTAAGAATGTGCCATATTTGTAGCAGTGAGGTTCTGATGGTGCTTGATGTTGTCCAGTGTGTAAACTGTACCTGTCATTTCACTTAACCTGGATGCAAACACTTTTGTTAAACAACTTTCAAGTGTATACTTTTTTGTCTGTATATTTATTTTGCTGGTATTAAATGTTTTCGTAACTTGCAAAGTGATAATGATAAACTCTTCACATGTCTCTTTGGGTCTCTTCACATGGTCTCTTACGGGTTTGTACGAGCTGAAGGCTGTCACACACCTCTTCACAGTCATCAGTGCCAGGTAACTGTGGCTGGTAAAATCCCGTATATCCTTCAGCGACGTGTATACGAATTATGTGATCAATTACAGGAATGGACATCATGTACCGTCACATCTAAGTTTATTTTTCTAAGAATCTATATTTCTCTTTGGTAATGTATGTTCAAAGAAAGTAATAGAGGACATTTCCAATCGTGACGCGCAAGTGACAAAGATTATATCCGATGCAGTACCCTTTTTTGTCATAAACCATTTTTGCCCGTGCTTTACATGTGAATAATTGACCTGCCCTTGCATGTCTTTGTGACTGGTGCAACCGGTAGACAGGATACGTTTATCGTTTTTAGCAAACACCTCGCGTCCACTATATGATAGTGCTATGCTATGCTATGTATGATTTGGAATCGAGCAGTGGAATTTGAGTTTATCAGAGATTTCTTATGAAACTGGAATCTTTAGCTGATTTTAGCCTTCTCTAATATTGGTCCGTAGCTACCATAGACAGGGTATGAAACAGAAACGATTAGGACGAATTTGTCATCAAAACCTGCCGTAGGGCTTTTTCTGTTTGAAGTTCCTTTATGAGAGGAACTGTAACGGGATATCTCTGAAAACAAAACCATCAATGATTTTATCCTTGCCATGCTCATAATACACACAAGTTACATTTATTACCACTTCAAGTTTCTAGATCTCATATTATAATGCCCACTGATTTAATGAAATCTTTCTAACCATCCATAATTAGATCTCAACATCGATGTTGTAAATGAGGATGGATGGACACAAACAAGGCTTGGTATTTCCTCCGAAAAATGAAATTAATATTGATTACAAACAAAAGAGTACCGGAATGTTCTGCTGTCTCAGGAAATCTGTCACAACACGAGCGACATGTGGACGTGCATTATCTTGCTGAAGCGTGAAGTTACCTCTCTGTCCTTGAATGAACGGCTGCACATGAGGCCCAATGATCTCATCCCTGTATCGCAGACCTGTCAGATTGCCATTGACAATGACAAGTTGTGTCCGACCATGAGATGTGATGACTCCCCATACCATAACGCTTTCGCCACCAAACTGTCGACGTTGAACAACGCACGCGTCAGCATACCGTTCACCTCGCCGTCTGTACACCCTTGCCCTGCCATCTGAGCTGTCCAGATGAAATCTCGACTCGTCAGTGAACAAAACACCATCCCAATCTAGTCTCCTGTACCGTAGATGCTGTCTGCACCAGGCAAGACGTGCCTGTCGGTGACGTTGGAGCAAAATTGGACGTATTGCAGGCCGTCGGGGCCGGATGTTGTGCTCACTCAGTCGGTTCCGTACAGTCCTGGAACTGATTGGACGTAAGCCAGGAATGGTCCGAGCAGTCAAACTGGCAGTCTGGAATCGATTCCTTAGATGGGTCAGCCGAATGTGGTTGTCTTGCTGACGTGACGTCAAGCGTGGACGGCCGGTCCGAAGCAAATCTCTCGTGTTCCCATTATGTTGAAAACGTCCTCATAGAGATGAGATCGTGTTTCGACGGACACCAAAATGTCTGGCCACTTCATTTTGGGCCATTCCAGTCTCCAGCATACCCACGGCGCGGAGACGCTGATTTTCTGTAAGCCGTGGCATGACGTACGCGCAGTTTAGGTTGAAATTAACGTGTTTTCCACAACATTCAGAGGCTAGAGAATAATCAACCGTTCTTCAATTTTCAATATCAGGTGTGTGAACTTCAGGTGTCAAAAGCATGCAAAAAGTGAGTAAGTTCATTGTGCACAAAGTGCACGTGCCACGCGCGATATACTGAAAATGTACGTATTGAACGAAATGCTAAATATGTTTGTGTTATCCTTGTTTATCCTTTCGTATAAATATTCAACGTCAGTGCAAAACACTACTGAATCTTTCCGGTCCCGAGAAACGTATTCCATTTTATGTAAAGGGCAAACAAGTAGATGAATAGATCACTGAAAATCAGTTATGACACCAGGTGTTTCTCGTTATTCACTGTATACGATTTAGGACGTGATGAGTGGCCTTGTCGTAAAATGCGCCGAGTTGTGTCCCTTGAGCGTCCCAGACACCTGTGATCGGGAATTTGAATCTCGCATTGGTCCTGATTATGTTTATAGTTTGACAGCGTCATTGACAGCACCATCTGCATCACTCCATCATTGTCTTCATCACCAAGCTGACCACGCCATAATTGACAAATACCCTCTCGCTCTTACAGTTGTAATGAAAATCCTTTGGAGCAATTTCAACTGAACTTCACAATATACAATCTTACAATCAAAATTATTTAGGTCATATGAAATATTGACTTGCATACGCGTTTTCGGATTCAAATCTTAAAATAAGTATGGATAATTACATCATATAATTTATTCATATTCGAAGTCATCGAAAGTTCAAGATTCATTATAGGTATATTTATTGGACCTCGGGAGATGGTGATATGCACTAACAAGATATGCAGTATCGTGTTAAATTAGCTAGCTGATGAATAAATTATACTTTCAACAGTTCATAGTCTTGTTTTGGTGGTCAGTTCCATCTAAACTGGGAAATCTAATTAAGTCTTGGTTGTCATCGTACATTGACGTTTACTGGTCTCTTAGTGATGGTGACACAGCTTGGTCTATTAAAGTTGGTCGGTTTACAGTTGCCATCAGCAGATGTAGCCGTGAGGGGAGACAGAAATACGACTCCATCTGGGGACATACAGAGACGAGTGGTGGTCACTAACACTACACCGCATACGTCTTCTTCAACGTCGACGTCTGCAGTTTCTGACGTTGAAGACACCATTTCTATGTCGAGTTGCCACATTGATATTAATGTTAAACGAAACCTTTTGTCTAAAGTCCATTGTTATTGCTTTGCCTAACGAAGAGATTTCGATTCATGCATATAAAGAAACAGATCGGTAAAAGGTGATGCACAATTGGTCTTCGTGAAGATGTTCACTTCCAAAATAAATACCATATCTGTAAAATTCGCATGTATGAGAAAGACCTATATTGAAATATTTCTAAGTATACTTAGGTCGTCATTTACTTTTATTTTGGACAAATTGTCCCACATCTTTGAATACAGATGGGGCGGTTGCGTAGCCAAGTGGTTAAGTAGTGAAGACCTGGTTTCATGTATGAGAAAGTCCTATATTGAAATGTTTCTAAGTATACTTAGGTCGTCATTTACTTTTATTTTGGACAAATTGTCCCACATCTTTGAATACAGATGGGGCGGTTGCGTAGCCTAGTGGTGAAGTAGTGAAGACCTGGTTTCATGTATGAGAAAGTCCTATATTGAAATGTTTCTAAGTATACTTAGGTCGTCGTTTACTTTTATTTTGGACAAATTGTCCCACATCTTTGAATACAGATGGGGCGGTTGCGTAGCCTAGTGGTGAAGTAGTGAAGACCTGGTTTCATGTATGAGAAAGTCCTATATTGAAATATTTCTAAGTATACTTAGGTAGTCATTTACTTTTATTTTGGACAAATTGTCCCACATCTTTGAATACAGATGGGCGGTTGGGCAGCCTAGTGGTGAAGTAGTGAAGACCTGGTTTCATGTATGAGAAAGTCCTATATTGAAATATTTCTAAGTATACTTAGGTCGTCATTTACTTTTATTTTGGACAAATTGTCCCACATCTTTGAATACAGATGGGGCGGTTGGGCAGCCTAGTGGTGAAGTAGTGAAGACCTGATTTCATGTATGAGAAAGTCCTATATTGAAATATTTCTAAGTATACTTAGGTTGTCATTTACTTTTTATTTTGGACAAATTGTCCCACATCCAGACATCTTTGAATGATTTCAGATGGGGTCATTTAATTTTATTTTGACAAATTCATCCCACATCTTTGTTGGTTGGGTAGCTTAGTTGTGAAGTAGTGAAGACCTGATTTCATGTATGAGAAAGACCTATATTAAAATATTTCTAAGTATACTTAGGTTGTCATTTACTTTTTATTTTAGGCAAATTGTCCCACATCTTTGAATACAGATGGGCGGTTGGGTAGCCTAGTGGGGAAGTAGTGAAGACCTGGTTTCATGTATAAGAAAGTTCTATATTGAAATATTTCTAAGTATACTTAGGTCGTCGTTTACTTTTATTTTGGACAAATTGTCCCAAATCTTTGAATACAGATGGGGTCGGTTGGGTAGCCTAGTGGTGAAGTAGTGAAGACCTGGGTTCGATTATTATTATTATAGGATATTTATATAGCGCACATATCCACGCACTAGTGCATGCTCAAGGCGCTGGTATTTTTTCCCTAGATCATTGGATGTCAATGTCAACTGCACATCGTATTAGCAATCTCAACTCCCTGGGGAGTATACAACTCTTGCTGCCACTAGGCGCACCGATTTATTGTGGCTTTCTCATCCTAACGAGGTTTCACCACATGGTTACAATGTGTCAAGCACATTTCGGGTGCCCCCCGCCGTGATATTGCTGGAATATTGCTAAAAGCGGCGTAAAACCATACTCAATCACAGATGAATACAGATGACTGTATCTATGTCTCACCGCCTACAGTGAACAAAGCCCATGGCTCATGCTTTTAAGCTTTTACTTCAGTTTACCATGAAGTATAGTGTTGTGCAAAGTTGCAAAAATCGAATGTTTTGACATAATTTAACTTGGTTCCATTCGGAAAGTGCAGCAATTCAAGCAAATCCTTTGAGAATCGACGCGATATTAACTCTACATGTGTCGAATACGTTTGGTGACTATAAAGAAAAACTTCCCTTGCTAATATTAAGGATTATTTGAGACAAGGATTTGGTGTAGATTGCTAGGTCGAACAATATATATCTCTTTGTATTTTTAAGGAGCTTCTGAATAAAGTATATACGCGGAATGGGCATGGCTTCGGGTTTAAGTGTGTAGCGAAATGTGTTGATTGTACTGATGCGTGGTTTGGGCAGAATCTGTTTTTACTCACATGATTTCGGCTTATACAAGAAGATACCACGTCACCAGACGATCAGAAGAACCTCAATTGAATTCGAATCGCTTCATTCATAATAGACTGACAAGCCAATATCTGCTCCTGTATCAATCCGATGTATACAGAACTAATTCCAAGTGATCTTTAATAGAGAGACTGTCCTTTTTGTGAGAGTTACCATCTCCATCTTCATATTCATGGTCACGTCCAATTTCACACCAGTCACAGACAGACAGACAGAGAGAGAGAGAGAGAGAGAGAGAGAGAGAGAGAGAGAGAGAGAGAGAGAGAGAGAGAGAGAGAGAGAGAGAGAGAGAAAGAGAGAGACATTGGATACATATTACAACATAACCAGCGCCAGCAGGAGACAACACACACACACACACACACAGACACACATTTGATACATATTACAACATAACCAAGGTCAGATGTCTGTGATGCCACTCTATATAATGTTTTTGTAATATTGTAAACAATATCTCCAAGCCCCATCAAGAAAATAAACAAACTGTAATCAAAAGGACACACGAAGGAAATGCACTTTATTATACAACGGCTAATGTTTCAGGTGCGATAAACTGATTCGATCCGATAAACAAGATGACACAGCAGAAACTACTTTCAAAATCTATACATCGATGAAATGCAATACGAACCAAAGTGCTTGATCTCTCTCTCTCTCTCTCTCTCTCTCTCTCTCTCTCTCTCTCTCTCTCTCTCTCTCTCTCTCTCTCTCTCTCTCTCAATCTGTCTCTCTCTCTCTCTCTCACCTCGCCTCACCTAGGTGGATATACAAACGGGAGAGAGATAGTGTGCGTGAGTGTGTGTGTGTGTGAGAGAGAGTGTGTGTGTATGTATATGTGTGTGAGTGAGTAATTGTGTGAGGGGATGTGCATGCGGATGATTTACCAATTGTTGCTTAGCATTATTCAAATGATTTTCCGCCGTTACTGTCAAATTCATCTCAGAACACAGTAGAAACCCCGGACCTCTGTATCTCAGCAAGGTCCCTATTGTCAACATAACTACAACAACTGCGTGTCATCTAGGACACTTGGCCCTCGACTCTGTGATTGACGTTTTCTCTTCCACAAGCAAGTCCACAAGCAAGATCCATAATCCGAAACACTGTATTCACCATGATAATCTCAACAACAACGACGGCGTCGACAAAGATAACGACGTCGACCATCATGATAATAACACTGCTGTAACCATAATACGTGTTCGTTGATATGTGCTTAGCTGCCAGTTTCAATATAGAATTTAAACCAGTGGGCGGGATAATTAAGTTGTACATGACAACATATGCGTCATTGCAGCAACGATTAAAAACTGTGTCTATCTTAAAGCACAGAATTATGGAACGCGATTATAGTTACACACAGTACAGCAATGTAAATATGTTTTTTATCAGTTCATCCTCGTGTTGCTCACAAAAAGGTCCATGTGTTTAATGAGTTGACGCTGAAGTTCATCGGAATGTTAAAATCATTATAAGGCACTTAGTAGTTGCCTGAGTAATACACAAACAACCTTTACAAAGCTACACTGTTCAAACATAACGCTGTTTACTGAGAGTAAATGCGCGATCCTTTGTTTTTGTACGTTTCACAAAGTCTTCTTGAGACTGACTGACTTTACAGTTCTGTATTGTAGCGAAGACTGAGCGCACAGCCCCATTAAAGATGTCGATAGTAGCATAACAGTTAATAGCATGTTTACAAAGCATGATGAATGGATTTTGTAAATATCACTTAACCTTTACAACATGGCAGGATGTTAATTTATTGACAGTTAAAGCAAATGGTATTACTGATTTTATTCTAGATGCATTTAGTTGATAATTTTTTGCTCTATCAAGCATGCATAAGTATTGTTAACTTTTAGAAATGTACCGAAAAAGATCTTTCATTACATGTTTATTACATATTCTTAGTGATATATTTAAAACAACTTTTTAAATCTGCACAGACAACTTTACTCAGTTGATGGATGTTCTTAAGGCCTTAAAAATGAGAAGACATATCTCGTGAACAATGGTACTGTAAAAAACAGGCATTAAATGTGTGCATACGAATATTTCACAACACATCTTAGTGTGGGGCGTATTTATCATATCTGATACATGTACACCCGTGAAGTTCCGGGTTAGAACTGGTCGTAAGTAACCAATGCTTGTCGTAAGGTTCACCTAACGGAATCGAATAGTCATTCTCGCTGACTTGGTTGATGCATGTCGCCGTGCCCCAATTGTATAGATCGATGCTCATGATGTCAGGCACTGCATTGTCTGGTCCCGTCTCAATCATTTACAGACTTTCGCTGTCTGTGTCTAAAAGTCGTGGAAAGCGTTAAAATATATGTTTTAATGAAATAACTGAAGAGTAGTGCTTCCTCGAAACGCTGAAATCGGATTAGAAATGTTTGGACTTAACCTTTCGGGGTTATTCGCTGTTCTTAAAATCCTAAATATGCTGAAAATACCCAAAGCTTCGTAATCATTCATAGACTCATCTGATAATTTCATCTCTTGGTTATACAGATCAAGCTGGTCAAACATGGGCTGCTACATTGGTCAAACATGATGTTTTCCGTAATCGTAAGAAATCTCTACTGAAAATATATGTCATTGTCAAAAGTTTATTTTTATTTATTTAAGTCATTTTAAATCTAGTTAAGACACATGTGTGCGTATCCTGCACCAGTGGAGCCACCTCTCACACACACATATGCATTTCCATAAGCAAATACAATCACTTTACGATTCCGACTTCATCATAAGCATACGTATATGAATCAAATATCAAATAATGATGATACCAGGTGTTCACGTAAAGGTGAGCATGTCATGTCCCAACACAAACATCCGTCATAAACACACGCAAACACAAGTAAATATTGTGACATACTTTTGTCACTTACGATTCAAATGTGGAAATGACCTCGACATGTTTACCATAAAACTGTTTGAAAGCTTCACTCGGACCATGAATGGCCCGCTCCTGATGAAAAGCATTTGTAAAAGAGTCGTAGCTTTCTCTTTGCATTTTTCTTAGAATGATCATGTTCGATCGTACGTCAAAAGTTGTGAAATGCCAAATAATGGATCTGCTGAAATCTTGTCGGCGTAAAAGTAAACTAACTATTTGAGTCATCCCTCTTGAAATATACTCATGCCAATAATGGTTGTCACCCCCCTTCCCACCCCATCCCCCCTCTCCAATAAAAAAAATTGAAGGGGGTGACAACCATTATTGGCATGAGTATACAATTTGTTTATCTCTCTGATTTTTTATACATAGGCCTAGATCTGAAATAGTTGACGCCGTTTCACATGTGTCTTTCATTTCTAGTTCAGAAGGTGACCGAGTGGAAGAGCTTTAGCAATAATTACACGACGAAGTACGAATCTGCATGTCTGATTACTACATCACCTACAAGAGATATACCATTAACTGTTCTTCTTCAATGTGTCATTGATGGACCGCTCCTGTGATAAATATATTCATAACTTATTCAGGTCATATAAGTACAAATGGTAACGAACTAAATCTTCACGATTATCGGATCACATGATTATCGGTTGATCAAATCACTTCACACTAAGGTCGACAGTGGCTGTCAATCCCTCGACCACTTCCATCTCCTGTAATCATATTCCAGTCATTCAGATTCGTTTCCTTCAGATCAATCAATCTTGAATATAGCTGTATAGATGTACCTACAGTTCATAACGCCTGTTGAAAGCTGGTCAGTGGGTCGTCAGGTTTTCATGAATTCCGTGGTGATGCATTCAGTTTTCTTGCCAAACAAATCTTGAAAATATTTTTGGCTGTTTTCTCCCTGGCTTTGTTTGTTTCTTTTGTTGTTTAAGGTCGCATCCAGCAATATTCCAGCTATTTCTTCTTTCTAGTTCGTGGCAGCTCAAAGTTCGTGCTCGTGGTGAAGTCTAAAATTTGTATGACATCCGGGTTTCCTCATTGCTTGTGATATAACCGACATATATCTCAACGAAATTAACCAAATCCAGTGGCACAACGTCATTGAAATTATTGGCAGGATTTATACAAGATTTTGCAGTAGATGAATTCGTCGAAAGCATAACAATAACAATATAGAGTATTGTGATAGATTTACGGTCAACTAGGCGTGGGGTATCCTAATGGTTCAAGCGTCCGCTCGTCACGCTGGGGACCCGGGTTCGATTGCCCACATGGGTACAGTGTGTGAAGCCCAGGTGTCCCTAGCGTGATATTGCTGGAATATTGCTAAAAGCAGCGTAAAACCATACTCATTCACTCTCTTTACGGTCAACACTGATAGTTAAAAGGGTGTATAAGTTCTTCCCTAATTTGGCAAATTTCCGTTCCACTGTAAGTTAGGAACCCATTTTGACGTCATTACCAGGGCGACACTGGAAATCGAAACTGGTTTTCATTTATCCACCCTATGGAGTTTAACACTAGACAGTGCCTTGTTGTCATTAATCACAATAGCATTATGTATGTTATGCACGTGAATTACCCTTGAAGATCCGGGTTAGAATTGATCTTCAGTAGCCCATGTTTGTCGTAAGAGTCGACTAACGGGATCGGGTAGTCGCTGACTTGATTGACACATGTCATCGTATCCCAGTTGCGTATATCGATGCTCATGCTGTTGATCATTGGATGTCTGGTCAAGACTCGTTTATTTACAGAACGCCGCCATATAGCTGGAATATTGCTGAGTGCGGCGTAAAACTAAACCCACTCACTCACTATTTGCGTGAATTATTTTTATACGTTCTGATTCGCAAAAGGTACCGATGTTGTTGGTTACCATTGCCAATAATTATTAGATTCGCCCAATATCTGCAACATACTCAACTTATGCATAGCTTAACACACACTACCGTTATCAATTTACAAACAGTGTACAGTTAGCTACGGTTAAAAATACATACATTAAGTAAAGATAGTTTTTCAGTCTTGACTATTTGCACGTTAGATAAGGACACACAAAATGTGAATTCTATAAAAATATTAATGAAGATGATATCTCTCAAGTACATAATGTATAAAATATATTTTTATTAAGAAATATGCCTTGTCTGGGCAGACAAAATTTCATTACGAGACCGACCCTGTCTACACCATTCTCTTGACACAGTCCGGATCACGTTTTACAGTGAAGTCATATTTTTCATCTATTTTTCAGGTCCCAGTCGGAATTTCCCCGCACGACAGACTCATAACTGCCCTCAGAGCAGCACAAGATATTGCAGTTGTGGAGAGGCTCGTGACGATAGAAGCCATCGCATCCTCATCGAATGAAAGCATACTGAAAAACTGGTTAGTTTTCACGGACCAGGAACATAACAAAATCATCGTCTTTTGTCACTGTTGGCTGTATCTTACAGAGATTTCCTTGACGTGTCGAAGGACAATTACCATCTGTTAAACCTCTGAACGGTATGCCCAATTTAGCCAAGTGAGTGTTGGAAAACAGGATTCTGCATGCTTCGTCCTCTGAAGTGTAATATGGTCTCATTCATTACTTTCATCACACGCTTCTCTGTTTATTGCACTGCGGAATGAGACTTCTCCAGCCTTTGCTAATATACTCGGGATTTTATTAAGATGCTAAACGTATTTCTTCCTGCGTTAGGGCGCCAGCAGTACACAAGTGAGTGTTGTGGAATAGTGATGGATCAGAGACTTCAGATTGGAGGATTTTTACTGTGAAAAGAATTGTGCCAGGGTTTTTGTGGACTTGGTGCCAACATCCCAGTTCCTTCTCTGAATTCAAAGGTTCTTTGGGGTTTCCTGCTTTCATTGAATTATTGATAATCAACAGTAACAAATTCTAAACAATAACATTTTTTTCGGAACTGTCTAAGGATCAAAGGACCTCCAACAGACCATCGATTCCTCCGTGTTTACGTCAGTCCTTTGCTATTAATCCTTTGCTATTAAGCTGACAGGTATAGATTTAAAGCAGAAGGTCGAAGTTAAGAGAAAACGGAGACATTTTGGAATTATTTGTGATTTCGGAGCGGAATTATCCTGCTAACATGACGACACCATTATCAACAACGACGATGTATGACACCGGGTTCAACGACAGTGACCTTACGGTATCAACGAACACCACGCCAACCGACGTTTTTTACTTTTACAAGGTATGTATCAATGCAATAAGTATGTGAAATATTCAAACATGTTTGCAACTGATGCCGGTAAAATTATAAAAGATGAAGAACATTTTAAGAAAATTCAGATTATCCATCGGTCGACATCATGAGCACCGATCCAAAGCAACTGGAAACTGTCACGTGCAATAATCAACGTCACATAACCAGATCTATTCCGTCGCCGACAACAAGCATCAATTCCTTGTGACTCATATTCCCAACGTCATCCCCCACGCGCCTATAGAGTATCAAGACAATACCATTGGTGATTCTTTAAATTTAAAGTCTCAAATAATGTCAAAACGAAATGAGGTTGTATGAATATCTGTAACTGACACATGATCACAACTCCTTAGTATCCAGATGTGTGAGAAGTTGTGGGATGTAGGACTATAGAATACCGGTATGTTGATTTGTATACTTTAGACATTGAAGTCACTTTTGACAACATTCATACCGATGATATATACCATTAAAGAAGTAGGGGATATTCCATTTTGCGAGCATACCACTAGCCACTGCCAATGCATATGAGAAAAAATAATATCTGTCCATACAGATGAAAATTTCCAAACGAATGGAATGAATTGTCACATTTTCCCTTAATTTCTCTTCATCATGTGTTTCCTCCTTGGCTTCTTCATTTGCATTTTATCGATCGTGTAAATCCAATATCCCCTACTTTTTTGAATGGTATATATTACATTGAGTGTTTGGTTTCTTCTCTCAAAATTATTGGACTACGTTTATATGTAACATAGAACTGTGTCTGTGTTCAGCTTAAATATATTATCTTTGAGACGGAATATATCTTATGTGAGCTGAAAGTAAATTGCTTTCATACTTTACATACATCTTCCAATCTGTATCATATAATTCATATCGTATGTCTTTACAAGTGCTATTATAACTAGTCCTGTGTAAATGACCACGTCAAAGTTTCATGTCTGGGGTAACAGTAAATATGATGTTCAGTAAGTATGTTCTCTGTAGCCTTCACGTCAAAGTTTCATGTCTGGGGTAACAGTAGATATGATGTTCAGTAAGTATGTTCTCTGTAGCCTTCACGTCAAAGTTTCATGTCTGGGGTAACAGTAGATATGATGTTCAGTAAGTATGTTCTCTGTAGCCTTCACGTCAAAGTTTCATGTCTGGGGTAACAGTAGATATGATGTTCAGTAAGTATGTTCTCTGTAGCCTTCACGTCAAAGTTTCATGTCTGGGGTAACAGTAGATATGATGTTCAGTAAGTATGTTCTCTGTAGCCTTCACGTCAAAGTTTCATGTCTGGGGTAACAGTAGATATGATGTTCAGTAAGTATGTTCTCTGTAGCCTTCACGTCAAAGTTTCATGTCTGGGGTAACAGTAGATATGATGTTCAGTAAGTATGTTCTCTGTAGCCTTCACGTCAAAGTTTCATGTCTGGGGTAACAGTAAATATGATGTTCAGTAAGTATGTTCTCTGTAGCCTTCACGTCAAAGTTTCATGTCTGGGGTAACAGTAGATATGATGTTCAGTAAGTATGTTCTCTGTAGCCTTCACGTCAAAGTTTCATGTCTGGGGTAACAGTAAATATGATGTTCAGTAAGTATGTTCTCTGTAGCCTTCACGTCAAAGTTTCATGTCTGGGGTAACAGTAGATATGATGTTCAGTAAGTATGTTCTCTGTAGCCTTCACGTCAAAGTTTCATGTCTGGGGTAACAGTAGATATGATGTTCAGTAAGTATGTTTCTCTGTATGTTCTCTCAGCCAGCCTTCACGTCAAAGTTTCATGTCTGGGGTAACAGTAAATATGATGTTCAGTAAGTATGTTCTCTGTAGCCTTCACGTCAAAGTTTCATGTCTGGGGTAACAGTAGATATGATGTTCAGTAAGTATGTTCTCTGTAGCCTTCCATCGTTACTCAGGCACACTTGCGTGATACTTGTCCACTGGGGAATCTGAAAATCAGGATGTATACTTTAGATTGCAGTGCATCAGAAATGTTGTAAATGGTATATGGTATTGTTTGGAGTAATGTACATAATATTTGGTTAGGTCTTTCTGCATCATGTAAACGGTTGGGTCACGATGTTTTTATAGAATATTGTAAATGCCTTGTCAATACACAGAGTCGATAAATCGAATTGTAAATATGAAGAAATGGACTACGAATTGTATTATGTTATCCTTTGCCGAGTAAAATATTAATTATTTATACCTAATATATGGTATTTATTGTACGGAAAAACGTTATCATTTCTTTAAGATGTACTGCCTGTTTATGAAGTAATTTGTCTTAATGAAGTAGCTGTAAATAACCGCACATGAATACAATATTTGACTTAATCGTCCAGTTAATCTTATCCTGCAGATATTTTTGTCTACAGAACCCATTGTGAACTCACATTGACTCATTTCAGAATCTCTGTGTATGTAAAATGGGAACGTTAATCAACAGTTTATTGTGAAAGAAAGGCATTTCATCGATGCATAGATTTTGAAAGTAGTTTCTGCTGTGCCATCATCTTTATCGGAAGGTGATACCACGTTTATCGGATCGGTTTATCTCACCTGAAACATTAACCGTTGTATGATAAAATACATTTCCTTCGTGTGTCAATTTGATTGCAGATTGTATATTTTTTTATGGGTCTTGGAGGAATCGTTAACGATATTTCAGAAACAGTAATGCTACATCTTCCAAGTGTCCAAAGATTACTTGCACTTTGGTTTTGATCGAATTTTGCACTAAATATGAATGTTTGAGTATCCTGTTGTCCAAAGGGTGATAACTCTTCTTTTTGAAATGACATAAGCGTCACTCCAATGTGTTGTTTTGGTTTCCTGCTCTATAAAGCGCGGCAAAACTGTGTGGTATGTGGAGACGGAGATAAGCTCAAACGTTTCACTGTTACATCTTCATAGAATGTCGTAAACTAGCACATGTTTTGTAGTGATTGCTAGGATACAGTACCCATCCCTTAGCGACACATAGGGATACGCGCACGCACGCGCGCACGCCCACCGAAAGACTATGGGATGCATTTTCTGCATCACAAAACAACTAGGGTAACATTGCATTGTAGAAGTAATGCAAACTTTGTTTATCATTTCCTGTTTTCGTTTCCGTATGTCGTTAACTATTGTAATATTCACATTTGACAAATAGTTTTCATTCCACGATGGACTGCAACATAATATAAACGGAAACAGATCTACTGGACTGGACTGGTTAACCGTCTACAAGAGTTAGACTACGACGTTCGGCCCAATACATGCGCTGTTCGTTTGAGGCCTGGCCCGGCTGGATCAGCGCACTTAGATAAACTGAAAAATCACCTGTTGCTCAGATCTTGAATATAATTTTTAAGACTTTATTTTGTTATGGTTTTAGTTTAAATCTATACACAACAGTACATGCGAGAACAGGAACATGTTGTTATGATTTTACTGGGGTATTCTCTCTGAAATACCTGCACTTGTTCACAGTCGTGTTTAAAAGGTTATTATTAGTGTCGGCAAAATCAGTATATGTGCCGTCGTATGACTGGATGTATTTTCAGTCACTTACATTTATTTTCCGGTTTGATTGCAGATAGCAGTCGTGTGACTGTAAACGCTAAGCTATTTATACAAATTATGTGAGTAGCGAGTGCTACTGGAGTGGTAGAACATACGGACCCCTTTGGCGAAACACCCGGTGTCATATTGAACATTCAGTAGTAAATTTGTATATTTTTCGCGGCTGTTGTGTCGTTCGCATCGAAAGGAACCAGTTTTGTTCGACAACTAGCGAGGATGGTTATTATACGGCGTGGACGTGCACGGTCTTAAACGTTGTATTTAAGTTTAGAATTTGGATGCTTGAACCCTTCTTAGCTGGCAGGATTTAATGGTTTCTTGTTTCACCAAATCCTTGGTCTGGAACCATCATTGTGCGTCTTCGACCAGTATGACTTTAACATTTTCTCCCATGCAACACTGTTGCATAATGTTATAAATGAACAGCTGTTGTAAATGGCTTTAGATCCCACGTCCACACTTCTTGTGTAGGATTCCCATTGATCCATTAGAAGATTACCCTTGAAAAATATTTGCAGTCGAGCTGAGCGAAGCATAATGTCATTTGAATGAAATCGATTGTAAACGATGTTTGAGAATCCAGTGATTCCTTCGACTTCACTTTGATGTTTCAGTGTGTGCGTGCCAGGCGAACGTTATTAACTCTGGCTCCATAAAACTGTCATATAAATACATATGAAAGTGTATGCTGTAAACAATGTATGTGTATGGGTGTCGGTATTGTAGTAAAATGGAAATTTGTTCCTACAGTAAAGCTTTGGAAGCTTAAACGCTGAATTTGTTATACCTGTATTGTCATATTTTGTGAAAAATGTTGGGGGAAAGGGGGCTTAACGTCGCGTTCAAGGCTGTTGGAGCTGTTGTTGATGTTGTTGTTGTGCCAGTGTGCGAGACTAATGCTGGTTTCATAGTGTTAGCCCACTGAGATACCATGCCGAGGTTTTAACATGGATATCCAACTCATTGAGATACCATGCCGAGGTTTAAACATTGATATCAAACTCACAGAGATATCATGCCAAGGCTTTAACATGGATATCAAGCTCACTGAGATACCATGCTGAGATTTTAGCATGGATATCCACCCCCCTCTGAGATACCATGCTGAGATTTTAACATGGATATCAAACTCACAGAGATATCATGCCGAGGCTTTAACATGGATATCAAACTCACTGAGATACCATGCTGAGATTTTAACATGGATATCAAACTCACTGAGGTATCATGCCGAGGCTTTAACATTGATATCCAACTCACTGAGATACCATGCCGAGGTTTTAACATGGATATCCAACTCACGGAGATACCATGCCGAGGCTTTAACATTGATATCCAACTCACTGAGATACCATGCCGAGGCTTTAACATTGATATCCAACTCACTGAGATACCATGCCGATGTTTTAACATGGATATCCAACTCACGGAGATACCATGCCGAGGCTTTAACATTGATATCCAACTCACTGAGATACCATGCCGAGGTTTTAACATGGATATCCAACTCACTGAGATACCATGCCGAGGCTTTAACATGGATATCTAACTCACTGAGATACCATGCCGAGGTTTTAACATGGATATCCAACTCACTGAGATTCCATGCCGAGGCTTTAACATTGATATCCAACTCACTGAGAGGCCATGCCGAGGTTTTAACATGGATATCCAACTCACTGAGATACCATGCAGAGGTTTTAACATGGATATCCAACTCACTGGGATACCATGCCGAGGCTTTAACATGGATATCCAACTCACGGAGATACCATGCCGAGGTTTTAACATTGATATCCAACTCACTGAGATACCATGCCGAGGTTTTAACATGGATTTCCAACTCACTGAGATATCATGCCGAGGCTTTAACATTGATATCCAAGTCACCGAGAGGCCATGCCGAGGTTTTAACATGGATATCCAACTCACTGACATATCATGCCGAGGCTTTAACATGGATATCCAACTCACTGAGATATCATGCCGAGGCTTTAACATTGATATCAAACTCACTGAGATACCATGCCGATGTTTTAACATGGATATCCAACTCACGGAGATACCATGCCGAGGCTTTAACATTGATATCCAACTCACTGAGATACCATGCCGAGGTTTTAACATGGATATCCAACTCACTGAGATACCATGCCGAGGCTTTAACATTGATATCCAACTCACTGAGAGGCCATGCCGAGGTTTTAACATGGATATCCAACTCACGGAGATACCATGCCGAGGTTTTAACATGGATATCCAACTCACTGGGATACCATGCCGAGGTTTTAACATGGATATCCAACTCACGGAGATACCATGCCGAGGCTTTAACATGGATATCCAACTCACTGAGAGGCCATGCCGAGGTTTTAACATGGATATCCAACTCACTGAGATATCATGCCGAGGTTTTAACATTGATATCCAACTCACTGAGATACCTGAGAGGCCATGCTGAGATGCTTTTTTAAACATGGATATCCAACTCACTGAGATACCATGCTCAGGTTTTAACATGGATATCCAACTCACTGAGATACCATGCCGAGGTTTTAACATGGATATCCAACTCACTGAGATACCATGCCGAGGTTTTAACATGGATATCCAACTCACTGAGATACCATGCCGAGGTTTTAACATTGATATCCAACTCACTGAGATACCATGCTGAGGTTTTAACATGGATATCCAACTCACTGAGATACCATGCCGAGGCTTTAACATTGATATCCAACTCACTGAGATGCCGAGGATATCCAACTTTAACATTGATATCCAACTCACTGAGATCACTGGAGATACCATGCAGAGGCGAGGTTTTAACATGGATATCCAACTCACTGAGATACCATGCCGAGGTTTTAACATGGATATCCAACTCACTGAGAGGCCATGATATCCAACTCCGAGATTTTAACATGGATATCCAACTCACTGAGATACCATGCCGAGGTTTTAACATGGATATCCAACTCACTGAGATACCATGCCTGCTGAGATTTTAACATGGATATCCAACTCACTGAGAGGGCCATGCCGAGGATATCCAACTTGAGAACATGGATATCCAACTCACTGAGATACCATGCCGAGGCTTTAACATGGATATCCAACTCACTGAGATACCATGCCGAGGTTTTAAACATGGATATCCAACTCACTGATAGGCCTGAGATACCATGCCGAGGCTTTAACATTGATATCCAACTCACTGAGAGGCCATGCCGAGGTTTTAACATGGATATCCAACTCACGGGATATCCAACTCACTGAGATACCATGCCGAGGTTTTAACATGGATATCCAACTCACGGAGATACCATGCCGAGGTTTTAACATGGATATCCAACTCACTGAGATACCATGCCGAGGTTTTAACATGGATATCCAACTCACTGAGATACCATGCCGAGGCTTTTTAACATGGATATCCAACTCACTGAGAGGCCATGCTGAGGTTTTAACATGGATATCCAACTCACTGAGACTCACCATGCCGAGGTTTTAACATGGATATCCAACTCACTGAGATACCATGCTGAGATTTTTTAACATGGATATCAACTCACTGAGATACCATGCTGAGGTTTTAACATGGATATCCAACTCACTGAGATACCACCACATGCCGAGGATACCATGCTGAGGATTTTAACATGGATATCCAACTCACTGAGATACCATGCCGAGGTTTTAACATGGATATCCAACTCACTGAGATACCATGCTCCAACTCAGAGTTTTAACATGGATATCCAACTCACTGAGATACCATGCCGAGGCTTTAACATTGATATCCAACTCACTGAGATACCATGCCGAGGCTTTAACATTGATATCCAACTCACTGAGATACCATGCCGAGGCTTTAACATGGATATCCAACTCACTGAGATACCATGCTGAGGTTTTAACATGGATATCCAACTCACTGAGAGGCCATACCGAGATTTTAACATTGATAGCCAACTCACTGAGAGGCCATGCCGAGGTTTTAACATGGATATCCAACTCACTGAGATATCATGCCGAGGCTTTAACATGGATATCCAACTCACTGAGAGGCCATGCCGAGGTTTAAACATGGATATCCAACTCACTGAGAGGCCATGCCGAGGCTTTAACATGGATATCGAACTCACTGAGATATCATGCCGAGGCTTTAACATGGATATCCAACTCACTGAGATTCCATGCCGAGATTTTAACATGGATATCCAACTCACTGAGATATCATGCCGAGGCTTTAACATTGATATCCAACTCACTGAGAGGCCATGCCGAGGTTTTAACATGGATATCCAACTCACTGAGGTATCATGCCGAGGTTTTAACATGAATATCCAACTCAGTGAGATACCATGCTGATATTTTAACATGGATATCAAACTCACTGAGATACCATGGCAAGGCTTTAACATGGATATCCAACTCACCGAGATACTATGCCGAGGTTTTAACATGGATATCCAACTCACTGGGATACCATGCCGAGGTTTTAACATGGATATCCAACTCACTGAGAGGCCATGCCGAGGTTTTAACATGGATATCCAACTCACTGAGATACCATGCCGAGGTTTTAACATGGATATCCAACTCACTGAGAGGCCATGCCGAGGTTTTAACATGGATATCCAACTCACTGAGCGGCCATGCCGAGGTTTTAACATGGATATCCAACTCACTGAGCGGCCATGCCGAGGTTTTAACATGGATATCCAACGCACTGAGAGGCCATGCCGAGGTTTTAACATGGATATCCAACCCAGACAAAGGATACTGACCACGAGCCGACTAGTCCGTGTTTTATTTCCTAATGGCCTGCACCAAATGAGGGAAGCCGAAACCAACGTAGATCATTGACGCGCCCTCTGCGATATGCAGACCATGAAATTAATTTACCGACTAAAGTGTTTTTTTACCAGATTAAAAAAGCACGTTCCAGGAACTGTCATTTCTCCTGGGTTTAATTCCCCCTTTAAAATGATTTACAATAGCTTTGTTCAATTAGACGAGGTACTGGAAGATTTGGGTCCGTTCACTGGCCTCAGGCTTAAAATAGATAAGGACAATCAAATCCGATGAGGTAAACATTATCGCCTGTATGTATCATTCACGGCTTTTGCCGTGGTACCAGTGTTGTCGATAGCATCTCAGCCTCTCCAGAAAACCGCCTTCATGTTAATAAATGATGGATCCAATACGTTGAAATTACATTCGGCAGTACATACGACTGCGGGCAGTAAATAGGCAACAATGAAATGACCCTACGAAAGATGGTAGTCTTCTGTTGCTTTTTCGCACATACTTTATTACACATGCATTAACACAAACATAGAAACATTTTTGGAGTCTGTTTTGCAGAGCTATTGGCGGGCACACCATAAGGATAGATAATCTGTTATTATTTGCTTCTTTGTCTATTGTTTTACGCAGCAGTCGGGTTCGATTACCCACATGGGTACAATGTGTGAAGCCCATTTCTGGTGTCCAAATATTGCTGGAATGTTGCTAAAATCGGCGTAACAATAAACTCAGTCACTACGCAGCAGTCAGACACATTCCCGCTATGCCACGGCCACCTGTTAATAATAACACATGGGGCAGACAATCCAGTGGTTGATGGTATGTTCAACCTGTCACGACGTCGACGTCGACGTCCCCGCACGACACTACGCAATCAACCACGTCGCCAAGTTTGATCCCCCGATTCCTATCAGTCACCTGTAACGAGTATCATGCGTAAAGCAATAATCACTCACTCACTTTAACAACAAGACAACTACTGATTCTTTCTTGGAATCAAAACAATGCTAAAAGTCATGGAAAATGTACGTTGTTGACTTACGTTATCGTCAATCTACGTCAAAAAAAAGGGTTGTTGACTTACGTTACCGTCTATCTACGTAAAAAAAGGGTTGACTTGTCAAGGTCACGGTGACGCCATCAGTACTTCTGCAACATTAATAGAAGGCGTCGGTCGTTCCATAGCGTTTGGCCGTTAAGAGTCACGTCAACGTCACATTTGTTAACGATGCGCATTTACAATAGTTTTGTTTTCGATTAAGCTTGACAGTGTGATTACTTAGTCGCCAGCATATATCCTCACATCACGAACGTGTGGCAGTGTATTTGACTGATGATGATCGGGATGGGATGAGGCATGGCGTGGAGAGAGTCGACTGGCGTCAACGTTCACATTCCTCACTAATGTTACCCATCAACTCCCTACGCTGTCAGGTAAAAGTATAACAAAACTATTTTGCTCGACTACAATAATTTGAAAACGGTTTTAAAGACGTTTTTGGCATTATTCTAGCAATATCACAGCAGGGCACACCGATACATCGGCTTCACACAATTAAACGATAAGAAATGGGACCTGAGCCTTCGGCGTGAAGAACGAAAGCTTTGACCGCTAGGCTATCCCATCGCACTTTCACAAATTTTACACAAAGAGAAAGTGCAGTATCAATGCATCTATGTAGATAGTTTGACGGAACCAAATATTTCACATTCGGGACAAGAGACACAGGGACAAAAAGTGATCTCAGCTCCTCGACTACTAAAAAACCCTGTTAAAGTGTGCAAGTATTTATTTCCAGCCTAACAATTCTATTGCACTCAGCATCTTTAAACTAACGCTTTGCATACCTCCAATAACCCGTAATGTTGTTAGCGTATCACGGTTTTCTTATTTTCACCATTTTTTCAACGTGATGTTTGAATTCCAACAGGCTTTTGAATGGAAACAAATTAAGAGTCGCTTGTCCAAATACAAATCGCATCCTGCTGTCTCTCTGACATGATGGCTTGTTTAGCCTTGAAGACGTCCAAGACAAGCCTGTCGTTCTTGATAGTCGCTGGTTTCTGGCAATCAATCAAACACATTTTTTGAAAAACAACACATCACAAAAACTGGGTTGTTTGTTAAGTTTCCAGAACGTCAAGAATAAACTGATCTCCAGATATCTCCAGCTGGGGCTGTTTTGAGGATAAGAAGCAATCACCTGTCATGAGATTTGTACCATTTGACAAACAAGTGTAATGGGTTCACATGGCAAGGTCGTGATTGTCCTCCTTGGTGTTCTTGTGCTATTGGTATTACCAGTTTTGTTTGGTAATTGTGACACGAACAAAACAGTACAGAAAAATGTTACACATGTGCAACAAGTGCAGCAGTTTGAGCCTTGAACCTTTATGCAGCTGTTAAGGGTAGTTATGTCCTGGCAGAGTTAGGAAGGCGACATTTGAAGATAGTATTTTACTGCTACCTGTTGAGACGGGCCGCTGGTATAATATTCCAAGGGACGAAATAACTTGTCAACTATGCACTTCTAAAAGCATCGCAGATGAATATCATTATAGTTTCCATTGCAAAGCATTAGATACTTTGAGGAAACAATATTTACCCTCTCATCTAACCTCTTTTCCCAATGAAACAAAGTTCACGAAAATATTATCTGTAAAAACATCTCGAGACATAGTAAATCAATCAAAATATATCCTACATCTATCATCTCTTGTCAAAAAAAAGTTAATATGTTGTTTACTGCCATCTTGAATTTGAATTTGTATTTGTATATATGTTTACAATATATGCTCTTGTACCACCAAGAGAATTGAAGTTGAAAAATTGAAATTGAACGTTGTTCATGTATATTATAGATATATGAAGGGGAGGATAATAACCAAGAGCTAAAGATGTGATGCCATATAAGATGATGAACGTCCCTTAGGCGCAGTGACTTCCAGTCCCGAGTAGTTATACTATTTGTGCAATAAGAACTACTCAATACTTACGTTTCCGAATAAGTACAAGCTGGTTTACGTTCATCCTTGTTTTCATCTAGATTCTAGAATTGTGGAGAGTTTGGGAACCACACGTATATGTTTTAAACTAAATTTATAACATCTAATGACTTGTGGCTTTTGGGAAGTTCGTTCCACATAAAGCTGACAAGTCGTGTTATAACTGAACTCCTTTACAAATTGACGTTAAATCAATCACTGTCAGCCACCCATTCCAGGACAGGTTTTTAGTTGTTGTTTTTCTGTCACCACTCGAACAAGTCAAGATTATAGGATTATTTAATAAATGACTCGTTACTCAGATCACAGCTAACTGAAAATGTCATAACTCGATAAATGGTATCGGGGCTCTGTACTTAAGACCAAAGCTGTCAGTTTGAGTCCAGGCCGTCCGCCTTGAGTACACATCATCCAGGAGAACCTCCACAGTGTATTGTGTAGGCGTTCAACTGGTTAATGACGACAATCACTGGGACGTTCAATGCTCATTGATTCAGATCAAACATAAACGTTCTCACGAAGGCGTTAACTGTAGCGGTATTTTTGTCGAACATCAATGAGTCTGATACAGAAGCAGGTTCTAATTTTCTCTTCTAAGGATCATGCTGGACGGATGTATGCATTAGATGGACTCTGATTCTCATGAATTATTACACGACGATTACGTTTAATGAAAATGCAGTTGAGTTGAATTTAATGCCACGCGGTAGAACTTTGGTGTGCGCTCTGTGGCAAACCGGAATGAAAGGTGTGGCATTATCAGGTGCAATTACAAGAAGATTAAGCACCAGTGACGTCTTTAGTTAATAACCTAACCTTCATCTTTAAACTTTCACAAACCCTTGACTTCAAATCCCACGTCAAAACTAATATATTCCGGAAAGTTAATGTTTTTTGTCTGTCAACCAGCTAGACATGGTGTCAAGTGACTTATATCTCACAAGGACTGCTCATAGCTAATACACAGTTCAAATGTATGTACAATATTTTGAAGGTCCTTTGGCTTGCTATTTAAAGGTATGGAATTTAGCCCAACATGATGCCGATGTGTGGCGTCCATTTCTGGTGTCCCCTGTGGCGTACAACTAAACTCACACACTCCTCCACATCATCATCGTCGTCGACGTCGTCATCAACGTTATGTCTTGTGTGATAAAATTTAACAATTAGTACCAATTAATATATCAAGAATGCTTTAGCCCCAGTTTATGATGTACACATGTATATGCCAGTTTATATGTTATAACATCATGTTATGAAAGTTTGAATATAAGTAAGCAGGTGCATATGTATAAGAATGCAAATTCGCCAGTTTATATATTTCATAAAACTGATTAATCAAAATTACAAATGGTTTTGATAAAAAATTGGATTCTTTCAGTATCTCAACTGGTGCAAATAATAGCTATCCAGTTCTGAAGAACTTACGAAAGAATCGATTACCTAGTGTATAGAGAAACATGATTTGCAAGATGAAAGTGTTAATTCTGAATGGATGATCAAAACGCACAGTTTGTACAGATAACGCGTGTGATGTTATAACTTGACGGGTGATTGAAGGTTCACTGGTTCTAACGTGTTTAACGTTTTAGGACATTCTGTTTCATGCAAAACTTGATTCTATTTTATTGATTTCTATCAATAACATGAACAAATAAAAGATATTGCTTCATATCTCTCTGATTTAAAATGTCATTAAAACTACAATGAAAAATGTTTCTGAATAGGAACATATTCTCTTTATCCTTTCACAACAGTTCTGAGGTATGAACACAATTTATAACATATTTATAACATGAAAGCACAATTCAGCAAATGGATTAGCATTATCTGCTATATCTGGTTTTCGATTGATCATTCAACTTTGATAAACACTTTGTATCCTTAGCCAGACAAATAGTTGACTGCATAACTTCTTCAGCAACTGTTTGAACCATACAGTCTTCTCTTTGTATGAGATTTGTATTGATAAGAATATCTAACCGGCCTGTTAACTGTGTTGAATGATTTACATAAATTTTGTATGTTTTTCTGCGGTGGGTTGCTGGAACATTCTAAGTACTTTTACAATCTTTACCTGTTGTCCATGGAACTTACATTGATTTGAGGTTCAATTAGCGCTCCTATCTGTGGTAACGTTTGGTGGTTTTAATCATATCGTATTGTTATGTGGTACACCAACGACATCATCCAATATTTATGAACTTCTAGCTATAAAAACCTACATTCTGTTGTCTCCTTGGTGTGTTCCCATGATTAGTGTCTGATGTCCCTCAGTGCGCAGTGTCTGATGTTCCTCGGTGCATAGTGGCTGATGTCCTTCGGTGCGTAGTGTCTGATGTCCCCCAGTGCGTAGTGTCTGATGTCCTTCGGTACGTAATGTCTGAAGCCCCCCAGTGCGTAGTGTCTGATGTCCATCAGTGCGCAGTGTCTGATGTCTCTCAGTGCGGGGTGTCTGAGGTCCTTCGGTGCGTAATGTCTGAAGTCCCCAAGTGCGTAGTGTCTGATGTCCCTAGTGCAGAGTGTCTGATGTCCCTAGTGCGGAGTGTCTGATGTCAATCAGTGCGCAGTGTCTGATGTCTCTCAGTGCGTAGTGTATAATGTCCCTCGGTGCGTATTGTCTGATCAGTAACATCGCCCAGTAACATCCCTTAGTAACATCTCCCAAAAGATGCTCCCGGCACTACGCTAAGTACATATGGTTCGTAAAGGTTTCATCGCTACGTTCGTGGTTCGAACCCAGATTCACCTTCATTATGCCCTTGGTTGGTCAGTGTGAAACCAATGCATATGTAGCTGAGCATGCGGTAATAGTCAAAGACCTGCAAGAGAGGTAACGTGAAATATAGAAATACGTTTCATCGTTAAGCACAACGTACTCACTGGGTCGTGTAAGAACAGACCATAGCTCTTTCCCTGTTTGCCGAACAAAGGTTATTGTATGTATTGATTGTATGACAGAACTTGTACGTGCATCATAAGATACTGGTTTCTTGAAGCCCGGTGGTGAACGATTTTGTTCTCAACAGACTGCTCCCCCGCCCATAACAATCCGTGTCCGCAATAATCGCTAATACAAAGATGCAAGAACACGATTAACTTACAAATAGCCAGAGAAGCCCTCGCATTTTCTCAAAATAGCAATAAATATTTCAAAGGCATGATATTACCGAACCTTATCTGACTACGGTTAATCCTTTGGGACATTTGGGCTTTGAATGACAAGATCATCATCGTTTCTTAGATCACGAACACTAATTAATTTATATCAGTACCATTTGACGCTTTGGTGTGAATTCTTCTTTTAATAACTTTTAAATACTATTTTATTTCTTTTATTAAATTATATAACATAGTTGAATGTGTTAGTCAGATGCTACGGTGAGGAAAATTGTATAAGGATATTGCAGAATAGGGAGGTATTTATCCGAGCGTGGTAACATTTGTGTCAAAATGAATTTCAAGAGAATAGAATTCTCTGGTGAAAATTGTGTGGTCTCATTAAAAATAATGTTTTGATATTTAAACTGTTTTTATGAAAGGTTGTTTGTAGCATTCAAGCCGAAATCATTTTCACAGCCTAGATGATTCACATCCAATACGCTATGATGAATATTTGATTAAATGACAGAACCCTTGCCTTGAACACCTTCTTCTACATGTGTTGAAGCCATAGTGAGAACTGTCTCATTGCACTTAAGACATTACTTTGAATTCTTATTTCAATAATATAATCAATCTTTTAAGAGTTCAAATATAAATTGCATTCAGAGGATTGAAATGATGGTGCTGTTCAGTCAGCAATAGTGTCCCAATGGTTTATTTGGATTATTGCCAAGGTATGTCGATGCATTCAGTAAATAAAAGATTAATGTAATTTTTGCAATAATTTCATCTTTGCACCACTAATAGCAATGTCATTTCATCTTCTGTGGTAATAAGATGACAGTCACATTCTCCTTTTTGATGTCCTAATATCGCTTTAATGTCAATGAAAACATCCAAACTAGTCATGGAGTCTGTAGCGCGGTCCTCTGAGCATTCCGTAATATTAACGTTACTGTAATAGTCCAGTTCCGATTTCCCTCAAATGTATTAGCGTTCTGTTACAAATTAACATACGTTGGTCGATTCGGTTTGCGGATAGCGGCTCTGACATAAGAACATCCCATTCTGTGTACATGTAATCAGTTGTGAAGAAGATCTAGGGTTGTGATATAGTTAATGCAGAAAGATAATATCTTATACTTCCAATATTACACAACCGATTTTCTAGATTAACAATGAATCAGAGAACGGTAATGAGATGCATAAGGTTGATTAAGACAGAGAAACATCACGTTGATGGGTATATTGAGGGAAACAAACTGATATCTAAACTAGTGGCGTATTTCTACTGGGCACTGACAGGTTGCCTGCAGGTGCAGAAATGTTTCATTACTTTGGCTTGTCTCATGGTACTATACATGATGGTGTGTTTTAAATCTCCATACTCAGTCCCATTATATAATTATGATGCTACTACCACATTTGCCTTTTGTGCCTTAGGTATCTCCCTAGAGTACAGTAACCTTGTAAACTTTCAAGTGAGACCTACAGAGAGGATTTACATTTGAATTGTAAGATCTGCTTTGAGTTTTTCCACCTGAATCGTATAAACATCCCCTTACTATATCTAGTGTTGGCCTTCGGATAGATGTGAGAGACAATTGATTTTCACATGTATATTTCATGACGTGAACTGAACCAGAAACTCACATAACATATTTTTAGCACTGGGGCAGCGATGGAAGGGTGTTCATTACTTGTCTGCATGCTGCACATGGTCCTTCTCTTGTCCTCTGTCAACGAATTAGTTACTTACCACGAGTACCGTATTGTTTCACAATATCCAATGTTTTCATGCTTCCGGCACACTTCTTGCATTTAGGTTATAAGTCAGATAAAACAATCCTAATCGGTTTTAGTCGAAATATGTTTCATCAAAACGTTATAGTCGTGCTTTAACAATTATTGACGGTTCAAAAGTTAAAAAAACACACACCATGAATAAACGGATTTGATTTGAACATGAAAAATAGCTAATAATAGCAATAATATAAATTCTAAACTGATTACTCTAAAGCTGTTACACCGATACATTGCTTAATTAATTAACGTAAATTTGATAGTAGATAAATAAGTGACGCGTTTGTTGTGTTTACGAATGCTAGAGCCCAGCAGGACGGCACAAGTCTAATGGATTTCGAGAAGAAAATGTTATGTCAATTTCTTAATGTTGGTGATTTATGTTGTTTTTGTCACGCTGGTGGTATATTCGTGACAATTCAACTTTCTTGTTTACTTTTATTGCAATCAATTACGATAATCTTTCATTGGGTTTCAGACGTGCGTCTAAGTCATCCAGAAAGATTTTCGTTTAGCCTAGTGGTTTAAGC
The DNA here is from genome assembly GCF_003918875.1 of Haliotis rubra. Classification (NCBI taxonomy): domain Eukaryota; kingdom Metazoa; phylum Mollusca; class Gastropoda; order Lepetellida; family Haliotidae; genus Haliotis; species Haliotis rubra. The sequence goes on from NW_025767679.1 coordinate 278,271, forward strand.
GTCCGCTCGTCACGCTGAAGGCCAGAATTCGAATCCCCACATGGGGTACAATGTGTGAAGTCCATTTCAGGTTTCCCCCGCCCGGATATTGCTGGAATATTGCTAAAAGCGGCGTAAAACTAAATTCAGTCAGTCAGTCAGTCAGTTTAGCGTTTTAGAAATTATTAGCGTTTGCGTTATGCTTGTGTGTAATTATTAGGGTTTCTTTTATGAATGTGAGTAATGTTTTGGGTGGATGCAATGCTTGTGAATAATTATAACGGTCTCTGTTATGCCTGTTAGTGATTATTTTGGTTTGTGTTATGCTTGTGAGAAATTATCAGGGTTGGACCTTTGTTGTCGTTCATTTGGAAACGTACATTTGTACATTTGAATATCATATTCAGTTTCGTACGTTTGACCGTTTTGTTCCCATCGTATACATGGATAAACGAATGTTTACTGCCAATTATTTATATATTTATGTCATTTGGTGTCATGAGTATATTCATTGATATGGTCTTAGTACCCAACAGAGTGGGTGGGATATCCCAGTGGTTAAAGCGTCCGCTCGTCACGCCGAAGGCCCGGGTTCGATTCCCCACATAGGTACCATGTGTGAAGCCCATTTGTGGTGTCCCCAGTCGTGATATTGCTGGAATATTGCAAAAGCGGCGTAAAACTAAACTCACTCACTTAGTACCAAACAACCAAACAAAAGGAATCGTGAATTATATGGCAACAGGGATTTGCTCAAGAAACAAGTAAACAAATTGAAGAATGAGGACTGTTTTATGGATATACAACTTCTTTCTTCTATATAGGCGACGTTTCTACATAGATTCTAATGTCGTTGTCAAGCAAGTGGTACATGGGAAGTAATTTGGGTGAAATATATACATGAGATGTTTGTACAATAGATATACATATTTCACCCAAATTACTTCCCATGTACCACTTGCTTGACAACGACATTAGAATCTATGTCGAAACGTCGCCCTTTTATATCCATAAAAATAGTCCTTATTTTTCATCTACCCAACTTCTAGAATGCCAATCAAAGAAGTAAACAAATTGAATGAAATACAGTAAAGCCTTAAAGAGGCTCTATGCTCTATGAAAGGAGTCTCATTTTGCGACTAGGTGAAAATGTTATGATGTTACTCATGTGAAACAGAGACGATGTTTCGATGCCGTTTGGGTAGACATTAATTATTACATAGATATAACAGTTATGGTTTCAATGACTTTAATCAAATGTACTGGGGCTGTCAATTAGACCCGAAGCAGATATCAACTGCAATGTGTATTTGCAAGAACCGTTTGAAATGGGAAAGATTGATGTATAGTCTCTCGATTCTGTATGCAAGAAAATGTAAACTGAAAATAGTTTTAATTCAGTTGAATAAATCACTGAGAGGTTATTATACTGGACAAATAGTGGACAAAAGTTTTGAAATTATGAATAATTATCTATTTATTCATTGACACACTGATGAAATATCAATCATAAAAATACCAATATCCCTAACTTGTTTTGTCCAGTATATTTCAAAACCTACGATAATCACACATTAATCACATTAGCCCTTCAAATGCTATGATCCGAAAAAGGTAAAAAATATTTATGCCCCTGTCAAGTCAAGTCAAGTTGTTTATTTGTATGAAGGCCATTGGCCCATATACACATAGTACGTTTACATCGAGCATTAATTACATACAATGTACAATATACAAGGATGATTTATATATGTTACAGATTTAAAACATTTTGTTCTCTTAAGATTAAGCTTTGACAGACCTATCGACATAAATTTATTTAATACATCACTACACTTTGAATTCATTGAATTCATTCCTATAGTGTTTACATACAAGGATAAAATGATACTCATTTTCAATTCCATTTTTACACAATTGACATAATCGCTGACTTAATTCAATTCCAAAACACCTTCCCTCGTTAACTTTTAATTTTAAAATTAATTAATCATTATATTTCGTTGTTTTTTACTTGTTATTAGAGAGAGGTACTTTTCTGGTTCTAGTAGGCTTTTATACTGTCTATATACACTATATCGAGAACTTTCTTGTATAGTACCATTCCATGACTGTAAATACATATTAACTGCAACATTCTTAAACATTTCAAGGAAAAATGAAATATCACCAACACCTTGAGACAACCAAACATACCCAAAACCATGTGATAATATCACCAACACCCTGAGACAACCAAACATACCCAAAACCATGTGAAAATAGAAGATTACGAACATAAGAAATATAAGTTGTATATCCACAGTTATCATAATAAAGTAACATGTCATAAGCTTTCTTTGGTATTCTATAATGACCCATAGATACAAGTTTTAACCAATATTTTACAAATTGACATTGTGCATTTATGTACAGTGGATATCGGCCACATTCACCGTATACAATGGCATTTGGTGTCTGTGGACCGACGTTTAAAAACTTTTTACATGCAGTGAGATGGACATTTTCAATTTTATAGAAATTATTATAACCCCAAACTTCAGCACCATATAAAAGAATTGTTTGGATTTGCGTATCAAATATCTTAAAGAAAACGGAATAGTCGACAAAATCTAGTTTATACAGGTGATGAATAACTTCCAATAAAGACCTTTTACCCCTAGATGACAAATCTTGTATACATTTATTAAATTTACATGAGGACGCAAAGAGAATACCTAGATATCTATACGAATCTACTGTTATAACATTATTTCCTTTATAAAACCATTTTTCGTGCTTCGACAGGCGCCCACCTCTTCTAAAAGCTACAATATTTGTTTTCTCCAAATTTACTGTTAGACCCCACGTATCTGCATATTGTTCTAAAATGTTAAGTTGTCTTTGAAGACCAGATATTACATCGGAGACTAAAATCACATCATCAGCAAATAATAATAACAATATCTCGATCATATCAGGGAAGAGCTGAACACCATATTTTCCATTATTAGCAATTTCTAAAGAAAGTTCATTTATGAAGAAAGAAAATAAAAGCGGACTTAAAATACAACCTTGCCGCAAACCGATTGGACATTAAAAAAAATCAGTGAACATATTATTATTACTTCTAACACAAGATTTTACAGATCTATAGATACTCTGAAGTGCTCTTAACATCTTTCCACTTAATCCAGATGAATATAAACATTCCCAAAGTTTATTACGGTCAATGGAGTCAAACGCCTTCCTAAAATCTATAAAGGCTACATAAAACTTCTTTTTCTTCTTCAATAAACATTTTTGTATTAAAGCATATAAAGTACATATATGGTCCATAGCAGAATACCCATGTCGAAATCCAGCTTGGGTTTCTGTAAGTTTATCACGTATAGTAGCCCAGTTAGTCAATCTATTATTTAGTATACATGCATATATTTTACTTAATGTACAAAGAAGTGAAATTCCCCTGTAATTATCTGGATTATCCTTATTGCCTTTCTTATGTAAGGGGATGATAATTGCCTTAGTCCACTGCTCAGGAAATAAGGCTGAATCAAACATTCGATTAAATAAATTTCTTAAAAATGGAGTAATGAGAGTTTCAGAACATTTCAACATTTCGGCAACAATATGATCATGACCCGGTGATTTGCCATTCTTTATATGGGTGATGGCATCATGAATTTCTACATCAGTAATAGGCGATTCAAGAATACATTTATCAATTTCATCTAACGGTTTATCATCATACGCCTTAAAATCTACATTAAACTGGGTACCCATACTATTAAACACATTCTTAAAATGGTTCATCCACATGTCTGGTTCAATGTTTGAAGTACTAACATCTGTACGGGAGAGACTTCTTAATTCCTTCCAAAATCTCGAAGAGTTTTTGACATTATCATACAGGAACCTTCTTTTCTTGTTCTGGTAATTATATTTTGACATTTTACATACATATTTATATCTATTTCTCATCTGACAGTACAACCGTCTATTTTCATGACATTTATTATTTCTAAATCTTCTCAAGTGTTTTCTCGCTTCTTGTTTGGCATTTTTACATTTCATATCATAAAATCCTTTATGCCGTTGTTCAGCTTTAATTCTAACTGTTCTTTTCATACATTCAGCAGCTGAGACAATAGCATTTACAAACATGTCTATGCTCTCCGTAAGATTGTCCTCAACTCTATTAGTTATATCATGTAACGAGGGGTATGACGTATTCAACGAACTTAAGAATAATGGAGTCATATTCTCATCCCACTTATATGTAAATATTGGTGTTACATTCTGCATTCTGCGTTAAATTAGTTACAGGGTCTGACAATGTTGTAGATTGAAAACAAAGGATAACAGGCATATGCTTTGAGTCGACTCTACAGTCGACAAGTAAGTCATGAGACAGATAAAACAAATCAACGCTACTGATGAAGAAGTCCACAACACTACATCCTTGTTCTGATAAATAGGTGCTGTCTCCCTTTCTATCACCCGGAGTTCTACTGTTAAACATGTAAAGGTTATGCGAGAAACAAAATCAAGCAGTTTACGCCCAAACGTATTCACACAGTTATCACATGATTGTCTTACATTCACCGGTACTGAGGTTTCCTCAGGAAATGCTGTTTCGTCTAGTCCATGCCTGTATAGTGTCTCTGGTGGGTTATTACCCCCACCTACACGAGCATTTACGTCCCCACATATGATGACGTCACACCCGTGATCTGCGTTATCTATCAGCCACTGATCTATCTGCTCGATAGCAGTCGTCTTGTCAGCTGCAACATAGAATGTTGAGCCAATGGGTGGGAACATAGGTAGCAAAAATAAGTATATCTTTATCATTACCAATGCTAGTTTTGTCTAACTTTATGCAGACAACATTATCCATATCAACTGTTATCTGTTGGCTACTGTACGACAGCGTGTGTTTTATTTAGACAATCACTCCACCAGATAATCTTCCAGCCTTAGCTAGCCTACGAGCTTTTGACATATACATGTTATAGGCGGAGAGCTGAGGTTTGGGTATCACTTTGTCTACAAATGTTTCCACAAGACAAATCATTTCAAAATCTTTAATGTAGGAGATGAAATCAACATTATCAATTTTCGACAATAATCCTTCAATATTCCAGGCTACAAATCTGAAACTAAAGGGAGAAGAACAATGAACACCTGATATATGCTGTTGGTGGTGTCGGAGGGCCGGGCCGTGTCCCTAGCTGTGATCCATAGCGACAGAGTTGCCAGTTGACGACCCTGCAGCTACAGAGGGGGCAGGTCTGTGTACGACCCTGCAGCAACAGACGGGGGCGGGTCTCCAGTCCGGTGTCTGGACTGTGAGGCGGGTGTGGAGTTGACCGAACTTCTCGGTGTGGCACGCACATATCTTCTTGTCTTGTCCACTTGTGATGAGTCAGAAGTGCCTGGTTTTGTGATAAGCTTACCATTCTTGTAATAAGCGATAAGCCCCTTACGTTTCAAATCGGCTAGAGTCTCCCTTTGCTGTTTCGTTAAATCGTTTGCTACACCAATGTTACCATGTTTGAGGTCGTTACGGTGCTTTAGGACTGTTCTTTTCTCCTCGGTCAGAGCAAATCTAACAATGAGAGGACGATTTATCCTGGGGTGATTGTTTATTACCAATACGATGAGCACGCACAATATCTGACTTCAACCAATCTTGGTTTTCACAAAGTCATTTAGGGCAGAAACAACTATATCTTTGCAGGCATCGAAAGTTTCATCCTGCTGTTCTGCTACACCGTACAATATAATATTGTCTCGACGACTATATGCTTCCAGTCTGTCAATATCTGATTCTTGTTTCAAAACCTTAGTTTCAATGTCATTTAGTTTCTGTGCTAGTGCGTCTAAGTCGCTATACATAGTAATTTGCTCTTGGCGTACTCTCTCTATATCGTTTCTTATATCCGACATTGAAGATTCTAGAGAAGAACATTTGCTACCCTGATCATTGAGTTTAGTCTTTATGTCACTCATCTCCGAAAAGTCCACCAATTCAGAGAGAATATCTGCTTTTAGTTCACTTTTCAGAGCGTTTAGATATTTCATAGTTACTGGGCCAGGGTTAGTCTCAACATCGTTTGAGAGCACTAACTGTAGTCTTGTTGCATGTTCAGGTCTGTTGTCACAAATCAACAGTGACCCGTCATTTCCAATATGTCGATACGCTCCAGTGAACATGAAGCAATGGCGTGTGACGTCAGTGATCAAAACACACTCATTTTCACGAGGTATGAAACTGAGAGCAACAAATGCATAGTGACTAGCACAGAGCACACGGAGAGTCGTAGCGGCATGTCTGAGGTGTGAATTGCTGGAATATTGCTAAAAGCGGCGTAAAACTATACTCACTCACTCACTCACTCTGAGGTTTGAGTGTGAGGTATATAGTCCCTGTCCGTGCAGACATGGCTCACCTGTCGTGTCCCGGGTTGGTGGACAAAGTTGCCGATCCTGGCTCTATAAGTGGCTAGATCGACCATGTTAGCTTCTTCAGATGTTCCAGGAGTATATGCTAAGTTCATGTACTTAGTATTCTCTCATCCGTCATTGACTTTATAACGAATTTATCTGTCTGTTTCTTAATAAAGGATTAATCGATAATTTACTGAAGACGATTTTGCCTAACAAAACAGTATAAACACTGCATCCCATGACCCACTTGAGTCATTATATTGATGCATCGGTGTTATACTTTACATTACACAAGGTGCAATACTGTTAAAGGTCAGGAGATGAATGAGGCTGCGCGGTGCCGGCAGGTGTCATTACGGTCTCATCAAGACTGATAAACAAGGAACTTCTGTTTGGTAGGAATTTATCTAAACATATCATAGGAAGCCTCCTTTGCCTGTGTAGATTGAACTTCAGCCTTATTTACTAACGTGATATGGGGCGGTAGGGTAGCCTAGTGGTTAAAACGTTCGCTCGACACGTTGAAGACCCGGGTTCGATTTCCCACATGGGTATAATGTGTGAAGCCCATTTCTGATGTCCAGTGATATTGCTGGAATATTGCTCAAAGCGGCGTAAAACTAACCTCACTCACTAACATGATATGCCCGTCTATAGCAAACCTCATAGTAAGTTTGGAAAGTTATATTCGTATTCGTTCTGCTTGTTAATAATTGTGCCCTTTCCCGGGGGCGGTCGGGTTGCCTTGTAGTTAAAGCTTTCGCTCGTCACGCCGAAGTCCCGAGTTCTATTCCCCACGTGGGTACAATGTGTGAAACCCATTTCTGGTGTCCCCGCTTTGATATTGCTAGAATATTGCTGAAAGCGGCGTAAAAACAAACACACTCACTCATTTTCCCGGATTTGCTCAAACATGTTATTCACTTTGAGTTATTCTTCCTGTTGATGACGTCAAACACGTTTAGGTCAGTTATGTACAATGGTTCCACCAGGCAATGTTTCCCTTTGTGTTCGGGGCCTGTTGGTTGTTACTTCAAACAACCCAGGCCTGACAACCCAGGTCGAGTACGATATGATTTTAATAATGAAGTCCCTTTCTGGTGTATGTTTCAAAATGGCGTAAAACCCAACTCTATGTGTTTTATAAGTTGTAAATAATATTGTAATGCCAAAAACGTGTGTTATAAATGCTTTTGAGTGTGACTTTGTATTTATAATGGATCTGTTGGAACTTGGTCTCGTCGTTGTGTGGCTGAGATAAAGGCGAAACGACTATAAATGTGAACCTCACTGGCTATGTGGTCTTCATACCTTAGGCTGTATTTTCAATGCGTTCTTAAGGAAAATGAAATGCGTATTGTTTCAGTATAAGCTCCTAACGCATTTGGTTTTACTGATTATCTCTCCCTCGTGACAGATTTGGATGAACAGTAATTTTTATTGTTTCACAGTTTGTCAACTTGATGTGGTAGGAAAACCCTAAGTTATGCTGGTCTCATATATGATCGCTTTCAAGAAACCCACGGGCAGGTTCAGACACATCAAGAATCCACAAAAGAGAGAACCAGGGATTCAGCGCCGCTCATATGACCCTCAAGCGCTAATGAGGCCCAACTCTCCACATCAAATTGCGCATCTAGTTGTGTTTTATTAATGACAGCTGTTATGACTCCAAAGTCTTTGACGTATAGATCCATGATTTGTGATTTAGAATTGATGGATTAGACGTTCTCTAATTGGTTCTGATTGAGACCCGACTTGTTTACATACAACATCATACAGCTGTAGTACTGCTGAAACAACTATCTGATATAGTCACAATTGCACAATCTGCTTTCGGCAGAGGTTTCTTATGAATGTGGAAATGGTTTTGTCGCTTCTATTTAAATGTCTGGATCAGCAAGGGCAACAATATCCTCAACTTATTACGAACATCAAGGAAATAAATAGATAGTATTGCATATTGCTCACGATGTTTTTGTCGTGTCGATGCTACACCAAATCTCTATGTTGTTTTATTGGTCACTAATATGAATATATAAGTATAAATAGACCCAAAGGAGAAATCAACCATACGTAAAGATTCTTGTAGCAACCGACACAAATACACTTCTGATCAACCCTCGTCGGAAGATTTATTGAGGCTTTGTCTGCCCCCTTCTAATTCTGACGCCGGTTCGCATTTGTTCGCAACACCAAAACAGATTTAAGAAATTGGAGGTTAGAAGAAAAGCATCCTCACCGGAAGTTGAAGGCGTCTCTTGTTGAGGAGCGTAGGAGATGACAGATGATGGCGTGTATAGTTTGTTTTTCCTGAGGTATTTGTTTTCCTCCTCTCCTCCATCGGGTCAAAGAAAGTATACACTTGAAAATATTTGATCAAAATATACTTCAAACTTTATCAAGACGTAACTAGGTTGAAAAAAGTCGTTGTAATATTAGAAACACACGGCCAAAAACACTCGTATGAAATACGGCATCATCGAATAAACAGGTTTTGTTTGTTGCACTTTAATACCATCACCCAACATCGATTTATGCTTTCATTTACTTCGGCGATCTATTTCCGAATTAAAACTGACATCGTTTGGATTAAAATATTTTCACTGGAGCAATCCGATCTTCATCCCGGAGATAGAGATGTGAGCTTTAGTTCAGAGTATTGATGTTTCAATCCAAATACCGTTAATCGTGAAAGTTTTTCAAATCACACCATATTGAATTAATTGATCATATGCACGCCAGCTCTGAACAATATCCGCTGTCTTCTTCACCTCTATGACTTAATTTACCGCCAAGTGTGTTCTAAAGCGCCACCTTTTTGTGTACTGCGCAGGCCAATTTGTCTCTAAAATTGCGCCATTTTCTATCCGTTTTGCAATAAAGTTAAACAGGTTGTAAAAGTTAATGTTGAATAACGTTAACGAGTTGTGGCAAATAGTACATCGTATGACGTCCATTGCAATTTCTTAATGCAATATTCATTTTTAGAAGAATTATGGTTTCAATGTTATTTGTTCCTTGGCAAAATCATGAAAATTTAATTTGAACTGCCAGAGTGACTTATACGCACACTGATGCTTTGAAGGAGGTGATTTAACTCCTGTTGAAAGCGTGTATTATAGTGCCCGTACTTGTTATATCAGTATTTCCACGAAGATGTCTAGAGGTTTTCATAACTCAATCATCCCTTACTTATTAGACTAACCACGGTTGGCAGTGACTTCAGTGACTTCGGGCACAACAAGTTCTTGAGTTTCAATGCATAATTATATTTTCGATTTCTCAAAAATGTTATATCCTGGATGACGAAACAGGCGTTTTTAGTGAGTGTCCATCGTGGTGTATAGTATTGTCTCTGAGTGAGTGTGATCAAATACTGAAATGAAATGTTTGGGGCTACAAGGTATAGTGGTAATTCAAGAAACATTAACATTTTTACGTACGTCACATATCCGATAACGTGCTCGGTCGATGTCTCTGGAAAACACGAATGGACAATAAAACTGCTCAATTAAATATCAATGAATGGTATCAGTTGCTTTCGTTGTATAAACTTCTTAATTTGATGATCACAACCTGCTTTAAGAAAGGCATGTATAAACGGCAATCGACCTATTCATTTAATGTGATAATAACGTAATACAAGTTCAGTGAAATTCGTTCTAAATGCGGACCGAACAGTTTCAGTCGTGGAATTTGCTTTGAAGAGGCGTGCCAGAAGCCTGTGATTGTGAGTTAAATTTCCACATTTGCCCTGGTTATGATCCTTGGTGTGTAAAGATTCCCCCAGGTTCCACAAAGGGTGGTAAACGTCTATAGCATGCATACAATTGGGCACATCTCCAGCAACAAGCTGACACGCCATGCAACAAGTGAAATCATATTCCAAGTTGAATACATTGCACACCTTTCATATTCTGGGAATATGGAACTAGGACCAGACACATTTTAGATAAGAGCAATCTTGCCGAAAATACATTTGTAGAAAATAACTTTCTTGAAAGCACTAACACTGAAATATGTCAAATGTCCAAAAGAATCTATACCACTTTAGGGATAACCCTTGACAAAGTCTACGACATAGTTGAAACTATGTGTGACAGTTTCACTATCCTGAGTCCAATCTTCGAACGAATGCATTGAATAATGTGATCCGTTGAAAGGATCACTTTTAGATATCCGAAAGGGACTTTCATAAACAACCTATCCGGAACCCAACCAGGGTAATGGTGTGAAAGATGTACATCGTCGGCTTCACTGTAGCGGTCATGCTGGATAAAGGTACTAAGCCTTGATGGATTCGTATTTGATTTCTTAATGTACAGGTAACATATATTCCTATCACATGATATCATAGGCCTTCATTGGACTCACGGGCAGGAATTTGATATATGTAATCACACTGATAGTATATCCTATGTTAGAGTAAAAGGTGATAACGGGTATTGGGTGACCAGGTAGACACTGGAATTAGGTAAATGTTGACACTCCATAATAAAAGAATGGACACGTTCTTATCTTTTCGTGCTCTTTTTCACTTGATGGATGAAATGGTATAATGTTTGCGTTCTGTAAGCTATCTTCATCAAACGCACAAAACCAGCAATAAACAGGGATCAGGGTGTCTACCTCCCAAATGCATGGTACATAAAACAATAAGACAATACCCTACCCTCGTCACTGTTCCCATGGATAAAGCATAATTTCTATGTATACACTGCTATTACTTTACATTCTATACATTTATAAATACGTCTCTGTACATTTCTAAATCAATCAACAATTTTGTATAAGTATCTGAACAGTTCTAAATTGATCCATTAATTTTGCAGTAAACGACATCTTATATATTCATAATAACATGTATTCTATTAGCCATGTCATCTGTATCTATTGACCACCACATGTATTGCGTCATCATAGCATTGTGACGTCATAAGCATTGTGACGTCACGGCCAGAGTTAACAGTTACTGTTCAGTTTTACCTGATGATGGGGCCAGAACAAGCCCTGAAACGTTGTACTCGAGATTAAAAAGAAGATGTAACCCAGAAAAAATCTCTATGTTCATCAAATATCATCTTCTAAAATGCCAATCAAGAATCTTCCTTCCATAACTGGAACACATTTCACTCTCTACATATTTCTATCCTATCCTAAAAAATTTTTTTTCCCCGCCCCCCCATTCATTCCAAATTTTATCCTTCTTCAAAGCTGATTTCATATCCTAGCAAGTCTTATACTGACCGTACTGTTGCTTGTATACTTACTGCTATAGTTAACATCGAAACCTACAGACCCGTGAAGATCCGGGCTAGAATAGGTCTTCAGCAACCCACGCTTGTCACAAAAGGCGACTATGCTTGTCGTAAGAGGCGACTAACGGGATCGGGTGGTCAGGCCCGCTGACTTGGTTGACACATGTCATCGGTTCCCAATTGCGCAGATTGATGCTCTGCTATTGATCACTGGATTGTCTGGTCCAGACTCGATAATTTACAGACCGCACGATTCCCCACATGGGTACAGAGAATGAAGCCCATTCCTGGTGTACCCCACCGTGGTATTGCTGGAATATTGATAAAAGCGGTATAAAAAAATTAAACCTTTCTTCATTCACCCAAGGACGTCTACCATGTGATGGAACATCTCCCTGTGCTATTTTAATCTAGGCATCGATTCTGTTAACTTTGATAAAGATTACATTAATAATACAGCCAGTCGCAGATCCGCCTCGTTAGTATTTATTTCTAATAAAAAACTGACATACAAAAGAAAGTACACACCTGGTGTTTTGGGATTATTTGAAAAGTGTTGTGATTTTGACTGGCAACTTCGCAATTGGGCACGATATCTGTAGTGTTTTGGCAACATCTTAGGAAAGTCTGTGACTTATATATCACTGTAAAACTATTTTCAAAACATTTACGTCGCTCTTTGGAAAGCAATCCAAAAGCACCAGGTGTGTACTTTCTTTTGTACGTCAGTTTATTTCAGCCCGTGAGTTTGTTTGTTTTACGTCTACATCCTAGTAAATGTTAAGTAATATCAGTCCGCGTAGATATAAACTTCAAATACGAGATGCTGGAACTAATCTCTGTCGGGAATATTCATGCCTTAAATATATTAGTTTGTGTAACAAAGATCAAAACAAAGTAACTGGAATCCTTATTTGTTCATAATTCCCGTCATAAGGCAAATGCTACTTGCATGTCAAGTGATTATAAAACTTGTTTAGTCATTGACACAGGTGTTATTCTACTCTCCACTGTAGATAATTTGGTATTCAGTACAAAGAACGGGTTCATTCAAAGGACACATACTGATTGCATTTGTCACAATGTCCATCAATGATTAAACATCACGTATAATTGAATTTCATGTATAATTGAACACTCTTTTGCATCGACATAGACCTGCTATTCTCCATTCTTTTGTCTTCCTTCACTCTCAACAACAATGCCAATGATTCCAAACCAGGGGGCGTCCATACATTATGTCTCCCATTGTCATCAATAAACCAAATCCTTCAGCTAATGAAGGCGATAATGACTTAAGGATACTGTTGTTGCAAGACACAACGGGTAAGCCACTAAGCTCCGGACATAAACACGACTCCGCCATTATGGTCAAAGGCTGGACAATGGTCACGTCAGTAGGGAGGCTGGACATTGATTAATATTGACCAACCACTTCGTAAAAATACCTCGATGAGTTATGGCTACTCAGCTCGTAACTCAAGGATGTTTAATAGCTACTTCTGAAGCAACTCCCGTCAGACTCATTTTGTCCAGGTATTTGAAAGCAGAAATCGTGGTTCACCTCCCATCAGTACAACTGTAAACTGATAGCCATCTTCTGGTAAAGCAGAGCTCTTTGTGAGCTTTAGCCATTGTTCGGTGATGAACCCTTTCTACTGAAAGTCAGGAACGGAGGAAATATGTTGCTAACACAAACCAGCAGCAACTGTAATGAGCAAAGGTTTTGCTTAACTGTTTACATCACTATTAAAAATTGTGTTTATAAAGTAGAGTATGGACACACACTTATCTTAAGGCTAACCATAACAAATTGTGTTTCGTGTAAAACCATGTAGATGTATCTGTGTTCTCAAGAGTCTATTATTTCTTACGGCTGTAATCTTGTTTATCATTACAATGAGCACTACGTACGGCTGCCTTCTCGCTGGACAACTTTGGACTTGTAAAGGAAGCATTCTGGAGATACGCTGTCTATTTTCATATGTATCAATGTTTCTATATAATATTTTCTGTTTACTGTAATAACTAAAACGATAATAATATATTTCTGTTGAAGGCAGTTAGCTCATGTTGACTTGATGCAAAGATCAAATACAGATGGAAAGATAGGTGAACATTGCATTACACACATTCCCTGACAAAGGGAGAATGATTTTCTCTGGCTACAAAACATATAATACTCTACTACATCTGGATATTTCAGGTGATAAAAAGGCAGGATCTTTTTCTCCAGGGAAGATCCTGCCTGATGTTTTGTGCATCTGCGTAACGCAATTCGATTTCACACGGAATTAACGACATCTCTACTTAACAAAGAGTTAATGTCTCCCCTATACAATCAAAACTTTCTTCCTGCTAACATAAAACATTTTGGTATCTCATAAATGCTATTCAGCGTGTCATTTTTCGACACAGGCCGATTTTTGGCATTGTTTGGATACAGCGATCAGATTGCGTCAACTTCGACAAACAACTAGGACGCGAAATGTATCAGAAAGGGACAAGGCCCAGCAGCTTTGAGCAGGTAGACATGTCGTCGATAGTCTAAGATTCTGTTGTGACAAATAGCAACGTATATACCGTTCACACGTACAGTCGTACAGAAATCCGTTCATATAGGGGAAACACAAGGTGAGTCAATCAATTTGGCATTCACTGCAAAGCTTTTCACACTGATGCAAATTAGCTTCATGAAAGACATGTTTCTGTACAAGCATGTTTTTAGGTGACAGTAGTGTCACGTAAATTCTAGTCATCAATTACCTGAGCTGACATATTTTCCCATTTTGTTTGAAATGGGCCTCTCGAGAACGCGTTGTTGTGGAAACCCACCGAGAACAATGGCAAGGACGGAGGGAAGGGGTGCTATTCTAAATGGCAATGATAATGCTTTTGGGCGGAGAACAGACATTCAACACATTCCAGATACGTGTTCAAGTTTGTTGTTCTGGGTTATGACAAAAGTAAAGTTAAGCGAAAACATCATCATTACACCCACAAAAGTAGGCTTTAGGAAAGCGAGTACCCATTGGAGTGTTATGATGTCAAGTTGGTTACTTTTATTTTGTTGTTTAAATTCATTTTCATGCAAAAGTTAATGAACACGAGTTTAATGTCTGGCTTGTATTTATTACAAAGTTTACAACGTCTTTATACATACATATCTTGTTAATTGTATACATGACTACATCATCAGCCAACTGTGTTGCCCACCGTCTAACAGAACTCCAGTTAATGTGAAGGATGTTCTTTTCTGCTATGTAAGGTGTAGGTGAGCTTTTACAGCTAGATATTTAATTTTACATGTCACAACGTCAACTTTATCTGCAACAGGGAGTTTGTGTTTATATACATAAAGTTGACGTTGTGAAATGTAGAATTAAACATCTAGCTTTAAAATGATTTTAAACAACAAAATATAAGAAATCAACTTGACATCATAACATTCCAATGGGCAATCGCTTTCCTGAGGCGTACTTTGGTGGGTGTAATGACTCCTCAAACCAGTCCTCGTAATGTCCAAACCACCAGACCAGAAAACAAAAGTTACTTTCTCTCTCATAATACAATTAAACAGTTGATTAGTACTTGAAGTTTGCAGGATGAATCCGTGGTGATATCAGCATTTAGCATTCGGACATCATTGCAAAGGGTCATTTTCATTAACTCAAAAGTCCAAATATGGAGCTGGTGACCACATTTTTTTACAATGGTGTAGTGGTCTGAATAGTCATGTATCAATATCTTGAGTAAACAGAACACTTCTAACTATTTCGTCAAACCTTCTATGTGTATCAAACATGTAAAAGTCGAGGTTCTTTGAGAGGCATAAATGTAAAAGTCCACTTTGTCATTATTCTTTAAACACGGACAATTAAGTACACGATTAATAGATCATTGTATTCAAAACTGAAACCTAAGAAATGATCAGTAAATTTCAAACTTTTACATCGACAAAGGACGAATTACCATTTTTGCAAGGATTCCAATAAAAACAAAAAGGTAGAGAATCCCATTGTTCCATGGGATCATATACTTTAACAGAATGAAGCATGGGATACACACACACGTCTGTATCAGTGCTAACATACTAATAGAAGCCTTACAGTAAGTGATAGCTGCGAGTGTGACTCTGACTACTTTTTTTAGATAAAACTCTTAAGTATAACCTTAGTCAAATGTCATTGGTCCCTCCTTCAGACAGTCCATTCAATTAGCTGTAGTCGAGTGGGGCATTATGCACATATCCTGTACAAATAGGGTATATCTGGCACATAATCTAGTCTATTGTAATGACTTGGACATAAGTGATCTAAATTTGATTGACATTTATCTGCTACAGCATGTCTATTGCGCCAGTACGTCTGAAGGGTTCTTATCTGATATATCTGTCACTCCAAACTCCTAATCGTCACTTTCACAGACTTATTTCACAGTCTGAGACGTATTTCTAGTAAGGGAAAGATTAAGGTTGCGCTATGTACAATCGGAAAGAATTTCGGCAATGCAAGCTTACACATTTTGGTTAATGAACGAAAACAGGAACACGAATTCTGTCTGGTGAAGATATATAATATTTGACATTGAATAATTACTTGTTTTTATATTGGCATAGGTTAGACTACGAGGTATGAATTATTTGAACAAATAACGTCAGTGTGTGCAGCTGATTACATATTCCAAGCGTTACATCCATGTTAAAAGTTAGCAAACAGTTAAAACATTCGTTTCGACAATCTCATTTGATTGATAGTACCAGCGAAAAAATAGATGGATGGATTTATGGAACCATGATGGTAGATAGACACACAGACGGAAGGATGGATGGATAAATGGATGGATGGATGGAGGGATAGGCTTACAGACTGATTGACCGCCATTATTTCTTCCATAATGTGAAGATACAACAGATTCATGTTATATGAAAGGTCAATAAACCTCGAGAGATAACTATAGCAATCAGCAGCAGCAGGATATATACACATAGACTGAGTCAGACCTCCACTTTCCTGGACAGCAAACTGTACTGCGGATCACCCGTTGCCATATGTGGGCATCTAAATTCGAGCAGGCACAGCTCCAAACAGGGACACAAAAAGGTCATCTTCAACTTCCCGTAGCTTTTCAAATATGTGACGCCATATAGCTGGAATATTGCTGAGTGCGGCGTAAAACTAAACTCACTATAAATATGTGAAGTATGTTTAAGTAAATCCCAAATTCTATTGTAAGGAATGTCTCCTTCGTGGAGGTTCATTTAACATGACATATTAAGACGCTTTATCATGGTTGCACTTGCAATGTTTCAGTATAATTTCAAAACCACGTCTAAAGTTTAGACCCGTAAGCTTAATCAATCGTGGTAGATTAAAATGTGACATTTGATACGAATTGTAAATTTCGTAAATAGATGTCCACGGGAAGTGTTTCCAGACCCGAGTTAAGCAAATATTTGGTATCACTAATTGTTTAAAAGGATTTTGTCAGGATCATTAAGTACAATATTTATCACAAACTACCTGCATATCACTTAACTATGTTGCACAGTAGATCTAGTTTAGATTACCTGCATTTATTCGATCAAGTATCGAGGTCATCTTTGTCTCTGTTACATCTGGTTGACAATGTCTATATGGATCTTAATATAATGTTCATGGTAGATTTTAATGTACGATGATATTTTAAGCTTGAGTTTAGTTCATTTTTTCAAACAGCTTATACCTAAAAGAGCAGCACTATCCTAGCTAACTGACAATGTTTTCACAACGTTGTAGATTGGTGACGTCATGACACAACGTTGTCACAACGTTAGTATTACGTCATTTTTAACGTTATGTCACAACGTAATAACAACGTTGCAAATTTACGTTGATGAAACGCTATGCTTTGGGCTCCTCACACGTTATAACAACGTTTCTCATAACTTGGTGTCCTGAGAGAGTTTTCTGTAAAACGTTTCACTTTGAGATTCTTTTTTCACTATTCAGATACAGCTTCTTATGTACTGTTCACTATTGGGAAAATAGAAAGTTAAGACAAAGTAAAATACGTTAGCATCAAATAACGTTAACCTTGTGGCGACGTAAAACTGACGTATCACAACGTCAGGCCTCAACGTTGTGACAACGTAAATGAGAGTCCACAGAATAACGTTGTAACAACGAAAACAATTGTGAAATTGTGAGCTTGGATGCACCAACTGAACTGAAAGCAATGATTCAATTACAACGAGGATGAATAACTGACTTTATGACACCTATACGCATCTTTCTCTGACAGTATTAGTCTTTGAACAGGGCAACCACAAGATACTGATGTGTATTTGAGTTCAACATGTCGACATATGAACCTAAAACCCGTACCTTAATCACCCTTTGATGTACAAGGCCATTATTCATGTATATGTAAATGGCAGACTATTCCACGTTGATTGCAACAACGATTACCTTATCCATAGAGAGATCGATTCCTTACTGAAATCTAATTTCCTATCTGTCTGAATTCAGATTAATATGCAGAAAACTGCAAAATCTATTAGCACTTAGGATTTCTCAACTCAAGGTAATGAGTTATTTCAAACATTTCCACTGTCGCAAGTCATCGTGTTATTGGATGTTTTCTTTTCCCAATAAATGATGAGTTAAGACGGCATCGAAGTCAGCAATATTATCGTATATGAAGGTGACCTGTAAATAGCCTTGACGGGTCGTTTGCGTATTATGACATGCAATCAACCTGTTCATCGTGTTATTATCTCAACATGGAATTATTATCTGTGTTGAGTGATTGAGTTGAATTAAACGCCGCTTCGAGCAGTATTCAAGTTAAATCAAGGCGAGGAAAATCCAAATTTGAGCGGGTCTCAGACGTTTGCAACTTGGGTGAAACCATGGAGTATAGTGCTGACAAAACCTGAAGCATAATAGTGATCGACCGGGATTCAAACGCAGGATCATAGGTTTCTGCCATGGCATGGCAGAGGGCCGCAATTATGGGAGGTGAATAACAGCGACTGGAACATCCGTGCACCATCTTCCTCCAAGAACATGAAGTATCAAGAACTGTGAGTTGAACGCCGTTTAGAACAATGTTACAGTAATATCTTGGCCTAAGAGAGTGAATGAGGTCTTCGAATTTTGCCACGTTGATGAAATCCATGTGTATTGAATTCTGACATACAACGAATAACAACCATAAAAAGAACCCACGATACCGTATCCCATTTATGATGTTTTAATTGAGACATCAAGTGAATGTCCTGTTGTGGCATGACTGCCATTTTGTTTGTTTGTTTACTTAACGCAACAATCAGCAATATTCCATCTACATAGCGACCCTAAATAATCGACCCTGGACCAGACAATCTCGTGATCAACAGATTGAGCATCGATCTACGCAATTGGGATACAATGACATGTGACAACCACGTCAGCGAGTCAGACATTGATGTATGCTGTCTTTACAATTAGCGTGACTCTTACTGATGTGAATCGCGAAGGTTTTTTTTTATTTAGCTGGTGTGTACTAATATTCGAATAGGCGTTAAACATTTTGCAGTTATAATGTCTTCGTTGAAAATGACATTAAAATGAAAATAGAAATAGAAAGCAAAGGAATGATCAGTCTTGATTATCCGTTTAAACAAATTCCACTGAGCGTGAAAGGCAACATAGATGTGAACATTATATAACTGTATCTCTCAGTAGCATCAGCCACTCACACAGTTGTGTGTAAGATGTGTTTGTGCGTTGCCTGACTCCGCCGTACAGCGGCACTCCAGACAAATGACCGCAGCCTGTAAACAAACGAGTCTTCACCAGACAGGCGAGTAACACGATTCTGTTGAAACTTGAAACGATGTGTCAACAAAACAGTTGATGCCATCACAAAATTCAAATCTCTACACACGGTTTCTCCAATGCCGGCTTCGATGTAGATTTCCCTCCAAACTGAAGCTGATAATAAATTGTTGCTGAAGACGCCCTGTTACATCCACATTCATACAAGTGGGAGACTAGACTTAAAGGATGCTTTAACAGTGTTCCAGTTGTACAGCGGAAGGTGTTTCGCCCATCCTTTCGAGGCCCTTACTATAAGGCTCGTTTACTTGAGGATGCACATATTACCTGACACGTGCAGTCCACTACATTTGGGGTGGGATAAAATTCGTTTTATACAAACCATCTTGTGTCATTAATGTTAAACTCAAATTGTAACTCCTGCTGTAAATGTACTGCATATACTAGAAAAGTTATTTCATACATAAATGTCAACAACTGATGACCAAGGGATGGGCGTTAGGTTTCTAAACTTTTCCACTATGGGTGATAGTAAAACCATCGGCTTTAAAATGAAGTGTTTCAACAAGCACCATAGTGACTAATACCATGTAAGTTAAACGGAACTGATGTGTTATTACAAGAATGTTTATGTCCCCTTTCTAAGCATCTTTATGGAAACGTATCAAGTATTTTACCATAAAATACGTCTGGAAACGTTGTATCTCAGCCAACCCAACACTTGAAATTGATACACTGGCTGTTCATGTATAAGAATAATGGAAAACCTTTATCACAATGTTTTCACTTGATATAGTCTTGGTGACTGACATTTTCCACATCAAAAGGTATTTGGCATATGTCTACTTTATACACCACCATATTTCACTTATAACATGTATTTGTCAGTTGATCTACCTCTAAGTTCAACATATGTTTATATACACATATATATGTAAATAAGCACCTTCTTTGAAGGTGTCTAAAGTTGAATCAGTAAACACCTTGAAATTATTGGGTAGGAAGATATGTTATTGTAAGGCACATATATGTAAATAAATACCTTCTTTGAAGGTGTCCAAATTTGAATCAGTAAACACCTTAAGACTAATGGGTTGGATGATATGTTATTGTAATAACTGATGAGAATTTGATACTATTCTCGTTACATTTGTCCACATGATTCTCGAGGGGAAAACAACACGATTACTTGAATCTTCAATCCATCAAAGCCATTTAATCCTCGACCTTGTTAGCTGGAGTGGTTGTATTCTCTTTCAGTGTTTTTGAAGAAGAAAAATCGAAAGTTGTTAATCTGGATATTGAAGAGATATCATTTTGCACATCGACATTATCTCTGTTTATGTGTGAGTCTCTTGTGCTGGAATCTGCTTTGTAATTCTCCCAATATCCACCCAGGAAGTACATTTATCTTTGAATAGAACCTGGATGAGGTTATCATGTGGGTAGTCACTGGGGGAAACCCAGATATGATGAATCAGAAGCTCATATCAGTAAACATGAAATACATTAAAGGATTATGAAGTATGAAGGCCTTTCAACTGGAAAGGAAAAGGACACCCTAGCCTACAAGAAACAGAGTAAACAATATGAAGTATTATGCCAAAGAAATTTTTTATGGAAGTTTAGAGTTATACACTGGTAACAAATAATCATACTTGAAAATTCTACGTCATGTAGTTAGAAAGTCAGAAGTAACGTCAGATATATCACCTATAAAACAATGACAATGAAGAAGGGCAATCCTTATTCACTGATTTTGAAAAAGCTACCAAGTTGAATGAATATTTTAAATCTGTATCTACGTTAGAAGATGGCAATAAAACGTTACCATACGCTGGGAAACGTACTGATATGGAGTTATGTGACATCGTTATAACTCAAAAGGAAATTTCTGATATTATGAAATGTTTACCTGAGAAAAAGGCTTGTGGTCCAGAAAGAATAAGCCATAAGTTACTCAAGAAAACAGTTGATTCAATAAGTAAAGTTTTATGTCTCTTATTCAATTACTCACTGCAATCCTCTACTGATCCCAGTAATTGGAAAGTAGCACATGTTTTGCCATTATTTAAAAAAGGTGACCACTCCATTGTTTCAAATTACAGACCAATATCTCTTATAAGTTGTGTGGGGAAAGTATTTGAGAGAGAAGTCTATAAACATTTGTATAATTATTTTAATTGTAATAATTTACTTTATAAGTATCAAGCTGGTTTTCAAAAAGGCCACTCAACAGTACATCAATTACTTGAATTGTATAATGAAATATGTCTATCTTTGGATAATAAGGAAATATTTTGTATGGTGTTTTGTTATGTTTCCAAAGCCTTCGATAGTGTCTGGCATAGGGGGCTTATGTGTACATTGGAAATGTATGGTTTAAAAGGAGGCATGCTCCAATGGTTATCAAGTTATGTAAGCAATCGCAGGCAATCTGTCTTTGTGAATGGAGCATTATCCAAGCCGGTATTTTTGACAGCTGGTGTTCCCCAAGGATCAGCATTGGGTCCTTTTCTTTTTATTGTTTTCATAAATGACATTGCTGATGAACTAAATTGTTTGACAAGGCTGTTTGCTGATGATACATCACTTGGATTTTCATCAATTGATCATAGACTGCTTGAGTCTACTATAAACACCAACCTACAGAAGCTGAGCTCTTGGGGAAAACTTTGGCTGGTTAAATATATTCCAAATAAAACAGAAGCTATCATTTTTAGCATTAGAAAACAAAGTGATAACATAACTTTATACTTTGATGAATGTGAAATTAGTAATGTAAACGAACATAAACACTTAGGTCTAACGTTTTCGGCAGATGGGAAATGGAATAAGCATATTGACGAAATAGTAATATCAAGTTCTAAGATGATAAACTCCATGCGTAAATTAAAATTCTTACTAAGTAGGCAAATTTTGAATAAGATTTATATTATGTTTATCAGACCACATTTTGAATATGCGTGCGACGTTTGGGATGGGTGTAATTCTGAACAGACATTGAGACTAGAACAACTACAACTGGAAGCATCCCGTATTGTCACTGGTTTACCGAAATGTCCACCACTTAGATATCTCTAATTTGAAACTGGGTGGGAAAAATTATCAGTACGTAGGGAAAGAAGAAAGTTAACATTATATCATAAAATGAAATGTGGTAATGCACCTTCTTATCTGATAGATTTACTTCCTCACACTGTTCGTGACTCTACAACTTATGACCTTAGAAACTCTGAAAATTTTGTAAGACCATCATATAGACTTAAACACTCATGTCAATCTTTTATCCCATCAACGACAGTATTATGGAAATACTATCCCATTAGAAAAGCAAATGTTACCATCAACAGAGACGTTTAAATCATATTTGAAGAAACCTATTGTCATGGCACCAGCATACTTTTCTACAGGTGTCCGCAAACAAAATATTATTCATACTCGTTTAAGATATCATGTAAGTGAATTGAATTACGATTTATTTAATGTTGGCATTAAGTCAGACTCAAAATGTGAATGTTGAAATTTACGAGAAAATGTTTGTCACTTCATGTTTGAGTGTTCTCTATATAACGAACACAGAACGAAAATGTTTAACCTTTTAACCTACATGATGATGCTCTAAATTTAGATTTATTTTTAAATGGCAGCAAGAACTTATCATATACTCAAAATCATGCAATATTTAAAGCAGTTCAGCATTATATATCAAATAGCAAGCGTTTTTCTTGAATGCTGCAAATATTTTCATATGTCTTAATAACTATCTCCGTACATAGGTCTGTACCATTTCTGTACTATATTTCTTTCTATATTACATGTATGTTGTTGTATATTTATCATGTTGTAAATACTCGGGAGATGGTTATCTAAGTTGGATAATTTGTTCCTCATCCCTGTCTTCACTGAATAAAATATGTTTAAATCAAGGCCTGCCTTTCATGCTGGCACTCACACTGTAGCCCAATACTATTGTTTTCGTGGGTCCTTTGTTTTTTATGTGGGGGTTGGTTCAGCTGTCATAATCAGATATATGAAGGAAAATGACAGAAGAAAAGCACAAACAATCGATCTGTTTTTGAACAGTTTATGTATTTGACAGCGTATTGTATATAATGTAGCATGGGCTTGTTTCAAGAATTCATTTTCAACGTAATAACGAATTGGGACAGGAAGGTTGCA
Organism: Haliotis rubra; assembly: GCF_003918875.1. NCBI lineage: Eukaryota > Metazoa > Mollusca > Gastropoda > Lepetellida > Haliotidae > Haliotis > Haliotis rubra. Next base: position 301,930 of record NW_025767679.1, read on the forward strand.
ACTGTTTAATATCAAATTGATTCGTAGCTCCCTTTCCGTGTAATGAGCTGCTGTCTCACCTGTGAATAAGTGAAAAATCCTTAGAAATAGCGAAAAAATACTTTATTACCTTTTTTCATTATCCGTTTGCAATTTTGTCAGTTGTAAATCAGCAGCTTAAAGAGTCTTTGATTGTTGAAATAAGCCTTGCTGCTCTCCAATAAACGTTTAAGAGACCATTCCAACACTTAAAACCCCTTTAAGAGTGTCTGTTGTGCCTTCTGGCGTCACTTTTTAAACCACCTTTCACGAATAAACAGACGGTTTGGCAGAAAAACCCGTTTCTCCTCTTCCTTGACATGATCTAGGATATTGTGGGATTGAATTAGGATGTCCAATTTCATCGCTTTGTGTGAGAAGTCCACTCCATGTGATTTAAGTTGAGTGAGGGAACAATTTTGAAATGAAATTGCGTTTTCAATTTCCCGGTGGCAGCAGTTGGTTCTCCTGTTATGAGGTTTTCGTTATATTTCCCTTTTATGGCTAACCATGTGTTTCTGACAGCGTTCTTCAAGACGATGAAACATCTCAGCTTATGTGACACATCGTTATGAAATTGTACATTTCACATTGTTTTAAATATTGCAGACGCTGGAATACAGCTGTCCAGTTCATTTTTCACTCATGACAAATTCGCTCCAAATGAATGGCCGCATAACTAATATTACATATTTTCTATGCATAAATTATGATGAATAATGTTTGTTTAAGTGAATGAACCCACTGTAGATATTTGAACATCCTTCTTGTTAGATTTGATCTGGTTCATCGGCTGACTTTTTCAAATGTCATTTCGAACAACATTTTATTCTCTACGGCTCAACGAGAGAGCTGCAAACTAAGCTTCATATGTCATTTTACACTGTTTACATTGAAGGAAACGGTTGAAGGATCTGTTCATCCGTTTTGCAAACACCTTGAGGCATCACTTATCTAGCTGTTCTTGAATTGGTCGCTTCCTATCAATGTCTGTCTTCCGGCATTGCAGGATATGCTTCACTCTTTCGCAACAATCTGGTGTAATGACTGATTTAAATGTTATTTGGGAATAGAAATATAACGTATGGTTATATCAATGTGTCATATGTGAAATTTCGTAACTTATTTCGTAACGCAAACACACGAAGAACCAGTCTAGTGAGAATTTCAAGATTACTGCACATGATAAAAGTTCCTGTCTCAGCAGGACGAAAGATGAAAGTGGGTGTTCATTCTTATCACATGATGCTGAAGTTGCATGACACAAACGTTCTCCTTAGTTGTACATGTAAAGTAGGAAGGACACTTCTCATCTCTTTCATATTGTGTCAACATATCCCAACCAGTACTGTGGAACAAATATGCATTCCAGGGCGATATTGCCATAGACAGGCCTACTTAGTATCTTCAATGCTTTTACTGCTGTCATGTATTATGTTATGGCAAACTCCTGCTCTACTGTCACCCAATGTGGACGTCATTAATTTCCGATCAAACCAAGACAGTTGCCTAACTCACACGCTATATACCTTATACGAGGCGCTGTCGTGGTGTGCAACAACGGGGATTAGTACCCGTCACTTTCAGACTATTTCTCATTATATCACGTTAATGTAGATAGATGTTATGTCTGAGGTTTTGTCTAGACTTAATGGGCGTAATCTCCTTTGACCAAGGACTAAGGCATTTCAAAGCAGCTTATATCTCGTGTGACGTATTCTTAGTATTCTACTAAAATCTATTTTCAGCAGTAGTCCAATTCTTAATTTTTATTTAATAGAGGACCTTTTTGTCAAAATGGATTTATGAAGAAAGACTTGAGTTTGTTTTATGCTTGCGGTAAAAACCCCTATGCATGAAATTATGGTTTTCTTGTGTATAACTACGCTTTGAAGAGTATCTTGAACATCACATGTATTAAATGTCATAAATATCAACTTAATGGTTAAGGGAAAGCATTGGGTAATGTACGTTTTAGACGTTAACCAATTTTGTGTAATCCAAAACCATGGAAACATATGGTGCCGAAAAACTATAGTGCGGATGTGGGATTCGAACCTTCGGTCGTAGGATAATTCCGTTTATACGGGACGCACCCCTGGCCAATACCGACAAGTCCTTATACCATCTTATAATGAACATAATGGCACGAATGCAATGTATGTTCTCATCACATGGATTTTAAGCATTTCATATTCAAACAGTTATCACTTACATATCTTTTAGTCTTTCATATTCAACAACCTCTACATTCAGGGTAGGTCATATTCATATTGGGACGTACATTAATCCATTCCAAAAAAGTGCTGTCCCCCTTCCCTCAAAACACCGTGACTTCAAAGTTTTGCTGGTTACGTCCTACCATGTGGTCTACGCCTTGTGCGTGAGGCAAAGGTTGCCTCTTTCATTTTCTACATCTATACCTATAGGGTAATCAACAATATTGCTCTGATATCATGTCAGTCAGTAGGAATCGAATCTGGGACAGACGAACCAGTGATTGTGTATCCCATTTGCACAGGATACGCAATGGGGATAAAATGTGCCCCTTTTACAAGCATGGATTGCTGAGGACCTATAGTCTTAACTGAAATCCCCGCGGGTCGCTACTTTCGTAATTACTTTCTAGCGGATGTTAGATCTGTCAGTGGTCATTCTTTGGTTTTAGAATGACGATTGTACTGAGGACAAGAAGATTGTTTAACTGTTCCTGTATTACGTATCTACATCAGAACAAATGGTGAAGTTACCTGTAAAGCACATATTTTATTGTTGATAACCTTCCATTTGACATGAACATTCCTGAACGTCCCCTACAATTACACGTAAGATATTCAGAATAAATGTTAATCTACCAGTTGCCCGACTTCCATTTTTAAGGAAGCCGCGTTGACTGAGTGGGTTAGATGGCTGACTTTGTGTGCTGGCGATTAGCTGACTCTAAGAGTGTTAGTTCGAATACCGGACGGAACTCAACCCCAAAAAGTACTAAAATCAGTACTTTACTGAGAAAGTGTAATCGAAAAATATAAATGTTGTATGGTCGTGCTCTCAAAGCCAAGGTCGTTCGTTTGCATGGCACCGTCATGTAACGGAAATATTGCTGAAACAACATTATTTGCCGATTTCAAAGTTGAATCAATATGCTATGGAACTCACCTTCCATGAAAGATCATATATAAAGTTCACATTTTGAACACTGCCGAGTGAAATACACGCCCCTTTATGACTACATTGTAATTTATGTGTTTTATAAAAGATTGACATTTGGTTAATTGGTATGATACTTTTGTACACTCATATGTAACGTGTACTGTCAGTACTTCGGATCGACACAGGCAGGAATGAAAGTAGTATTATTTCTATACACCTTTTGTATTATAACATTTCACCTGAACTGTCAATCTTTCACTGTCTCTGTGTCTAATAATCTTTTGTGATGTAATGAGTTTTTGTAAATATCTTTGGTGAGGAGTTTCATAAGTTGTAAGAACTTGTCCCCGATCCTTTTCACATTGTGAATAAAATATGTTTAAACTAAAAACAATATACAAGAAATGGAAACTATCTCGTACAGGAATGTAAATCAAGACGATATATTACTGCACATTTACATCAAATCATAATTTGTAATAATTATCTACAATTAACAAAGGCATTAAATGTTCCCTCGTTGATTGTAGGGTTGAAGGAATAATGCCGAACTGTGTCGTTAATCCTACTAGCTCTCATTCGGAACTGTTTGCAATTTCACCACCCACATTTATAAGAGCTCGCTGCACTCAGGAGCCGTCAGTGATAGAATCTAGGTTGTTACTTTCAACGTATCTGAGTGTATGGATCTTTGCAATGAACACTCCTTCTTAAAACAGGACAATATTAAGCGGATATTAAAATGAAACTTGATGATTTACATGAACGTGCCGAATTCGCCCAAACAACCAATAAACTTTACCCCTCACAACCATACAATTTCTTCAAAACTATTAAGTCTCTCCCACACAACCAATACACTATCCTCAACACAAACTATGCAATGTCCTCGACACAACCAATGCAGATTTCTCCACACGAACAATGCAATCTCAACACTACAACCAATGCAATCTCTCCTACACAGCCAATACACAGTTTTACACACAAGCTATGCAATTTCCTCGACGCAACGAATGCAGTTTTCTCCGCACAATAATGCAGTTTCCTCCACACGAACAATGCAATGTCCACTATAGAACCTCTTCAACACAACCAATACACCGTCCAACACACAAGCTTTCAAATTATTTCGTGACAATTAATGCAGTTTCATCCACACGACCAATATAAAATATCCCCAATACAACCAATGCAACCCCTCCCACACAGTCAATACACAGTCCTACAAACAAGCTACGTGATTTGCTCAAGACAACCAATGCAATTTCTCCCACACAGCCAAGACAACCAATACAGTTTCCTCCACACAATAATGCAGTTTCCTCGACAAAACAATGCAGTGTCTATTTAATTTCATCCACAAAACCAATGCACTTAATTCATGCAAAGGAAGTTTTACATAGACACAATGGCGCGCCTTTCATTTTGATTTGATATTCCAGATAAAATTTCATGCGATATATTTTGCAGATATGCTGTTCAAACCACGGTGTAAAACCTACAACGGTAAATGATTAAATGGTTTGGCAGATATTTATTTGAGTTCAGTGAGTTAATATTGCTGCACATCACATCAGAAATATTTCAGGTTTGCTTTGAATTTGATAGTGTCTTCAAGGCTGTGTGTGTCTGAACATAAAGAAGCCATTAGACAAGAGACTGCTTTAACTCGATTATCGATATAATTCTTCAATTGTGGCGCTTGTTTTTCTGCTGTCATACAGCAGAAAGTCTTCAGTTACAACGGCGCAATTTATAAGTCTTTTCTGTTCTTCAACTTAAAAAACACATCTGAGTTTCGTTTGCTTTCAGACAGATCACAGATAGTTCATGTTTCGTTTTGCTTTTCAGACTGAACAGATCAGCTTCCTGTGTGTCCTGTTCATATTCATCATTGTCGGCAACAGCATGGTCATCCTGACCATCACGCTGACCAAGAATCGCCGGTCAAGGATGAACTTCTTCATTCTCAATCTGGCTATCGCAGGTAACTTAACACGATCCTTCTATATTGGAAATATGTCAGCTTAATGGTCATTACTTGTCTGGGGCTTTTTTATATCTGTATCTTTGACACTTTTTACACTGTCTATCAGTCACAAATGACACACTCCTCCAGTTTTTTCTATGGCTTTGTAAATTTCTTTCCTTCCTCTTTTTCGTTCTCCCGCCCCTCTCTTTCTTCCTCCGTCTTTCTCTGAGTTTCAGTCTTACTCTCTCTATCGTTCTCTCTACCACACTCTGCGTCTTCTACCCACGTCTCTTGCTCTCGTTCAGTATATATATATAAGCTGCACTGGCGTATGTGTTTTCTTAGCATTATACCAACGACACATACATCAGTGATGAGACACTCAGATGACATTAATCCCATGAGGAGGTTCACAGGCAATGTTTTTTCGCTATTTCTGGAATCCATCTTGCATGATTTGACATTGGCGACTGCGTTAATCTATCTGGCTCCGTATCGACATACCAACAGTTGCTCATATCGCTGTTGATAATTGCATTCTGATCACAGAGACAGTGGGCTCTAAAATAAAGGATTGAGATCGCATCCTGTAATGACCCATGATATAGGACCGATAAAATTAGACGAGAGTGAGGAAAGACCTGTCACTTGTATGGATGGAGTGTGTAAAAAACGGGATCGGTTTGATAAGTCTGTAAGTACGTTAAAGGATTTTACAAGGTGCTTTCCAAACTGAAACGCAGAGTTAACCCAGATACAGGTTTGCACACACCTATCTTGTGAATTCGCAAATGCTCACACAAGCTCAACGCATAATCAACTAAGTTTATAGAAACCCTCAGTTCAGGTTTACATACATACAACAACACAACGTGTCTTCAGCAAGAAGTAACAGGCGCCAGAATTCATATAATTCACTCGCGAATGTTCAAGATATTGATAGTCTCGAATTTCTTGAAAGAGACCTGGCTCCGAAATAGTTTTGGGAGCTGTCAGAAATTGGGTGTTTATAGATAGGCTTTCGAACTGCTCTTTTTAGAAAGAAGCAGTTCTATAAAGGCTTTGTTTCGCCCTTGTCGCCCGTATATAGCTACTGCAAGGCGTTCACAAACTGCTCCTTTCATGATCTTCTCAAAAGACAACACATGTCATTTCATAAATACAACGTGGGCAGATAACTCTAATTACAGGCAGTACAAGGCCAGATGGGCTTTCTGTCGCGAAATACGGTGAAAACTTCTCAGTACTTGATATTCTTTTGCTGTTGTTTACTCATCGTCTGCCTCTGACAATTATAACAAACATACCCGTCAAGATCCGGGTTAGAACTCATCTTTAATAACCCATGTGTGTCGTAAGGGGATGGGATCAGGTGATCAGGCTCGCTGACTTGGTCGACTCACGTCATCGTATCCCAATTGCTTAGCTCGATGCTCATGCTGTTGATCACTGGATTGTCTAGTTCAGACTCGACTATTTAAAGACCGCCATCATATAGCTAGAATATTGCTGAGTGCGGTGTTAAACAACAAACCACCAACCACATCATAACAAACATGTATTGACAGGTTTCTACGGCACGGTATTAACTTCCACCAATGCGCAAACGTAATGCAGGATTGGGTTTGTTTAATTTCTTCTGTTGCATTTTACACTGAAACAGAGAACAGAAACATATTTGAATGGTTCGCCCTCCAGGTAGAGATACTCCAGTAGAATACTCCTTTCAAACATTCAATGTAATATACCAAGATATTAACATACAAAAAGCCGTGACTCCAAACATTAGTTCTTGCCTTCGTGGCTCCTGGAGTCTACACGTGTGGAGACAAAACATTGTGACTTGACGATTAGCTTCCTGTTAAAACAGTTCCTAGCATAAATGCATTTAGGAAAACTAACCTCTCACAAATTAGGTTCTTTCCAAAAAAATGTTCATTTAACTAGAATACATCAGAGTGCTGCCATACAACCTAGATAGGCTTTGCACCAGAGACAGTTGCATGTTGCGATGATATCTGCTGCCTTTCTTTGATCCTATTCCAAGAAAATGAGATGAAAGGCATGTCTCATCTACAAGATGGTCTGTACAATGAACTCAGCTTTCAGTATTTATTTCTTGTTATTATTGAAAGGGTTTTGTCGCTTTTATTTTCACGCTCAAGATGGTTAAGTTGGATTATTGTGAACTCTTTTCTTCGTGTGGAAACCTTCAACGTCCAGGCAATATCTTTCCTGAACATACTCCAACATGTGATTATGTCTTGCACACCTGAACCTAGTTCACATACAGCTACTGTCGACATAAACTAAATGAGTCGATGTACATCCACATAGAGCGCATTCATTGTGAATGTAATACAGACAGTATCATTAATGAACCGTGAAGATACGGGTTACATTGGTCTTCAGCAAACAATGCATGTCTTAATAGGCGGCTGACGGGAATGTCATGGCTGATGCGAGTCCTCGTATCACAAATTGCGTACATCGATGCTCATGGTATCATTCACTGGTCCAGACTCGATTGTTTTAAAACAAACCAACAAAATCATAATGACCCTGTTCAGGACACTGTTTAAAGTAAAGAGGACAATATTCATATATTTAAGTGTAAGACAAAATATTGTGGATGTCAACTTCTTTATTGTATACACAACGTTTCAGGGCTTTTCCTTGCCCCTTCGTCAGGTGAATGTTGTCTTATACCTGAATACTTCTAAATGCCTCTCAAGAACCTATTCATATGTTGTTACGTGTGGATAATTATAATGAAGTCCATTGCATCAGTGTCCTAACACTCATGGCTGAATTAATTAGTGTTGCAGATCAGATTATCTTGTGTATCATTATAAGATCACTTAATACACAGGACCGACACCCATGTCATGAGTGATTGTTCGAGGCTTACTTTACATATTATCTTACACATCATCTTAAACCTCACAAAACCCTGATCAGTCATACACCTAAAAACTCTCTGGCAAGTATTAATGTGTTCTTCCCAAATACATACATCGTCCTTACATGCGTCTTAAGCACCTCTTCACACTCTGTGGAGAACCATACATCAAATGGATAAAATCCTGGGTTTTGTAATGACCATTGTATAAAACGTGATGGAAAGAAGCAGATTCAGCTGATAGCGCTTGGGATTCAGAAGACAAAATAGTTTGGATTTTATGTGTGACAGACAGATATATCATGCAGTTATAACTATAAATCAACGTCTATTTGTAATCCTCAAAAGAGATAAGTTATAATGTATGGGAACGTTAGTCTCGTATTGGCAGCATACCTATCAGATAAGTTTGATCATGTCGAAGTTCATTTTGATCTGTCGGAATATTCCATCCGGCAGCGAAATTATATGTGTAGAGTCGCTCCCCTAAGCAAAGGCAGGATCTACTGATCGTAGAATTAAATTTCAATTTGAACCTGATCACGATCTATGGTACATCAGCAGGAAACCAGTACGTTTGGGTTGAATTTTTGAGACAGGTCTCCCACACATTACAGAATAGGAATATTGTCCGAACACCCAATGTGCTCATCACACTCCTGTCGTATTGCCAGCGGACACAGCTGTTACCAATCGTTTCTGTTACAGCCAAACAGTGCAACTTAATATTGGGAATCATGCTAGAAAATGTATTATCTTAATAGAACAACAGACTTACATTCCGCTTATTTACTGTCATGCACACACGTTAGAACACACAGAAGATAATTTGGATATCATTGTTCTGAAACTGTTATTACAATGGCATGTGTATGTATCCAAGGTCATGTTCGAGTCATCGATTTCTGTCCTAGTTGACAATATAGATGACAGAGTACAAAATTATAGCTTTTCACAATCACCCATATCTGCAGATATTTGAAAACAATTGACCGACATAGTTAGTATGAGTGCATAATGACAATGATTAGGCAAAGCAAATGCATTACGGAGGATATATAAATATTGTAATTGAATAGTCTGGAACATTATCAATAACAAAGTCTCCTTATGCCATTCACTCCCTCATATAGCTCACAAAACCAATGCAGACAAACCAATATATTCAAGGTGAAATTGCTGGAAAACAGTGGAACATATTCAAACAACATTCACTGCTTTTTCCCATCATATTTATCTTCAATTGCTTTCAGTTTGACAATAATGACATTGATGAATGGGCCCTACACAGATGAAGAAACGATTTTGTGGATAGTATTTTCTTACAACAATCTCAATATCTTGCTACTCAGTATGCAAACCTGAGACCGAACCATCCATCAATCTTTATTGATATCATGGAATGTGTATGGCAAAGGCAAAGGGGGACTTGCTTCAGATCAACTGTGCACCATCAAAAGCAATTCAAAAACAAAAAATGTTGTTTTGGCGAATTAAGTTTATTTCATTATAATTTGACTTCATGAAACATTTATTGATAATTGGGATGAGATGATTGACTTTATATAACTCCACATCGTTACGACGAGTATAAGTGTTTCGTTTTCTCCTCTCTAATGAGTCTGAGGGGCGGTGGGGTAGCCTAGTGGTTAAAACGTTGGCTCGTCACGCCGAAGACCGGTTCGATTCCCCACATGGGCACAAGTAAGCCCATTTCTGGTGTCCCCGCCGTGATATTGCTGGAATATTGCTAAAAGCGGCGTAAAACCAAACTCAGTCAGTCAGTCAGTCTAATGAGTCTGCAAAACTTTCTACTTGTTTATGAAATATCACGCGAATGTGTTTTAGGACGGTAAATGTCCTCTTTTAGGAAAAAATATTGTTTTAAGCGAACCTGGGCGAGTACATATTAGCATTTATTCCTCAAACAGCATATTTTCCATCCCAAAACACGCAATAACCTCTTAATCATGAATGTCGTTCTCAATTCTGTCGTCGAAATATCTTTTTATCTCTCACAAACATTACCTAAAAATGCAAGTTGTCTGCGCTTTAATATATAGTAAACTCCGGTTAAACCGAACTCAAAGTGACCAGTAATTCATACGGATATTGCATAAAATATGCAGCAAGTGGCCGCGAAAAGTGGAACCAGTTCGTCATTTGAGTAGTTTACTCTATATGTCAGTGTCAGAGTGACAACAGTCGATATAGTTCCTAATTTCTTAAAACATGATTTTTGACAATGCCTTTGAGGTGAGGTGAAATTGGGTTTAACGTCGTGCCTGAGAATATTTCGCTCATATGACGACGTGCATGCGTTTGTATGTGTAAGTGCGGCTGCTTGTACTAGCCCAGACGGAAGCTGGTTTTATAGTGCTAGCCCACTTAGATACCATGCCGCAGTGAAGCATGAATACCCCACTCAGACACATTATACTGACTCCGAGCCGACCAGTCCTTGTTGTACCCATTAATGCCGAGCGCCAGGCAGGGACCAACAAGTACCATATTGTAACGTCTTTTGGTATGACGCGGTCGGGGATCGAACCCGCGACCTTCCGCGGACGCTCTAACCACTACACCACGGAGGCGGTCGACAATGCCTTTACTACACAGAGGCAAAATAACCAAGACCTTCAATTATTGTCCCCACCTGACTTTCGCGTCAGTCCCTCGGTCCGCTACAGTAACGCCCCTTGGTCAAAGGAAAGCGACTCTCGCATTAATCTATGAGACGTCACGTTTGTTCCTGTCAAAACTTTGTGAAGTGCAAGTACACTCAGCGACAAAATAACACAGCGTAGCAATTCGCACATGTTTCAGCCAAACTGGCTTTAAATATGGGCAAATGTCCCCAAGACGCAGGGTCCACTGGCACAGATCCCTAAACCCTCGAGATAAGTGTCTTCGTTACGTTGTTTGGCAGTTCAACACCCCAAAGATGCCCAAATCTGTGAAATGCCTACTCTGACACGGAATCCTGACCAGTAGTGAATTATTTACGCCGCTTCTAGCAATACTCCAGAAATATCACACGGGGAACACCACACATTGGGGTGACATTGTAATCATGGGGAATGGAACCCAGCTGCAGTACTTCGGCCTTAGAAGCGAACGTTTTATCCACTAGTTTACACAACGGCCTGCATTGCGGGATCGTAGGTCAAATCTTGTGATCAGTTATCTACGTGTTAAAAATATTTCAGACATAGACATAACACATTATAGCCTATCGTATATGATAACAAATCTATTATATTCCCTGTTAAAGATATATATAAATTTTACTTTCAATTTGTACAATGTATTAAATTGGTGTGCGTGTCCTTTTTCATTAATTATTATCCTGAAAAGCTATAAAGCTAAAGTATTTTCAACAAAGTAATATACTTAGAGTCACAAGCGGACGATCATGGTCTAAATCAAAGGTTGTGAGTTGCAACAGTCTTAACAACGATTGATCTGTGCAAAGGGATCTTAACGTATGGGCAACAATGTAGCCTTATTTATCTGAAACGACCAAGAAAATTATTTTCATTTCTTTATTCATGAATTTACATGAGAATTCTTTTTTAAACCTATTGAAATTTTTGAAGGAAGGATAATTGAATTTCCCAAATCGTTGGATTACTATGCACTCTGTACACACGTTAACGGTCCGTTATTTCAACGACAATTGACAGCTAAGTGGGAGGAATATGTGAAAAGGCGCCTTGTCTCTTAATTTTCTAGAACTGCATGAAAAACACATAATGAACATGTCGGCCCATGTTTGCACAGGATTACAGCGGAATTAGAAACCAGACACATGCACTGGGTCGACCATATGTTACAGAGTGGTGTTTATTAACCAATGACTGGTTGTTTTGTTGTGTATTGGATTCAGCAATATTCAAGCTATATGGTGGCGGTCTTTAAATAGTCGAGTCTGGACCAGACAATTCAGTGATCAACAGCATGAGCATCGATCTACGTAACTGGGATACGATGACGTCTGTCAACCAAGTCAGCAAGCTTGACGACCCGATCCCATTAGTAGCCCCTAACGACAAACATGAGTTCATGGGTTTAATTACTGACGGAACCAAGTAGGGTTGCAGACAAAGTTACATGGTGGGGCCTGTGTATACCGTATCATACCCTATTTATTCTGTCATGTTCCGTATTATTGTATGGTAAGCCGCGTCAAAACATAGGACATTAACAATATAGTGTTTTAATATAACAAAGACCCAGAGTGTTCTTTTAGAATATCACCGGCATGTGTCTGAAGAGGTGTCATGTTTTGTGTATGATTGAACTCTCGCTAGAACAATTTGCTGTAAAGGGTTGCGTACCTTGTCAGCACAACAACCGTGCGCGTGGGTTTCACCAAAATGGCGAATATCTGATACCTGTATCCCATTTCTGGTGTCCCCCGTCATGATATTGCTGATATATTTCTAAAAGCGGCGTAAAACCTATGTCACTCACTCACTTCACTGATCGATGTCTCACATTGACCATTGTCATTACTTGGTATTTTTCAGATTTGTCTGCCGGACTGGTGAATGTTTTCACAGACATGATCTGGAAGACGACAATTGACTGGCATGCTGGACTTGTTGGCTGTAAGCTGGTGAGATACTTCATGGGCGTGGTCACTTACGCATCAACGTACGCACTCGTAGCCCTCAGCATCGACCGGCTCGACGCAATCGCAAGACCACTCAGTTTCACTGGAAGCCGTAAGTACACGGAACTGACGTCAAAATGCGTTAGCTTAAGGTGTCCATGGGTAACTGACAGGGCACCCGAGGACGTCATATGAAAACGTAATGTATAAATTAAGATGAACTATCGGCACCATAGTGGTTGCAACAGCATTGCAAGCGTCAACTATATCATGCAACTTCGGGTTTCTATCCCAAAGGAAGTGAGTGAGTGAGTTTAGTTTCACGCCGCACACAGCAATATTCCAGCAATATAGCGGCGTATCCCCACTGAAGCTAACACACCCAACCCAAATGGCCAAAGTCACCAACCAACTCTAGCAACTATTCAGTATTATGCTCAAGAACACCAAGCGTCACACGCGGTTAAAAGTCCCCATAACCCATTTTTTATCCGTCAATAAGTTTTACGTTTGAATTGCTTCTTGCACAAAGGACAAAGTACAATAAGAAATCCGTTTGGACTTATTTCAATTGTCATTTAACAAATTATGCAAATCAATCGAAAGAGTCGAAATTAAAGTTATATGATACGTTGATATGATTGAAAACTGATCGATATATTAAAACTAGAGCTAGCAACAATTAGGGAGCTGTGACAAGTCCGCACTTGCCCCAATGGTTACCCACCTCTTCAAAACTCCATATCTAATGTGTATTGGTAGTAATAAATTTCTCCCTTGAGTAGTCATAGAAACAGAAGATTCTAGGCCATAAGGATGTAAGTAAAAGCACAGCACAGGTATTTCTACCATCAACTTTTCCGAGTAGACGTGATTCTATATACTCTTTCAAATTCAATATCCTACAAAGTCTTCACTCGATCAGATAATCAATAAGTAATCCCAACCTTAATTGGAAAGTTAATTGCGGAATTAGAGGATGGGAAAACAATTACAAAGCATTACCTCTTGTAATATTTGATACCCACGCTAATGTTCCTTCCAGCACGACCAGCAATGATACTGTAACGTTATACAAATGCACAGAAGCAGCCTATGTTGGAAGAGGAGGAACACGGGAACGAAGTAACAGACACATTTACAACAAAAAACATACCATTAAACAGTATGCTGCATACGACAAACGCCAAAACATCCATAAAACACTATGTGGTGTTCGGCGACCGCAACGAAGTCCATATAACAGTATATTGAATTCGGCAAACGGAAAACAATCCTTTAAAAAAGTATGCTGTCTTCTGTGTCTCTATGAGGAAATGAAATTTCGATGTTCGAATCTACGGGTGAACGATGTAGCAGACAAATTTACAAAAATATCCATAAAACAGTATGTTGTCTCTGGCGAACGCACAAAAAATGCATAACGCAGTGTGTTGCATTCGGTGAATGCTAAAAGACCCTTATGAATCGTAATCGTGACTGACCTGACCATAATTATGAGGAAATGAAACTTCGATGTTGATCGAATCTAGGGCATTTTTGCTGATATGGAATATCGGAACAGCATTTTGATATGACTAGTTTCTTCTGAAGACAAATAGATAATCAATGTGAATGGCAAACCTTTTGTTTCAAGACTATCATGATGTCTTGTTCCGTTAAAAGCAATCAAATTAATAGCACAAGCACAGACATTGTAGGGATCAAATAACAGAATTTGTTCAATTACTACTGTATTCTACGAAAAGATCAACAGTTGACTGAGATGAATGACGCTGGAGGTCAACGATGACACATATCTACACACTGCACATTTACTGGCCATAAATAATTGATTGCCTTTCCGAATTGTTTGACACGAATCATCACAAAGACAAGGAGGGGGTGGGTTTTACAATGTTTTTAACACACAAATAGATTTCCACAAAAAAACACAGCTTGAGATCAAGAAGAACATTAAATAATACATATCTCTGACTGGTCATAAACAGGCTTCTTGACCGTGCAATGGTATCCATGTCGTGATCATAGAATATTAAGCTTCATTTTTTCTAATGCTTAACTACATTATGTTTTTAGTATATCTGGGTTGAGGTTTTGCACGCTGTGATTGTTAAATTATAAAATATAAAATCAACAAAAGCCATGGGTCCTATGCACGATTCCGACAGTTTCATAAACATGTGTCCATGAAACGGTATCACACAGGGATTATAGCAGGTATTCACAAAGCCATTACTATAATCATGGGTCCTATGCACGATTCCGACAGTTCCATAAACATGTGTCCATGAAACAGGCCCTGGTATTCACAAAGCCATTACTATAACCATGGCTCCTATGCACGATTCCGACAGTTCCATAAACATGTGTCCATGAAACAGGACCTGGTATTCACAAAGCCATTACTATAACCATGGGTCCTATGCACGATTCCGACAGTTCCATAAACATGTGTCCATGAAACAGGACCTGGTATTCACAAAGCCATTACTATAACCATGGGTCCTATGCACGATTCAGACAGTTCCATAAGCATGTGTCCATGAAACAGGACCTGGTATTCACAAAGCCATTACTATAACCATGGGTCCTATGCACGATTCAGACAGTTCCATAAACATGTGTCCATGAAACAGGACCTGGTATTCACAAAGTACTTTCCCAACAGTCCTAACTTGTTGGGAAGAATCCAAATGCAATGGTATCCAAATTGGATGAAGATAGTTATGAATTTATGATATATATAAATTAACACATTGAAGGTTTCTAAGAACGCATGTATGAAGGTGATTTCAACTTTCCAACAGTCAACTTCTATTTAGGTCGAGGGATATACCAAAAGCTTGATTTCACAACTTTTGGGGTACAATAGAGCGAGCTCTTTTTACCAAGATTACAAAGAGCGTCGTACGACACTTCCTCGTTGTTCGACCAAGGTTAAAGAATTCAAGTTTAAAATGCTTCTTCACAGACATCTGGAAGACATTTCAAAATCTGATACGCCAGTGACGAAAGTTAGGTCTGATGGAATTCCCTATTTTGACATGTACCAAACGTTCCAGAATATCGTTCAGGTGATCCATTAACCTGGGATTGTGTGAGTAAGGCTTTATTCCAGCAATATCACGGCTGGGGACATCAGGAATGTTCTTCACACATTGAACCCATATGCGGAATTGAACATGGGCTAACGCTTTCTCTTCTAGGGTTCTAAACCGCCCCTAAAATTGACCAGCCTCAGTTTGCATGTGTTTATGGCTCATGAGATATTTCTTGAGGATGTAGAGCTGGATTTGTCTGGAGCTGACATTTACTTTATAAGTAAATCTACCCGGTTTATCTCGATGATCTGTTATGTTTAGGCCTAGGGGACTGGTCAGTCTATTTACCATACATTGTGGAAACATATGAAACGGTTACTTCATAGTCATTACTTCATTTCTGAAGGAAATATCAGTATAACGGGGAATTTTGAAATAATTAGGTGTAGTTTAGTGATAAGAATTTTATTTTAAGACTGATTTGATCCACTAGAAATAGTGATTTCCTCTCCTTTCGGAAATACATGATCACATTCTTGTTTTGTGGCTGGGCAGTGTTGTGTATAGCTTGTCTCTGCATTACAGCTATGATACACATAAACGTAATTAACTGATCACATTAATTTACAAATTGCCAAAATAAAACCTCTTGTCTGCTTTATATGAGATACGCTGTTTGCCTTTAACAGATCCATACAAAGCCGTAGTGATATTAGCTGAGAAAATGAAAATCGATCATGCAGTTCTCTATAAGATCCAAAAAAGTGACATCCCCTTTCTTTTCGGTTGTCGGCGACAGAAAATGGATCTTACATGGTCGTCCCTGACCTGTAATTGGAGGGAAGTTTGTCACAGTAATCGCTCAAGCGCGGGATTTGATTTTCTCCGTAAGGGCTTCACGTCCTCGTACGCCCCGTAAACGCCGTGTGGAGCTCTTGTATAGACTTTGTCGTGATATTGAGCTAATTTTTCACTCCTTTAAATGTCCTTGGTTAGTACTTGTTGTTCAAAGTAGATTTTCCCTTATTTGCTGTCTTTTCCAATACCTGAAACACAAAGGAATGTTTTTTAAATGCCTTCGTTAACATTTTGAGACAGGTTGAGAACCGTTAATTCAGGAGCAGCGTACGTTTTTAAAGGGGCCAGGATTAAAAATAAACCTTGGGCGTAATCACAGCGGTATTATTTAAACTTCCATATGAATATACATAAGTATTCATTCGAGCCTCATTTCTGAACTATATTCCATCATATAAGTCCATTTAAGCCACATCGAGTATGGTATTGATGTTTTACGTCTCAGTCAGAAATATTTAACAGCAATTGAATTTAACACAAACAATTAATTTACAGCAATTGTCAATGGTTCACACCCATGCCAAAAAGGACACACTACGAACGATCATGAGATAGGTGAATGAACTTCAACGTTGCGTTCAAGTTTATTTTGTATATAGTGACGTGTGATTTCTTGTACCAGTCCGGACTTATACTGGTTTCATAGTGGTTTCATGGTTTCTCACAAGCTGATTATCAGAGGACGTATACATTGCTCACATTTACCTTTACTCTTACAAGCCAACCCAGGGGCTGTGGGGTAGCCCAGTGGTTAAAGTGTTCGCTCGTCACGCTGAAGACCCGGGTTCGATTCCCCACATGGGTACAATGTTTGAACCCCATCTCTGGTGTCCCCCGCCGTGATATTGCTGGAATATTGCCAAAGGCGGCGTAAAATCAAACTCACTCACTCACCCATAATTATTTGTAATGTTTTCCCATTTGATAAATCCTGTTGATCTTAGGGTCAAGTACGACACTTGTCTATCACATACCTATAGTGATGCGATTCGTTGAGGATTATCAGCTTTGTCCACAACTACTAAACTAACTGAAAGAAGGTTTCTCTGTTCAGATCTCCGATCACGAGTCCTGGTTGGTCTGTCGTGGGCCTCCGCTATGCTGTTCTCCCTCCCTATGCTGATCATCAACGAAACTAAAATCATAAACGGAAGTTGCCAATGTTGGATTGAATTTCCACAACCCTGGTTTTGGAAGGTAAGTTTGGATTTTATCATCGAAAAGACATTTTGATAATATATTACAGACATGTTAGAAGACGTCCTGCATTGTCATCAATTCAGTCGAAACAATTGTACATCTATGCCACATGCAATATTCGCTGAAGTGTTGACCCGTGAAGATCCGGGTTAGAATTGATCTTCAGTGACCCATGCTTGTCGTAAGAGACGACTAACGGGATCGGGTGGTCAGGCTCGTTGAATTTGTTGACACATGTCATCATATCCCAATTGCGTAGATCGATGCTGATGCTGTTCATCACCGGATTGTCTGGTCCAGACTCGACTATTTACAGGCCTCCGCCATTAGCTGGAATATTGCTGAGTGCGGCGTAAAACTCACTCACTCACTCTAGGTGTTGCTTTGATGTATTTTAAGCTCACCTGATTAAGTGGATTAAGCTCACCTGATTGAGAGTCAAGTGGACTAAGGTAATGGCCAGTTTGTCCTGTGTCGGGCGTCAGTCCGGCCGCGTCCGTCGCAAACATCTTTCTAGTAACCACTGAAGTAACCAAACGATACACCCTTCTTCTCGCCAATGATGACATCCCATTTGTTCTAATCCGATTTTCAGTATATCCGCGACAGCAAACATAGAGAATGCCTTTAAGTAACATGCCGAATGGCCACAACCAAGTATACGTGAATCTATTAGTCTCGTCGATATATGCATGTGTTTGCCGTATATTTGATCTTCGCGTGACCTTGCCCAGACATTCTCTCACAATTCTCACAAGGTAAACATCTTCTAAGATCTTCTCAAATATCACTGGACCAGTGGGGGGCGGTGGGGTAATCTAGTGGTTAAGCGTTCGCTAGTCACACCGAAGATCAGGGTTCGATTCCCTACATGGGTACAATGTGTGAAGCCCAGTGTTGGTGTCCCCCGACGTGATATCGCTGGATTATTGCCAAAAGCGGCGTAAAACCATACTCACCCGACCAGTGGGACTGACGCGTGATAGTTCCGACAGAAGACGACTGTTTACACTCATTATTGGCATTGGCATTGGCGATATAATTGGATTGAAAACACTGAGCAAACCATGTTAATAGTTAAGGTTTATGAAATGGAAACCTGCAAATTCAAACGCTGAATACATCTGAGCACAATAACGACCAGCCGTGTTCAAGATCGGAACAATGTCATATCACCATGAATGTTTTGTGATATTGCAGTCCAGTTCAAATCATCACTGGCTTGTCTGGACGAGACTCGACTATTTACATTGCACGTGACGTTGTTAAACAGCTGGGATATGTTCCTGATTAAGACGTGAGACATCAAACAAGTGAACTAATTTGAATACCGCTGTAAGTAAGCTGATAAGTGATATTACATAGTATTCAATCCGTGTAAGTCCGGGCTAGAAAGGGTCTTCAGTAACCCATGTTTGTCGTAAGAAGCGACTGAGGCGACGTTCAATTATGTTTGAATATTTCGGATGGTCAGATTCGCTGACGTCGCTGAGTCATGTCACCATAGCATCGTCATCGAAGATCGATGCTCACTATGTCAGTCACTGGATTTTCTGGTCCAGATTCGACTATTTACAGACGTGGACAATTGCATAGTGAGGCGTTAAACAACCAGTGAGTGAGTGACTTTAGTTTTTAGCGATATTCCAGTTTTGTCACGGCGGGGAGCACAAGAAATGTACTTTACACATTGTGCCCATGTGAGGAATCGAACCCGGATCTTCGCTTCAAACACTAGGTTACCCACGGCCCCAAAGAACAAGCAGTCAAACATGTAATTTAAGAGAATTAGTAACTATGAAGAAGCCTTTTTAGAGTATTTCTAAGTTGGGTTGTCATACAATTCCCCTGTCTGTCCTTTGTGTATCGATCTTTCTGTGCGATAGGATACCGGTACGTGATTCCCCCAAGCCAAATAATCTCTCCGGGATCTCAGCTTGTTAGGTATTTCCTAATTATCACGTCTGATTACAACGAACGGTCATGCAGAGCCCATTTCATGATATCATGTTTGCTTCTTATACTCTTGTGCAGATGGGACAAAGTACCCTCTTTGTCCTCTTATCATCGGATGCATTAAGTATCACATTTCACTGAATGCACTCTGTACGAACAGACAGACTTGAGCAATACGTAACACCTGCGGGCCTGAGAGAACAAAACATGTTGTGAGTCCCTTTTTCGTCAGCTTTAATTATCTCTCCTCTCGGACGCCTTCGGGCATTTCCGTTTCAGCTCGGCCCAAGCCGAGTGACATTAACGGAGAAGCTCTAGGTAAAATAATGCTGATTTCCCAACATCTTCATGAACTACATATTGAGCAATATGTGTTATCGAGTAATAAATCATAATTTCGGTTTTCACTTGAAACATTTTAAACGTAATATATAATACCAGGGTACATGGTAAACTGCGGATCGCACGAATGTACACGTTGGTGTGACACCTTGTCAAAAGGAAACTCAGTTGAAAACATTTATCTGAACAGGGCCAACATCACTTCGCTGTTTCAAGTCGGTGCAGTTTGAGAAACATGATATTTGTTGAATTTATTGTATAAAAATGGTTTCTTTAATGCTAGGACGAATTTAGAATGCACAGAGACTATAAAAACCACAGCTCGTGACAGCACGCTTGAGAAATGTCAAGGTCATCACAAGAAGAGAGGGAGTGGTGTCCGCATGGCACCGATGTCCTTCGGTAAGAAGGCTTGGCAGCATCCAAAAGACAATTGCCAGACTGCTTCAGTGATACCACGAGGCTGGGCGTACAAGGGATACGTTACGAAGCAGAGGACCACGTGTAATCACCCCATCAGAGGATTCCAGTCTGCTTATATTACATCTGATCAACAGATTCCTGACGACAAGAGCCGGTGGTTTTCGCATGCGGTTGTATCGATGTAGAGCTGAAAGATTCGTTCTACGAACATCCAAGGTTTGGCCATTTGGAGGCGTTGGCGTCATGAAGTATGGCGGAATTTGTGATGAAAGGAAG
This sequence comes from Haliotis rubra, assembly GCF_003918875.1. Lineage (NCBI taxonomy): Eukaryota > Metazoa > Mollusca > Gastropoda > Lepetellida > Haliotidae > Haliotis > Haliotis rubra. The sequence continues at coordinate 322,695 of NW_025767679.1, forward strand.
ACAAGTCTTGTAGGATGTCATTCTGCCGCTAGTTCTTCATATTCTCAGAGGACAGCCTCAAGGAATACTCTTCCAAAAGGACAATGCCACATGTACAGATAACCCATCATGTCGAACAACATGCAGAAAGGAAGACATGTCTTGTCATCTTTGGAAGGATGTCATTTTGCCGCTAGTTCTTCACATTATCAGAGGACAACCTCGAGGAATACTGTTCAAAAAGGACAATACCACATGTAAAGATACCCCATCATGTCGAACAACATACAGAAAGGAAGACATGTCTTGTCATCTTTGGTAGGATGTCATTCTGCCGCTAGTTCTTCATATTCTCAGAGGACAGCCTCAAGGAATACTGAAAGGACAATGCCACATGTACAGATACCCCATCATGTCGAACAACATACAGAAAGGACGGCAAGCCTTGTAGGATGTCATTCTGCCGCTAGTTCTTCATATTCTCAGAGGACAGCCTCAAGGAATACTGTTCCAAAAGGACAATGCCACATGTACAGATACCCCATCATGTCGAACAACATACAGAAAGGACGACAAGCCTTGTAGGATGTAATTCTACCGCTACTTCTTCATATTCTCAGAGGACAACCTCGAGGATACTGTTGGACAATACCACAGGATGTCAATTCATGCTTGTCATCTAGTTCTTCACATTATCAGAGGACAACCTCGAGGAATACTGTTCAAAAAGGACAATACCACATGTAAAGATACCCCATCATGTCGAACAACATACAGAAAGGAAGACATGTCTTGTCATCTTTGGTAGGATGTCATTCTGCCGCTAGTTCTTCATATTCTCAGAGGACAGCCTCGAGGAATACTGTTCCAAAAGGACAATGCCACAGATACAGATACCCCATCTTTGGAACCAAAGAGGAGAGGAACTAAACACTAGTTGGAGTCATCAAGATGCCCACGTTATCGACAAAGCGTTGTTTCCACACAAGACGCGTTGATGTCATTTTAGAGATGGTATAGGAGCGCTCAGAACCTTAGTTATCAGTCTGTGGTCATCTTGTTAATATATCCTACTAATACTAATGCTTTTGGTTTTTACGCCATAAATGATGGAACTTCATTATAGTTTCAAATGAAACATGTAATTTTTTTGTACATTTCCTTTGACATTTATTTCTTTTTATAAGCATCCCACGTCGATGTGTACTTTCTGATCATCAGTAGGTTAGATGTAGTACCAGCAGATTGTTATCAAGCATTATGTGGCTGTTATCAGGCATTATGTTCGTGGTACTCTAATTGGCCATTATGTTGATATTGGTTGGCCACCCATCAAAGGCAATGATGCCACTCCCAACCAAAGAATGCTGGAGAAAAACAAAGTACAGTATTCTCTGCTTCGTTCATATTACCACTTCAAAAATAATCAAAAATATATTTTGAACATTTAATGTTATATTCGTGAACCACATATTTTTGTGTGTAAGAACCATAAGTCTCATGACTGTTAAATTTTAGTTTCTTGCTTGCCCCGAATCTCTGACAATCCTTGTAGCAACACCTTCGTTTGATTTCAAGACTGCCAGTTAAGGTACTGTCAGGATGTTTACTGTAATCCGTGCCTTTTTGACTGGTTTACTGTCTGATAAATCAGCTCAGTATGAGTTAAATCCGCCACAACAGTGACTCTTTAAATGTCATTAGAATATTCCTCTATCCTTTTCGCATACGCCTTAACATTTTGTTAAAAACAGTTCATTTGGTTTGCAAATATTTGGATCACTATAACAGATTTATGTGTTTCGGGTTTGTTTGGTTATTTTACCAATGCGATTTTATGTGTTGGAGAAAATATCTGCCCTGAAGACTATGCTAGTGTGTTCTTCACAGAGGCGATTACATCATGCCTGGTTTGGGGTCAGACGCGGCCTGCTTGTAGGATATTGCTAAATAGACAATGACCTTTAACTTGCAGCAAACGCCTGCGGCAGTTCCTCTGAAAACAAGGCCTTGAAAGGCCAGGTCGCGGCGAACTGTACACTCCAGTGTTTGTACTACACATTTTTGCGACAACCGTGCCGATTTGTCTTGCCGTAACTGAGTCTCTGAAATCGTAATGGTATTTGCTTTGAGTTAATGTTATTTACCACGAGGTCTCGCGAGATTGCAACATCTCGGGTCAATATTAACTATTCTGCCATTGTTGAATATATGCGATTCTTCTGTATGTACACAACGATTAGCATTAATAGTGGAGACACTATTAGTTTATTAGGATAACGTTGAAAATTGAAACGTTGAAAACGTGTAACTCTTTAGAAATATGACTGATATTCTTTCTATTAAAAGTACTAAAGTTTAATCAAAGAATAAAATGCCAGAAACAGCGCTGAGAATGAGATAGATGTGTAAAGGAGGATTCCTTGGTTAAGTTAAATGTGATAAACATCCACTCATAGTTGTTTGTCTCGAGTTGTTATCATAAAAGGAATTTTACGTTGCTTATTTATTGGATTCAAATGACATAAAAGGTTTCATAAAGGGAACAGTTGAAATTAAAGCCAGTGAAATGAAATGAACAGTTTAATATTCTAATGTTTTTGAGATGGAAATATGCAAATTCAAATTTCATTGAAAAGTATGAATTTTATGTTTGGAATTCATAACGATTAATAATCAGTCATTCTCCACATCGGAGCTGTGATCACATCGCTGTGACTCTTTTACAGGAGTGGAAAATACAATTGGAATCCTTCTTCAGCAGGAACAATGGCGACTCTATGAATTCCAGTAGCATGGTTAAAAGGTTTACTTCACTTTAATGACGAATATACAGTGGTGAAGATCCGGGTTAGAATTGAACTTCAGCAACCCACAGGTGGTCAGACTAGCTAACTAGTCACCGTATCTCAATTACGTAGATCGATGCTCATAATGTCAGTCAATGGATTATCTGGTCCAGACTCGAATATACCCGACTTCCGTCATACAGCAGTGAAACTGCTGAATGCGGCGTCAATCAACAAACAAACAAACAAACAAACATACAAACAAATAATGTGAAACAACAGCATTACTCCTTTCTACTGTGAAACCGACGGATATGGCTCCAAAACAATATTTATTGAGAATATATGGAAGAACAAATACGACGTAACTAACTAGCCCATTTAGTTGCTAAGGCTGTAGAAATGCCAGGAACTCAGGAAGACGCAAATAAAACATCGTCGGCTACAAAAAAACAGTAACTAACACACTGACATTCAAGAATTCCCATTTAATGTTTTCATCTGTGCAGTTTATCAGTCGTATCTCAGGAGAGTTCTAATTAGTCGTTTTTATACGTTTCTTCCTTCGTGGATATATCCCACACGTGTCACGATCAGCGTCTATAACTTAAAAAGGTGGCTAAATGGTGCCTATCATTTGGTTATAGTACAAATTGATTATATATGTCATAACGTCAGTCCCTAAAAAGGAATTATTGCATTGGCGCGTTCTCATTTTAGCGTTATTGTACTTACTTCTAAGGGAGGTGGTATCATTTCAACAACTCTGGTCGATATGCAATATATGTCATAGGAAGGCGTCAATATATCAGCAGAATTAAGTCGTCAAAGAAAAGAGTTGTAAGGAAAGTATTTCCTATAAACTGACCCATTTTTGATCGATCCTGCAGGAGAGATACCTAAACATCATTTGGTGCGCCAATGTAATTACCTTTCCTTGTTAGCAGTTGTCTGACAAGCAGTATGCCAAAATCGATACGACTTTCCAGTCAATTGATCCTAACCCTCAGATTACGGATTTCATTCAAAACTAGTTTTTCGGACTGATTTGGGCCAACAGTGCTGGCTTACTTTTCACATTTGAGGGCCTGCACCACGTGAAAGTGTGCAAAATTGACTGAAGACTGTTATGCTACCAAAGATGGTAGCAAATTGGAGCCGCGATTTGATAACCCTCGCTGTAATCTTGAAATCCCTTCCTTATTTGTTGAGAATTTTGCCAATTATTCCAATATTTTCGCACGGAATACCAACAGGGGTGCCAGTTAGGTGCCAATTTCCTATCTACTTTATGTCTTCACACTTCAGGGCACCGGCTTTCTGGAAGTTTGTCCCGCTGAAAGCGTGCAAAAAAATCTCTCCATTTCAGTATTCTGTCTGGTGGGCGATATTCAAGCGCTTTCTTAGAATCGCAGAAAGTCGATTAATTCCTTTCTGAAAACATCAACGTGATTAAATCATTTACTTAAATTGAAACGTAAAAAAAGAATTCTTTTGCGTTGAACATCCCTTATTCTTCTCTGGAGAGTAGGTTATCTGGGGATAACAATAGGACTGAATATAAATCAATTACACCTGATTGCCTATCATTTTTCCCATTGTAAAACATAATTGGGTATCTCTTGAAAGATTAATCTGACCGCTGATCCAGCAAAATGTATTTACACATCTCTCATATAGTTTATGCTCTACTCTTCATTTAGATGTATGTTATCTTAATTCATACTGAATAATAATAGCATGGGTAAGGCTTGATTTAAAAACAAATATATCTTTGTAGCAGTAATAGCTCCGAGAGGCATACAATGAGGTCATTTGCGTTCAAATAACAACTGATTATCTGGCAGACATCCCGTATAGCTGGAAAGAAATGCTGAGGGCGGCGTTAGACAACAAACGCACAGATAACAAAATGCAACAAACATAATTGGTTGTAATTATGTCTACCCTTATCTTGGGAGTGATGGAAACTGGGCAGAGAAAAAATTGTCGATCGGTTTTTAAGGCCTTTTCAATCATCGAGTATGTATTTCGTTCAAAAAATGATTTCACATAATATTGAAAGTTATCTCGATCGCCAATATTCCAACGTTACCTCTCTTTAATGGCCCAATTGAATTTACCAATTAACTTGAATGTCCTGGCGAATTGTCTGTTATTAAAACAATTCTTTGCATCTCAGATTACATCCATTTCATATAAATCATTTCACTAAATATTTGAAGTAATTATTTCATCTAGAATGTGTTTAAATCGTATTTATTATTATGAAACCAGCATCATTTCAGCAATATCTCAGCAATCTCAAAACCTTTCAAGGACCAGAGATATCATTCATGCATCAGAAACTGTACAATCCACTGGATTCTGAATCTACAGTTGGTTGGTTGGTTTAACACTGAACTATCAGAAATATCTATGATCTCTAACTTTGTTCCTTATATGTTCAATTCGATTAGAGCAACACATTCTTAAGTTTCAAATTGCATTGTGCAATGTGAAAGTCACTTGAACTAAAGTTGCTGATTTGTCGTTTAGCACTCAGCAATATTCCAGCTATATGGTTGCCGTCTGTAAATAATCGAGTCTGGACCAGACATACTCGGTGATGAACATCATGAGGATTGATCTACACAATTGTGAACCGATGACATGTGTCAACCAAGTCAGCGAACCTGACCACCCGATCCCGTTAGTCGCATCTTACGACAAGCATGGGTAACTGAAGATAAATTCTAACCCGGATCTTCACGGGTCTAATAATGTTACAAATAACCAGATATTCCAGTGAGCTACAGAGCCTTATGGTGTCACGATGTCATTGGTGGGATTTCATTTGACATTGTCATATGTCTCCATAAAACGTCGAAGTTGTCTTATTCCATATGTATATAACCTTCCTGTGTGGGAACCTTGGACAGTTAGACGTATCATAAACATGTCTGTCTCGAACCTTAATTATCTAGAGTATACACTTGCAATTTTAAACCTCAAGTTTAAGAGAGTGTTATGGGTATGGTGAGCTTATTATTGCTATTTATGGAAAACATGGCGGTGGCATGACATATTTGATAACGATAACTGTATAATAAGTATTACTAACAATCCCCGAAGTATCTTTCGAAAACTATGAACTCCAAGAAGTGTGCAGTCGTCAATCAAGATTACACAGATTAAATTCATCCCAAAGTCGTTAATGTGTCTCCGTTCATAACGTACGCGTCATCCTTACTGCATTGGGGGATCCAAGGGTGGTGGTCAGAGGAATAGACCCCCCCCCCCCTCTTGAAAATGACTATAGGCCACCTTGAAGTTAATGTTCAGCATTGGCGGAGACTAGTGGGGGGTTCAGGGGGTTCGAACCCCCCCCCCCTTGAAAATCCCTTGATCCGCCTAAGCTTACTTACCAATAGTTTCAGTGTGATTTTGCATATACTTTATTAAGGAATCGGGTTGAGTGAGTTCGGGTAGATTGAGTTATTATTGCTTAACGCTTATCAACAGCCGTGCAGCTATCTCGCGGCGACGATCGAATGGACTATAAAACTTGGGTGAACATACTAACGCAATATTGCAAGCGTTTAATCAGGAGCAGACGGTTTTATAGCCATCTCTTTACGAGCTTTAAAGTCTACGCAATTATTTCCCAACGTAATCGTTATACAGTGAAACCCCGTTACTCCGGATGTCGTCGTTTTCAGTCTGGATTAACAAGTGAGTGAGTTTAGTGTTTCAAGTATTATTCCTGCAATATCACGATGTGAGACACCAGAAATTCGGGGAATAGAACCCGGGCCTTCGGCGTGACGAGCGAACGTTTTAACTACTAGGCTCCCCCACCATCTCCCTCGATTAAGGAATCGTGTTTATCAAGATGTGATATTTGTGTGGGAGTACGTTTCACGGAAATCGTGAGGGTCTGGATTAACGGTTCCCTGATTAACCAGGTTTCATTGTACTTCTACATCGAGTTTACTTTCTCTTATGTACAAACTCAGTGCCTCGTTGTGATACACTAACGATGCACATGGATCTTCATTCGTTGTTTCAGCTCTACATCACGACAATTGCTATCGTCCTCTTCTTCATCCCCGCCGTCATCATCGCAGTGTGTTACATCATCATCGTCGTCATCATATGGACTAAAACAACGCTACAAGTCTCTGCACCAAAAGGCAAGCACCGATATATTAAAAATGGTAAAAACATATTTTCAACCCTTCATTATTCAATTACAGGTGACGAATGTACAACATGGCTGTATACATTTGTGCATATACTTGTTCATTCAACAAAAAATTCATTACCTTTATGAAGGATTTTCTTAAAGATGATGTATTAACTATTTTCAGAGGACAGGGAATTTGCTAAAGACATGTTATATTTTTGGTTGATGTTTGCTTCAATCCATTTAACTTTTTATTTTCTGAAAGGGAGAATTATTCTTTCAACACATTTTTGTGGGACATCTTGTGCCAGTGAAGACGCTTAACACATTGGCTTCTTGTGCTGTCACGGACTTTTGTCAATACGATATATTTCAGTTAACTGGCACGACACTTTGTCCAGCCAAATATAGGGTCACCTGGGAACACATTCCGTGTTACATGCATCACAGTCAAATACACGTAGAGATATCAGTGTCTTAGGGTTATTAGGGTATTATATGTGTCAATGTATGTGGTATGAATAGACATTTGTTTCTTAGCAATGTGTACTTATGAATATTCATAGTGAACACGACATAGCGTTCTGTCTTTTAACCTCTTTCCTTACAGGGGTTTAGTTAATATGTTTTCCAAATGTTCAAAGACTGTTACTCTAGACATCTTTAGTGATTCTGTATTATTCTGTTTAACGAAGACAAATACTAAAATAATTTATGCAATTTTCCAACAATCACCAAGCTACCCTGAAGAACATGATATGTATTGGAAGCCACCCCTATCATCATAACCCATATGGCTTGGCCGGAATGTTCAACTTTGCATCGTACACAGACGGTTTAGCGTGGCCGGAATGTTTAACTTTACATCGTACCCAGACGGTTTAGCGTGGCTGGAATGTTTAACTTTACATCGTATCAGACGGTTTTGCGTGGCCGGAATGTCCAACTTTGCATCGTACCCAGACGGTTTAGCGTGGCTGGAATGTCCAACTTTGCATCGTACCCAGACGGTTTAGCGTGGCTGGAATGTCCAACTTTACATCGTACCGAGACGGTTTGGTGTTGCCGGAATGTCCAGCTTTACATCGTACCCAGACGGTTTAGCGTGGCTGGAATGTCCAACTTTGCATCGTACCAGACGGTTTAGCGTGGTCGGAATGTTCAACTTTGCATCGTATCAGACGGTTTAGCGTGGCCGGAATGTCCAACTTTACATCTTACCCAGACGGATTAGCGTGGCCGGAATGTTAACTTTACATCGTACCAAACTATGCTGCTATGTGTCGATAACTTTGTAGTATGTTCTGAACCATGGTATTCTAATAGACGCCATGATGCTGCGAAATGTAGAACTCTGTCTATTTCACGTCAGCCCCTGCACTATCCGCAATACATGCCGAATTATCGGAGTTACTGTGATGATGATGCTCCAACGGATTGGTATTTGTGGACCCTGAAGTGATGTTTTCGTCACTAATTCAGAAATAATATGTGCCATCCATGGTATTTTTAAACAGCTGACACTCAAAAGTCACGACTTTCAAAGTAGTCTCGGGGACGACAAGAACGGGTAGTGTTTCCGGTTTAAATGTCGTAAAATGATGAAGATAATACTTTCCGACAAGAGCAGAGCTTTACACTTCTTTCGACTGAGTCTTGACTCCTGCTTCCAAACACATGCGTCCATGCATCTTCCATCCTGCTGCCCACGGATCTGATTTGCTGATAGCACTTGGAGGTATTCGAAAAATAATGGCACGAGGTTTCAGATCTACATGAATAGTATCACAGAAGTCTTACTTACATTACTCGTCCTCCATGGCATATCCTTTAAGAAAACTAGGACTTTTTAATGCAGAAAAAACTAAGGTTTAAAACTCGCCCTACACTGTGTTCAGAAGCGGATACTACAAAATACGGTATTTACACTGCAACACATGTTAGCATCTATATACCCAGTGTATTTCGCAATATAATATAACCTTACACGGATTGAAACTGGCGAAAATACTGACTTTTTCAACAGTTCGATTTCTCCAAAATGCTAGTTTCCATGTAAAAAACTATATGAGAAGTTACATCACTCAGAGACCTCCTCACGTGGCTACTGAAATCCTTCTATGTAAACACATTTCCTTTCAGTGATACTCAGAGCTGATCCAATCGTGCTTTCATTCAAAAAGCTTTATCAAAACCTGTCAGAACTAAATCAATAATTGCAGTAGGCGTGCTGCGGATCAACAGGTGTTTTAAAGTTTTCAGTGAGGATCAAAAGTTGGTTTTGATTTGAGGTGTGCTTTTCGCACATACGGAAGCCTGTCAAGCATATTGATCAATCCGTTGATGGTGGCTCTCATTTAGACTTCAATATTGGCTTCCGTAAAGAGATGTCACTGAATGGTATCTCAGGGAGAGCGGTACTTCCCGATTACCCTCTGGTGGCCTGGCATTAGCGCTACCGTTAGATACGCATGTTTAGGTCTCTCTCTGAGTGTTATTCTAATTTAAAGGTGGGAAAGTGTAGGGGAAATATTTTCACAAATTTTACGAACTGCATTGAAATCACCATCATCATAGAAAAATACCGAGAATCGAGCGCAAGGTCACAACGTTCCGAAACTCATGGAATAGGATTTCATCATCATCATCATCATAAAACCATTTATATAGCGCCAGTTCCAGTCATCATCATCATCATAAAACCATTTATATAGCGCCAGTTCCAGTCATCATCATCATCATAAAACCATTTATATAGCGCCAGTTCCAGTCATCATCATCATCATAAAACCATTTATATAGCGCCAGTTTCAGTCATCATCATCATCATAAAACCATTTATATAGCGCCAGTTCCAGTCATCATCATCATCAGTCATCATCATCATCATAAAACCATTTATATAGCGCCAGTTCCAGTCATCATCATCATCATAAAACCATTTATATAGCGCCAGTTCCAGTCCAAAAGTACTGCTCAGTAGCGCTCTCCGAACAACTCGAGAATGTGAAGTTAGACACTGTATGTTTTCTTAAGAAGGTATGTCTTCAGTTTAGATTTGAAAATTGAGGATTTAGTTACAATGATACGTCACCTTTTGAATAGGACGTAAAATGAGGAGCGTCAGCGTGTCCACGTTTGGTTTTTGTGCCAATGCATTAATCCACAAAATAGTAATATACTAAACAAAATAGATAGATCAGAGATATGCATATTTTTTCATGGATCGATACGTATCACGATATCCATGTCACGATTCGATACGTATCACGATACCTATTTTCGCGGCATTATTGCGTAAATTTAGATACATTTTGAACATTAATCTTATATATTTTATAATTGTCCATGAAAAGATCAACATTTTTTATTCTCAAAGATTAAAAAGTTCTAATTTCCCATCTTTGTGCATGAAAAATAATCATTTATAACTCTCATAACATAAAAAAACATGATACGATTGCAAAATGTAATCGATACATAAACATATTTAAACCGATACTTTAAAAACTAAATACTAGATATCGTCTTAGATGTATCGACATATCGTGGCATCCCTAAAAATTTGGGTAATACTTTGGCACACTATTCCATAAAAAATATACACAAATATACGTGATCCCTCGCTGTTTTTATTCAGTAAGTTTTGATCAGCACATGTTGAACAGTGGTTCCGATTTATCTGACTGACTGACTGACTGACTGACACTTTTACGCATAAAATATTCCAGCAACATCACGGCGGGGACACAGAAATGGGCCCACGCATTGTACCCATGTGGGGATTCGAACCCGGGTCTTCGGCGTGATGAGCCAACGCTTTAACCATTAGGCTACCCCACCGCCCCGTTCCGATTTATCGACACAGTAAGTAAGAAATACTGAAACAACAGCTGTACGAAACACTTGCAGTAAGGCTGTGTAATGTTTTAAGATTTTGACGATGAGACGTTACGTTTTGTCTCGGTCACACTAATTGGACGATAATACTTTTTACTAAACATGATTGAACCACAATAGTTTATTAAACAAAGCCTTATGGTAAAAGCGGCCGTTCGTCATGCTGAAGACCCGGGTTCTATACCCCGCATGGGTGCAATGTGTGAAGCCCATTTCTGGTGTTCCCCGCCGTGACATTGCTGGAACATTGCAAAAAACGACGTAAAATCATACTCATTCGCTCACCCACTTGATATAACCCAATGTTGTTCGAGTCGTGCATTTCAAAGACATATCACCTTAGGCTGTTCATTGCAGTCATTCGTATAGAGCAGTAGATGCCGAGTTCCCCATCACATGAAATGTCCACTTTTCAATTTAGTTCATATCTGCCTTGAAGTATTCGATATACACCAGGATTTGTTGGGTTTATAAAGTACAAAGAAATGTCAGATACGTAGAGTACATATGATATGAACAAAATTGGAAATGTCAAGCAACCATAGCAACAGAGCAAACACTGGAATACCGCCGCATAACATGACCACATACGTCTCGTGTATGATACGCTGTGCGTCAGTAGAGTGTTGTGCAATGATTTATTAAGGTACCAAACAATGATAGAGATTCATGTTTTCAAAATATTACTTATATTCAATGTGGAATGGGAAGTTTGGTTTGGCATGGTTGTTGTTTACGCCGCACTCAGCAATATTTTTGCTCAAATTGTTTTCTTACCGCTGTTTGTATAGTCGTCAGGAGCCATCGCGTGGAAGAACGCAGAGTGTGTTCCAACTGATTTTTCTCTTTTCGACCAATGCAATATTAGCACGGTCCACTGCCAAAGGATGACATGTCAGTATTTTCTCTGACATATGGGTCCTTTTGGGGTTTCTCCTGTGTCTACACAACAGTCACAGGGTAGTAATACTGTATGATTTCAAAGACACTCGCATATCCACTGATCCCTCCGCATGTAGTGCGCAAATATTTCTTTCGGTTCATACCTGTTATGAATTATATGCTGGACAGCTAAAGGATTATGACCTAATTTTGGAGCCATTTTTTGTAGTGAAGACTGACCACAAAATGACATAAAAGTATCAGAAATACCTAAAATCTCTAACTTTGTTTTCTTCCCAATATGATCAATTCGATTAGAGCAAGACATTTCAAAGCTTCAAATTGCATTGTGTAAAGTGAAAGTCACTTAAACTAGAGATGTTGGTTTGATGTTTAACGTACTCAGCAGTATTCCAGCTATATGACGGCGGTCTGTAAATAATCGAGTCTGGACCCGACTATCCAGTGATCAACGTCATGAGCATCGACCATTGCAACTGGGATACGATGCCATGTGTCAACCAAGCCAGCGAGCCTGCCCACCCGATCCCGTTAGTCGCCTCTTACAAGCATGAGTTGCTGAAGACCAATTCTAACCCGGATCTTCACGGGTCACTTGAAGTAGTGACACATTGAATCGAGATCAAATTCTGCCTAAGGTGACATGCGGGGTTATTCAAACGTTTCACGGTTAACCTAACAAAACGGTGGGCGTGGTGTGTCTATATATGATAGGTCGGTTTCCACTAGTCAACAGGGGCCGTTTCACAAGGCGATCGTAGCGCTACGACTGAGGTAAGGCTTTGTAACGCTACGATCGCTTTGGAAAACGGGGTCCCGAACTGGGTTGAATCTACCATGTTTTTAGATTCATGTGGTAACAGTGAGTGAGTGAGTATAGTTTTAGGCCGCACTCAGCAATATTCAAGCTCTATGGCGGCAATGAGGTAAGACGCCTCGTAGACATGACTGATATAGCGCCTGTCGGCATTTGTCAGTCGGTGATGTTTCTCTCTATACCACGCACAGATAAACATGTGATATTTATGGAGTGATTGCTTGTTGGTTTATGCCGTAGTTAATTGGTTACGCTTTGTCAAATGGAAGTCATCTGTCAATAGACTTGGCATGTGGCATCTCAAGGGTACACGCGTTCAAGAGGATCTGAAAAAGATCCGCTTAAGGCCGAGCCAGCGTTCAGAATATACTAAATATAATACGTCAGGAATAGCCTTCACTCGTACCCCCGGAGACAAATTCCATTAGGTGTAATAGGCAAAATAACCATGAATGGATCTCGGAAAAGCTGTGGGAAAGCTTGTCCTGCCATAGCGGATGCATACTTACTTCTTAAGACCTCCAGTTAAAGATGTGCCTGTTTCTCAAAAAGATTATTCCCGATGTTGTCTATGTCTGTCTTCTCTCATATTTGTCTGGTATGTGTTCGAGACCTAAAGTGTTATCTTCTATGTCTTTCGGTGTTTAAGTGAGTGTGGTAAAAGAGTATTAAGCCTTTTATGTATCACGACGGGGTTATTGAAATGGACTTCGAATATATAGGGAATCGAACCCGGGCCTTCGGTGTGTCTCGATAACGCTTTTATTTTAGATTAACTAATAGCCGAGACATTCTTGACATCACATCAGATCAGATGAAGATAATACGATTGTATCAAAAATCTAAAAAAAACTAAAAATATATAAGGCAATAAATAAGCAGCTCAAAATGATACTTGTATTTTGACAAATACACCATGTATTTCTTCCATATCGAATCATTCTTTCAACATGTGTGTCAACAAAGCAGTATAATTGTATCTGTAAGAGAGTTAACGACGGCCGGATCTTGCTCATGAGGGAAACGAGTTTGGCTTCCGTGCATGCATCCGCATGTGAGAATCTTTTCAAGGATTAACCTTGGACTAAGTACCAGCCATTTAATTTGTCCAGGAGATGCAACTCCTTGAACGAAGCCTTTGCCAATGTACCCCTAGGGATAAGTTTTGAAGACCTTTCGGTTGCTGCAGATAATCGAAAGTGTTTATTTTCTGATGTTGACGTTTTACATGAACAAAAACACCTGTGTATTAAAACAAGAGTAAACAAGGGTGTTTAGGCCCATTTGGAATTGTCCAAGCTGAACGTTACAGAAAACATGCTGATAACATTTCTGACTCTGTACTCCGAATAACATGCTCAAATGTAAACGTATGGCTACAATAATCTTACTCGTGTTAACATATTTGACAATATCTTCAGAAAGGTTAACATCAGCATATTCAGTACAGTCAAACAGCAAGTCCCGACCATGCAATTGCTGGAGGAGGTCGACTGCCCACTCGTCAAAACACATCTGGTAATATCCCAGGCCTTTCAAATGTTTGTCCATTTCTAACTCATGCCAAAGGATCGAAGGAACCAATGGGCCAAAGGAACATTAACAGTTCCTGCATGTCCTTGATGAAGAAAACTATTGCCATGGTACCCATGGTAGGGAGTAATATCACCAATGGGAATGAGTTTCAGACATTGTACCTATGCTGGGAATCAAACCCAAGTTTTGGCATGATGAGCAAAAGCACAAAATACTAGACTAACCTAACAGACACACATCTGCATGTCCCTTCAAACAGACTGCAGTTCGAATAAAAGGGAACACTAAAGTATAAGGAGTAACCATTTTAAATCATTGATATTATACTGATACAGTACTGCTGCATGATGAAAACTGATCGATGTATTGCCATCGAGAAAAGGCGATTGTGATCATTCCATGTACACCCCATGTTTGCATGAAATGTTACTTCCCATTCCGACCCGTAAAGATCTGGGTTAGAATTGGACTTCAGCAACCCAAGCTTGTCGTAAGAGGCTACTAACAGGATCGGGTGGTCAGGTTCGCTGGCTTGGTTGACACATGGCATCGTATCCCAGTTGCATTGATCGATGCTCATGGCGTTGATCACTCGATTGTCTGGTCCACACTCGATTATTTACAGACCGCCGTCATACAGCTGGAATATTGCTGAGTACGTTTAACCTCAAACCAACATCTCTAGTTTAAGTGACTTTCACTTTACACAATGCAATTTGAAGCTTAAAATGTCTTGCTCTAATCGAATTGATCATATTGGGAAGAAAACAAAGTTAGAGATCATAGGTATTTCTGATATTTTTATGTCATTTTGTGGTCAGTCTTCACTACAATAAAAGGCTCCAAAATTAGGTCATAATCCTTTAGCTGTCCAGCATATAATTCATAACAGTTATGAACCGAAAGAAATATTTGCGACTACATGCGGAGGGATCAGTGGATATGCGAGTGTCTTTGAAATCATACAGTATCAATACTCTGTTACTGTTGTGTAGACACATGAGAAACCCCAAAAGGACCCATATGTCAGAGAAAATACTGACATGTCATCCTTTGGCAGTGGACCGTGCTAATATTGCACTGGTCGAAAAGAGAAAAATCAATTGGAACACACTCTGCGTTCTTCCACGCGATGGCTTCTGACGACTATACACACAGCGGTACCTTTAAGACGAGATGAGCAACATAACAAGCCAAGTCTCTCTAATCGTTACTGACCTTTTCATGCGCGTGTGCCCAGCTTGTGAGATATTCATTGGGAACTTTGTCGAGTTAATTGCTGGTGATGCGGCAAGCGGTTTGCACACAAGTCGGTTGTCATTTGACCGAGTCCAATGGCAGCACCAGCTGATCCATGCAAATTTGTTCTGTCGTAGGAATAGAAGGCCATTGACGATATTGAATTAGATTAATGTCTTATATTGCTCTCGTGTCTTGAATATTTTGGTAACGAAGCCATTATAATTTGCGATATAATGAAATTGCAGAACCAGCGGCGGACTTCAGAGGCAGAATTTACTAGAGTCTTTTCGAGAATGGCTTATTGTTTAAAGAGCCAATGATGATTTGGTTAACCGCGGGTTATGAATGAACAGGATGGTTTGAAGTATGTATTGACGCACAAGGGCATCTTAACCATATCAGTAAGGGTTTGTTCTGGCTCCCGAAAGGCTGCTAAAAGACCCATTAATCGATACTACAGTCTTAAAGATGGTCTTGTCGCCATCAGGAGCGTTGGGTGAATTTATCTAAGTACAGAAGGAAGATTAAATGTCAAGATTCCTAATTTATTTACACGGTTCGAAATACATACTTTTAATGAGTAAACGAGGAAGAGGGGTGTCTGTTCTCTGATGGTCCGGTATGACCATTAGGGTAACGTTCGGAAGTTCGTCAACCCCCTTGTGATAGTTTCAATGGTTTCAGTGTCAATCCGTTCAAAGAGTGTGATTTTTGTTTGAACAGCATTCAAGTTTTATCACGGCACGTCGGCTTGATGTGGGAACAGGGTCCGACATGTTGGAGGTCTCAAGCATTTAGCACCTTGGTAGAAGCAATGACCACGGTTATTCTGTCAAACCAACGTTCACAATGAATTCAAATGTTGGATCTTAACCACAGTAAGCGAACCGTGGCACCAGTTAGCGAATCCAGAACTATCAAAGAGTATTGTACCAAGGCCAACGGCATCAACGTTAACGACTGTTGTCCAGTGGTTGCAGTGTTGAGGATGACAACGGTATATATTACGTTCATAGCTGCTGCTGCAGTAGTGCTGAAAGCGGCGTAACCCATACCTACTGTCGACTCACAATGGTGGTCAACCTGTCCGAACCCAAATTTCAAACACCCGGATTAAGAAGGATATGTTTCGAGCGTTACAGAATAAATGACAGAACCCTTCCGAATGGTCTCTTCTAGGCATCATTAAATTAGAGTCGGCGATGTCAAATTGTGACCATCGCTCGCGGATGTAATCCCTCCGCCGCGATAAGCAAGGATGTTATTTGACGTTAATGAAGGACCCACGAAGAGAACAGGCAGCAGTACTTCGACTTTCCAAAATAAACATTCTCCTTTCAAAGCTATACTAAACGATTTTGTCATGGCAATTTTACACAATCATACCATAAATGCTACAGCGATACGGAATATTCCAGGTAGTGTCTATATTGTTTCCTAAAGCGTGGGCGTCTTATTTCCCCGTCGACGTAATTCGAGGAAATGTATGGTTGAGGGTTTCCATCATAATGAATACATGTCCTTGGAAAGGGCAGTAATAAGTTCTGTTGGTTTAATATCCTGTTTGACATTACAAGGCAAATTTGGATGTGGACACAGCCTATCTCTGTTAATACCACACTGACTATCACGTAAACAGCACATGTATAACTTCTTATCTTAGCAGGATTCTCTTGTAACTCCTCGTAATATCATTTGGCATCTTCATCTCTACATCTTATCCTCAGATGTATAAATCCTTTGCTTTCCTCCCGCGAAACTCAAAATTACGAAAGCTTCTATCTGTCATGGTGAAATTCGTATAATATGTAGCATTCACTAGCTATGCTATTTATGGCGTTCTTGCGAAAAATATTAATTCACTTTTACCACTATGCAACGCGACCCTTAACGCGGAGATTATTGCGATGCAACATATATGCATTAGGAGGGAACTCTGTAGCATAGAGAAGGAACGTATACAGTGAGGGGATGATATGATTATGAAAGAAGAGATTGCAATGACATATGGGACATTGCGCACTGATGTATTGTAATTGTTACAGTGTTACAGTAAGATGATGAATCAATATGTTCCAGCACATGGAATTTAAAGAGATTTAGGATGATCAAGAGTTCCAAAGTCACTCATCCTCAGTCGAAGAATATTTGCATGGAATAGACTCATCATTGTACCGATTTAACATCATCATGTCCTGTCGGAATGTAAGAGAATTATAAGGACGTTTTCAACTGTCGCCACCGATGGGTTACCTGGACATATTTGTCTCGTTAACGTCCGACGGCTCTAATCTACATTTCGCCACTGGTTGTCTCATTTAGCGTAATTTAATTTCACTGACATGATGAATGTCTGTATCCCGTCTTCTCATTTTACACAATTGATTTTTCAAGAGAGTTGGACACGTCTAATGTTCGCAGTAAAAGTCAGAGGTTTGCGCAAGGAAAAAACTAATTGATACATTTTATATCCTTCTAGGTATAGTCACTGTCATATAAGTCTGATGAAGTCTAGTGAAATAACTATTTGTTTTGACATATCATGTTCTCCTTCCCTGAAGAGTGATTGAAAAATGATAGATGATAGTATTCCGTTGAGTCTATTTCAGTACAAATGACGTGCAAATGGGTATTTTGTTGTTAGGCTGAATTAAACCAAAGCCTTTAAAATCCATATCTATCTTAATAGTGAACGAATTGTGTTAATGCAACTAAAGCAAGAAAACAATTTCCGTAACCACAAGGAATAAGCGTGGGCTATGATACTACAACTGCTACTGACGTTGAACCCTGTTTAACAAATATGCTAGGTTTACGTTAAAGTTATGGAAAAGTAGTGGTTTGTAAGTTTGATTCCCTTACAACCACACGGAATAATTTCACGGTTTCAAAAGCGACAAGAGCAAAAAGTTTGATATTGATGGGTTGTTCCAGAACAACTGAACTTTCTGTGAAGCTTTTATCATTTACTAGCGAATCCAAAGTACAGACATCACATCGGTTTAATCGGTCCAAAAACAAATGACCTTCCATGACCTTTAAATGACAGACTCTCGTTTACAAGTGTAACGTGCTTCGATCCCTTTCCAAATGTCTTTTGAAAACTTCTGAAATACTGATGATGTGCATGCGAGATATGTCTTCCTCACGTAGCAACCGACAGACGATACCAAGCGTTTAATTCGCATTCACCTGTTCTAGATATAGGTCACCAGTCATCAGATTCATTTACAATTAAAGCCACTCCCGTGTTCCGATCTGCAAGTCGCATCAATGCCATCCATGTTTTATGGAAGCCAGCTTCGTGTTTCTTTTCCACAACGTTAAGCTTTTGAACACCACCGGCTACTAAAACGAACGCGGATCAATGAAACGATGGTCTTAGTTGGTGAAGCGTCAAATATTGGCTAAGATCTGTTGGCATCACTGGCTTCATTTAGCTAATGACAACTATCTTCGCGCAATGTCCGTTTAATGTTGGGGAACACTGCAGCAAAAGTGCTCGAACATTTGTTTCGAATGTTGGTAACCATGAACCAGAAGGTAATGAAGTCTAGTTTGAAGCATGTTGTAGGTTTGACAAGAATAATATAATCCTATAAAAAAACACACTTTCAAAACAACATATATTGTCACGATGTTGTCAAAGTTTTATGCACCGTCGTGATCCTGTATTGAAATATGGACGAAAAGTAAATGATGCAGATGACATCTTATTAATATAGACGATGGTTTAATTTCTTAAAATCATGACACAAGGCACATTTTACGACATATATCATAACGGAACATCTTATCACGTCCCAAATTACATCTGCCAAGAATTTGTTTTTTCTTCTTTTTATTTAAAGAAAAGAGGACAATTTCGTATTTGCATTTTCAATTGAATACTTCAAAAATTTAAATCAATAAAAATAGAAACGAAACATGTTCATTTCCCCAAATTCATATAAAACGCAGCTCAGTGATGGATCGAATGTCAACTCCTCCTAGCTCCAGTTACGATTAATTCAGGTGGTAATAGACACTGGCGCCTGGACACACTGCTTTTTCACCGCCCGATTTAGCATATTTACATAGCTTATTCTGAACTTACGTGTGAAAGGACCCTTATGGGTTGTAATATTTGGTTATCGGAAGGTAGGAAGACTGATAAATAACGAATAGGCAATAAAGGGAGGGTTTACGTATTTAGTAGTGGTTTGTGTGGGGGATTACAAGCATCAAAAGACTTTAGATCCCCGTTAGAAATCTAGGTTCTAACGCCGAGTCTCCCTTGGGCGTTTATGACTATCCTATCAAAAGGCGGGTTATGTACGAAATTAAGTGACAGTGGCAATATTTCAACTTATCCAATAAGTAGGTGTGTATGGCTCCGTAGATATGAAGCGGCATCACAGCAGAAGCTGGAGGCCAAGACGCCCTCAGCGTCGATTATTCATAAAACATGAAGGATTACGTGGAGGATATTATCTGTGCCGCTATGTCAGGCAATGTTGACGATACGAGGACCTGAAATAGCGGCAGAACAAGTTGAAAACATGACAGAAGATATTGTATCTGTGTTAGTTGATTTCTAATAAATATTCGTCATAGTTTGTTAACAGACCAAAGCGGATTCATGCAACGATGAGCTACAATGTGTAGTACTATTGCAAGTGGCATTTCTATTAGCACATTTGATTCAACATCTTGTCCTGTCTTCATAAATAAAATTCAACTTAAATTGTCTATAAGATCCCGACTACGTCAAAAGCATGTTTTTAAGTCATTATCAAATAGTGATGACACCATGCCGAGTTCCTGAAGTTGTGCGTATCCCGCCCCTCATGTTGAACAGTCACAAACACATGCAAAGGCATGCCAAGTGTTCATCTGAAAAAAAAGAAACGTATGTTATAAAAGGCAATTGCATCGGACATCATTTTAGTCCCTGACTAATTGAACATGATTGACTGAATAAGCATGCTGGAGTGGCTGAAGGCTGAACATGGAACATTGCTCAACATAAGGAACGTAGACGATCGAACTGTTATAGTCACCCCTATTGCAATCCAGTGGTGTGTTTGTCTTTAGTGTGTTGGCTGTTTAACGCTGACCTCAGCAATTTTCCAGCTAGGCGACGGCGGTCTGTAAATAACCGAGTCTTTAAACGTTTAAACAATGATTTTCAAAGAAAGCGGAATATTTAGTATCTAATTATGTCGAAAGTTATTTGACGTAAATTCATATCGGTTGGTTCCAACTGAAAGTATGATTGTATTGATGATATAGTTTCATGTTCAACTGTATCTACAATTATCTTTCAATCACTTGCCAAGAGAACAAAGTTGCAAACCCTTGACCATGAAAATAAGCAGACATTTCATGACAACATGTATATACGCCAAAATAGAACGCCAAACTTGCATATGAAATTGTAATTATATTCAACAATTAATTTGAGAAATGTCTTTAGAACGTTTTGGGGGTAATTATTCAACCACATTAAACATCGGTAAATTGAAATCTTCTAAAAAGCGGTGTTATGATTAATGAAAGTAGCACAACCACATGTATGCAATTTATTTGTATGTGAATTATGTCCCAGCTACAAGCCACAAGATTTATTTATGCTGTCATGAAGATTTCACGAAGCCCGGAGTGTTTTAATTCCATCAATTGAACACATTTCAAATTCCTTGAAAAGTAGACAGGTTTAAATAATTCGGAATCCACCATATTGAACAGTCTGCTCATGCGCATGTGCAGCGTGACAAATTTCCTCTTGTTTGAAGGTCAAGGTTTCAGCACGTCAATCGAAAGGTTGGAAGACTGTTAAACGGATCCAGATTTTAGTGAAATAAGGATATCGTTTCCCCAAAAGAAGATGTCGATTTCGTTAATTAAAAGCTCGAAGTAAGGCTACATCGAAACCGGATTTATGTGCAACATGACTGCCTGAGAAATAGTGAGATGGGGCTTTTATACCACTCCGTTACATAAATGAACCGGGATCAATTTTGGAGAGAGCCAAATGCTCCATTCTGGACGACGTGTGTAATTTAGCCTAGCTTGATGAGAGGTCACATTTTGTTTGCATTATATTTGCGGCATATTTTTTTTCCATGTAGGATAATAAGGTCCGCGTGTGCAGCCTGAAGTAGGATAATTAAAATGGACATTGTCAGACGAACCTTGAGAATGTGAGCTGAGAAGAAACAGGTTTCGCAGATGACTTTCTAATGATTGACAATTTCGTCAAAAACACAGGACAAGCCCGGGGCTTACTCATTGCTGGAAAGAAACATCGATTGCCCATAATGCTGGCCTGTATTCTTCAGCCGCAGACAAAACCTATATCAGAAGTTTCCATTAGAGCCGTGTTAGACTGTAAAACATGTAACCTATTTAAGGAGCGCCATAGTCTGATACCTATGTCTCTGTACAAGCCTCGGTTAATGTTGCTCTGTAAAGTATTAGAATACATGGAAACTTCCAAGGACATTAATGTACGTTTAGTGCTATTTCAAAGGGTTTCAAGTCGTAAGAACCCGTTAACATTACAGAAACTCTGGAATATGGGCACTGTCTACAGTCAGCTGATACTGAATTCGTATTTCAACAAGTGTCCATTTTAATACGAAGTCTATAGACAATGTATTCTAACACGGCAGAGAACGAAAGAGAAGGTCAATCGTTATATTTATCTCAATAATGACTGCCAAAGATATCTTGTAAATAAATGTAGTATATATTGTGTTTCCATTTCGGAACAATGTTAACGAGTACTATGGTTCTTACTCAAACTGCTGAAGAAACGCCATGTCTACCAAATTAGGAAATATGATTTTATGTGTTTATTACCATAAAAGAAACACCTTTGCTTCTCACTGGGTATCAAACAAAAACATTGTCTGGTCCAGACTCGATTATTTACAGACCGCCGCCATATAGCTGGAATATTGCTGAGTGCGGCGTAAAACTAAACTTACTTACTCACTATCAAACAAAAACAAACTGACTCGGTCTGTAAAACCCTGATTGGATTTATTCATTCTGCGTCAATCATTTAACTTAAGGTGGAAGAATTGCTCATGTCCAGTTACAATCAACCCGCACTGAACAAATGCCATATTTCAGAGCAGTTCATAGATGGACAACTAACAGCCATTATGAAAGGGCTATGTTTAGTAATTTGAATAATTGTTAGATTAGTAGTTGTGGAAATGTAAGATAACGTTTTTTGTCTATGCTTGTGTTTGAAATCATGTCTTTGACAATGATCAGCCAAATCTGTTCATAGGACGAGATTTGATGAAGTTTCTTTTTGAACGACAGATTATGCATGTTAGAACTGAGCATAACTTTCTTGAATAAACATCGTGAAAGTTATCAGATATGTTCGAAACTTTTTACTTTTCACCATCCGCATGTCTGGGAGGAAATATAGAATTAAAGCTAATTTATGTCAAAAGATTGATGTTAGAGGGAGCTAGGATATGAAGATAAGACCTCTCGGGTCACAGAAAACATACCGAATTTTTCATACAACGAAACCACTCTGTCACAACAGAAACACGACAGAACCAAACAGGGTCATGACAGAAGCATTCATTGTCAGTGACAAAAAGAACATGCAGAAGCATTCACGGCCTGTCACAACAAGAACATGGAAAAGCATTCATAGTCTGTCACAACAGTAATTCAGAACCTATCATACGTTTTCATGTTCCCATATGGTAGAAAGTACACCTCTTGTAGCTTCCATCTAAGTAATGTGATCCTGTATTGTTAAGAAGTCAGCATTTGTGCCTAGATGTCCACGGTGAAGTTCTGACAATACTCTCATAACTAAACAGCCTTTGTTCCCTGGCGACAATCTTCTGTATTCGCGTAGGTTTGGCATCTTTGATGTCCATGTAGGCTGGCAAAGATTAGAATGGGAAATTCCTCCGCACACCTTCAAAGAAACCGAGAAATAGTAAATACATTTGATAGCTTGAGATTCAGTTTGGCGATAAGTATGTATATTGCCAAAGATTAAGTGGTCTTTGTTGTGTGTCAGGTTCAGATTGGCACAACCTTTTTTAGCGTTTCCAGAAAAGCCGGAAAGCAATACCAAGGTGTCATTTACCACAGATGACCTATCCTTCGTGTTAGAGACTACTATCAAAAACTGTTTGGAAACATTCCTAAAGAAGCAGAAATGTCCTTTTCATATTGACGTTGGTTCCTCACAATGCGTTTTAGTGTGTATGCGTCAGTATGAATATCTTGCACAAGGACTGGAATCAAATGAAAGGCATCACCATAGAGGAATGTATAGAAACATACATACAGGACATACATCACTGGACGACGGGATAGAATCATGCATATGAGGCACTTCCTCTTGTAATGATGATATTGTGTTATGTAAACACTGTAAAAGTATTGAGGATGAAATCCATATTGTTTATATTTGTAAACGCTATGAGGATATTCGTCGGCGTTACATTCAAAAAACGGTCCATTGATATAATTTTTTCTCCACAGCATATGTACATCATCAGACATTACCATCATAAATAATTTTGTCAAGTTCTTAGAACATGTTTATTCTGCTCCTGTTCATATTTTGGTGTGAAAATGGTAACTAAAACCACTATTGTACAAAATAAACCCTTCGTCTTCTTCATTATGATGACACTCACATGACCATAATGAACCATTCTTGCTTTTGCTGTAATGTAAAGCACAAATTACGTGTTATGCGACACAATCACTTCTGAGTCAAACAATCCTCAACAACTAATCTAAGATAGTAAAGGCGAATTCGGTTCTTTTCTATCGCCGTTCACGTGAAATCATACTCACGAGTACTAATATATACAGAAGTGAAATTCTTCGTGTCCGATGCATACAAATCGGGTAGGCGAACATGCTTGTTTAAGACTTTTTAATCAATAACGTTTGGCATCAGAATAGTGTATCAATACAACTCAATAGTCTTTTTGAATTTGTGAGTTTGTGTTTTCCAAATTGAATACATTTCGTAGTTGCCCGAATATTTAATGAGTTATGTACTATACATGATATAATTTTAAAAGACACTACTGGTGTATAGATTCTTAAACGTTTTGTAAACAATCGATAGCAATGAAAAATTATCAGACAATTGATAATTCCATCCGAATTATTGAACTCTCCTCCTCAGCAAAATCAAGTCGAGATATTATCACATCAGCATATATTTTGATATATTTTTTAATTATCTAATTCAATTTCTTACCTGATCGACACTTTATTTGTGACTGGATCGTGAATGTCGTGATCTCGTCTCTGTAGGTCAGTTGAAATGCCGGCCTGATTGTCTAATGCCACTAAGAGCCACTGTTCCACAGTTAAAAGGAAGAGTGTTCCCAGCCATTATGTCCCAATTTCCTGTTTGGTGGTAACCACTGATGTACAGAACCGTGGGGTAATCAGAATGGAAGTTATTAATAACCCTCTATTCCGACACAGGAAGATGTGAGACCCCATCCACGCTTTGGTTTCAAAACCGTCGTAGATTGCCTGGTAGTAGGACCAGAAGACGTAAGAGGGTAACGGTTTGACATTTTCACGATGCTTTCATTCACGTTACGCTTAGCTTGTTTATTGAACAGATGATTTATATGCTGTCCATGGTTGAGGTTATTTTAGCAGGTTATGGGTTCGCTTAACCCCATTCATCACAACATGTCAAGCGAGATGAGCTTCGTAAGTCTGAAGATCCTGCTATTACATGGGTTCGGGGTTTCAGAAGCTGTCTTCATAACAGACAGTTAAACGCTGTATAGTTTACTAGCTGCAGCTGTGATAGAAATACACTGGTAGAATACTAGGGGCTGATTTGTCACTTAGAGGTCCATTAGTCGGTTCTAGAGACAACAGGGGGCATATTAGTCTATTGAGGCAGATTCAGAACACAAGTGCGGATGATATTAATAACTCCATCACTGATAGCGATCGATTACATTCATACAGATGAACGACTCATAGCTGTGGGTATCGACTACTAGAACGTATCATTACTTTGATACCCGGTGTGAGAAAACTGACTGCTTCTTAGTTCAAGGTTAAAAGCCATAACACATAAATCTTACTATTAGAGACAGATATCTATTCTACACTAAGGACCATCCTTTTGGCCTCTCTTACTAGGCACGCTTATATATGGAATATCAACAATTAAATAAGGAATGTTTAAGGATTGTGTATAATTGCAGGTCGAATTTAGCGATCCACAACGGTTGCGCAAGGAATATAATCTATATTAGTATTTGTTTTGATTTGTTCAGTCCTCGATATTATTTCTTCGACATTAGGGAAAAAACGTTTTACCCAATTTAATGTCAGTTCTGAAGATTCTTTTCACATCAAGCGAAGCTGTGGGTCGGGCTTGTACAAGCACACTGACAGACTGAGTGAATTTGACATCAATGATGTTCCATCCACGCATCCACCAGAAGGATGCGTGTCTGCTACAGCGTGTCGTGATGAGGACTGATGGGTTGCATCTTGCTCCGGGCAACATATTAGGACCGGGTCCAGACAGGGTTTTATTGGGTTGTTCGCTCATGATTATATCACAAGTGCATGACCGTATAACTATCACCGTATACTATCGCCTTACTACCTCCGACCAGGCTGCTTTTTGCCTTTGTAGGAGATATTTACAATTGAGGTCCATTTCATTTCGCACTTCATGTGATCTGGATTTGAGAATTTTCGTAACTTTGAAGAATAAGAAACGTTTGTTCAGGTCATTCATCTTGGCGCTTATGGTGTTTTGTTTGGTCTGAACCCACCATTAATAATATATTTGCTTTTTTCTGTTTTTCGCCGTTAGCAAAATTCCTATTATAAGATGGCGGTCTGTACAAATGTCAGTGGTTACCAATGCGAACAATTCTTCATGCCCTTGGGTTACATTAAGGCCATCCTAATTCTTTATGTTTCTCATCTCCAATCTGAATCAGCAAAAGAGCTTGCGGCATAAATAAAACAAATTTTAAAAAAACATTTGCCCCAAATTGTGTAGCTTATTTGATGCAAAGTTCATGTATAATTCACTTGATAAGGTTTTAAGTTCATTAATGATATTGATGAGGTACCTTGCTTCGGAAACAGTCACATCAGTGCATAGGCACTGCGACTTGGATGATTTCACGTATGAATATTATGGGCGGGCGGGAGATGGTGAAAATACACACACACACACACCAGCGTAACATGGACTGTAATTCGCTTAATTCGACGTTTACGACAGTAAACGTCCTTGAGAGAATGACGCTGATTTTTTTCTAGGACTAATGAATGAAATAGCTTAACTAAATTGCTTTTAGAAAGTGAACTCGGGACTAGATCATTGCAATGCCATTTCCGCTGTGCTTTACCTGTCAATTTAGATTCCAGAGCTGTAGCTGGTCTCAGAAAAAATATAATTTAAAATCCATAAGTTGTTTCGTTAGTGTGGTTCTTTTGAAAACTGGCGAATCTGCATGTAAAACACGTATGTGAAGTTTAGCTGACAACGTCCATTCACATTCATTCCTCTTCATAAGACAAAGAGTATAAACATCCATTTGCATTCACGCCTCAGGGAAATATGGCAATATTCTTTTCTCTAAATACTGGTACAACATGAAGAATGGGGATGCCAATGACTGTTACGAAGACAAATGTCGACGGTATACTAATGATAAGAAGAATAGTAGTGTGACATGAGTTTATGGACGAGATAGCATGTATGTTCTCTTTTGGACTTCCACTGTTCGTTCCTGTGTTTTTCCAGGTGAATGATTGACATGCCTTCGCGTGTATGTGTGACGGATACATTGATACATTCGGTTCTTTGAGAACACCTTGTATAATCGCCATTTCATACTTGGGTACAGATGGGCCAGTCATCTGATGAACCGCTGTGCAGAGTTCCATCCCTTGGGAACGCCAGAAACATATCATTGAGTGTTCGAATCCCGGTTTGTCCCACCAATGTTTCTACATTTGTCATCACCATACACTTCGAGCAAGGAACTTTCAACAGAGCGATAAATATCTGATACATGATTTCCTTTGGGGCGGTGGGGTAGTCTAGTGGTTAAAGCGTTGGCTTGTCACACCGAAGACCCGGGTTCGATTCCCCACATGGGTGCAATGTGTGAAGCCCATTTCTGGTGTCCCCGGCCGTGATATTTCTGGAATATTGCTAACAGCGGCGTTAAGCCATACTCACTCACTCACTCACATGCTTTCCTTCCACGTCAAACCGTCATGTTATAATTGGAATATTGTTCCGTTGATCCTAATTGCCTCACACGTAGTTTCATAGTGATTCATAAACCCAATAATTCATACAGTCTGAATCGTACAGTTGATTAGTGGTTTGCTTTTTGGTTTTATTACAGTATATCGTACACGTTAGTATAGAGTCGACAGCAACATATCACCCAAACGTATTATAGAAGAAATATAATTTTCCTTGGCTATATAATCAGTGACAGGACAACACAGTCCAGGCAGTAATTAAACGGGTTCGTGAAACGGTGCTTATAGCCGAACCACAATGGTATGATGTACTATCTTTGGGTTGATTGATTGATTGGTTTGTTGTTTAACGGCGCACTAAGCAATATCCCAGCTATATGGCGGTGGTTTGTAAATAATCGAGTCTGGACAAGACATCGATCTACGCAACTGGGATACGATGACGTGTGTCAACCAAGTCAGCGAGCCTGACCACCCGATCCCGTTAGTCACCTCTTACGACAAGCATGGGTTGCTGAAGACCAATTCTAACCCGGATCTTCACGGGTATATTATCTTTGGAACATATGGAAATGTAGTGATACATATATAAATAACAGGTGTCGGTCCCGCAGTATACCGATCATGGACTACATTCCAATTACTAAATCTGTTCTTCCACGCGAAACAAGGTTGAAGAACAGAGATTCTCTTGTATGTGAAACTACCTCTTTATATACGACCTCGACACTTGGTGGACTGCCTTGGTCGTGGCCAGAAATCAATACCGCAACGTCTGTTGACTTGATATTCTTCTGTATTGAATATGAGGATAACCTATACGCGCAAACCCAAGTTCACAATGACAACTCTTTCTTTTTGTCCGAACACAATGGTAGGTTGATATACAATAATTGGATCCGGTCCATGGTGATACAGTAGTTCAGTCACCGGTGTGGATAAGGTAGATAAGGGTGTCAACAGTTGCTATATT
The DNA here is from genome assembly GCF_003918875.1 of Haliotis rubra. Classification (NCBI taxonomy): domain Eukaryota; kingdom Metazoa; phylum Mollusca; class Gastropoda; order Lepetellida; family Haliotidae; genus Haliotis; species Haliotis rubra. The sequence continues at coordinate 351,275 of NW_025767679.1, forward strand.
TAAATTCACACATCACTTCTCCTGTTTTGGGTCATTTCTGACTCTTCTGAGATATCTTGGCAGGTATGGTAGTAGTGTGTGAATGAGTTGGACTGGTATCACGCAGATTTGAACAGTGTGTCAGCTTTGTGTTGAAGGAAAGCCCAAAGTTACAAAGTTCGCATATTGTCGCTTCATTGCTCTAATTGGGCCGTGTTTCCGTAAACTAAGGGCCATCATCAGCAGTGGATCCTGGCACGCCAAAGGGACGTAACTCAAGCCCAAGCTGACTGAGCCGCATACGTATCTCGTAAAGGATCTGAATCCATTGAGACAAAATCATATCTATTTTCAAAACAAACACCTCTGACGTAGATCCACACTTACACCGACCAAATAAATGCGCCGGGATCATGAAGAAGAACATTTGTTTTCAAACTTAGTTTAGTCATTAAATCATCTAATATGATGATACATGAACCATACAATGTTTTTCAGGTGTGGATCCTGTGACGGTTATGAAGATTTAACCGTTAAAGGAGTTGCCGATGTGATCATTCTTATGGTGCATAACTAAGATTGAATATACTCGTATAGATATTAACCCTTTCATCAAAATCATTACCATAAATGATGTAGGATTTGTAACATATGAGACAGTTCAATCACAGAGACGCTGTATGAATCTGGTTCAAGGGTTGTTGGCATGGTGACCAATCCGTTATCACGTGAAGTAGTTCGACACAAGGCAATTACTGGAGATAAAATTGTTATTCTGAATGGTAAAATGTAGTTTACGCTGCCAAAAATTCATTTCATGACACACTGACATGATGGAACACCAATACGTATTGATGATATGGTCATATGTGCTGTACGTTTAAGGTTCTCTCCTTGTCATGGTCTCTTGACACTCGTGAATGATTCAAAAACTAATTACACATTCAGGTTCTATGACACTTGATAGCTTATGGTCAGGCATACCAACAGTGTCAGTGCTGTGTGTGATATTTACAATGTTCAAGACAAAATTATGTCTTTTCCTTCGAGTAATTCTACCAAACTGAGGATTTACACACGAAGTATGTTAAACAGCCATGTCTCAAATGCTTTGAATTGTTTTTCAATAGAAAATTGGTTTAAACGTTTTCTCCTAACGCAGATATATCTATATTTTACTGAACTCTCTCGGATAGTTTATGTTTTCCCGAAGCTATTATGCAGTACCAAGCAAACACAAGACTGGGGGATTGTCAACTTTACCGTTGTGCCTATCAAAATACAGCAGTTGACATCAATAACTTATCCCATTTAATGTGTATCACAAGTATTCCTATACCGTTTCAACGATTTGTTTAGGACAAAACAAGACTACTGGCCCAAAATACCGACACACTGGAGTTACATTTCATACTGCAAGCTACTTGGAGAAAGTACATGAGGGAGTTATTAGTGAATTCCTTTATATAAGGCAGATAAATGCATGTACAGATATATACACAAATGAACTCAGAGACATGTATCATTTGTGGTATTCATGTAAAGCCTTAAGCCTTAATTTGTACCCAACTTGTCCATGGTACATATGAAAATGTATAGTTTTATATTAAAGTCGACGGAGGACCAATATATACTACTCACACTTTGCTAAGGATCACAAAAATTCACAATTATATTTTTAAACGTAGATTTATACTTTGAAATTGTATCCATTTAAAATTGGATAAATAATAATATGGTAAACCCTCTTTGGGCAAACAGCCGTTTTAATCTAACCTTATGCACTTGATACATGAGTAACCATAAAAATGGTTTTCATGGCGCCAATCAACTATTTTGCAAATTATGGAACGAGCCATTGACAAATGAACAACACATGTCAATATCAGGTATGGGATCCACAAGATGCAATGACATACTGAAACCTAGGATCCATGCTTACAGTCAGCTTAGGTAGTTGACCCCACATAATAGTTTTCTGTTGAATCCTTGATTTGATCCTTATCAAAGTGTGAATAGTATATAATTTCATTGTTTGTCCTTGCCTATTATTTATTATCAAATTGGACCAAGAATGTTTGTGTTATATAAGGACTGATGTGGAATAACTTTCATTAAACTAAGCATACCACCAGACATAGCTCCTAGCATCACATTGGAGTTTGCTGTTGAAGTGACCTTCATTAGTCTGCACATCTAAGGTTAGTAGATGTAATCAGTCTGTATGACATATTCAGTAGGGGTTATAGCATGGGGCGTTATTAGTTCATGCTAATGAATACTAAATCATATGCGACTGGACGTTAATGCCTGTAAACATGTCCTATAGAACTCATCGCTCCACCATTGGTAAAACAGACTGATTACAATTGTTGCCTCCTAATCTGACAAGTCGCGATGTTGTGAAGAGAATTGCATCGGAATCAGGAGATTGAAAACATAGAAAAGACGAAATTGTACTAATTTGAGGTACAAAATCACTCATGTGATCACTCATGAAATCGATTCACCAGAGATAGACCTTTCAGGCGTCACGTTTTATATATATAAGCTCAGCGTGTGTGCAAGGATAGTTAAGAATCAGGTCCCGTATTCTCGAAACGTTCGTAGCCCTAAGAATTCTTAACTTTGATAGTAGCAAATGTGTTAAGCATGGTCTTAAGAAGCTCGAAGGGCTACGAACGTTTCGAGAATAGCTATCCAGATACTCCTCTTGAGCTTTCTGTGTCATTGTGTACCAAGCCACAGTAGTTTCTGGCAATAGACGCTAAAGGTTCAAGTCCAAGAAACCTTGGTATCGTCCTGTTAAGCTTCATGTTAAGAGGTATTATTAGAATCAGTGTTCTGCGTTGTTTAGAACCAATCTAACAATCATTTGCTACCTAAACTCAACGATTTACAAATACAGTTCAAAAGTTTCATTTGTTCAAGATGTTGACTTCACAAATGCAAAGGTGCTAAAAAACTGCACTTCGCTACGTCTAAATAACTGACTGATACCATGCATTTACTGTTGTGTCCTGCAAACAAACCCGTTGAGTTGATAGTTCAAGTCTCAACTATATTCTAATGATACCGGGTTCCCCTTTACTGCTTGGTTATACAATTAATTATATCCATTTAACTGTAAACGGGTAACACATCTAAATGTTACTGAAACGCCTTACAAGAAACTTAATTACGATTTTTTCACTTATTTAAATTTCAAATACCTCAGTGGGTCGATAGCTCGATCATTTAGTTTTATAATGATCCTTGGGAGAATCAATCTATAGGTTTCAACAATATTTTAGTTAACATTTCAGTATATTCGATGTTAAGTACTATTCCTAGATACTTTATTCACTTTATTCTAGCCCTAGATATGAAACTGGAACATCATTAGTGTTGAATTCCCTTTGTACCAACTATACCCGTGATAGGTTTGGCCAAAGAGACACAATGCATGGTCTTTCCTCCAACGTTGTGTGATATAATCAAATTAATGTTAGAAAGTGGCATCCCTCACTCATCCTACGCATCTTCCAAAACTACATTAAACCCCTCGTGCTATCATCTCTCACGCTCGTCTTCTGTAACATTCACTCGCGTTAAATTGTGGCCATCGGTTGTTTGCGCTAACGTGACTTCTGAGGCTGCGTAACGAAATCATTAATGCTGCCACTGACTCTGAGACCAAGAAGCGTCAGTTCAGCTGTCAATAAGAATGACCGTGGAGCAAGATTGTGTTTGCAGATTAAGTAGGTCTGACACTTGCTATGTTCCAAGTTTAGAACAGTAATTTGTGTCGACAACAAAAAAACGTTGTTTTGAAGCATTGACCCAGTTGGAAGTTGTCTAAGTCTTCGGGGTTTTTTTTTATTGGTTGTTTTTTGTTTTGTTGTTTTGTTCGCCATTTTTTGTTTTTGTGTATGTGGTGTTGCGAAAAGTTATTGAAAATATCAATGATGGTTCTTGCTGTCACTGGGAATGGATAATTTTGCACCAGCTTTTACAACCAAAACAATATTTGTGCTCGGGATGCCCATTAAAAGTCATGTTGTGGTATAATGTCTTCTGTATGCAACAAACACTACAAACTCAACAGGTTCAAGTTTACCAAAAACACCGAACGTTATAAATGGTTTATACCTACAGCGAGTCCTTTTCCACTGATAATACACAAGACGAACGTCTTTCAGGAGCATCCGCTGAACACATAAATATATATACTGACAGAACAAAAAACACGACCCAGCCCGGCGGTAATGTTTCTTTGGTGTGGTGTGGTCCGTTATTTGTCAGTGTTTGAAACTTTTGAAGATAAGTATACATTTGTTTTTTCTCCGAAAGAAAATACTCGATTTATCATTCATGTTACTCACGTTTCTAAATATGTAAGAAGATGAGACGTGTACAACGCGCTTTGGCCTCTGATGCGAGACACAGACGTATTTGACGTAACCCCTGTACGTTATAAAATAACTGCCAGTTCCCATTAGAAACTGATATCACAAAAGAACCCATTAAATTGTAGAGGAGCAGGAAATGCATGACACGATGTCATTTTTTTCTGTGCAGTTGCTAAGATGGAACACATGTCATTAGCTGTTATCTCCCGAAGATTACTCTACAGACCGCTGCACCACAGCGGACAATGAATGTATGTGCTGCCTTTCAAACTTCTGGGAAAAGAAGATCGCTTAGGCATCTGACATTCTCCAAGCCATAGGTCGATTATACTGTACCAATCACTCTATGACCGCTACATGTAGCTCGTTATCACCCTGCTCAGTGGTGGTTTTCATCCTGTGCTATGTGGTAGATTGAAAAGGATGGGACATAAGATGAACAGATAGATAATGTCATTCAGTCAAAATGAACCCAAACTGCAATCAATATACATTTGCCACTTTTGCTACAGTGTATGCGGGTTGTGTCGAATTGCCAAATAGATTAATCCTCAGTTTCTTGTTTATACTAATGATATTTCCTCTAATACATGTATGCTTGTATATGTGCATATTTAACAGCACAGATCACAAGTAATTAACTTATGTGTTCCTAACTGTCATTACTGCATGATCAACAGATTAAACGTGAGCTCATTAGACACTTACTGGACATATACGAATTGTCAGGTCATCCATGAGGTCATTTCGTGACTGACCAATGTCCATGGCGTCGTGCAGACAAATGAACCACCCACTCGGGACATCACATCAAACAATGTTTTCTTTGCCATAGATCAGATAATAAGATTACTGAGGCGGTCTAATTCAATGCGAAGGGTCGGGACCTACTCTGATTACACTGGAGATGTATTAAGAGGAGTGTTACCAAAGAAGAAGCCAAATTCCAAGAGACTTTTGGTGTCTTATTGATGTTTGTGGTAATTGTTGAAATCTAGTTTTCGGATGAGATTGGACTCATGATCTGAAATGGGAACAGAAACTACAGTTTCGTGAATGACGCCAAAGGGCCTGATTATAACTTGGCGCCTGATGTGCGTAGTATTCCGTTTACACAAATTGGTTTGTAGTACATAGATATGGACTGAACGCTTCGTTTGGCACTTAAAATGATCCTTTAATGTCTCAGGAAGCTACTTTATCTGTGTCTCCCCAACAGTATGTTACAATAAGAGACACTGGTGGTAAAGTCTGACATTATAACAATCATAATGGTTCCAGTCATCAATTTTGGATGTATAGGGGATCTGTGATATTAATTATGACGAATCTCTCAACATCTACGTCAATAGGTTCTAATAAGCAGTTATCATGGCCACACTCTGCTTCAGTTGTTTGGAACTCGACAACCACGTAACCATGCAAATCATGGACTAAAAGAGAAACTGTCGTTACCCTGTGTTTACCTTCGCTCTTGACGAACTTTTCTTAAAGGAGATCATTGATAGCTTCTTGATTGGCCAACATGAGTGATCTGGTGAGACATCTCTCTGAATGATCTTTGACCTTGCATGGGTCAGGTACAAAATGTGAACATGCATATTCATAACCTCTACAATGCAGCCATGAATATGTCAATTCCTCACATATATTTGAAAAGTTATCCATGATCCAAACTGCCTTATTATCCAAATGGATATTTCAACATTTTCAGCTGGCGAACGTCCTTACGGAATCGCACTGCGACAAAATGCAGATGGTATTAGTTTCAGATAGATAGATTTTGATGTATAAATATATATTGTGGTCAGCGTTGATTGTAAAATATGTTTTTATTGATTTTTTAGGAGGCCACGTGTATGCTGCAGCCAATAACGCACGTTTTAAGGACAGTGCCACCAGTTCCAGGGGACTTATTCCAAAAGCAAAGATCAAAACCATCAAGATGACCTTAGTGATTGTGCTCGGTGAGTCTTTAGATGGATCTTTTAGACATTGATGAATATAAGCAAGAGATTATTTTGCAACATTAACCTCTTTCAATAAAATTACTAATATGGCTCATAAGCAGAGGTTACCCTGTTCACATTTATATTTTACAAATTAAACACACATCATTCCGCATTATCTTAGAATAACACGTTAAAAAGTGCAAAAGAAGTCCACAAGACAATCCCGACAGTATGCTGACACAATGCCATTCTTTGATAAGATGAAAGCTAAAAGAATCACTTTGCTTCAAGCAACAAAAACCTTTTCACTTTAATCAATCAGAATTATGCAAGAACGACAAAAGCATAATTGGAAAAAAATATGCTTTTCAAACAGATAACTGAAATCGAACGGTTTTCTCCTTGATGTAAGAAAAAAGATCTGAGGACGTGTCAGGTTTCCAGAGCATGAAAATGTTATCAGGATCTTAAAATCCTTTTAAAAAAACAGTGTGTCATAAATTTAATAAAGGAAGTGGGTATTTACTGAAACTGATACGATTATTTAAATAAACTACTTAACGCATTTGTTTTCGCAAATGATAGCTACTTCGTTAGTGTCCTAATCAGGTATGTCGGTTTGATTTTGGTTAGTATACATAAAAAAAGAGAAATATAAATTCCTTTGACAACTGAATAATCTTTAAAATGAAAATCAAAGCGACTTCAAACAACATTTATGGAACAATTGGCCATGTTTCTTTAGAACATCTTATCCATTCTAGAACATTCGTTTGTTTTATTCTGATGATTTTGCTGTGAAATAAACAAAAACACTTTTTCCACAGAGTTGCATATTGCTGAGATAGATTATGGATGGTTACACATTGGTGAAATCAAAGATATTTTTTAGTTGTTTGTTCGATTGTTGTTTGACGCGACACGCAGCAATATTCCAGCAATATGGCGTCTGCCTGTAGATAATCAAGTCTGGACCAGACAATAAACGGTCAACAGCATTAGCATCGATTTACGCATATGGGATACGATGACATGTGTCAACCAAGTCAGTGAGCCTGACCACCCGATCCCGTTAGTCGCGTCTTACGACAAGCATGGGGTGCTGTAGACCAATTCTAACCCGGATCTTCATGGGTTGAAGTAGTAAGAGGTAAAGAGGTGAATTGAGGGCCAGCCAGAAATGTAGATGAAGGATGATGTGTATATATATTGATGAGACACTCACACTGTTCCACGTTTAGAAACATTGTGTATACCGAAGTTTTAGTCCCTACTACTTCTAGATAACCATATTGCAACGTATGAGCATCAATGGATCTTCCCCAAACCTAAGTACAAGTGGTCAATTTCAGTGTTCTTTCATCTTGTTTATCTAATTGTTCAAAAACTGATATACGTCCATATGGATGTATTGGGAGACTTTATATGTCCATATGGAGACTTTATATGTCCACGTGGATGTATTGGGAGACTGTATGTGTCCATATGGATGTATTGGGAGACTTTATATGTCCATATGGATGTATTGGGAGACTTTATATGTCCATAAGGATGTATTGGGAGACTTTATATGTCCATATGGATGTATTGGGAGACTGTATGTGTCCATAAGGATGTATTGGGAGACTTTATACGTCCGTATGGATGTATTGGGAGACTTTATAGTCCATAAGGATGTATTGGGAGACTATATGTCCATATGGATGTATTGGGAGACTTTATATGTCCATATGGATGTATTGGGAGACTTTATATGTCCATAAGGATGTATTGGGAGACTTTATATGTCCATATGGATGTATTGGGAGACTTTATATGTCCATATGGATGTATTGGGAGACTTTATATGTCCATAAGGATGTATTGGGAGACTTTATATGTCCATATGGATGTATTGGGAGACTTTATATGTCCATATGGATGTATTGGGAGACTTTATATGTCCATATGGATGTATTGGGAGACTTTATATGTCCATATGGATGTATTGGGAGACTTTATATGTCCATATGGATGTAGAGACTTTATATGTCCATATGGATGTATTGGGAGACTTTATATGTCCATAAGGATGTATTGGGAGACTTTATATGTCCATATGGATGTATTGGGAGACTTTATATGTCCATACGGATATACTGGGAAACTTTATACGTTCATATGGATGTATTCTGAGACTTTATACATCCATATGGATGTATTCGGAGACTCCCACAAAACCTGTTTATACTAAAGCATGATGTGTAAAACTGATGGGTAATTATAATGAAAAAGCAATCTTGTCGAAACATATATAACAAAACCTACAATAACTATACATTTCATCAGCCGAATGTACAGAGGTAATTTAACAGACGCGGGGTTCCTTGCAAACTTGGTAGTCATCCTCCCTGGCATTTCACAATTCAGTTTCTATATCACACCTCGCGTACAAATGTTGCTTGTTTCTCATGGGTTTTTTTCTCGCTCATTCGAATTCATCTCAGTCTTCCTCCACACTTTTCTTTTCCAATATATTTATGTAATCTGCATTTGAAGTTTGTTCCAATCATTGGGATCATGCCCTGGCTCACTGAATCGATTAATGTTTACTTTACATGGGAAACTGGCGCCTATGGTAATTTCGATGCTATTGCGTCTTAAACTAAGGCAATATTTAAAACATATTTAAGTGCAATGGACGATATAGTGTTTATTGCCGTGAAGGGGAAACTTTATGTCAACATGTTACAAGTTTAAACTGACAAAGCTGTATAAAATAGTTCCAGATGATGAAGATGCATCGAGTGAAAGTCTAGTTTTCAACTTACCAAATCGGAGTTGAATTTCAGTCTACAAATTTATCAATATCGTCCTAATAAAAAAGTCAGGAGTAATAAAGAAGACTCGAAGTATATATGTAAGGTGGCTGGGTCCTTCGGGTTTCAGTGTAGAAAACGATTGGGAATTATCTTGAAGAAGTATAGGGCTAATGCAGATGAAATGAATAAAATACCTCTAAATTGTTTTTGTGATTGACACGTACTTTGACAAATTGGATATACATGGTGACATATCGTTCTTTAACGTAGGCGGAATTAAATAAACCAAGCATTTCTTCAACAGGAAGAAAAGAAATGTTTCTGGGCGTGTAATTCTTTTCAAATCGGATTCCAAGTAGGTTTCCTTTTAGACAAAGAAGAACAAATACAGAATTCCATAGATCATGTCCAGCAATCTTCTGCAGAGAACACGGGCGATGATATATTTACACAACTGGAATGACCTTCTTCCATGTTAGTGTTTCCCCCAGGGTCCAAACAGGGCAGGGCGACAGAATTTCAAAAGGGGCACCCCTATTCCAAAAAGGGCACGCAATGACAGATGTTAAAGTATTATGTTAAGTTATTCATGCATATGATTATTCAACTCTCAGCACAACATGAAATAGAAACTAAAAACAACCAAGTGTTAACATCAATTATTGTATCAAATAATTAAGAAATACACTTCGCTCTACCACCATGTATAGTGTAATAAAACACACTTTTGCCTTTAACTATAATAGTTCAGGGCAAAAGTGTGTTTTATTACACTATACATGGTGGTAGGGCGAAGTATATTTCTTTTCTAAGATGCCAAATTTAATACTTTCTAAAGATAATTACGATTAATTTAAGGCAGAAAACAAACGACGGTGTCGGTGGCCTAAATCAAGAATCCTCGCACAGGGCTAACTGGCGCGCTGTTCTATTGATGTGTCTGCCCCCTACGTTAAGACGAACGTTACCAGAAAAAAACAAATGATAACAGTTTGATGACGGTTTACGTTCGGATGAAATATCTTCTCTGAATTATTTTAATTACATCTGTCATTAACGTAAACCATATGGGGCAATATGAACGTTGCATTTCTACTACCAGCGTAAGTTTAGATCAGTACATCCAGAGGAAGTTGAGTAGTCAAGCGACATTCCACAATTGCATTGTGGGAATGTAAACATTACGAACGTTACCGTGTCGCTGAAAACTTGAGTCGAAATGACACGTTTTAACCGTCGTAAAACATAAACGTAATGTTTGCACCAGTGATGTTAGCTGCGTGAAGTAACAGCAAACCAAGAAACTGGATGCAACGGTGTAGTTTACTGTAGGAGGCCGTACGAGGCGATGACAACTGAGATGCATCGTGACGTCGCTTACATTGTGACGTAATGTAAAATAGTTCGATTACGAGGAGGCACACTAGAATGGCGCAGTGACGGGATAACGTCATTCAATTGTTACGTCATCAAAAAACTATACCTTTATTGTCTGATAATGTATTTTTTTTCGATTGTTCTAACCGCTAGGCATCTTAGAACATGAAATAGAAACTAAAAACAACCAAGTGTTAACATCAATTCTTGTTTCAAAGAGCACAACATGAAATGGAAACTAATAACAACCAAGTGTTAACATCAATTATTGTATCAAATAACATGAAATAGAAACTAAAAAGAAACCAAGTGTTAACATCAATTCTTGTTTCAGAGAGCACAACATGAAATGGAAACTAAAAACAACCACATGTTAACATCAATTATTGCATCAAATAACATGATACAGAAACTAAAAACAACAAATTGCTAACATCAATTATTGTAGCAAAAAGCCCAACATGATATAGAAACTAATATAAACCAAGTGTTAATATCAATTATTGTATCCAAAGAAGGAGAGTGTGCTACGCCCTGCTGAAAATGTATTTGGGAGACACTACATGTTAAAGAAAATTGTAACACTTGACGGTAAGCTTTGCTGTGTAATCACTTTTTCCAACTTGTTCTGAATAACAGAAAAAGTCGCAGCGGTTAAATGTTATCTTACATAAAATGTAAGTAATACGGTAATATGAAATAGAAGTCATAAGTTGAACAAACGCCCACTTTTGTGTAAAATGTTAAATATACAGTATATATACAGTAATATATACAGTATACATAAATGTCTGTCTGTAATGGGTTTGTAAAAGGTTAAGTGGTTCAGAATACATAGTGTGTAAAATTATGAGGATGTATTTTTATCTTTTGATTTCATGTGTGATGTATTCCATTCATAAAATCTAAATATAAGTGATTCCAAATGTATCTTTAGATACACAGCCACGAAGCCCATTTCTGGGTTTTAGGTGAATTCTCTACTAAAATCAGATAAGAAGCGTTTATGAATCACTATCAAATAGTGATGATACAAGGTGTTCGTGAAACAGTGAGCGTATCCTGATAACCATGAACCCGTGAAGATCCGGGTTAGCATTGATTTTAGGTAACCCATGCTTGGCGTAAGATGCGGCTAATGGGATTGGGTGGTCAGGCTCTCCGACTTGGGTGACACATGTCATCGTATCCCAATCGCGTAGATCGATGCTCATGCTTATGATCACAGGACTGTCTGGTCCGGACCGCCGCCATTTAGCTGGAATATTGCGGAGTGCGGCGTAAAACTGAATTCACTCACTCACTCACTCACTGCTAACCATGATCTAAGCGTTGATAGACATTTCGCTGCACAAAAGGAGAGGGGACGACAGCGTTCTTTACGGCTGCACTTCATTGATTTGTTTTTAGCGGCAAGAACCGGCAATACAACGAATCGTCACGTAGCACAAAATTACCTCGACGTAGGCGTCTCACACATTGTATACAGGAGCAGCTGATTGCAACTGTTCCTGCTTGGCATTTGTCTGCATCCTGGACACAAACCAATTGTTTTTTAACATTGCTACTGGCGACGTGTTGATGCATGGCAACAATGTTTTCTGGTCTTGAGGTTTAATCATGTTGTTATCCGTCTTTTTTGCAGTATTCATCATCTGCTGGAGCCCCTACTTTGTGTTTGATCTCGTCGATGTCTACCTCAATGTACCGAGGACACAAGACATGGTGGCCGCCAGCACATTTATTCAGAGCCTCGCTCCCCTCAACAGCGCTGCCAATCCAATAATTTACTTTGGTTTCAACGCCAAAATGTGCATAGGGATCTTAAAGAAAGGTTGGAAGCACAATTCGCCAACGTCTCAATCACAGCTCACAAGTATATGACCTTTCGACCTTGACCTGCATTGACAGAAAAGGGGGCCATGGCATACTGCCACAATACTGTCACTCAATGCCGAATGTTACGCATTTACAACAAGGGACACCAGTGATTTCAATGGATATTGAAAACGGCCCCTATTTATTATATTGGTGTACGTCTTGAATTGTGTTCGTGATCATGACATTAAGGTAACCTTGGTGACCACATTTCAGTGTCATGAAGGACGTGATTGTTTCGTGTGAAACTCTATCAAAGGCAGGCTGACTGCATGCACTCCATGATGAAATGCAGTGGACTTCTAAGTTACAGCAATGAATATCAATCTGGAGAAATGAACCCGTTCGTGCGTTCGTTTTCGATGTCCTTGGACCAAACTGAAAACTGTTGACGGGTTAAATTTGAAATATTTGAGAGAAACGGCATTGTTGTTTTGTCAACTTTGTATGGTCCATTCTGTAACTTGCATATGTATCAGGCTTGAGACTACGTGGTCACTGCAGCGTGTTAATCAAACTCTCAATCACTAGGTGAGATAATGTTTCATATTTGGATGAATATTACATTCTTGTCTCTTTAGCTTTAGCTGTTTTCTCCTTTCAAGGAAGCAAAAAATATTCTACACAAAGATAAAAAATATATTATTTATTTCACAGGTTAGCTATAGCAATAGAAGGCATGGAATCCGGTATTCCTTAACTTATTTTGAGTAGTATGTAGGATTTTAATACACTTCAACTCATTTAACACTAAGTCTTCATGACAGTTGTCACGCGTTACCGAATAAACCCAGCAAGCATGTTTTTATGACGTCCTCTGAAAATGCCTTGTCGATGTAAGTTACTCTGATATATTATTCTTAAGTGGTTTCAACGCTATCACCAGAGACTATTGTCTTATGCCCCGTATATTGTCATCACGCGGTATTTTTTATTATGGTAACTGTTTGTATGAGGTATGAGTTTTAAATCTCTGATCTTAACATTTTGTTGTCTTTACTTTCAAGTATTACACTACAATATATCTGGCTGAAATGTTTTAATAATGTGTTTTCCGTATTTTTAAGTCATATTGAGATTTAGTTTGAAAACATTATATAATTTCAAGAGGTTTTTTCATGTTTTAGGATATATTTTTTCGACGTTTGGAATTTTTCTGTGATAGTAATACCGTATGTAATGCATGTGCACGTTGTGTGAATTCATTTCTCTTTCTCTATTTCTCCAATCAGATGCCTGTCATAATACATTGTTTAATGTTTGTTTTCTGAAATAAAGCAATGTCTAAGCTGTAGTTATTTACACTGACTACTGGCATTGTCCATATTGTCATGGGGCGGTGTCATGGGTGAAATGTGTGAAGCCCTTTTCTGATGTACCCGCCGTGATATTGCTGGAATATTGCTAAAAGCGGCGTAAAATCCCACTCACTCACTCATCATATTGTCATGTACACATATACAAACATATATTACATATGTGTATGTATCGTGTACAAATGAGCATTAATTAAGCACCACCTGAACCCAAAGCAGTTTGAATTATTTTGAAACACATGTTTTATTTGGAATTACACTTTCTCAGTGACGTACAGATTCTAGTATACATTTGTTGGGATTCGAACCCCCACTCTCAGATTCAGACACCTAATTGCCAGCACACAAAGTCAGCCATCTAACCCACTCAGCTACCGCGGCTTCCACAAAAATGGAAGTCGGACAACTGGTCGTCTTGACCGCGGACATCTCTGGGACTTTCCTTGGTGTCAAGTTCGAGCTGGAGATCCCTTGTTCCAAATCTGCAACAACAAAAAATGACGCAGGCACTCCGTGATGAATGACCAAGGATTCAGATGCTGAGAATTCTGCACTTGATTGCCAGCATGAGGAGGAGACTGGCAGATGCTATCCGTGCCGGATGTTATCACTGTAACTGATGTGGTCGCCTGTGGTTGTTCATGCAATCTCAACAATCATTATTTAAGACTGTGTAACAATCAGATTGGTGGTGCAGTAATGGTGGCCATACTTCCCGGCATTGTTGATGTTCAGGATTGTATGCATTCATCAAAGATTACTATTAATTTTTCCCAAATTTCTGTTTTGATTTTGTTTTCAGAGTAAAATATGTTGCAGTCAACACCTCAATATTTAAATGTTTTTCAAAAGCATATACAATAACATGTAGTGTTTTCCTACTTATCATGTCACAACAATGGGTGGTGCTTGTTTAAATGCTTATGTGTTTACATCATGCAACTGCAGACTCATATGTTATTCGAGATGCCATTCATTTTTGAAAGTTGAACATTCTAACCCGTAACGAATTATTTGTCAACCTGTAATTTTTTAGTTTTTTTAGTGGAATAGTTGGAACCCGATAATCCTTACGAGGATCCACGGTCCTACCTCACTGAATCAGGATCATGCAGTTACATTAACCTATGTTGTTGGTAGTACACGTGTATCTCTTCAGTGGTCATATCCCAGGGTGTATCTACAATCTGTCGAGTCCGATTGCAGTCGATATTGAGTTACGTGCTCAGTAACTGTACATGTGTCATCAAACTATGATTACAGTGCATGATATAAGAGGGATACTAGATGATCCGTGCCCACTGTGATTCGTACCCAACGGAAATGGCTTAGTGATACCCAAAATTATCGTCACGCTCGTATCGTCGTACCTATGGACGACCCGTACCAAAATTTGGATGACCCGTACATAAGTTTTACTATAATTTCTTTGGGTCATATCTATTTTCATTGGGTATGGAACCACCTTTTGGTACGAGTCATACACATGTACTAGTGGGTAAGGGTTGTCCAACCAAAGCGTTTGGTTACGAATCTCCATAGGTACACATTGTTTTGTTCCAGTGTATGTGCACGCCCAATTCAGATGACCGACCTTGCTGTTGGCTGAATATTGTAATGGCAATGGGCATGTTCTGGGTTGATGCCTGCTTCAATATGTTCTTGTATGTTACCACTAAAACGGTGTGTCAACCCGACAACAACCACTGATTCTGTCTCTCTCCTTGAATCATAGACAAGAGTTGTTTGCCAGAACTGCCGGTTCGAACCCAATTGGCAATGATTATAATTCTTGATTTGTAAAGAGCTTCAACAAAGGGTAAACACTCCCTGACGTGCATCAATTTGTGTTTTTCTTGCAGCATTAGGCTTTCACGCCGAAATGGAACCAAAATGGAACCGAAATAATCTTCATTGTGGAGTTTAGTCCAACTACTCCTACGCACTCGCGGCCTAGCTTGAATTGTGTTCCTCAAAGATAGCATTTTTTTGTATCGGTGCACATAAAGCAATTTCCTTGAAAGATTTTTCATCGGGCATTTATCACAGATATCCTCATGTAACTGATTAAGCTGATATCTTACCTCTGACTTGGATATATTCTAAATGTGGACGGCTACAGGTAGCATATGCCTCTATCGTATAGCTGCAATCTAACGGTTTTAACATCTGAGATGTGAATAACACTTATTGCTCCAGTCGACAAAAAGATCACTTTCGGTTATCCCAATGGGCTTAGAGTAAATTAATTGTTTCGTTTAACAAGAAGATAACAATTCAAGTGGTTTCAGGAAGGATGAGGAAGGTTCAGCATACTCAATCAACCTCCGTAAAACAGTTGTCTTGAAATCTCATCTTCTTGAGAAATCAGTGATGTTATTGCTGAATTGGCAAATTTATCTGTATACGTCGATTTTAGTTTAAGTTGTCAAAAACATTTTCATCCATGTTTCTAACGAATGATAAAGCGGTACGTATTACCTTATAGTCTCTGATCCTTGAAAAACATCATGTTATTTCACAACAACCCTAACTACAGTTCGATTCAGTTATTTCTTGAGGCTTAGTTTTAATTCTCAGACATCAGCCCACAGACTTTCACAGAAATATGCCTTTGCAGTGGTGGTTGTGCAATATGTTTTTAATGGATTCAGAATTTTTTTATGTCATTTAAAAATGACGTGAATGAATTTAGCCTAAAGTCTCAGTCTCCTCAATTCAAGCGGAATTAAAAGCTAAATTTGGCTAGGAAACCAGTCATTTTAAATATGCGGGTTGTTCTCTGCTGTCAAGGCACGATGACACATAATCATTTTGAAAACTCTTGCTAAGTAACGCGGACCTATTACGCCCACAAAGGCCTATCCACTTGGAATCCTCACTGGGAAATCTCACACACAGACAAACATGAGGTTCATGGGCCCTATTGCGACTCGCTATGTGTAATGGTTCCATGAACAAGTTATTTAAAACACAGACAGCAACAACAAAAACAACATAATAAGATATATGGGTAGTTGATTATTGGTTTGGAACAGCATTTATGGCACCTTGCATGGTAACATGTTCATGAACAACAACTCGACTCATATGTCAACAGTTATCCTATGTTGAGGACGGTGGGGTAGTCTAGTCACGCCGAAGACCCGGGTTCGATTCCCCACATGGGTACAATATGTGAAGCCCATTTCTGGTGTTCCCCGCCGTGATATTGCTGGGATATTGCTAAACGGGGCGTAAAACACAACTCACTCACTCATCCTGTGTTGAAGTGCAGAATGGTAATTTGTCTGAACGCCTACCAGGTAAATCCTGAAGCTACTAATGTCATCAATAACATAATATCCACCATGTACATCGGCCAATAATATGCTCTCTGTCTTTCTCAGCCAGAATCCCTGCCTTCATACACACGACCTTCGTTATAGTTGTTATTGTTTTGGGAATGTTCGCCTCTTCCAGCCATGTTCACATTGGGCAGTACAAAGTCTGCATACTATAATTCATTGCCTTCACCATGTATTAAGGTGACAGGTCTGCGGCTGTCCTTGTAGCCAGTGTTTTTGTACTGGAACAACAGCAAATTAAGGGGCATTCGTGTATCACCTTGGAAGTGGAGTCCCAAAGCGTGGTATCTGGCTGAATGTCGTAAGAAACACGCATGTTAGGAATGGCGAGCCTGCAGATGGCACGAACACAATTATCGGCTTCGAAGTTCCGACTAATCTCTCTGTCATTTGAGAGAAATGCTCTTTTGGCTCTGCCTCTACTCTGTACTGGGACATCTGTCACAAAAGTCCGTCCGTCAGGTCCGTCAAGTCATCAATATGTGGACGATACACACCCCTACTACAAGCTTTCCCCTGTTCTACAGTCACAAACAAGCCTTCCAACAATTCTCGTGTACTGACCTGCTGCTGTATACGTTGTACTTAAGATACCGGTTGATTTGTTTTGTCCCATTTCTGATTTTCTATAACATTTTCTTCCCCTTCGCATAACCTAATTGTGACAGCACTTACTCAGGTTACTTCTTGGTCGAAGAGATGGTAGATCGGATGTGTCATCTTTGCCCCTGTTAGTACTTGGGCACCATTGCCCTCTATCATTAAGGAGTTATCTTATTTGCCTGATTAATCAGAGAGCACAATCCATGGGTTTACACTCAGGATTGAACCTATTTCCAAGTGTAAAGCTTGCTGAAGCTGATTCGTGGATGTGCCTCTCATTCAGCGAGATTGAGGTTGTCCAGAAGGACTCTGGTCGTGATATATTCGACCGTCGCCGATAGGTACTAAAATTTTGCGGTCTTTTTGGCGGGCACCTGAAATGCAAGTACCTGAATTTTCTCTGACTTGAATGCAAACTGATGCGTCTTGTGATTGGTCGTCAGACCTGCAGCATAAATCCAGAAGAGTTTCACTGGAAGCAGTAACTAGGAACCGCAAAAAGTTTAAAATCAAGCGCAGCAGCCATTTGGTGAGAAGAAAGGGGAGGTTACTCCAATGTAGTGAGTGACTAGTCACCACCAAAATAATTTAAAAAGGTGACAAGCACTCAGAATAACCAGGAGTCAGACATGGGGTACGGAGAACCAAGTTTTACATGTCCATGGAGGTAGTTGTAGAAGAATGATGGACGTTCTTGATATACTCGTATGTGGTCTAGTTTGCAGGAAACATCTCTCATAATACATTTAATCGGTGAAGGTGTTCTAGCAATATTAAAGGTACAGTGTGATTGCAATTCAGAATTTGAGTCTACGGAAGGCCAGCCGTGTTTGAAAACATGAGGAACGATTCACACCATCAGTTGCTCCCGTGGTTATTGAACGATACTAGACCATCGTTGTACCTGAAGCTAAAGAAACAGATCCGCAAGGATGGGAGAACATTTGCAGTGCATGGGAATGTTTTACCCCAAAACTTCTCATAGATGTTTTCTCAGTTAACTTCAAATGATATTTGCTTTCATTTTTGACACATTGTCCTGAACCTAAATTCACACGATCGGCGACATAAAGATTTACAAATGAGAAAGTCAGAAGCCAATGACAATATAATTAAATGCCGATTCATTAACGTCTACAGAGCGGTTTCCCATAAATGTCAAGGCTGTATTGAAGAACAGTAAAAACGGTGTTACAGTAAAACGTAGCGCTCGCATGACGCATACCACATAAAGCTTTTCATGACTGAACCTTCTTTGTTAGTTGGTAAGCAAAGACAAGGCAATATGAAAGAGATTGTCCAGTGAAATCGGATAGGAAGAGTTTCGATGGACACGCAGGAAGAAACGACAATGTATGAGATGTGCAATATTCAAGCTATACAGCACATATGTGAATAATTTTACCACACCCTGCCACGCAAACGAATAAAGTCTCACGCGCGTACACCACCAAACATTTTATCCACACGATTCCTATCAGTTGGATGAGGTGAATGAGTTTAATTTTACGTCGCTGTTAGCAATATTCCAGTAATACCACGGCAGGGGACACCAGAAATGGGCTTCACACATTTTACCCATGTGGGGAATCGAACCTGGGTCTTCAGAAAACACATCAACCACAAGGCTACCCCACCACCTCATCAGTTGGATGAAACACCAAGCTTCGGGTAGAGGTAGATTATTCTACCTTACCATTCCCATGGAGGTACACAGTTGAAAAGTTTAGAAATGTTCACAACTTTGTTTTCAGTAAGAATTGCCTGTATATTAGATGTCGATCGATGCCGTTCCTGAATTTTGGAAGATGTATGTATTTGCCAAGCAAGGATGTAACTGCATCAAAGCATAGTTGAATGACGTCAAGAGGTATCACGGAGCGGTAACCGATACACAACGCCACTATTAGGATCAAAGAGAGCAGGAGAGTTACTAGACAGGGGGAAGGAATCAAATTAGTTTGGCATGAAAAGTCTGGATCTGTACACACCACACCAGACGAATTCGATAGTTGTGTTGGAAGTCGCACTGGCTGTTTGTCTCTTCAATGTGAAATATGTGTGCTCGCAATTTCAAATATTCATTTAGACAGATGTGAATAAGCTTGAACAGTAATCAGACATAAAAGAGAAAATGACGACTCAGTAATTATTGTTACCTTTGAATGCTTTCTTCAACGTTGATCAGGGCGAGAATTGTACAGTACAGTACAGAAATGTGGATCGACAGCTGCAAGCTATAGAACGAAAGCAGACCGCTACTATACAACAGCAAGGCCATGTGGATGGTAGGTGACTGCTACAGTACAACAGGAGGTACATGTTTACAGAAACTAGACCGCTACAGTACAACAGCAGGGACAGGTATACAGAAAGTAGACCGCTACAGTACAACAGCAGGGACGTGTGTACAGAAAGTAGACTGCTACAGTACAACAGCAGGGACAGGTATACAGAAAGTAGACCGCTACAGTACAACAGCAGGCACGTGTTTACAGTAACTAGACCGCTACAGTACAACAGCAGGGACGTGTTTAGAGAAACTAGACCGTTACAGTACAACAGCAGGGACGTGTTTACAGAAACTAGACCGATACAGTACAACAGCAGGGACATGTTTACAGAAACTAGAACGATACAGTACAACAGCAGGGACATGTTTACAGAAACTAGACCGCTACAGTACAACAGCAGGGACCTGTGTACAGAAAGTAGACTGCTACAGTACAACAGCAGGGACCTGTGTACAGAAAGTAGACTGCTACAGTACAACAGCAGGGACGTGTTTAGAGAAACTAGACCGCTACAGTACAACAGCAGGGACAGGTATACAGAAAGTAGACCGCTACAGTACAACAGCAGGCACGTGTTTACAGTAACTAGACCGCTACAGTACAACAGCAGGGACGTGTTTAGAGAAACTAGACACCTACAGTACAACAGCAGGGACATGTTTACAGAAACTAGACTACTAGTTTACAACAGCAGGGACATGTTTACAGAAAGTAGACCGATACAGACCGCTACAACAACAGGGACGTGTTTACAGAAACTAGACCGCTACAGTACGTAGTTAACAGCAGGCAGCAGCGTGTTTACAGAAACTAGACCGTTTACAGTACAGTATAACAACAGAGACGTGTTTACAGTAACTAGACTGCTACAGTACAACAGCAGGGACGTGGTTACAGAAACTAGACTGATACAGTACAACAGCAGGGACGTGCTTACAGTAACTAGACCGATACTACAACACAGACGTGTTTACAGTAACAACAGCAGGGACGTGTTTACAGAAACTAGACCGCTACAGTACAACAGCAGGGACGTGTTTACAGTAACTAGACTTAACGCTACAGTACAACATGACAGGGACGTGTTTACAGAAACTAGACCGCTACAGTACAACAGCAGGGACGTGTTTACAGTAACTAGACACGTAAAAGCGGCGTAAAATCCCACTCACTCACTCATCATATTGTCATGTACACATATACAAACATATATTACATATGTGTATGTATCGTGTACAAATGAGCATTAATTAAGCACCACCTGAACCCAAAGCAGTTTGAATTATTTTGAAACACATGTTTTATTTGGAATTACACTTTCTCAGTGACGTACAGATTCTAGTATACATTTGTTGGGATTCGAACCCCCACTCTCAGATTCAGACACCTAATTGCCAGCACACAAAGTCAGCCATCTAACCCACTCAGCTACCGCGGCTTCCACAAAAATGGAAGTCGGACAACTGGTCGTCTTGACCGCGGACATCTCTCTGGGACTTTCCTTGGTGTCAAGTTCGAGCTGGAGATCCCTTTGTTCCAAATCTGCAACAACAAAAATGACGCAGGCACTCCGTGATGAATGACCAAGGATTCAGATGCTGAGAATTCTGCACTTGATTGCCAGCATGAGGAGGAGACTGGCAGATGCTATCCGTGCCGGATGTTATCACTGTAACTGATGTGGTCGCCTGTGGTTGTTCATGCAATCTCAACAATCATTATTTAAGACTGTGTAACAATCAGATTGGTGGTGCAGTAATGGTGGCCATACTTCCCGGCATTGTTGATGTTCAGGATTGTATGCATTCATCAAAGATTACTATTAATTTTTCCCAAATTTCTGTTTTGATTTTGTTTTCAGAGTAAAATATGTTGCAGTCAACACCTCAATATTTAAATGTTTTCAAAAAGCATATACAATAACATGCAGTGTTTTCCTACTTATTATGTCACAACAATGGGTGGTGCTTGTTTAAATGCTTATGTGTTTACATCATGCAACTGCAGACTCATATGTTATTCGAGATGCCATTCATTTTTGAAAGTTGAACATTCTAACCCGTAACGAATTATTTGTCAACCTGTAATTTTTTAGTTTTTTTAGTGGAATAGTTGGAACCCGATAATCCTTACGAGGATCCACGGTCCTACCTCACTGAATCAGGATCATGCAGTTACATTAACCTATGTTGTTGGTAGTACACGTGTATCTCTTCAGTGGTCATATCCCAGGGTGTATCTACAATCTGTCGAGTCCGATTGCAGTCGATATTGAGTTACGTGCTCAGTAACTGTACATGTGTCATCAAACTATGATTACAGTGCATGATATAAGAGGGATACTAGATGATCCGTGCCCACTGTGATTCGTACCCAACGGAAATGGCTTAGTGATACCCAAAATTATCGTCACGCTCGTATCGTCGTACCTATGGACGACCCGTACCAAAATTTGGATGACCCGTACATAAGTTTTACTATAATTTCTTTGGGTCATATCTATTTTCATTGGGTATGGAACCACCTTTTGGTACGAGTCATACACATGTACTAGTGGGTAAGGGTTGTCCAACCAAAGCGTTTGGTTACGAATCTCCATAGGTACACATTGTTTTGTTCTAGTGTATGTGCACGCCAATTCAGATGACCGACCTTGCTGTTGGCTGAATATTGTAATGGCAATGGGCATGTTCTGGGTTGATGCCTGCTTCAATATGTTCTTGTATGTTACCACTAAAACGGTGTGTCAACCCGACAACAACCACTGATTCTGTCTCTCCTTGAATCATAGACAAGAGTTGTTTGCCAGAACTGCCGGTTCGAACCCAATTGGCAATGATTATAATTTTGATTTGTAAAGAGCTTCAACAAAGGGTAAACACTCCCTCACGTGCATCAATTTGTGTTTTTCTTGCAGCATTAGGCTTTCACGCCGAAATGGAACCAAAATGGAACCGAAATAATCTTCATTGTGGAGTTTAGTCCAACTTCTCCTACGCACTCGCGGCCTAGCTTGAATTGTGTTCCTCAAAGATAGCATTTTTTTGTATCGGTGCACATAAAGCAATTTCCTTGAAAGATTTTTCATCGGGCATTTATCACAGATATCCTCATGTAACTGATTAAGCTGATATCTTACCTCTGACTTGGATATATTCTAAATGTGGACGGCTACAGGTAGCATATGCCTCTGTCGTATAGCTGCAATCTAACGGTTTTAACATCTGAGATGTGAATAACACTTATTGCTCCAGTCGACAAAAAGATCACTTTCGGTTATCCCAATGGGCTTAGAGTAAATTAATTGTTTCGTTTAACAAGAAGATAACAATTCAAGTGGTTTCAGGAAGGATGAGGAAGGTTCAGCATACTCAATCAACCTCCGTAAAAACAGTTGTCTTGAAATCTCATCTTCTTGAGAAATCAGTGATGTTATTGCTGAATTGGCAAATTTATCTGTATACGTCGATTTTAGTTTAAGTTGTCAAAAACATTTTCATCCATGTTTCTAACGAATGATAAAGCGGTACGTATTACCTTATAGTCTCTGATCCTTGAAAAACATCATGTTATTTCTCAACAACCCTAACTACAGTTCGATTCAGTTATTTCTTGAGGCTTAGCTTTAATTCTCAGACATCAGCCCACAGACTTTCACAGAAATTTGCCTTTGCAGTGGTGGTTGTGCAATATGTTTTTAATGGATTCAGATATTTTTTTATGTCATTTAAAAATGACGTGAATGAATTTAGCCTAAAGTCTCAGTCTCCTCAATTCAAGCGGAATTAAAAGCTAAATTTGGCTAGAAACCAGTCATTTTAAAGATGCGGGTTGTTCTCTGCTGTCAAGGCACGATGACACATAATCATTTTGAAAACTCTTGCTAAGTAACGCGGACCTATTACGCCCACAAAGGCCTATCCACTTGGAATCCTCACTGGGAAATCTCACACACAGACAAACATGAGGTTCATGGGCCCTATTGCGACTCGCTATGTGTAATGGTTCCATGAACAAGTTATTTAAAAACACAGACAGCAACAACAAAAACAACATAATAAGATATATGGGTAGTTGATTATTGGTTTGGAACAGCATTTATGGCACCTTGCATGGTAACATGTTCATGAACAACAACTCGACTCATATGTCAACAGTTATCCTATGTTGAGGACGGTGGGGTAGTCTAGTCACGCCGAAGACCCGGGTTCGATTCCCCACATGGGTACAATATGTGAAGCCCATTTCTGGTGTTCCCCGCCGTGATATTGCTGGGATATTGCTAAACGGGGCGTAAACACAACTCACTCACTCATCCTGTGTTGAAGTGCAGAATGGTAATTTGTCTGAACGCCTACCAGGTAAATCCTGAAGCTACTAATGTCATCAATAACATAATATCCACCATGTACATCGGCCAATAATATGCTCTCTGTCTTTTCTCAGCCAGAATCCCTGCCTTCATACACACGACCTTCGTTATAGTTGTTATTGTTTTGGGAATGTTCGCCTCTTCCAGCCATGTTCACATTGGGCAGTACAAAGTCTGCATACTATAATTCATTGCCTTCACCATGTATTAAGGTGACAGGTCTGCGGCTGTCCTTGTAGCCAGTGTTTTGTACTGGAACAACAGCAAATTAATTAAGGGGCATTCGTGTATCACCTTGGAAGTGGAGTCCCAAAGCGTGGTATCTGGCTGAATGTCGTAAAAACACGCATGTTAGGAATGGCGAGCCTGCAGATGGCACGAACACAATTATCGGCTTCGAAGTTCCGACTAATCTCTCTGTCATTTGAGAGAAATGCTCTTTTGGCTCTGCCTCTACTCTGTACTGGGACATCTGTCACAAAAGTCCGTCCGTCAGGTCCGTCAAGTCATCAATATGTGGACGATACACACCCCTACTACAAGCTTTCCCCTGTTCTACAGTCACAAACAAGCCTTCCAACAATTCTCTTGTACTTAAGATACCGGTTGATTTGTTTTGTCCCATTTCTGATTTTCTATAACATTTTCTTCCCCTTCGCATAACCTAATTGTGACAGCACTTACTCAGGTTACTTCTTGGTCGAAGAGATGGTAGATCGGATGTGTCATCTTTGCCCCTGTTAGTACTTGGGCACCATCGCCCTCTATCATTAAGGAGTTATCTTATTTGCCTGATTAATCAGAGAGCACAATCCATGGGTTTACACTCAGGATTGAACCTATTTCCAAGTGTAAAGCTTGCTGAAGCTGATTCGTGGATGTGCCTCTCATTCAGCGAGATTGAGGTTGTCCAGAAGGACTCTGGTCGTGATATATTCGACCGTCGCCGATAGGTACTAAAATTTTGCAGTCTTTTTGGCGGGCACCTGAAATGCTAGTACCTGAATTTTCTCTGACTTGAATGCAAACTGATGCGTCTTGTGATTGGTCGTCAGACCTGCAGCATAAATCCAGAAGAGTTTCACTGGAAGCAGTAACTAGGAACCGCAAAAAGTTTAAAATCAAGCGCAGCAGCCATTTGGTGAGAAGAAAGGGGAGGTTACTCCAATGTAGTGAGTGACTAGTCACCACCAAAATAATTTAAAAAGGTGACAAGCACTCAGAATAACCAGGAGTCAGACATGGGGTACGGAGAACCAAGTTTTACATGTCCATGGAGGTAGTTGTAGAAGAATGATGGACGTTCTTGATATACTCGTATGTGGTCTAGTTTGCAGGAAACATCTCTCATAATACATTTAATCGGTGAAGGTGTTCTAGCAATATTAAAGGTACAGTGTGATTGCAATTCAGAATTTGAGTCTACGGAAGGCCAGCCGTGTTTGAAAACATGAGGAACGATTCACACTATCAGTTGCTCCCCGTGGTTATTGAACGATACTAGACCATCGTTGTACCTGAAGCTAAAGAAACAGATCCGCAAGGATGGGAGAACATTTGCAGTGCATGGGAATGTTTTACCCCAAAACTTCTCATAGATGTTTTCTCAGTTAACTTCAAATGATATTCGCTTTCATTTTTGACACATTGTCCCGAACCTAAATTCACACGATCGGCGACATAAAGATTTACAAATGAGAAAGTCAGAAGCCAATGACAATATAATTAAATGCCGATTCATTAACGTCTACAGAGCGGTTTCCCATAAATGTCAAGGCTGTATTGAAGAACAGTAAAAACGGTGTTACAGTAAAACGTAGCGCTCGCATGACGCATACCACATAAAGCTTTTCATGACTGAACCTTCTTTGTTAGTTGGTAAGCAAAGACAAGGCAATATGAAAGAGATTGTCCAGTGAAATCGGATAGGAAGAGTTTGGATGGACACGCAGGAAGAAACGACAATGTATGAGATGTGCAATATTCAAGCTATACAGCACATATGTGAATAATTTTACCACACCCTGCCACGCAAACGAATAAAGTCTCACGCGCGTACACCACCAAACATTTTATCCACACGATTCCTATCAGTTGGATGAGGTGAATGAGTTTAATTTTACGTCGCTGTTAGCAATATTCCAGTAATACCACGGCAGGGGACACCAGAAATGGGCTTCACACATTTTACCCATGTGGGGAATCGAACCTGGGTCTTCAGAAAACACATCAACCACAAGGCTACCCCACCACCTCATCAGTTAGATGAAACACCAAGCTTCGGGTAGAGGTAGATTATTTTCTACCTTACCATTCCCATGGAGGTACACAGTTGAAAAGTTTAGAAATGTTCACAACTTTGTTTTCAGTAAGAATTGCCTGTATATTAGATGTCGATCGATGCCGTTCCTGAATTTTGGAAGATGTATGTATTTGCCAAGCAAGGATGTAACTGCATCAAAGCATAGTTGAATGACGTCAAGAGGTATCACGGAGCGGTAACCGATACACAACGCCACTATTAGGATCAAAGAGAGCAGGAGAGTTACTAGACAGGGGGAAGGAATCAAATTAGTTTGGCATGAAAAGTCTGGATCTGTACACACCACACCAGACGAATTCGATATTTGTGTTGGAAGTCGCACTGGCTGTTTGTCTCTTCAATGTGAAATATGTGTGCTCGCAATTTCAAATATTCATTTAGACAGATGTGAATAAGCTTGAACAGTAATCAGACATAAAAAGAGAAAATGACGACTCAGTAATTATTGTTACCTTTGAATGCTTTCTTCAACGTTGATCAGGGCGAGAATTGTACAGTACAGTACAGAAATGTGGATCGACAGCTGCAAACTATAGAACGAAAGCAGACCGCTACTATATAACAGCAAGGCCACGTGGATGGTAGGTGACTGCTACAGTACAACAGGAGGTACATGTTTACAGAAACTAGACTGCTACAGTACAACAGCAGGGACAGGTATACAGAAAGTAGACCGCTACAGTACAACAGCAGGGACGTGTGTACAGAAAGTAGACTGCTACAGTACAACAGCAGGGACAGGTTTACAGAAAGTAGACCGCTACAGTACAACAGCAGGCACGTGTTTACAGTAACTAGACCGCTACAGTACAACAGCAGGGACGTGTTTACAGAAACTAGACCGCTACAGTACAACAGCAGGGACGTGTTTACAGAAACTAGACCGATACAGTACAACAGCAGGGACATGTTTACAGAAACTAGACCGATACAGTACAACAGCAGGGACATGTTTACAGAAACTAGACCGCTACAGTACAACAGCAGGGACGTGTGTACAGAAAGTAGACTGCTACAGTACAACAGCAGGGACATGTTTACAGAAACTAGACTGCTACAGTACAACAGCAGGGACGTGTTTACAGAAACTAGACCGCTACAGTACAACAGCAGGGACGTGTTTACAGAAACTAGACCGCTACAGTACAACAGCAGGGACGTGTTTACAGAAACTAGACCGCTACAGTACAACAGCAGGGACGTGTTTACAGAAACTAGACCGCTACAGTACAACAGCAGGGACATGTTTACAGAAACTAGACCGATACAGTACAACAGCAGAGACGTGTTTACAGTAACTAGACCGATACAGTACAACAGCAGGGACAGGTGCGCCAACAGCAGGGACAGGTTTACAGAAACTAGACCGCTACAGTACAACAGCAGGGGCGTGTTTACAGTAACTAGACCGATACAGTACAACAACAGAGACGTGTTTACAGTAACTAGACTGCTACAGTACAACAGCAGGGACGTGGTTACAGAAACTAGACTGATACAGTACAACAGCAGGGACGTGTGTACAGAAACTAGACTGCTACAGTACAACAGCAGGGACATGTTTACAGAAACTAGACCGATACAGTACAACAGCAGAGACGTGTTTACAGTAACTAGACCGATACAGTACAACAACAGAGACGTGTTTACAGAAACTAGACCGCTACAGTACAACAGCAGGGACGTGTTTACAGAAACTAGACCGCTACAGTACATTAACAGAGACGTGCTTACAGAAACTAGACCGATACAGTACAACAGCAGGGACGTGTTTACAGAAACTAGACCGATACAGTACAACAGCAGAGACGTGTTTACAGTAACTAGACCGCTACAGTACAGCAGCAGGGACAGGTTTACAGAAACTAGACCGCTACAGTACAACAGCAGGGGCGTGTTTACAGAAACTAGACTGCTACAGTACAACAGCAGGGACGTGTTTACAGAAACTAGACTGCTACAGTACAACAAAAGGGACATGTTTACAGAAACTAGACCGATACAGTTCAACAGCAGAGACGTGTTTACAGTAACTAGACCGATACAGTACAACAGCAGGGACAGGTTTACAGAAACTAGACACCTACAGTACAACAGCAGGGACGTAGTTACAGTAACTAGACTGCTAGTGTACAACAGCAGGGACATATTGACAGGAACTAGACCGCTACAGTACAACAGCAGGGACGTGTTTACAGAAACTAGACCGCTACAGTACAACAGCAGAGACGTGTTTACAGTAACTAGACCGCTACAGTACAACAGCAGGGACATGTTTACAGAAAGTAGACCGCTACAGTACAACAGCAGGGACATGTCCCTAATAAATATATTAGCAGTAAAGACGAATGTGTGTGTGTGTGCGTGCGTGCGTGCGTGCGCGCTCTGCACTGCTTGACATAGTTAAATATGAATATGGAATTTTTTGAGCGTTTGGCTGATATAGGTTTTCAGGCCAATGAGAAATCGAGTGATATCCAATATAGAAAACAAGTGTTGGCCACTAGATGTGTCAAGTAAACTGAGAACAAAGGAACCAACTAAAACTACATTTGAAATACACGATTGTCAGAATCAACATCAGCCCAGCAGAAGAACTATTATCTTTTTTGTCTCCTCCTCTAATGCTTGCTCCCTCTGCCAGAACTCGCGAACATGTCAGCTCTGACCACTCGTTTTCCCCAACAGCAGCAAAAGCCTTTTCACTTAGTTGCTGGAATGTCGTTATCTTAAATACGTTTTGACTGGCAACCCAACTGTGTACGCTAGTCCCTAATTAATTCAATAGGGTTGCAGCCAGTGTCAGGATGACAGTGGCCGGTGGGAGGACACTATGACCATGTTCTTTAAGGACATTGTCTACATGGTCTACTGGGCATGTCTAGTCTGTCTTAGCAAGCATTATCAGCTCTGACTTCAACGTGTATGGGCACCCTTTTTAGGTGTTTAACGTAGCCACCAAATTCGGAACATGGGTCGGTCGGGAAAAAAATACTTAAAAAAAAAAAAACATAATATAGACAAAGTTTTCTTAATAGTGCTCTTGGTTCTCATTTGTTGTACTTGTTATTAAATTTCTCGCGTTCTCTGGACTTCAAACTTGTGGCAGCGACTTGGGAAGGTAAAAAAAAATTAAAGATAAACTCACCTTAGATATCTTAAATGAACACTCAAATATTCTGTAGGAAGACACAATTTCTAGTTGGGTATCATTAAAATCATGTTTTCCGTATTTCTTTAATCTACCATCTTCCCTGAAAACTATGCATTTAGTTTTACTAATATTGACGGTTAAAGACCACTTTTTAGAATATATTGATAGATCATTCAATATTTTTGTAAATAATATGTAATATCATTAACATACAATGAAAATAGCAGTTGTGTTTGTACGCAACCCTGTTTTATTCCGCTCATACAGTCAAACAGTTGTGTGTAGCCACTTTGCAATGATATACATGATTGAACATCTGTGTACATATTTCTAATGAATCTAAAACAAATTGCCTTTGACATTGCCAGTCCAAAGTTTATGCATCAAACGTCTATTGATGGAATCCAATGTTGGAATGAAAACAAAAGTTTTTTTGTAATTTTTGGTCGGCAATAAAATCATTGTCGGTCGGGCGATGAAAAAACAAAAAATAAAAATTCTGCCCTATCCATATCTTGCTATAAGCTTTCGTGTTAATGGTTGCTGCTACAAACGCGGACTTTAATTGTGGATATTTCTTTTAACTGCCCAACCCAACCGCTCCTCCACCTGTCCCCACCAACTGCCCAAACCCTGCATTCCCTCCACCTGTCCCCACCAACTACCCAAACCCTGCATCCCCTCCACCTGTCCCCACCTACAGCCCCTCCACCTGTCCCCACCAACTGCCAAAACGCTGCATCCCTCCACCTGTACCCACCAACTGCCCCAAACCCTGCATCCCCTCCACCTGTCCCCACCAACTGCCCAAACCCTGCATCCCCTCCACCTGTCCCCACCAACTGCCCAAACCCTGCATTCCCTCCACCTGTCCCCACCAACTACCCAAACCCTGCATCCCCTCCACCTGTCCCCACCAACAGTCCACCCCCTACAGCCCATCCACCTGTCCCCACCAACTGCCCAAACGCTGCATCCCTCCACCTGTACCCACCAACTGCCCAAACCCTGCATCCCTCCACCTGTCCCCACCTACTGCCCACCCCTACACCTGTCCCCATCAACTGCCCACCCCTACAGCCCCTCCACCTGTCCCCACACTAACTGCCCAAACGCTGCATCCCTCCACCTGTCCCCACCAACTGCCCAAACCCTGCATCCCCTCCACCTGTCCCCACCAACTGCCCACCCCTACACCTGTCCCCACCAACTGCCCACCCCTACAGCCCCTCCACCTGTCCCCACTAACTGCCCAAACGCTGCATCCTCCACCTGTCCCCACCAACTGCCCAAACCCTGCATCCCTCCACCTGTCCCCACCAACTGCGCACCCCTACACCTGTCCCCACCAGCTGCCCACCCTCTACAGCCCCTCCACCTGTCCCCACCAACTGCCCAAACGCTGCATCTCCTCCACCTGTCCCCACTAACTGCCCAAACCCAACCACCCCTCGAATATTCAGATGATATTGTCGCATCAATAGAAGCCTAGATTTTCAACAAAATTGACACATATACCAAAAGAAGACCTTTAAGTCATTTGGCATTTTAAGAAGCTTCTAATAAAATACTTTAGTCAGAATTTCGTCGATGCGCTTTCTTTACTAATTTCAAAATGTTTTGGTGCATGTTTGTAAATCAAAAATAGTGCACGGCGCATTATCGGGGAACAAGTGGACAGATCTCATTTGCTAAGTAGTGTGACATTTTTTATCCAGCTGTATTTTTCAGATATTTTTCAAGATGGTACTAAAATTTTAAATGAGCAGGTAGTTCATTCAAAAAGAGCCATCGAATGAGGATGGTTTTACGCCTCTTTTAGCAATGTTCAAACAATATCATGACACAAGACACGGACATCAGAAATTGGCTTCATACATTGTTATTCCAAATGAAAAAAGAAAAAGCAGAAGACGATAAATTTTATGAAAAATTATACATTGTAGGGGTCACTCACTTTAGGTTGCAATTCTCCCTTACTCATTAAAGCGCCGTCTGTATTCTGGTTGCCATAGGAAACGTTGAAATCATCCACATCATGCCTCCTTGACAACAGCTACCTTGAAGATGCTACGTCATGGTAGGACAATTCAGTTCAGTTCGACCACTTTCTAAATCCTTTTGAGTTGTAATGGTAAAACGATGCTTATAAGTTGATCACTGGAATGTCTGGTCCAGACTCGATTATTCACAGACCGCCGTCATACAGCTGGAATATTGCTGAGTGCGGCGTTAAACAACAAACCAACCAACCGATATGTAATGTGTTTATCTTTAACAGCGGTAATGCGTTTATCTTTAACCGTGGAAAAAAGTTAAAATTTCCCTGACAAGTCATTCGATAATTTATCCTGTAACTCGAAAACAGTCATTTTATGAGAATACGGATGTCCGAGTTTATTGGATTATTTATATTTGATAATCTGACTTTGTGGTCAAAGTGAGCAATGTTGCAACAAAATCATTTGCTCCCTGCATTTTACCCGATCAAGGGCCACCAAACATTTAGGTCATGAGCTAGACAATTTTTCGGCACCACTCAGAGAGACCAAACACTTTTATGTTTTTTAAAGTTGTTACGGTCTCTACATATCAGAAATGTATGATGGCCCTGTCGGTTTGGTAGCTCAAACTCACAACGAGGCTAAATCCAAGATGGCCGCAAAAAAAAGGAAAAAGAAAAAAAGTCAATTCAAAACTTTAATCGTGAGTAAAGTCCAACAAATAGGTTGGAAATGAAAAAAAGTAGGTAAAATAGTGCTAACATGATTAAAAAGATTTAATTCATATCAAGTTGTGTTATTTGATACCTTTAATTCATATTTGTGCCTGATTTTGTATGAGTCCAGTGCTCTCACTCATTGAAATTAAAGAGCTGTCTTCAGAATAAGTGAAATGATGAGTTTTCGAAAAAATTCTTTGAACTCACAATTTGGACTCTTACAAAACCAGGAAAAATGATTTAAAGGTATCAAATAACACAACTTGATATTAATTAAATCTTTTTAATCATGTTTGCACTATTTGATCGCCTTTTTTCATTTCCAACCTATTTGTTGAACTTTACTCACGATTAGAGTTTGGAATTGACATTTTTTTAAATTTCTTGGATTTAGCCTCGTTCTGAGTTTTAGCTACCAAACTGACATGGCCATCATACATTTTTTATATGTAGAGACATAAAGGAATGTAAAACACACTAAAACTTTTGGTCCCTCTGAGTGGTACCAATATGTCAATTTTCAGCTCATGGCTCATGGCCTATTTACCAATGAGCTACGATCCTCGCTGTCAAGAGATACAGCAGAAAGGGTGCGCAAGAGCGGGAAGGATTCAGTCAATGTCAAGGTTAGATCACGGCAGACGCCGTATATATCTAGTGACAGAACAAACTAGTGGTTGAAGCACGAACATTTCAACAGTGACCTTTGCCGTATCGGGACATTAGTTTAATCCTCGAATTTATTGAATTTTCCGTTTAGCCGTTTTGATGATTAGTGGAAAATTCTACACAATCTAATACAAATTACACATGTTCATATCTTGGCACAGAAAGCACCTGTTGATATAAAAACACTCTGCCCGAAGGGTGACGCGTAAATTAGCAGGGTCA
The DNA here is from genome assembly GCF_003918875.1 of Haliotis rubra. Taxonomy (NCBI): domain Eukaryota; kingdom Metazoa; phylum Mollusca; class Gastropoda; order Lepetellida; family Haliotidae; genus Haliotis; species Haliotis rubra. The sequence continues at coordinate 384,675 of NW_025767679.1, forward strand.
CATTATGAACTTTAGTGCAACATACATCCTCAAAGACAGGTGACAACCAGTCTCCAACATCTGCCTATTGAGTTTCCATAGGGCACAAAATGTCAGAAAAGCATTCAGTTGAAAATTAGATGAATGAATGCCTGCAAATCAATGATGACAACAGCTGGTCGAAAACTAGCGAAACCGGCGTCGACCATCGTTCGATGTCCCCCATATTTTCTTTTATGTATTTATGTCAATTTTTTAATCAGGTAATCGGTAACACCGTGTCTTGAGGTACGATGGGTAATTCCTCCCGCACGAATCACCTGCTGGGTCCGTCCTTCAGATAATACAAATGGGGTTGGCCTTCTTTGATATCCATTCGACCAGTGATACTGTACGGTTTGATAGAGCACACGGGGTCAGTGGTGCCTTGTCGACTATCACCCTCGTGTTCTCCGGCCCGGTATAAATACCTCACTAGGGCAGAAATTCGTCAGGACTACCAAGATTGGTACTACCTTTGGACACATGGTATTTTTTTTCGATAACCAATTAGAGATATGGTAGTACGAAAGTATAGCACTACAAAAAGTAGTATAAAAATTTGCAACGAATGGCAATCGAAATCACAAAAAATGTGCCTACTACTGGAAAACACCGTGGAAAGCAACCTCGTACCGGATTTTGCAAAAGTCGACTATCTGGCAGACAATCTTCAAGTTGGAAGAACGGAGCTACAACCTTTGGAAGGACTACCCACATTCATGGATCACCTAAACGTTTTCGGCTATCTGCATTGCAAAAACTGTGTTTGGAAGAAAGGCAGAGTTTCTTGCACGATCAGCAAAGAAGGTTCCACACCACTTCTGGTTTTGGGAATTTCCACCGCGGTACAAGATTCCTTGCCGAAACAAATATACATGCAAACAAACATCCTTCACACGGTGGAAAGACAAGAAGACAACTGCGGATCGATACGAAACACCATCGTGAGAATAGAAAGAGAAACTGGAGAGGAAGCGAAGGAACAGTGGCAAAAACTACACCGCGAGAAGATCTACGACATGTTCGTAGCGAAGACAGACGTTTCCGAAATACAGATCGACGTGCTGCAGGTTGCGATTCCGAAACTGGAACAGAACCTGCTAGCATACGGCTATGGTCTGTATTCCATCGACTACACGAGAGATTTCTCCGGCGTGATGGATTTCTCTGCTTGCACCACGACTTCCGAGAGGAAGGCGACTTCTCCTCCGCCATGGAATCTGATGTTCAGACGATCCTAGACAACACCAGCAGCGTGGGAGAGCATGTGTGTACATGGGTCGAAACCTGGAACGGCTACACAACGCGCACAAAGCTTTACAACAAGGTCGTGTCCAATTTCGAAGCTGGCACAGTCCAAGAGCAAATCGGTGGACACCTGGCGGACTAGGCGGATTGTCTGAACGAGCACCTTTGCAAGACTTTCCTTCATCTGGACGTCCAAGCAAGAGGCTGCACTCGCATCGAAGTGTTGCTCTATGCGCATCCACACAAAACGGAAGAAATAGCAAACGATTTGGTGGAACGAACTCTAAACTTGGTTTCCGGTGCAAACTTGTTCATCGTGCAACCAGCGGCAAAACAATGTGAAAACCTATCAAAATGCCTGGATCGGTGTCTCGTTCTGGCGGATCGTCCGCAAGGCACAGTATTTGTGTCATGGTATGCTCATTCCGGCAGAATTTCCAGACTCCATGTCGCACCGAGTCCGCAGGTCCGCTGCGTTGCTACACGAAATATCCCGATGCGAAAACGATAACACTGCACAAAAACAAAGATAGACTGTGGGATACAGCTAGAAACAAATTGAATAGAATACCACCAGTGTACCCAATGATATACATTCTGCTTCGATTTGCAAACCGTTTTACTGTATCTTGGCCAAAGTGGCCTAGTATACGAGCTGGTCGGGTCATTTCTTGTATCTTTTCCTCCACAGAAGAATACTCCATGGGGATCTCATTCCAGTATGCAGTCTCTGCTTTATCGAATTCCTCGAATGGGAAGCGAGGTGGATTCCCCTGTTGTATACAATATGCATGCTGCAAAATATATAGGTCTATATCTATATTTCCAATTGCATACAGACATATGTTTTTCTAGGCCATGTAGAAAGGGTCCCTGGGTTTGGCCATGCAAACTGGTTTGGCCGTTGCTGTCTTCTTGTCGTCCTGTCTGTAGGCCTGTCTGTGGGCCTGTCTATCGACCGGTATGTGGGCCGGTGTGCTGTGCTTCCAGATCTTGTGGACGACCTTCCAGAGTAACAGGGCGGCGAGGGAAATGTAGGTCCACTTTAGGGCCGATTCTAGCATCTGCCCCACCTTCCGAATATCCAGACGTGTCTCTTCTTGTTCCTCCTCGACGTTTTCTATTTCCTCCCGGAGTTCATGTAGTACTAATCTGGGTAGTCCTGACGAATTTTTCCGCTCTAGTAACTACCGAATCGTCTGCACAGGGCAGGGGTAAAGAGCAGAAACTTTCGGACCGGGTAAGCGTGAGGCATTTATACCAGGCCGGCGAACACTAGCGTGATAGTCGACACTGACCCCGTGTGGTCTATCAAAACGTACAATATCATTGGTCAAGTGGATATCAAAGAAGGCCAACCCCATTTGTATTATTTAAAGGAGGGCCCAGGCAGGTGATTCATGCGGGAGGAATTACCCATCGTACCTCACGACACGGTGCTACCTCCGATGAAAAAAGTGACCTAAATACATAAAAAAAAAATATGGGGGACGATGGTCGACGCTGGTTTCGCTAGTTTTCGGTGGAGCATTATTTGGATGCGAATAATGCCACAGGCGGTATTGCGGCCGTACCACCATCGTGTATACTACTTCAGGGGATCGTTTCCTGTTCTGATTGTACCATCACAGAAACACTCAAGAGCGAAAGGGGCATGTTCTGATTCCTTAACCCCCACGTAAATATTTCCAAATTGCATTACTGAATTGTATGGGGTTGTGCTAAGGAATCATTGTAACCATTCCGACAGGGAAACATTTGAAAAGTTTTGAAGGTTTGCAGACAGTTTTCATTTCAGCAATAGTTGCCTCTGTGTTTGAAGTAGATCACTGCTATTACTAAATTTCATGACTTTTTGGAAGATATATGTATTTGCCAAACAGGGGTATCAAAGCATAGTTGAAATACATCCAGAGGTATCACCGAGCGGAAACCGATTCACGAAGGATCAAAGAAAACAGAAGAGTTACTAGACATGGAATAGAATCAAATTAGTTTTGCATGAAATGTCTGGAACTGTACAAACCACGCTAGACAAAGTCGATATTTGTGCTGAGGTCGCCCTGGCTGTTTGTCTCTTCAATGTGAAATATGTTTGCACGCCAATTTCGACATTTCATTGCGTTGAATCTGAATAAACTTCAAACGATTGCCAACGCAAACGAGAAAATGACGAGTGAGCTCTGTGTGGCGTAGGTTAAAGTTACCAACAGAAAATGCTTTCTTGGCAGGCACGAGAAACGATGTTTACCTTAGATACTATCTAAACATAAATCATAAGTGACAGCAAGTTCCGTTGTATGGCTTCACATAAGTATTTGTCTCACAACACTGCATGTGGTAACTCTTTCGATTCGTGATGGTCAGAAAGCATGCCTATGCACATTTAATTGGTAACCCAGACCGACAATGTTAACCTACAATCCGACAGCAGCAGCAGCAAGAAAAGGTGGGTCAAACAGGAACGTGTGGCAAGAGTCAGTCCGCCGCTATACAACAGCGCGGCAAGGTGAACTAATCATCAGAATCGTCAATTCAGTTCACCGACACATCGCATTCCCTGGATCTCAGCCATGGCTGAGCAGACTGTCAGGTTTCACATACATTGCAGCATACCAGTGTTTCTCTGGATATGATTTAGATTTCGTCTTTTTTCTGTAGAACAAACATTTGCAACATAGTAACATAAATGGTCAGATTACATACGTTCAGTCCCCACTTCTAAGGATGACAATTGATGTGTATAATTACGATTTGGTTTGGAATCTGAATCAGGTTTAGAGAAAGGCAAACCAGCTCTAACCTTTTCCACTCTCGACTATAGCCAAGTGCTGAGAGCATTTATTTGTCATACTCAAGGCTTCAGGTCGATTCACCATGGCTACAAAATACCAAAAGATCATTTTCTATGTTCCGTTCTAACTGTGAAGATGCGGGCAAGAATTCGTCTTCAGTAACATGCTTGTCGTAAGAGTCAACTAATGGGATCGGGTGGTCGACTTAGTTGTAATCGTATCCCATTTGCGTTGATTGATGCTCATGCTGTTGACCACTGTATTGTCTGGTCCAGACTCGATTATTACAATTATTATTTCAGTTACGTTCTGCATGACTGATGGAAACCTCCCTGCCAACTCATAAACTCATTGTCTCTCTTAGGCTACACACATAGGCTATATGCAGAGTCTGGTATGTCCTGTCTATGATGCACATCCTTTGGGATTCCTGGAAAGATCGGTGTTCAGTGCCCATTCATTATCATAAGATTCTAATCGTAGGGGTGTGCATTACGGATGTTTTAACTGTGAACCTGCCAGATGGCTCGTTATGCATACTATTAATTACTGGTCTACTTAGGCCGGAATTCAATATTTAAATGTCTCCATGAAGAAACGAGCGTGTCCAAAATCACGAAAAGAAATTTAAGCCACCAAATGATGTTTGTTTAAACCTAGTAAAGAGTCAGTGAACTTGTCGGTTACCTTTAACCCAGACGAGCATAAGTAACAAATCACATTATGAAATATATAACAAAAGAGTTTACTAAATGAAAGTTTCTTGTGTTAATAGGACTATGTACGTTCACAATCAATAACTGTATGTGCCTCAAGAATGATCTTGAAAATATGTTTTTGCAAAATCAACCTGACGGAAAAACAATCTTTTTCAATATTCCCGTCAATGCATGTCTTTACTTTCAAGATAAAAATCTGGTTTTGTGAGTTTAAATCATAACAAGTAGACGGCTAATAGCAGGTACCATATGTTCAAATCAGATTTGATAAGCAATCTCTTTTTAATTCCCTGTTCATTTTTCATCGATGCTTCGAAATGGGGTCTATTTTTACATGACCATGTTATTCATTACGGAAGAATAGTTTAATTTGGTATATAAGAGCAGATGCGGTGTCTGGGTTTTAGCAGTGAATCAATAACGATTTGAGGATCCTCTGCTCATTTCGCTGACATAAGCATTGTAGTAGTGTAGATGTTCTTCCCACTGTCCTCGTGGGACACATCAGGATATTAGAGTTCTCCCATGGTGTCATCGCCTCATTACGTCCCTAGTCATGGTATCGCTAACTTGTGTCGTCAGTTCAGTTCTCAGTTGTTATTTTCAAGATAACAATCTAGTTTTGTGTGTGTACATCATACAAATTGTTGAATTAACATAATGTACCACTCTCTATATTTCACAGAAAGATATATATATATATAAAGGTTGGAGCTGGTTTGCCTTTCTCTAAACATGATTTTATATATATATATATATATATATATATATATATATATATAATATCCGCTATATATATATATAGATATAGATATAGATATATAGATATATATAGATATATATAGATATAGATAGATATATATATATATAAATATAAAATCAGGTTTAGAGATAGGCAAACCAGCTCTAACCTTTCCACTCTCAACTAAAGCCCAGTGCTGAGAGCATTTATCTGCCATTCTCAAGGCTTCAGGTCGATTCGCCATGGCTACAAAATACCAAAAGATCATTTTCCATGTTCCGTTCTAACTGTGTGTGTGTGTGTGAGAGAGAGAGAGAGAGAGAGAGAGAGATGGAGTGTGAGAGGGAGAGAGAGGGAGAGAGAGAGACGGAGAGAGATGGAGAGAGAGAGTGGGAGATATGGAGAGAGAGAGAGAGAGAGAGAGAGAGAGAGAGAGAGAGAGAGAGAGAGAGTAATATTTAATAGTCATGCATTTTTAAAACCGCATCCAGTGTTATTTCCCTGACCAAACGTATTTGTTTTATGTACATAGTGACATACTCATGCTGTAATGTAGAATGAAAAATCGATTATCTAATGATTATCTCTTTCTTGGCAAAAACGGTATCGTTATCCTTTCTTTAGTTCACTCTGGCTCTTTGTACTATATCACATGGCATTACTTGGGCCACCATAGTAACACAAAAGCGATCCTACGTTTCCTGGAGGTACCAAACAGATTCTTCAACATATGATCAATGCTATATGTCGATATGTCTAGAAGATACGTGACAGCACCGGTATATATGAAAATACAGAAGGGCTGTGCTACCCTTTCTTTCCATGATATACCCAATGTACTTGACAGGTTGTTTTTTTGTTTGAAAGGACAATGGCACTTCTGGTCCATTACTCCAAACATAGAGTAATGGGACCTCCATGTGTCCACCTGCATAAAGCAATTACCCCACATTACCATTGACATGAATTGACACTTAAGGTTACTTCACCTTCCTCTTACCAGATAATGAGTCATTCATCATGTTATCTGTCGTTTTGATGTTGACCGTTGATTTACAGGTGTGTACATATTTCTCAGGTACGTGACTCTAATCGAGATGAATGAACACCTTTAGAACGCAGTCCTTCTGACAGTGATTACGCCATTGCCGTTAAGTTCATAACACATTTAAATCGGGTTTTGTGACCTGTTACAGTGTTACAATGAGACAAGTATCATTAGAAATACAATTCATTATAACCAAGACGTGTTCCAGAATTTATTAACCATTCTCTATTCTATTCAATCGAATCATATTTTGTTAAACAATCTGATCGCCAATAAGTTGCAAACATTTCACGAGGACAATGTCCCATAATATACTCTGATTAAATATTCTCTATATACTTTAATAGCTACATGATAGTTTCATTCGCTTGTAACAATCGATGATGCTTGAATGGATCCTAAACATACATTATATCATTACCTCCTTCTTGTAATTCACCCTTCATGAAAATGTCCAAACACCAATGATAATTACATATCTAATATAGGGACGCATCTTGACCAACATAAACGTCTTCAAAATGGCATCATTTACCTCTACATAAAGTCCGAGGATTGTCAAGACGTCATATAATGACACAACCACTTATCATCATCGGAATTAAATTCAACCATCCATTATTGTTTTGGGAAATACACCATGGAGGTGGGTTTGTTATGTCTGCACCTTTAACAACACAATACGTCTGTGATTCCCCTGTTCACATAAAATCATATGATGGTAATTACATCAGATGGCATTATGTTTCACTAGTCTATCGATAATCGTTTGACATTTCTTTAAGGTATACCCGCCGTCTCTATTTATGAATGGTTTAATTGTCTGCAATACAAGAAATGTCTCGTCGGGTCCCCTGTCAATAATTTTCCTTGAAGTGGATTGAACGTTTCAGCTATATGGTATGTATTCAGAATTGAAATTGTCCAAAGGATAAATATTCTTGGGCATTCAGAAATCTCCTTGGATAGGCTTCTGACCTATGGTGTTACTGTTCATTAGGTGCATGTATGTATGACAAGCTTCATTAGTGATTGAGTGAGTTTAGTTTTACGCCGCTTTTAGCAGTATTCAAGCAATATCATGGAGGGGACATCAGAAATGGGTTTGTATCCATGTGGGGAATCTAACCCGGGAAGAAACCGTTGAACGGACGTATTTATCGGTCAAAAAGTTCACTAAGTCTGGAAATGTGTGACCAGCATAAATCATATATGCTTGTTTCATAATATTCTGCTTACCAGGATAATCAATATTTGAAAGCAGGAGGTACGATCAACGCCATCATTGTTGGATGAGATGCTATCAGAATGAACATTGGATGCAGTACAGTTGACTCTTGTGAGAAGAAAAAGGGACTGAGGGCATATTATACTGGATGATCCCGACACAGAGATTAAAACTACATAAATCAAATGAAGATATATTTCAAGTAGATTCAATAATACTGCTTACTGCTTACTGCGAATTTGTTTAAGAACCTCCATCAGGTTACTGGAAGGAAAGTCAACTTGAACCAAGCTTTCCACATTTTGACAAAGAGTGAAGAAGAATTTTTGTTGTTCCATTCCGTTATTTCAAGAAACATTGTAAGGCAACAGAAATTGTTTTATTGAAAAATTAAATCCATGTGATTAAAAGAAGCTATATTAGTCATTTGCCATTTTACAGAATACATCGTAATCTAGTAACCGAAAGAAATATACTTAGAATATCGTCAGTGTAGTGTAGGATAAATAGTGCATGGCGCATTAATGGGTAACATATGCTCGAATCAAATTTGCTAAGTGATCGGTTATTTCTGATCCAAGTTAATTTTTCATAAATATTTCAAAATAGTTCAATTATCATAGGGTCATTCGTATCCTATTCATCGAAGGAGATTTCTACTTCATGCCTGTTCGGACAACACCTGGAAAACAGGATTTCAAGACAGGAAAACACAGACAGCAACAGTTCTTAACTGCCTTTTTCAGCACTTCCTAAATTGTTTTGGCGTCATTCTATACTTAATCCGAAATGAGTGTTCAAGAGTGGAAAAAGGTTACAATTTGTCATGATGGAAGCATTTCATGTTAAACTGAGTAATTTATCCTGTAACTCGAAAAGAGGGGGTTTATGGTAATGTAGATGCATGTGTCTATAATATTGAATTGGGTGACCTAACTTTGTAACCAAAGTGAAAGATGATGCAACAATACCCCGGCTCACTGCATGCCACCCATTCCTGGACTTCACCAACCTTATCGAAGAGCCTTGATCCTCTTCAGACAACCGGCAGAATGAATGTGAAAGAGAGCGAATGATGTTGAACGGTTCAGTCAATGTCAAACCTATATCATGGAGGCATTTAAAATTTAGCCGCGACAAATTGAATTTGTGGTTGAAAGCATGATAAACTGAGCAATGACCTCCGACGTATCTTGGGCAGTGACAAGCAATCAGCCAATTTAATCCCCGATTACAGTTGGATTTTCTTTTCAGCCGTTGTGGCGACCCAGGCTCCATTATATGCTATTGATTGGTGATAGAATTCAATACAATTCGATGCAAATTTTATAGATGTATTTCTATAACAAGAGACTAGTAATAGTAATAGTCCGCTTATATGGCGCTCATATCCAGGCACATTGCCTGCTCACGGCGCTACGTACATTATTAACCCAGGTCATAGGACACTATCGTACTTTCCGATACTTTTTCAACTAGTGGTTGAAAAGCAACACTGTGCCCTACGCCTACTTTTCTATGAGACACAATCAGCAGGATCACGTCATAGTAAAACGTCCAGACATCTACCAGTCTCCATCGCCCACCGATTCAAAGTCTGTTGAGTGTAGAAGGAAAAAACGATCGTTAAAAATTAGATGAATGGGTGCCTGAAAATAAATGATGACAACAGCTGATGACAAATCAGCATGAAATTCTGATGAATTGTTCTGAAAAAGCAGACACACAAAGAGCTAGTGAGTGAGTGAGTTAAAATTTATCATCACATCGGCAATATTTCAGCCATATCGCGACGAGAACAATTAATTTTATACATAGTAATTAATGGTAAATTGTAAAAACCTGTCACCGAAGGACAGTAAAAAACTAGATTATCACAGATTCGAATTTAAAACTAGTAATTAGATCTAAAACAGTTTAACTATAGATGACAATACAATATAAAAACAGGCTATATATTGCGAACAACTGAAGGTAGATCACCATACTAGGGACCATGGGGACTTACAGTACATTTGCTTACTGCATGGGCCCTAGCTCGATTTACATCATCCCTTCAGCTGTTAGCAATTCAGACCAATCTAGCCATATATTAAAACTACACATATTCTACGATTAAAAAGTGGAGTTTTAATATACTGGGAATGTTTTTGGACTTACGTATCCTCTCAGGAGGACAGACCCACAAAAAGAGTAGCATGGAGTTCCTGTCCTGTCCTGAAGATGCCCTCACAGAAACACTCATGGGCGACCACGGCATCTTTTCAGAATCAGAATCCTCTCTAAAGTGATTTATAATTACACAACTGAACTGTGGGTGATTATCCCCGGAAATCATTGTGGCAACACATCCCAAAGGGGTAAGCATCTGAAAAGTTTCAAAGAGTTCTCAGTGAGAGTTGCCTGAGTGTTTGATGAAGGTCAGTACTGTTGCAAATCCTCATGATCTTTTGGAAGATGTAATTTGCGAAGCAAGGGTGTAACTGCATAAAAGAATAGTTTGATGACGATATCCCGGAGTGGTAACTGATACACAATGCCACTATTAGGATCAAAGAAAACGGGAAAGTTACTGGACAGGGGAAGGAATCAAATTAGTTTCGCATGAAAAGTCTGGAATTGTACACATCACAAGGGACAAAGTCGATATTTGTGTTGAGGTCGCCCTGACTGTTTGTCTATCCAATGTGAAATATGTGTTGACGCCAATTTCAACTTTTCATTTAGTTTAATCTGAATGAAGCTTCAAAAGATTGTTACGCAAACGCGTAAATGAACAGTGAACTCTGTCCGCAGTGGTTTAATGTTACGAAATGAAAATACTTTCTTGTCAGGTAAGTAGATTTTTACCTCAGATGTTATCAGAACTCAAACCAAATTCGACAAAACAGACAATTTTCTGCGGCACATTAGAATCCGTCTCACAACGTGTGGTAGCTCTTTCCATTCATGGTGGTCAGACAGCATGCCTTTGCACACTTTTTCTGCACTCTAGAACGTCAATGTTAGCCTTCGACAACATAGCAAAATGGGGCAACAGTAAATCTACTACAATAGCGACTGCAGGATCCAATGGACCGCCAATAGAAGCATTACGTTGTGCGCTAACGCGGTCAACCAGAATTCACCGCTACGGGACAATAATCCGTCCATGTGAGCCGATAGGAGCACGATACAGCACCAAAACACGGCATTTTTTCGACTACAGCACGATATACTGTGAGAAAATACCACAAGACAGCACTTTGGACATGTTTTTAAACGGATGGTCGTTTCCTTTTTTACTGTCCTTATTGTGCGTAATGTCGAATTTTCCTTAAAGAGATATTATTATTTCTCTGTGGAACAAACATTCGTGACATAGTTGCTGCCTCAGTCAGGTTTAAAATCTCGAGGTGCGACGATAGCCCAGCGCTGAGTGCATTTGCCTGTCAAACACACGATCTCAGGCCAGTTTACCATGGCTGCAAAACACGAGGACCATTTTGTATATTCCGTTCCATTATGTGACAGCACGATTGAAACAGACACCCGTTCATCCCTGACAACTCCATAACTCACTGACTCTCTCGTATAGGCGCAGGCTACACACACGATCCATTATATGCTATGTGTGATGCATATCCTTTGGATTTATGGACAAATGGCCGCTCATTACCATCTGCTTATCATAAGAGCCTATTTACGTGGAACAAAGTGCGAACGGTTTAACTGTGAGCCTAATAGATGGATCGTTGCCCATGCTATCAAGCACTGGTCTGCCTGGTTCAGATCCGAGTAGAAATCGTCACGACACGACTGGTAGAAACGTAACAAGCGCATACAAAATTACGATCTCCCAATATCGTGATCGACAGATGTTTGTTTTGAACCAGTAATGAGTTAGTGGCTGTCACAATTTTTCAGTTATAGTTCACCCAGACTAGGACGAGTCACGTATAATTTGCTGTGGACATTTGTACACGTCCAAACCTTATACAGGACAGCTATAACTAATCCTCAAACCAAATTATGAATTTATAACAAAATATTATATTAAGTGTAAGTAAGTTTGGGGTTAATCTGACTTTCAAAATATATCGATATTGAAGATGATTCTTTTCACAACATCCTCCCATCACATCTGAAAAATCCGATTTTCTGAAATTCGCGTCAATGTATTTATGCTTTTCCTATTGTCAACATAACAAAGTGTTTTCGTGAGGGTACATCATAAATAACATGTCCAAATCTTATTTGCAAAATGATTCTTCAAAACAGTGTTTATTTTTGTGCATAAGCAGGTGGCTCGTCCCGGAAGAAAGGTTAGGTTTCATGTATAAGATAACAGAGGGTAAGCGTCTGTGTCTGGCTCTGAACAGAGATTGTTCATTGTAAGAGTGAATCAATAGCGGTTTGAGGTTCCTCTTCACATTACGTTGTGAATGACATAGGCGTTTTTGTGGAACAGATGTTCTTCCTACTGTCCACGTGGGACCCATGGGAGATTGGAGAACTCCATAAAGTACCGAAGCTTCATTGCTACTCTAGTGGTGGTCAGAAGCACCTCTAGTCAGTTCTCATTATCATTTATTTCCCATTTAAAACAATAGCAACGCTCGTCTTATTTAAATCGAATAGACATAGGAAACGAATTAGTTCTACATGGCTGTATTCTGCACGGATGTTAACGAAATATGGTCTGTCACGTCTATTACTTGTCAAAATAATGTCTGCAGCACTGACATCCACCGCGCTCCACCGCAACTTCAATGACTTTTTCATTGTGTAGGGTTTAGTAAATTCACTTGTGTTTCCATCGTTATGTAATGAGATGAGTCGTGATCATTGCAAATAAATCATTATTTGTCAGAATTTATAGAGTTCTTGCCATGCTAGAAGTTTTGAACATGTAATGTTCCTTCTGAAAATCGGAAATAGCCATGAAGTGATACTGATGATGCATGTGTTGTTTTAACTTGATTAAGAAATGGTGATCGAGCCTGGACCAGACAAACCTTATTAATGGGCTTTAACTCACCTCAGGATCTCCAAAGAGCATCGAATGGAATAGTGACTTCAGTGGAAACTCATTCTCATTTTCGAGCGATACGTCTGCGTTGACCATTTAACTGTTAAGTTCAATTGTACCTGTGTGGTAATACAACACAGACTCAATTGGGAAAAGGGTATTTATACTTTCATCCCTCCCTCACAAAAGAGCGAAATCTCATTCTGTAAAAGTGCGTTAATTCGCTAGCTCCAGTTGTTTTACAGCCTTATTTCTGTTCTTAGCTTCTTCATACACAACTGATCTGGAATTATACACCACTTTTATTTATTTCCGTACATTTAACCGTCAATTATTTTTAATCTATGTCTTGCTATTTACTGTTGCTATTTACTAAGTGACATTTTAATGTAAAAATATAAACACAACTGATCAAGATTATACACCACTTTGTATTATATTTCCGTTCATTTAACCGCCCCGCCGTGATATTGCTGGAATATTGCTGAAAAGCGGCGTAAAACCCAAATCACTCACTCACTCACTCACTCATTTAACCGTCATTTATGTTTAAACCGAATTCTGTGTTATTTCTTGCTATTTACTGTGGTTATTTACAAAGTGACATTTTCGCGTAAAATTGTGGAAAGTAATATCTATTTCCGAAAGATTCGATGTGTAACTAATCATTAGCGATAGTTATTTGTTACCTCTTCATTTGGTTGCTCTGGCTCTTCCTATTACACGACCTGACATTACTTTCGACCATGTGACGAAACGTAGTGTTTCAAATATTCGTTATTTATCAGCCTGAGATTAATACTGTGAGGTTTATACACATGTATTTAACTAATGATTGGTTTTCTCAACGGAGTTGGTGCATTTAAAGCAATTATGATGATCATTATCTACTCAATGAATTCGAATTCTGTCGAAACAACTTGTGTCGATATGTCGGATAAAACAATTGCACTTGTGGCCTAATACTCCTCGCACATTTTAACCAGACCTCGGTGTGCCGAAGTGTACATCTTCATAGGGCAACTATTTTACATCCCAATTAACACTAATAAAGAGTTATGATATTACTTCACCAGCTCCTCTAATTACGCAAGGAGTCATATTAAAACAGTTCACCAGGACTGCAATCCTAGAAACTCTCAGGAGTCAAGCTGCCAAACACGGTCACCCATGTAAGGACTATCCGCGACCAACGTTGCTTAACTTCAACTGATTTCTGACCTGAACTCTATGCACAGGACCACACACAACCATATATACCCTCATTAAATATTTTGTAAATGCCCATGTATCAACATGACTACATGTTATCAATTGCTTGTTACTCTCGTTAATGCCTGAAGGAATCAACAACACAGAAAGTATGAAAACATCCTCCTTGTAATTCACCTTCATCAATTAGTCTCCACGCCAGTGATAATTACATACGAAGACTCATCTCGCCCTCCATGAGGGTTTAACGTCTTCAAATTCAAATTTTTCTTTCAAATAATATCCGAAGAGTATGAAGACTTGGTATATTGACACAATCATTTATCATCATCGGAATTAAACACGACTATCCATCATCTGTTGGAATTACACTGAGCTTTAAACCATGGATGTGGATGAGGGAAGATTTGTTAGGTCTGCATCTTCAACAATATAAGACTTATGTGATTCCCCTGTTCCAACACAAACATTGTATCGCGTATGATGGAATTATGTCAAAGAATGTCATGTGTCATTATCCTTCGTTAGTTGTTTGACATTTCCTTTAAGTATACCCGCTGTGCCCATTTACGAATAGTGTTATTGTCTGCAATACAATAAATGTCTCGCAGGGTGCCCGTTAATAATGTCCATCTAAGTGGATGGAACGTTTTAGCTATATGGTATGTATTCAGAATTGAAACTTCCGAAGGATAAATACTATTTTAGCTTTCAAAACTCTATATAGATCGGCTTCACTTTATCTGGAATTGATAAAACAGACGTCAGCATTATTCTGCTCATACAGTTTATAAAAAATGGATTCATAATCAGTGGAGTGCAGAGGGAACGATTAAGGCCATTGTTGCAGGATGGGATGCTATCAGACTGATCATTTGATCCTGTTTATTTGACTCTTGTGACAAGCATAAGGAACTGAGGGCATATTCAACCTGATAATCCAGACAGAGATCATACTTGATGTTCACTTTCTACTCATATGTGGAAGTATCGCCATCGATCAAGTCACTGTAGACGCAGTTTATTTTCCACAGTAATTACTCAGGACTGATTTGCCAGAAGATCCGATAAAAGATCTTTTAACCGATGTTTTGTTGTCAGCATAAATAATTAATTTGCTGAATATGAACAAACAGAATATTGCATTAAAGAATGAAAAAAAAAGAACTTCGCCATTGTATAAATATGATGCTGATTTGGATAACTGCACAAAAATTCAAGGTTAAAAAAATAGATAAACTGCATAATTCAATGTTTTTTAACATATTTTGAAGTAGTACAAGGATGACAATTATTGAGTATGGGGAGTCTTCTTTGAGATTATTTGTTTGTCGTGCAGAAGACCACAGGGTGATCCTGCATGACGTAAAGAAACAATTTGTTTCATTTATGGTTGCTTAAATGCTAGAAAGAGTCATGCAAAACGGCCCATAACTCCTTTGGTTTGCACATGTGTAGAGGCACCAGTGCAGATCCATATTAGTTTCTGTCTTGATTTTCGTTGGAGAATGAGAGGTAACAGTGAAGATCTAGGTTAGTTTTGGTATTGAATTTCGTTGGAGAGAAATACTGGAATCGGTATTTCAGGTTTGTTAAATTGTTGATGTGTGTCACATTACCCACAGTGGATTGCTTGTTAATCTTGATGCCAAAAACAGGATTGTCAGATCAACAAACCGATATCCTTTAGCTGTAATATTGCTGTGGAAACAGAAAGAGAAAGGAAATACATATTTGATATCTTTTAGCGTTCCTCTCCTATTGGATTCCATAATATAATGAAATCTCTGTACCCAGAGCTTATCCTTATGGCCGGTTTGTGTCATCATGTCATGTGAGATAGATCGTTGCTTACGCTGTCAAATGTGGTCATCCTGGTCCAGATTCGATTATTTCATGGGGCTAAAACCTAATACCGTGTTTTCAAAGACAATGTTGAACCATTTGACAATTCACAATTCACAAAACGCCAACATTATATTTTGATGACTGAAAACACTTTTCACAGAATATGCTCTCTCCACTTTATTTTTTCAAGATGATTTTTGTGCGAGTGTCTAAATCATAAATAGTTAATGGCCCATGATTGGGTAACAAGTGTGCAAACTAAAATTGCTGAGTGGTCTGTCATTTCTAATCTCAGTTCACTGTTCATAATTATTTCAAAACAGTTCCCATATTTTTATATGAACAGATAAAATGAGTAAATGAGTGTGTATAGCTGCTGTGTGCATTTGTCCGTCGTGCTCAATTCTTCAGGTCGATTCACCATGGAAACAAAATGCGAAGATCAGTCTCCATGTTCCTTTCTAACAGTGAAGATTCGGGTTAAAACTGGTCTTCAGTAGCCCATGTCGTAAGTGACGACTAACGGGATCGGGTGGTCAGGCTCGCTGGCTTGGTTGACACATGTCACCGTATTCCAATTGCTTAGATTGATGCTCATGCTGTTGATCACTGGATTGTCTGGTCTAGACTCCATTATTATTATTATTTCAGTTATGACTAATAGAAACCTCCCTGCCAACTAAAAAAATCATTGTCTCTCTCTTAGGCTACACACTCAGGCTATGTGCAGAGTCTAGTATATCCTGTCTATGATGCACACCCTTTGGGATTCCTGGATAGTTCGGTGTTCAATGCCCATTCATTATCATAAGATTCTAATCATAGGGGTGTGCAGTACGGATGTTTTAACTGTGAACCTGCCAGATGGCTCGTTACGCATACTATTAATTACTGGTCTACTTAGTCCGGAGTTCAATATTTAGATGTCTCCATGACGAAACCAGCGTGTCTAAAGTCACGATCCAACATTTACGTCACCAAATCAAGTTTGTTTTAACCTAGTAATGAGTCAGTGAACTTGTCGGTTACTTTTAACCCAGACAAGCATAACTAAACTTCAAATAAAATTATGAAATATATAACAAAATATTTTACTAAATGAAAGTTTCTTGTGTTAATAGGACTCTGTAGGTTCACAATCAATAACTGTATGTGCCTCAAGAATGTTTTTAAAAATATGTTTTTGCAAAATCAAGCTGACGGAAAAACAATCTTTTAAATATTCCCGTCAATGCATGTCCCACTTTCCAGATAAATATCTGGTTTTGTGAGTTTAAATCATAACGAGTAGACGGCTAATAGCAGGTACCATATGTTCAAATCAGATTTATTTGATAAGCAATCTCTTTTTAATTCCCGGTTCATTTTTCATCGATGCTTCGAAATGGGGTCTATTTTTACATGACCATGTTATTCATTACGGAAGAATAGTTTAATTTGGTATATAAGAGCAGATGCGGTGTCTGGGTTTTAGCAGTGAATCAATAGCGATTTGAGGATGCTCTACTCATTATGCTGACATAAGCATTGTTGTAGTGTATATGTTCTTCCCATTGTCCTCGTGGGACCCATCAGAAGATTAGAGTTCTCCCATAGCGTCATCGCCTCATTACTTCCCTAGTCGTGGTCTTAGTAACTTGTGTCTTCAGTTTAGTTCTCAGTTGTTATTTTCAAGATTAAAATGTGGTTGTGAGGGTGCGCCCGTGCGTGCGTGCGTGCGTGTGTGTGCGTGTGTGTGTGCATCATAGAAAGTGTTTCGTTTGAATTTACATTACATACAACTTTCTATATATTTCACAGATATACTGGGAACAAAATTTAAGGGAACACCTGTATAAGAGGTGAGGTGAAATTGGGTTTAACGTCGTGCTTGAGAATATTTCGCTCATATGACGACGTGCATGCGTGTGTGTGTGTGTGTGTGTGTGTGTGTGTGTGTGTGTATGTGCGGCTGCTTGTACTAGCCCAGACTTAAGCTGGTTTTATAGTGCTCGCCCACTGAGATACCATGCCGCAGTGAAGCATAAATACCTCACTCAGACACATTATACTGACTCCGAGCCGACCAGTCCTTGTTGTACCCATTAATGCCGAGCGCCAGGCAGGGACCAACAAGTACCATATTTTAACGTCTTTTGGTATGACGCGGTCGGGGATCAAACCCGCAACCTTCCGCTCTCCGGGCGGACGCTGTAACCACTACACCAGGGAGGCGGTCACCTGTATAAGAAGACCAACTGAACAGTAAGTCGTGTATGTTTAAGACAAAGCTGGATTCAAACCTAATCAGCAATCCGAAACAAAACTTAGCAGACATAAAGAAAGCATGAAGGAGAACGTGGTATCGTTGAAGCATGATTTGCACGTGCATCACCACGGTATAAAACCTGTCAACTGTATGATGTCATCAGTGTATCGAAATGCCTCCAAAAGTCTATCTGACAAGAAATCAGTTATGGGAAGCTATTGGCATGGTACATGGTGGTAGATCTCAAAACGAGGTAGCACGTCAATTTGGGAAGTCGACAAGATCGCTTCATTACAACAATTGCACTTAGAAATCGGTTCGTGACAGCATCAGAAATTCAGAGACAATTCCGAACAACAACAGGAATACGAATTTCTTGCAGTACAGTGAGAAACAGACTGAAGTCTGCCCAGTCAAGGCGCCCATTCCGTGGAATTCCACTTACTGCGCAACACAAAAGGCTGAGACTTCAGTGGTCTCGACAGTTTGGGAATCGTGACAGGAGGCACTGGCGTTACACGATGTTTACCGACGAGTCAAGGTTCCTGTTGAGATTCACAGATGGTCGACAACGGGGTCAAGGCGAAGACGCGGGGAGCGCTATCATGACGTCAATGTCCAAGAGTATGACAGATACGGTGGTGGAAGTGTAATGGTGCGGGGTGAAAACATCGTATGACCACGGAACTGATCTTGTGATTGTCCAGGGACATTTGACAGGCCAGCGTTATTTGGACGAAATTTTAAGACCAGTAGTGATTCCATTCTCTCAAAGGATTGGTCGAAATTTTGAGTTCCAGGACGATAATGCTCGACCTCACACAGCAAGAGGTGCTTTGGATTTCCTGATGAGGCAGCAGATAAACAGTCTCCCTGGCCTGCCAAATCACCAGATCTCTCACCTATTGTACATTTGTGGGATGAATTGGGACGCAGGGTTCGAGGCAGACCACAGCCACCAGCAAACCATCAGGCACTCGGACAAATCCTCCAAGAAAATGGCGCCAAATTCCAAGGGCGACAATTCGCAATCTTATCTCAAGCATGTCCAGAAGATGCCAAGCATGCATTGATGGCCGCGGCAGCTGGGCCAGATACTGACTTTTGCCCACAGAATGTCAAAATGTGGTTCCAATCAATCACACCATGACCAAAAATCTTAGTGTTCCCTTAAATTTTGTTTCTAGTATATGTATATATAATCCATGATCGAAAATCATATTGTTTTTCATATTTTGACAGAAATATCTCTAGGTATGGGTATTAAAATCCTTACTAAATACAATCAGCTTATTATTCTTTTACATCGATCCGTTTATATATATATATGAAATTGGTGAGATTACCGAGTGTAGGAGAGAGTTGGAGAGTATAATATCGAAAATATCTAAAACCGCATCCAGTGTTTTTCCCTGACCAAGCTATTTGTTTTTATGAACATAGTGACATACTCATGTACATGACATGTTGTGTAACTGTTCCTTCACGAAAGGTATCTGTATCCTTTCATTTGCTCTTCGTAATATATCGCATGACGTTACTTGGGCCACCCGGGAAACACACTAACGATCCTACGTTTCAAGCAGGTACCAAACCGATTCCTCAGCATAAGGTCAATGCTATATGTCGATATGTCTAGAAGATACGTGACAGTGTCGTTACATATGAAAATACAGAAGGGCTGTGCTACCATTTCTTTCCATCCTCGTCCCAATGTACTTGGTAGGTGAGTCGATTTTTTGTTTGAAAGGGCAATGACACTTTTGGTCCATTACTCCAAACATACAGTAATGGGACCTCGATGTGTCCATCTTCATAAAGCAATTACCCCACATTACCATTGACACGAATTGACACATAAGGTTACTTCACCGAGTCCTCTAACAAAGTAATGAGTCAATCATCATGTTGTCTGCCTTTTTGGTGTTGACCGTTGATTCACAGGTATGTACTCATTTCTCTAATCGAGATGAATGAACTCCTTTAGAACGCAGTCCTCTTGACAGTGATTACGCCATTGCCGTGAAGTTTCTTGACTCAATTAAATCGCTTTTGTGACCCGTTACAATGTTACAATGCGACAAGTATCATTAGAAATACAACACATTATAACCAAGACGTGTTCCAGAATTCCCTAAACATGTTATGAACCATTTAATGTTGGAGAACTGTTGATGAAATTATAGTAATATTTGTACTTGTGGAGATTAATTTCTATTCAATCGAATCAAATTTTGTTAAACTATCCGATCGCCAATAAGTTGCAAGCATTTCACGAGGACAATGCCCCATAATATACTCTGATTCTGTATATACCTTAATGTCTACATGATAGTTTCATTTTCTTGTAACAATCGATAATGCTTGAAAGGATCCTAAACAGAGATTATATCTACACTTCCTTCTTGTAATTCACCATTCATGAAAATGCCCAAACACCAATGATAATTACATATCTAATACAGGGAGGCATCTGAACCAACATGAACGTCTTCAAACTGACATCATTTACCTCTACAAAATGTCCGAAGATTATCAAGACGTCGTATAATGACACAACCATCGGAATTAAATACAACTATCCATTATTTTGGGGGATTTATACCATGGAGGTTGGTTTGTTATGTCTGCAACTTCAACAATATAATACGTTTGTGATTCCCCTGTTCACACAAAAACATCTCACACGATGGTAATTATATCAGATGACATTATGTTTCGTTAGTCTGCCGATAATCGTTTGACATTTCTTTAAGGTATATCCATCGTCCCTATTTATAAATGGTTTAATTGTCTGCAATACAAGAAATGTCTCGTTGGGTCCCCTGTCAATAATTTTCTTTGAAGTTGATTGAACGTTTCAGCTATATGGTATGTATTCAGAATTGAAATTGCCCAAAGGATAAATATTCTTCGGGATTCAGAAATATTCTTGGATAGGCTTCTGACCTACAGTCCTACTGTTCATTAGGTACATGTGAGTGAGTTTAGTTTTACGCCGCTTTGGCAATATTCCAGCAATATCATGGTGTGGACATCAGAAGTGGGTTTCACACACTGTATCCATGTGGGGAATCGAACCAGGGACGAACCCGATGAACGGACGCTTTGACCGCTCCAAAACTTCACTGGAATTGTGAACAGCATAAATCTTGTAAGCGTGTTTCATGATATCCTGCTTACCAGACTAATCAATATTTGAAAGCAGGAGGAACGATCAACGCCATCGTTTTTGGATGAGATGCTATCAGACTGACCATTGGATGCAGTACAGTTGACTCTTGTGAGAAGAATAAGGGACTGAGGGCATATTATACTAGATGTTTCGACACAGAGATTAAAACTACATCATTCAAAACATGAACATATATTTGAAGTAGATTCAGTTATAAAGATTTCAATTGATGTGTACAGAGGCGAATTTGTTTAAGATCTCCATGAGGTCAAGCTTTCGACATTTTGACAAAGCGTAAAGAAGAATTTTTGCTGTTCCATTCCGTTATTTCAACCACAATGTAAGGCAAAATACATCGTTTTATTGAACAGGCAAAACAGAACAAATCAAATCCGTATGCTTGAAAGAAGTTGTATTATTAATGTGCTATGTTACACAATACATCGTAATCTAGTGACCGAAAGAAATATACTTTGAATATTGTCTGTACACCATTTTATCTCTATAAAAAGACCTTTGTGCGAGTATGTGTAGGATAAACAGTGCACGGCGCATTAATGGGTAACATATGCTCGAATCGAATTTGCTAAGTGATCGGTCATGTCTGATCCTTATTCATTTTTCATAAATACTTCAAACATAGTTCAAACATTTTTATATGAATAGGCTGTCCATTCAAAAAGAGTGAGTTTTGATTCTACCCTCTAAGCGCTATTCCAGGAATATTACGGCAGGGGACCCCAGAAATAGGCATCGCTCATTGTTATTCCAAGAATCACCTGTTTGGTCACTATATAGAAAAAAAGCTGTCCCGATTGTCCACATGGGGAGATCAGAAATCTCCCCTCCTCATCATAGGGTCATTCGTATTCTAATCATCGGAGGAGATTGCTACTTCATGCCTGTTCACACCTGGTAAACAGGATTTTTCCATTGCCTTTTTCAGCACTTCCTAACTTGTTTTGGCGTCTTTCTATAATACTTAATCCGAAATGAGTGTTCAACAGTGGTAAAAAGGTTACAATTTGTCATGATGGAAGCATTTCATGTTGAACTGAGTAATTAATCCTGTAACTCGAAAGAGTTTTTTTTGGTGTAGATGCATGTGTCTATAATATTGAATTGGATGACCTAACGTTGTAACCAAAGTGAAAGATGATGCAACAATGTCCCGGCTCACTGCATGTCATCCAATCCTCGACTTCACCAACCTTATCGAAGAGCTTCGATCCTCTTCAGACAACCGTCAGAATGAAGAGGGACAAAGAGACTAGCATGGAGTTCCTGTCCTTTCCTGAATGTGCCCTCACAGAAACACTCATGGGCGACCACACCATATTTTTCAGATTCGGAATATCCTCTCTAAAGTGATTTATAATTACACAACTGAACTGTGGGTGATTATCCTCGGGAATCATTGTGGCAACACATCCCAAAGGGGTAAGCATCTGAAAAGTTTCAAAGAGTTCTCAGTGAGAGTTGCCTGAGTGTTTGATGAAGGTCAGTACTGTTGCAAAACCTCATGATCTTTTGGACGATGTAATTTGCTGAGCAAGGGTGTAACTGCTTCAAAGCATAGTTGAATGATGGTATCACGGAGTGGTAACCGATACACAATGCCACTATTAGGATCAAAGAAAACAGAAGAGTTACTGAACAGGGGAAAGGAATCAAATTAGTTTTGCATGAAAAGTCTGGAATCACGTCAGACTAGTTCAATATTTGTGTTGAGGTTGCAGTGGCTGGTTGTCTCGTCTATGTAAAATATGCATGCACGCTAATTTCGACTTTTCATTTAGTTTAATATGAATAAGCTTCAACGATTGCAAACGAAAACGCAAACGCGAAAATGAACAGTGAGATCTGTCCACAGGGGTAACGTTACGAAATGAAACTTTTTTGGCAGGTAAGTGGAACGATTTTTTCCTCAGATGTTATCTGAACACAGCCAGTTTGTTTTATGGCGGCACATAAGTATCTGTCTCACAACAATGCATGTGGTAGCTCTTTCCATTCGTGGTGGTTAGACAGCGCCCCTTTGCACATTTCTGCGGTACCCGACCGACAATGTTAGCCTACGGTGCGACAGCAGAATACGACGGTACGATAGCAAGGCTTTGTGTT
Source organism: Haliotis rubra (assembly GCF_003918875.1). Lineage (NCBI taxonomy): Eukaryota > Metazoa > Mollusca > Gastropoda > Lepetellida > Haliotidae > Haliotis > Haliotis rubra. The sequence continues at coordinate 408,094 of NW_025767679.1, forward strand.
TCACGAACAGTACGCCATTTTTCAACAACGCAACAAAATGGGGCAAGAGTGAGCCCACCACAATACGACAGCACGGCAATGTGAACTGGTGGCAACATCGACAGCAAGCCAGTCTTAGTTGAAACGTTAACGTCATGTTATGATTGCAGGCTGGTGCGGACGACAGTAAAAAGGACAGTAGCGTGTTAACGTACACTGACACTAGTGTACTATACTACGACATCACGTTAACGAGAACTCCACGCTGAAATACAACAGCAATGTTAAAATGAAATCTCTGTACCCAAAGCTTAAACTAAAGACCGGCATGTGAGTGTGAACCGATTTGTGTCATCATGTCCTGTCAGATGGATCGTTGCTTATGCTGTCAAATATGGTCATCCTGGTCCAGATTCTATTATTTACATGGTGTTAAACCTAATGCCATGTTTTCAAAGACAATGAAAAGTTAAACTACAATGTAAATGAGACAACACACACGCACACGCACACGCACACGCACACGCACAAAATGTTGAACCATTTGCCAATTCACAAAACACAACATTATATTTTGATAACTGAAAACACTTTCCTTAGAATAACCTCTCTCCACTTATGTTTTCAAGATGATTTTTGTGCAAGTGTGTAAATCATAAATAGTTTATGGCCCATTATTGGGTAACAAGTGTTCAAACTAAATTTGCTGAGTGATCTGTCATTTATAATCTCTGTTAATTTTATATAAATACTTCAGAACATTTCCCATATTTTTATATGAACAGTTAAACTGACTGACTGACTGAGTTTGGTTTTACGCCGCTTTTAGCAATATTCCAGCAACATCACGGCGGGGACACTAGAAATGGGCTTCACACATTGTGTACATGTGGGGATTCGAACCCGGGTCTTCGGCGTGACGAGCCGACGCTTTAACCATTAGGCTACCCCACCGCCCAATGAACAGTTAAAATGAGTAAATGAGTGTGTATAGTTGTACACCGCTTTTAGCAATATTCCAGTAATATTATGTCCGGGGACACCAGAACTAGGCTTAGTTTAAGTTTAAGGCAGAGACTATGAATAGGAGGGGTGAATTATCTGTCCGTTAAGAATACCCAGTAGGTCATTTTAGAGATTATGACCAAAACAAAATTAACAGCAAAGAAGTTTTCCCCATTGCTGACTTCGGGCACTAACACGTATTCTAGATACATATATGGCAACTGAAATTTGAACTTTGAAATTGTTATATTACTTACATACTTTTATTTGTTCATTCCTAGTATGTGAATGTTCTCTTTTCATGTTATGTATACTGAAATAACCGGGCGAGTATAATTTGTGAAACACTTCCTTTAAAGGGCTCGCGTCTCACCCTAGTGAAACACAAGTAATTACTGTTATATGAAACTATTGTTTATAAAGGACAAGGTATGATAAGGGTGGTTTTTTGGCCCACAAACCGAATTGGCTGAACACATGTTATTTGTTTAGAGACAAGGTGGCTTTGCATAAAAAAGCTATTTTTTAAATGATCTGAGGCCATAATTTCAATGCAGAGGGGCCAAAAATGGGTTTTATCAGTTCCCATGAAAAAATAACAAGAAATCTGAAATATCAGTGTGCCATAATGACTTATATACAACTATCAGTTTATTTACATACACACAGTATCAGTTTTGCAACAGGTATTCATGAAGAAGAAACATGTCAACATCAATCACAAGGTTTTAACTTCAAGGGGCCCAATTAGGGTTGCAATACATTGTGGACAGTAATTCAATTACTTGCCAATTGATTACAAAAAGCACATTATTGACAACTTTCTTTGCAAACATAAACTATAGGTCAATTTTACAACATGTACTTATGATAACCAATCATGTCCCACGAAAAATCACAGGGGGCCCATTTTAGGTCTAATTACATTTTGGGCACAGCTTGATTTTAACAAGTAAGTGTTAAAAGTCAGTATTCACAACCGGTTTTAGCAAATATACAGTAAACATCTCATTCACAACATGTTATTACAATAACCAATCATGTTGCACTAAAAATCACAGGTCTTGACCTCAAAGGGGCCTATTTCAGGTGAAATTACATTCTTGGCACAGCTTGATTTGGACACCAAGTAAGTGTTTAAAGTCAGTATTCAAAAATCTTCAAAAAGTCATTATTCACAACTCATTCACTGCAAATATATATAAAACATCCACTTTCACTCTTCATCCACATGGTCATCAATCTCTGAATCAGTTTCTGAATCACTGTCAAGAACTGCAGCATTCAACCGTGTATCACTAGAGTTGCTGGAAACAGGCATATTGTCTTGGTTTCTGCCATACCCAGATCTTCTCTCAACTGAAAAACAGATGACTTTATATCAAAAGAAAATCCTGTTTTAAAACTTTGATATTATAAATCTATACAAGGGTAACATTACTTATTTATTTTCAAATGTCAGTAGTCTGGCCTTAAGGCTTATGCAGATTTAATCACCACTGAGACATCAGTATTTCTGAAATTCTGTCACATTAAATAAGAAAATTGAAGAAAAAAATATTGGTTATTTGTTAGCACTCACATTATTCTTACCTTCCACCTCAAGTTTTAAGTTGTCATCTGCATGAAATGAAATCAGTCCAAGCAAATTTCTCTTATCTGAAAACAAATATTTGAAATCATAAAAGAATTATCATTATGTTCAAGAAATTGGTGCTTTGTAATTTTTCTAATGCTAAACATGTCAATAGGATAGTTATATAGGGAAGGGAATTGACCTCCAAAAGCATAATCAATTGTTGAGGCCACTTTTTGATCAATTATAGATATAAGATAAAAACAAGTGTTAGAGCACTTGAAAACAAAGGTAATCAGTCCTCAGTTTTAATATGACAATTGAAACCAATAGTCATTCATTCTGTAAACATATTTTTAAGAAGAAATAGTGAACGCTTTAATTGATTATGTGATTTGGTTATCGGTAATTGACTGGCAGCCCACAAAATATCCAAAAAGTAATTATTTGTTTGATCAGTGCACCACTAATTAACAGCTCTGGACAGTTTGTAAATATTTACTTACAGAAATTACCATACTAACATTTTGAAACAATGCTTACCTTCTACAGGTTCTTTATTGTGTGGGAACAAAGTGGAAAAGTCAGTGTCTTCAGGCTTAAACAAGATTTACATGATGTTAATTCAAGTTTGTTTGAACAGTGTAACTTACATTACCAAACTTAAGAATTTTTTTTTACAAAATTTGTATTTCATGTGCACAAGTTTTGTCAGCCAATTTACAATGTTTAACTTAACTTTTGAAGAAAGAAAAGAAGAAAAGAAAAAAACAATTAGGATTTGAACCTGAATGTCTGATAACAGAAAAAAATGAGAAGCCATCACTGTAACCACTAGGCTACAGATTCTACTGTTATTATTTGTCACTTTAAGCTTATATATACACTTTGCAACAATGTGTCACTTGACGTCTGCTTGCTTTTCATAATCTGCTAGACCTTGATACAATGTTCTTATTCTAACAATATTAAATGTAGCCTGATATATCCTAGAAAACATCAAGGTACATTATTTTTGTTAAAATGTGTATGTTTATACACTGTTACATCCAGGGGAATGCCAGTGTTATTTGACAGTGACAGGTGACACAGAGGGGTTTGCTAAACAGATGATAGAACAAATATCATAAAATTCTAGCATAATTACAAAGATTCTCACCTTTAGAATGCTGCCTGATCATATTTTGAAAAATCTTCTGATGTCTTCTTATTTTTCCAGCAGTGATCAACAGGGTCTCCAAAAAACTACCCTTGTTTACCTCAAAGTAATCAGCCTTGAGAGTCCCTTACGATATTGAAATTGTTTAATAAACATGTTTGATAAGTTCATTTTAGTGCTCTAAAACATTCAAAATAGTAATGAATCATGGTATAGTTGTGTAAATGTGACGGATAGTTTTCAGAGATATTACTTTACGCCAATGTTTATTTTTGAGATGTTGTATGGGGCAATTTCATACAACAGAAAAAATGTACTTTTTTAAACATTTTGATATGAGCAAAAGCGTGACCCACCACAATTTTTTAGGAGTGCATTCTAATTTACTCTCTTCATGTGTGGTGAAAAAATTGGGATGGGTCAAGCTTTTGCTCACACTTTTTTATCACTCTGAAAATATGAAAATGCAGGTTTTTCGAAGATATTGTAAAATAGGTTAACTTTGAGGTCTTCAAAGAGGGAAAAAACAGCACTAAAACATATAAAAAAAACATATGTAGGTAATTTCAACAATTCATTTAGCATTTTTTATGCTAAAATTATCATGTTGTAGAACTTTGAATATCATGAAATTTTGTGGGCCAATAAGGGCCTTTATCATACCTTGTCCTTTCATGAATTCATTACCTACATCTCAAAGCAAGGTGAACAAGAAGAAATACAACACTATGTTGTTGTGTTTTAGAATTCAACCCCGAAATTAACATGAACACACCGTTTGACCTTGATTACAAAAAGCTCCAAATGAACAAAATGCGTCTTGTCAAAAAGGGACATCTTGACGGCAGTGTTCCACGATACATGTGTATGTAACTTGATACAAATTGAACATGACTGCATCCTGTGGCATGGCAGGCAGTGGCTGGAAAGAAGCACAGTGCCCTAATCTGAAGGGTTCGATGAGACATAATCAACAGGGTCATCAGTCGCGATCATCCGAGGAATCGGGTTCCCTTGGGCATAAAAGGCTAAAGAGAGGTAAAATTATCGGAAAGTATCACTTAAACTCAACGCAGCCACCAGTTCAGTTAACAGCATGAGGTCACGATGATGTTTTCTGACAATGGGTGCCTATAAACAGACAGCAGTTTCGGGAACCTCTTGTCAGTGTTCTCTCACAAACATAAACATGAGCGAACGGATAATATTTTCTGAGGCGGAATCGTAAGTGATTGAGAAAAACAGTTTTGTAGAGATTGTGACCACACCTACCTGAAGGGAAACATCGGGAAAGTTTCGAAGGTTTACAGACAGCTTTGTTGCCAAGCAAGGATGTAACTGCATCAGATCATAGTTGAATGGCGTCAAGAGGTATCACGGAACTGTAACCGATACACAACGTCACTATTGGGATCAAAGAAAACAGGAGAGTTACCAGACAGAGGAAGGAATCAAATTAGTTTGGTGTGAAAAGTCTGGAATAGTACACATCACGCCAGACAAATTCGATATTTCATGTTGGAGGTCGTCAGTGCTGTTTGTCTCTTCAGTGTGAGATATGTGTGCTCGCCAATTGCGAAATTTCATCTAATTAGGTCTGAAAAAACTTCAAAAGTTAGCAGACACAAACAAGAAAATGTACGAGTGAGCTCTGGCCGAAGTAGAGTAATATTAATAATCTGAAATACTACCTCGCCTCATTAACTAGGAAGGAGACTAACGGGATTGACTGACACCTGTCCTCCCAATTTGCGTAGATCGATGTTCAAGCTGTTGATCAGTGGATTGTCTTGACCAGACTCGATTATTTACAGACCGCCCCCATATAGCTGGAATATTGCTGAGTGGTGTTAAACTAAATTCACTCACTCATTAAATAGGACGTTTATGTTTTTGATTTTATCATATCTCAAGACAAATTTGACATCACATTTCGTTGCATGATGGTTGACAGGATCTGTCTCACAGAGAGGCATGTGGCATTTTTTTCGATTTTCTTTTTAGGATTCGATAACAGTGTCAGCATGTAATTGCTTATTTCTTCGGTCCCGAAAGTACAACAGAAGCACGCGACGGTACATTAGCATGACAAATTGGGCCGCGAAACAATAGGCAACAGTACGACATCACAGCATAGTTGAGGACCACACCACGGCAAGAGTACACCAACACTTCAACAGTCAGATATCATTTATACACCGTATGAGCACAATAATGCTGACGTCTGTTTTATCAATTCCAGATGAAGTGAAGCCGATCCATAGAGAATTTTGAATGCGAAAATAGTATTTATCCCTTCGGCAGTTTCAGTTCTGAATACATACCATATAGCTGAAACGTTCCATCCACTTCGAGGGACAATATTAACGGGCACCCTGCGAGACATTCATTGTACTGCAGACAATAAAATCATTCGTATATGACACAGCGGGTATGCTCAAAGGAAATGTCAAACGATTATCGAAAGATAATGACACATGACATTCTTTGACATAATTCCATCATACGCGATACAATGTTTGTGTTGGAACAGGGGAATCACATAAGTCTTATATTGTTGAAGATGCAGACCTAACAAATCTTCCCTTATATACATCCATGGTTTAAAGCTCAGTGTAATTCCAACAGATGATGGATAGTCGTGTTTAATTCCGATGATGATAAATGATTGTGTCAATATACCAAGTCTTGATACTCTTCGGATATTATTTGGAAGAAAATATGTCAATTTGAAGACGTTAATGCCTCATGGAGGACGAGATGAGTCTCTGTGCGTAATTATCACTGACGTGGAGACAAAAATTGATGAAGGTGAATTACAAGGAGGATGTTTAGATATTTTCAGTGTCGTTGATTCTTTCAGGCATTAACGAGAGTAACAAGCAATTGATATCATGTAGTCATATCGATACATGGGCATTTACAAAATATTTAATGAGGGTATATATGGTTGTGTGTGGTCCTGTGCATAGAGTTCAGGTCAGAAATCAGTTGAAGTTAAGCAACGTTGGTCGCGGATAGTCCTTACATGGGTGACCGTGTTTGGCATCTTGGCTCCAGAGAGTTTCTAGGATTTCAGTCCTGCCCCACATGTGATACATATGGTTTCATCATAGGCAAGTGAGTTTGCTCAAAATTGCCCCTGTTCACACAGGAAGGTATGTCATGTGACTATTAACCTTTTAGCGCCTCACATGTAGCTTGGGTTATCCCATAGGGGCGCGGTTTGCTTAGAAACAGCGTTAGAAAGACATATAGGTGTATAGACCCAACCCTATTGCAATATAAAAGGAAAAGGTATGTAACGACGAAATCACCCCCTCCTCAATCAAAGTTAGATTTCATTACGTAAAATACTTGTAAGGGCCCACAGAGGACTATGGATCGAAAGCTTGATGATTTCCCTACAACTTATAATTAATGGTCACAATCGGATCATTATTTCAAAAGTTATACACCACGATTCACCGAAAACAGCTACTTCCACAATTCCAAGCCAAAATCATGGATCAGCCAAAACAGCGAAAATTCAGCTTTTAAATTCGTTTATTAATTTCAGCCACATTGACAGCACCTAGAGGGTGAAACGATCGGCAGCTTCATTCCACGGGTCTAAAAACTTATTGGAACATCTACATGTCATTTCCTCGACAGTAGGCAGGCATTTTCATCGGCAATCATACTCACTTGTCTGCCTGACCTTGACATTCAAGTGACCTGAATCCGATTGGTGGAAAAGGAAATATACTGTAAGATTTCGTCTGTTTGCTAATGGGCGCGAAATATGAACTTTGCAATCTTCTTTATATTTTGGATGATGTACAGAACAGTACATTGGTAAGAATAATATAGAGGTTAAATATTTATATGCATAATTTCCTAAAAATGAATCACTTTTATATATTTTATGTTATAGACCAACTATTCACATGTCATTTTTAGCAAAATTAGAAATAGGAATTGTCAAACTTATTTGGCAAATAGATTTGCATTAAACAAATATTCAAAAACGAAATATTTTACAAATATTTGATAATGTCGAATATTTGAAACACTACGCATCGCCACATGGTCTAAAGTAATGTCAGGTCGTGTAATAGGAAGAGCCAGAGCAACCAAACGAAAGGGTTACAAATACCTATCGCTAATGATTAGTTACACATCGAATCATCGGGAAATAGAATTTACTTTCCACATTTTTACGTGAAAATGTCACTTTGTAAATAGCAACAGTGAACAGCAAGAAATACTTTAAAAATAATTGACGGTTAAATGTACGGAAATAAATACAAGTAGTGTATAATTCCAGATCAGTTGTGTATGAAGAAGCACAGAACAGAAATAAGGCTGTAAAACAACCGGAGCTATCGGATTAACGTACGTTTGCAGAATGACATTTCGCTGTAGCATCTTTTGTGAGGGTGGGTTGAAAGTATAAATAACCTTTTCCTGATTCAAGACAAATCTTATGGATAACAACTTCTTGATTTATTTTTCACAACGTTTCTTTTCCTGATAGAGTATATCTTGTTTTACCGCACAGGCACAATCGAACTTAACAGTTAAATGGTCAGTGCAGACGTTTCTTTCGAAAGTGAGAAGGAGATAGGGTCCATGCAGGTAGCTAAAGTACTGTAAGTCCCCATGGACCCTAGTATGGTGATCAGCCTTTAGCTGTTGGCGATTTATAGCCTGGTTATATATTGTCTTTTATAGTTAAACTGTCATAGATTTATTACTAGTTTTAAATTATATCTGTGATAACCTAGTTGTTTCACTGTCCTTTGTTGACACATGTTGATAATTTATTTTAATTATTATAAATCTACAACTTGATTTAGTCACGATACGGCTGAAATATTGCCAATGTGACTTTAAATTTTAACTCACTCACTCACTCTGAGGTAAGTTAAAGCTCATTATTAAGGTTTGTCTGGTCCAGGCTCGACATGCAACAACACATGCATCATCAGTATCACTTCTTGCCTGTTTCCGACTTTTAGAAGGAACATTAAATCACATAATGTGACAAATAATGATTTGTTTGCAATGATCACGACTCATCTCATTACATATCGAGTCATTGAAGTGGATGAAGCACGGTGAATGTCAGAGCTCCAGATGTTCTTTTGACAAGTATTACAGGACGTGAAATACCATATTCCGCTGAAATCCGTGCAGAATATTGCCATGTAGAACTAATTCGTTTCTTGTATCTATTCAATTTAAATAAGACGAGCGTTGCTATTGTTTTATATGGGAAATAAATGATAATGAGAACTGACTAGAGGTGCTTCCACCACTAGAGTAGCAATGAGGCAACGGTACTTTAGGGAGTTCTCCAATCTCCTGATGGGTCCCACGTGGACAATAGGAAGAACATCAACGCTTATATCATTCACAACGCATTGATATGAGGATCCTCAAATCGCTATTGATTCACTCTCACAATGAACAATCTCTGTTGGGAGCCAGACACAGACGCTTACGCTTATCTTATATCAGAAACCTAACCTTTCTTCCGGGAAGAATAACCTGCTTATGTTAAAATAGACACCATGTTGAGGAATCATTTTGAAAGTTAGATTTGAATTAACTTAAAATTTATGATCTACCTTTACAAAAGTAGTTTGTGTTTATGTTGAAAATAGGAAATTCATACATACCATGACGCGGATTTAAGACAATCCTATTATCAAGTTATGGACAGGGAATGTTAAAGGGAAATATTTTAAGTTACTTAAACATATGTATAACACTGTTAAAGCTTGTGTATCTTTACAAGGTGGGAATTCAGTCCTCTTTGATTGTAAGTATGTTAGGCAGGGTTGTCAGTTATCCCCATTTTTGTTTCCCTTCTTTATCAACGATATGGTTGAGCTTTTATCTTGTGGTGATCAGCGTTGTATTGATATTGACCTACTTAATTTGTTTATCTTGTTATTTGTGGATGACATTGTTATGTTTGATAGCACAGTGAAGGGGTTACAGACAAGGATAAATAAACTAACGGATTGTTATAATCTATGGCAACTAAAAGTTAGCATTGATCAAAATAAAGTTTTTTTATTTAGTAAAGGTGGACGATTAAAGAAATATGAAAAGTTTTTTTTCTAAATAATGATAGTCTAGAAATTGTATCTTCCTACAAATATCTAGGCCTACATCTAACAAGTTCTGGATCCTGGTTTCAAGCCCAAAAGGTTCTTTCACAACAAGCTATTAAAGTACTATATTTGTTAAAATCTAAGATTTCTAATTTCCATAATATACCTCTTAATGTTTTGCTTCATATTTTTTATGGGAAAGTTCTTCCTGTGTTGTCATATGGTGCAGAGATCTGGGGTTTCCATCCAGCACCTAATATTGAGCAAGTCCATGATAAGTTCTGTAAAGAGTGTTTGTACCTTAGTAGGTTTGTTCCAAATATTACAGCTAGAGGAAAATATTGGAAAATATTAATTAAAAGTGAACAAGTATGTAAAGACAATTAAATGTTGGTCTAGATTATTAAGTCAGCATCATAATCCTATACTTACGCATTTATACAGCTATCAATTCAAATTAGCAGAAAAGGGTATAGAATGCTGGGCTCTTAAGGTAAAAAATATGTTGTATCAAAGCGGCTTTGGATATGTTTGGATAGTTCAAAATATAGAGTTATATCCTAACTATATAAATAACTTTACACAGAGATGCATTGATACTGATGGTCAAATGTGGATAGAGAATTTACATAAATATTCAAAGTTAGACTTTTATCGCAATGTAAAATTATCTATGTCATTCGAGCTGTATTCAGATGTAGCAGTCATGGATTAATGATTGAAGAAGGTAGAAAATAAAATATTCCAACATTAGAAAGGTTGTGTCCTGTATGTATCATACCAAGACAGGAAAACGAGTATCACCATATTTTTATTGTGCTGTTTATGATAGGTTAAGATTTGAAATACTACCTAGATATATTCTGTTTAAATTTAGTAATCCATTTATTATTAACAAGCTTGCCACGTACATATTTCTCGGTTTAGAAAAACGTGCAAAGCTGCTGGGTATTAGATACTACAATTGATGTGTAGTTCCATTCAATGTACTGGTGCTCATTGCTCATTGTTCACTTACATATGTTTCGTGATGTATATGTGATAGGGGCCGGTGGCCTAATTACGGAAATAAAACTGATCTGAATAACTAGTTCAAAACAAGCATCTGTCAATCACGAAATGGGGAGATCGTAATTTTGTATACACTTGTTACTTTACTACCAGTCGTGTCGTGACGATTTCTACTCGGACCTGAACCAGGTAGACTAGTGCTTGATATAGTGCAGCGATCCATCCTTTAGGCTCACAGTTAAACAGTTCGCACTTTGTTCCACGTAAATAGGCTCTTATGATAAGCAGATGGTAATGAGCGGCCATTTGTCCATAAATCCAAAGGATATGCATCACATATAGCATATAATGGATCGTGTGTGTAGCCTGCGCCTATACGAGAGAGCCAATGAGTTATGGAGTTGTCAGGGATGAACGGGTGTCTATTTCAATCGTGCTGACACATAATGAAACGGAATATACAAAATGGTCTTCGTGTTTTGCAGCCATGGTGAACTGACCTGAGGTCGTGTGTGTGACAGGCAAATGCCCTCAGCACTGGGCTATCGTCGCCCCTCGAGATTTTAAACCTGGCTGAGGTAGCAACTATGTCACGAGTGTTTGTTCCACAGAGAAATAATAATATCTCTTCAAGGAAAATTCGACATTACGCACAAAATGGACAGTAAAAAGAAAGAAGGGACTATCCGTTTAAAACATGTCCAAAGTGCTGTCTTGTGGTATTTTCTCACAGTATATCCTGCTGCAGTCGAAAACAAATTCCGAGTTTGGGTTGTGAGACGGATTCTTATGAGCCGCAGAAAACTGACTGTCGAATTTGATTTGAGTTCTGATAACATCTGAGGTAAAAATCGTTCCACTTACCTGCCAAGAAAGTATTGTTCATTTTCGCACTTGCGTTTGCAACCTTTTGAAGCTTATTCAGATTAAACTAAATGAAAAGTAGAAATTGGCGTGCACACATATTTCACATTGACGAGACAAACAGCTCCATGCTAGTCTCTTTGTGGGTCTGCTTTTTCAGAACAATTCATCAGAATTTCATGCTGACTTGTCATCAGCTGTTGTCATCAGCCGTTGTCATCATTGATTTTCAGGCACCCATTCATCTAATTTGCAACGATCGTTTTTTCCTTCTTCACTCAACAGAATTTCAACGATGTGGACGGTGGAGACTGGTTGATATCCGGACGTTTTACTATTGCGTGATCCTGCTGATTGTGTGGCATAGAAAAGTTGGCGTAGGGCACAGTGTTTCTTTTCAACCACTAGTCTCTTGTTATAGATACATAAAATTTGCATCGAATTGTATTGAATTCTATCACCAATCAGTAGCATATAATTGGACCTGGGTCGCCACACTGACTGAAAAGAAAATCTAACTGTAATCGGGGATTAAATTGGCTGATTGCTTGTCACTGTGGCCAAGATAAGTTGGAGGTCATTGCTCAGTTTATCATGCTTTCAACCACAGATTCGATTTGTCGCGGCTAAATTTTAAATGCCTCCCTGATATAGTTTTGACACTAACTGAACCGTTCAGCATCATTCGCTCTTTCACATTCATTCTGTCGATTGTCTGAAGAGGATCAATGCTCTTCGATAAGGTTTGTGAAGTCCAGGATTGGGTGACATGCAGTGGGCCGGGATATTGTTGTATCATCTTTCACTTTGGTTGCAAAGTTAGGTCATCCAATTCAATATTATAGACACATGCATCTACATTACCATAAACCCCTCTTTTCGAGTTACAGGATAAATTACTCAGTTCAACATGAAATGCTTCCATCATGACAAATTGTAACCTTTTTCCACTGTTGAACATTCATTTCGGATTAAGTATAGAAATACGCCAAAACAAGTTAGGAAGTGCTGAAAAAGGCAGTTAAGAACTGTTGCTGTCTGTGTTTTCCTATCTTGAAATCCTGCTTTTCAGGTGTTGTCCGAACAGGCATGAAGTAGCAATCTCCTCCGATGATTAGGATACTCATGACGCTATGATGTTTGAACTATTTTGAAGAATTTTGAAAAATTAACTTGGATCAGAAATAACCTATCACTTAGCAAATTTGATTCGAGCATATGTTACCCATTAATGTGCCGTGCACTATTTATCCTACACATACTCGTACAAAAGTCCTTTTATGGAGGTAAAATGGTTTACTGACGATATTCTAAGTTTACTTCTTTCGGTTACTAGATTACGATGTATTCTGTAAAATGGTAAATGACTAATAGAACTTCTTTTAAGCGTATGGATTTAATTTATTTTCTGTTTTGCCTTTCAATAAAACAATTTAGTTTGCCTTACATTGCGTTTGGAAATACTTTTTGTGAAAATATGGAAAGCTTGGTTGGAGTTGACTTTCCTTCCGTTAACCCCATGGAGATCTTAATCAATTTTGCAGTAGACATCAATTGGAATCTTTATTATTGAATCTACTTCCAATATATTTATTATTATTATTGCATATTTATATGTTCATAGAGTTTTGATTTATGTAGTTTTAATCTCTGTGTCGGGATCATCCAGTATAATATGCCCTCAGTCCCTTACTCTTCTCACTCGTCATGATATGGCTGAGATATTGCCGATGTGACGTTAAATATTAACTCACTCACTCACTATTCTTCTCACAAGAGTCAACTGTACTGCTTCCAATGTTCAGTCTGATAGCATCTCATCCAACAAAGATGGCGTTGATCGTTCCTCCTGCTTTCAAATATTGATTATCCTGGTAAGCAGAATATTATGAAACACGCATATAAGAAGTATGCTGTTCACACAATTCCAGACTTAGTGATGTTTTGGGGAGGTAAAAGCGTCCGCTCAACGGGTTCGTCCCGGATTAGAGTCCCTACATGGATACAATGTGTGAAGTCCATTTCTGATGTCCCCGCCATGATATTGCTTGAATACTCCTAAAAGCGGCGTAAAACTAAACTCACTCAATCACTAATGAAGCTTGTCATATACATGCACGTAATGAACAGTAACACCATAGGTCAGAAGCCTATCCAAGAAGATTTCTGAATGCCCAAGAATATTTATCCTTTAGGCAATTTCAATTCTGAATACATACCATATAGCTGAAACGTTCAATCCACTTAAAGGAAAATTATTGACGGGGGAACTTAACGAGACATTTCTTGTATTGCAGACAATTAAACCATTCCTAAACAGAAACGACGGGTATACCTTAAAGAAATGTCAAACGATTATCGACAGACTAAGGAAACATAACGCCATCTGATATAATTACCATCAAATGAGATGTTTTTATGTGAACAGGGGAATCACAGACGTATTGTATTGTTGAAGATGTAGACATAACAAACCCACCTCCATGGTGTATTTCCCAAAACAATAATGGATGGTTGAATTTAATTCCGATGATGATAAATGCTTGTGTCATTATACGACGTCTTGATAATCCTCGGACTTTATGTAGAGGTAAATGATGCCATTTTGAAGACGTTTATGTTGGTCAAGATGCGTCCCTGTATTAGATATGTAATTATCATTGGTGTTTGGACATTTTCATGAAGGGTGAATTACCAGAAGGAGGTAATGATATAATCTATGTTCAGGATCCCTTCAAGCATCATCGATTGTTACACGCGAATGATCAGATTGTTTAACAAAACATGATTCGATTGAATAGAAAATAATCTCAACAAGTACAAATATTACTATAATTACATTTACAGTTCTCCAACATTGAATGGTTCATAACATGTTTAGGAAATTCTGGAGCACGTCTTAGTTATAATGTATTGTATTTCTAATAATACTTGTGGCATTATAATCTTGTAGCAGGTCACACAATCCGATTAAAATGAGTTATGAAACTTCACGGAAATGACGTAATCAATGTCAAGAGGACTGCGTTCCAAAGTTGTTTATTCATCTCGATTGGAGTCACGTACCTGAGAAATACGTACATACCTGTGGATCAACAGTCAACACGAACTCGACAGATAACATGATGAATGACCCATTACTTGGTTCGAGGATCCGGTGAAGTAACCTTAAGTGTCAATTCGTGTCAATGTTAATGTGAGGTAATTGCTTTATGCAGGTGGACACATCAAGGTCCCATTACTGTGTGTTTGGAGTAATGGACTAGAAATGTCATTGCCCTTTCAAACAAAAAATCGACTTACCTGTCAAGTACATTGGGGATAGCATGGAAAGAAATGATAGCACAGCCCTTCTGTATTTTCATATATAACGACACTGTCACATATCTTCTGGACATATAGACATTGATCTTATGTTAAGGAATCTGTTTGGTACCTCCAGGAAACGTAGGATCGGTAGTGTGTTACTTTGGTAGCCCAAGTAATGCCATGTGATATAGTACAAAGAGACAGAGTGAACTAAAAACAGATAACGATACCTTTTGCCAAGAGACCATTACAAAACATGTCATTAGATTTTCGATTTTGCTTTCTACTCTTCAGCATGAGTATGTCACTATGTACATAAAACAAATATGCTTGGTTAGGGAAATAACACTGGGTGCGGTTTTGAAAATGCAAGACTCTTTTATGTTTCTCTCTCTCTCTTGAATGTTAATTCAACCGAAACACTTTGTATGATGTTCACCCACAAAACTAAATTGTTATCTTGAAAATACCAACTGAGAACTGAACTGACGACACAAGTTACCGATACCACGACTAGGGAAGTAATGAGGCGATGACGCTATGGGAGAACTCTAATCTCCTGATGGGTCCCACGAGGACAATGGGAACATCTACACTACTACGATGCTTAAGTCAGCGTAATGAGCAGAGGAACCTCAAATCATTATTGATTCACTGCTAAAACCCAGACACTGCATCTGCTCTTACATACGAAATTAAAGCATTCTTCCGTAATGAATAATATCATCATGTAAAAATAGATCCCATTTCGAAGCATCAATGATAAATGGACAGGGGAATTAAAAAGAGATTGCTTATCAAATCTGATTTGAACATATGGTACCTGCTATTAGCCGTATACATGTTATGATTTAAACTCACAAAATCAGATTTTTATTTTGAAAGTAGGACATGCATTGACGGGAAAATTGAAAAAGACTGTTTTTCCGTCAGGTTGATTTTGCGAAAACATATTTTCAAGATCAATCTTGAGGCACAGAGAGTTTTTGATTGTGAACCTACAGAGTCCTATTAACACAAGAAAGTCTTTTCTTATATATTTCATAATTTGATTTGAAGTTTAGTTATGCTCGTCTGGGTTAAAAGTAACGGACAAGTTCACTGACTCTTTACTAGGTTAAAACAAACATCATTTGGTGACTTAAATGTTGGATCGTGATTTTAGACGCGCTTGTTTCTTCATGGAGATATTTCAATATTGAAACTCGGCCTAAGTAGAACAGGGGCACCTTTCACGAAACAACCTTTACTAAGGCTCTCATTCTTTGTGAAAGGAGACCGAGTAATTAATAGTATGCGTAACGAGCCATTTGACAGGTTCACAAATCAAACATCCGTACAGCACACCCTTATGATTAGATTCATATGATAATGAATGAGCACTGTACACCAAACTGTCCAGGAATCCCAAAGGATGTGCTTCACAGACAGGATATACCAGACTCTGCATATAGCCTGTTTGTGTAGCCTAAGAGATAGGCAATGTGTTTTTTGAGTTGGCAGGGATGTTTCTATCAGTCATGCAGATCGTAACTATAATAATAATCTAGTCTGACAATCCAGTGATCAACAACATTAGCATCAATCTACGCAATTGGAATACGATGACATTCATGAGTCAACCAAGTCGAACACCCGACCCCGTTAGTCGTCTCTTCCGACAAGCATGGATTACTGAAGACTAATTCTAACCCGAATCTTCCCTGTGAGAACGGAACATGGAAAATGATCGTTGTATTTTGTTTCCATGGAGAATCGACCGGAAGAATTGAGCATGACAGACAAATGCACACAGCACTGGGCTATCGTCGAGAGTGGAAAGGTTACAGCTAGTTTGCCTTACTTTAAACCTGATTCAGATCTCAAACCTAACCTTAATTATACCCATCCAGTGTCATCCTTAGAATTGGGGGACTGAATTATGTAATCTGACCAGCTATGCAACTTTGCTACAAATGCTTGTTCTACAGAGAAAAAGCGAAATAAAAATATAATATGTCCAGAGAAACGCTGATATGCTGCAGTGTATGTGAAACCTGGCAGCAATGGCTGAGATCCAGGACATACGTGTAGGTAGAATGAATTCATGATTCTGTTGTGATGATTAGTTCACTTTGCCGTGTTGTTGTATAGTGGCGGACTGACTCTTGGCCCACGTTGCTGTTTGACCTAAATTATTTTGCTATCGAAACGTCGCGCGCTGCTGTCGGATTGTAAGCTTACATTTTCTGGCTAGGGTACCAAAAAAATGTGCATGGACATGCCTTCTGACCACCACGAATCGAAAGAGTTGCCACATGCACTGTTTTCAGACAGCTACTTATGTGCCGCAATACAACTAAACTTGTTGTCAGATATGATTTATGTTTAGATACTATCTCAGGTAAACATCGCTCCTCTTACCTGCCAAGAAAGTATTTTCTGTTGTTAACTTTAACCCACGCCCCACAGAGTTCCCTCGTCATTTTCTCGTTTGCGTTGACAATCGTTTGAAGTTTATTCAGATCCAACCCAATGAAATGTCAAAATTGGCGTGCACACATATTTCACATTGAAGAGACAAACAGCCAGGGCGAACTCAACACAAATATCGACTTTGTCTAGCGTGGTTTGTACAGTTCCAGACATTCCATGCGAAACTAGTTTGATTCTATTCCATGTCTAGTAACTCTTCTGTCTTCTTTGATCCTTCGTGAAATCGGTTACCGCTCGGTGATACCTCTGGACGTCATTCAACTATGCTTTGATACCCCTGTTTGGCAAATACATACATCTTCCAAAATTTAGCAACAGCAGTGATCTACATCAAACGCAGAGGTAACTGTTGCTGGCAGGAAAGCTGTCTGTAAACCTTCGAAACTTGTCAAATGTTTCTCTGTTGGAATGTGTGGTCACAATGATTCCCTAGGACAACCCCAAACAATTTAGTAATGTAATCTGAAAACATTTAAGTCGGGGTTAAGGAATCAGAACATTCCCCCTTTCGCTCTGTTTCTGTGATGGAACAGTCAGAACAGGAACAATCCTCTGAACTGTATGCTTGTTTCTTTGTGAATATGCTATGTCAGGATAATTCCACACAACGGTTCACTAGTAGTGTAATTTATATGTCACTTGGGTGTTTCAGTGAAGTGAGTGTTTCAGTGAAGGTACATTCAGGACTTCATGCTTGTCTCTTCGCAGGTCTGTTTTGTCAGAACATATGCTCAGAACCTTATGCTGACTTACACAAAAATGATAAAACAGCTGTTGTCATCATTGATTTCAGGCATTCGTCGTCTAATTTTCAATGCATATTTGCCATTTTGCGCTCTATGCAATCTTAATCGGATGATGGAGACTGCTTGTTACCTGTCTTTGAGGTTGTATATTGCACTTAGGATCTTGATGTGACCCTGCTAATTTAGGCGTTACCTTGGACAGGACCCGATCTTCAGTATCCCATGCTTGTCGTAAGAGGCGACTAACGGGATCGGGTGGTCAGGCCCACTGACTTAGTTGACACATGTCATCGGTTGCCAATTGTGCAGATAGATGCACATGCTGTTGATCACTGGATTGTCTGGTCCAGACTCGATTATTTACAGACCGCCGCCATATAGCTGGAATATTGCTGAGTGCAGCGTAAAACTAAACTCACTCACCCACTCACTCACTTGGGGCATATTGCTTTATTTCAATAGATGCTTCCCTTGCCAAGATATGAACATGTGTAATTCGTATTGAATTTTTCCACCAATCGTCACAAATTCGGGGATCGTCGCAAATTCGCGGAACTTTTGATGCAACATTGCTAACTTTGACCACAAAGTTAGATTATCCAATACAGTATAATAAACACAGGCATCTGTATTATCATAAAATGAGTGTTTTCGAGTTACAGGATAAATGACAGAAGTACTTGTCAGAGAAATTTTAACTTTTTTCCCGCTGTTAAAGATAACTGTATAACATGTATGTTGGTTGGTTGGTTTGATGTTTAACGCCGCACTCAGCAATATTCCATCTATATGGCATCTGTCTGGACCAGACCACCAAGTGATCAACAGCATGAGCATCGATCTACCATTACATATCGGAAGATTTCAAAAGGATTTAGAAAGTGTTCAAACTCAAAACGTAATATATCTGCATGTATTGTCTAACCACGATATAGTATCCCCCAGGTAGCTGTTATCACGGAGGCATGATGTGGAAATTATGACACAATTTCAACGTTTCCTGTGGCAACTAGGATACAGACGATGCTTTGGTGAGTAGGGAAGAATTGTAACCTAATTTTAAGTCAAGTGAGTCACCCCTACAATGTATAATTTCTGCTATACATTTATCGTCTTCAGCTTTTTCTTTTGATTTGAAATAACAATGCATGAAGCCAATTTCTGATGTCCGTGTCTGGGATCATAATGTTGTTTGAACATTGATAAAAGTGGCGTAACACTAAACTTTTAATACCATCTTGAAAACTGTCTGGAAAATAAACTGGGATTAAAAATGTCATCTCACTTAGCAATATTGATTTGTCACATGTTCCCCGATAATGCACCGTGAACTATTCTTGAAATCAAACACGCACAAAATTCCTCTTGAAATTAGAAAGCGCATGGGACGAAATACTCACGAACATGTTTTATTAGGGCTTTTCAAAATGCGAAATGACTTAAAGATCTTCCGTTTGGTATATGGGTCAAACTGTTTTGAAAATGTAATGTCTTATTGATAAAAGAATATTCTCTGAATATTCCTCTTGAGAGAAATTCTGAAAGAAAATATCTACAAAAAACACTGGTACACTGGTAACAGTACTGACTAAACGTAATACTACTGAGGAATCTGTGCTCGGACATTATTTATTGTCTCTGTCTATGGGTTATCATTGCAGGAACAATATATTCTGAGACAATGTCTATATCCAATACTAAGTACTGACATAGAGAAATATGGAATTTGTTCAGATCCCTCAAACTGCAATTTGTTTTATAGCATTTATGACTAAGAATTAACACAAAATGTTAGCAACATAAAGCTGAATATACTAACAAAAATATACAGAATGCAAAATGTGATCTTTTTGTTTCAAATCGGAGCCTACCTGTTCATCGAGCTCAAAAGATTGACTGTAGACAAATGACAAATAAACAAACGTAATAAAACTCAAGAAAATTCTTTCACAAATGTATCCAAGGTTACCTTGTATCGCAGACGTTTCTGAACAGAAAATGACCTCGCATCCAATCTTTTTTTAATAAGGATGTTGATTTAATAGATATACATGTAATTGATTTGATTGAATAGACATCATCGTCCTCAATATGAATGGGGCGTTGCTTACAATATCACTGGCCTGTCTGATCCAGACTCGACTATTTATAGACCGCGGTGATACTGGAATACTGCTGACGCAGACGTTCAACGACAAACAAACAATGGTGTCGTCATTGTAACTATGATAAACCACCATTTTCATTTACTTTTATATTAAACTATCTGACACACACGACTGTCGTGTTAACCTGTGTGGTGTTGTACGAACCTTATGAACGCCAGCGACGGATTTAAGTCACACTGTCTACATGATAGTCTTGCCATTTAATATCAAAAGCATTGCGTCTGACCTTGGTGATGCTGTACTGTCTGTTCGATCACATTGCGATGAAACATACCAATAGAACAATACCTCAAATAGACGTGGATTAATATGCGTGAGTTGTATACGCAAATCTCGACTTTCTCGACACCGCACCAATTAGATGTTGTACTGTGTCTAGTAAATCTCCTGTCCTCTTTGAATTTAATAACAGAGTATTCTCTGACACCAGACAGTGTTCAGCAAGGAGGTATATTTACGTTGGTCACAGACATACCTGTTGCAGAGACATCTGATACTGAGGAACAGCCCAAAACAAGAGCCACTAAGTTTGGTGTCATTGTTCAATATCAAACACTCAGCACTAACATGTGAACTGATGAATCTGTGGATATTCGATTAAAATATGTAGACACGTTTACTAAATATCTAAATATATATCTAAATGTAAATATAAACAAGATGGTGTGTAGTCTTCTGAATACTTAGACAAGTGAGTTTGTTCAAAACTGCGTCTCCTGCCCAGAAGTGAATGAGTACCCGGTGGGGTAAGATGGTCATATGTCACACAGCTGGCTTGGGTTAACAGGGGAAATAATGTCTGCGCTTTCAGCATAATGTGTCCTTAGCGCCACTGAGCATCTAGGAGGTGGATGTTAGGCGCTCTAACATCCTCCTCCTCAAAAGATATTTCATATGTCATTCTTAACCTAAGTAGCAATATAGGATAACTGGGCAGACTTACTATGACTTCCTTACTACAGTGGACATTTACTTTGGAAATAGTCATGTGCCGGAATCCTGGAGTAAAGATGTTCAGTCCAAATGTGCAAAGATAAGTGTTTATGAATCTATCGTAATTAAATCTAAAGTATCGGTCGACAGTATGCATTCACCTGAACGCAGGATAACATATTGTAGTAAAATGGTATACATAGCTTTATTAATAGGTTTGGGGCGGTGGGGTAGCCTAATGGTTAAAGCGTTGGCTCGTCACGCCGAAGACCCTGGTTCGATTCCCCACATGGGCACAATGTGTAAAGCCCATTTCTGGTGTCCCCCTCCGTGATATTGCTGGAATATTGCTAAAATTGCTAACAACGGCGTAAAGCTAATCTCACTCACTCACTATTTATAGGTTCGTCGGGGGCGGTTGGGTAGCCTTGTGGTTCATGCCGAAAACCATGGTTCTATTCCCCACATGGGTATAAGATGTATGAAGCCTCCATGATATTGCTGGAATGCGGTTAGAAGAGCCGTAAAACCTCATTTATTCACTCACGCCTTGTTGATATCTTACAGCCATGGCATCTGTAATAATCATATTCTTACGTCAGCCAATGGAACTATAGGTCATGGAGAAAACACGAGTGCATGATTGATGTGTAATATATCTATGATTTGCAAAATTACCCATGGTTGCGTCGGTTTTACATGTTTGAATTTTGTTCTGAATGAAAACTAAATTTCTCGCTCAGAAGCAACTGCAACAAAAACAGTTTGACTTCATGAAAGTGCGTTTGTTGGTGTTAATGTCTCTGAACAGCATTTCAAGTTCATCACTCGATGTCCATTTAATGTGGAAGGAAAGACTTTATGATTCAGGTCACATCTAACCCTTTGGAGAAACAGTGTGACTTAAATCCGTCGCTGACGTTCATAAAGTTCGTACAACACCACACAGGTTCAAACTACAGTCGTATGTGTCAGATCATATGCAAATAGTTTAATATAAAAGGAAATGAAAATGGTGGTTTATCATAGTTACAATGGCGACACCATTGTTTGTTTGTCGTTGAACGTCTGCGTCAGCAATATTCCAGCATCACCGCGGTCTATAAATAATCGAGTCTGAATCAGACAAGCCAGTGATAGATATTGTAAGCAACGTCCCATGCATGTTGAGCACGATAATGCCTATTCAACCAAATCAATTATATATATTAAAGGCGGTTAAGTGAACATCCTTATTCGAGAAAGAATACATGTGAGGTCACTTTCTGTTGAAAAATGACTGAAATAGTAGGCAACCTTGGATACATCTGTGAAAGAAACACCTTGAGTTTTATTACGTTTGTTCATTTGTCATTTATCCACAATCACTCCTTTCAAGTCAAGGAACAGGTAGGCTCCGAGTTGAAACAAAGAGATCAACTTTTGCATTTTGTTTATATTTGTTAGCATTAAATATTAACATTTTGTTTTACATCTCAGTCATAATTGCTATAAACCAAATTTTGAGGGATTTGAACAAACTGCACAATGCACTACGTCGTTGCTCAGTATTGGGTGTAGACATTTTCTCAGAATATAGTGTTTCTGCAATGATAACCCATAGACAGAGACAATAAAGTATGTCCAAGCATAGATTCCCCTTTGCATGGTGCTGATCAAGAATGCTGTTCCGGATCCCACCATAGCCATCGCTCATCCTCATCACTGTTCATTTCCTCTATGTAACAATACCCACGGCAGCCTCTTTTGAAATGACAGAACATAGGAAACCAATTATCTCAAAATGGAAACACTCTTCATTCACATATTAGTAGAAACCTTCACCGTATATCCATCTACTTGAATTAAGACCTTCCATCTGAGCACACAGTACATATTTAGACCTGGCATACATGCACCCACGTTCACATCAAATGGGACAAGAATAAGTTCATACAAAGGACATTAAATCTATATTTGCCCCAACTGTAAGGATGTGTGTAGATGTAAATGTTCTGGAATAACTGAAGACAAAGTAGTTACTAATAAAGAATTAGTCAATATCATATACTAGTGATGTCAGCAATGTTATTGACAGTGAAACCAGCTGGCTGTAACTAATGAGTCAGTGAGTTTACTTTTACTCCGCTTTTAGCAATATTCCAGCATCTAAATACATTTATATTTAATATACCGCTAAGCATATGCATTTGAAGTAAAACCCCGTTTCCATTTAATGTGACTTAGAGCAAAAGAACATTTGCATTTGAAGTTAAAAATCACGTTTCTGTCTTATGCGATTCAGAGTAAAAGTGAGTGAGTGAGTTCAGTTTTACGCCGCTTTTAACCATATTCCAGCTATATCACGGCGGGGGACACCAGAAATGGGCTTCACACATTGTACCCATGTGGGGATCAGAGTAAAAGTACTTGATTTATTAACGTCGTACAAAAAAGAAATGTATCATAAAACTAATGCCCTTCCAAGCTGGGGACAAAATACACAAGGTATTGACAGTATTAATAGGGAACAACATGCAACGTTCTCATAAATACTATAAGCATGGTACCTGAACCAGCAAATCAAGTTCTGTTTCTAGAATGTGATGGTAGTGGTCGTAGTGGTCGTCGCTGTGATGATAGTGTTCTGTGCAGGGTTAGATTAAGAAGTGCTTTGACATGAATGAACGAAAAAAGCATCTGACTGATAGATGCATAACTGATATTCATATGAGATGAAAATATAAAAAGACATTTTCATTTGACATTGAATGAGTGTAGTATGCCGACGTCGTCAACATTGTAACAACTGAATCACTGGAACCTGTAATTAATCGTGCTGATCAAAAAGAGTATCACGCTGTTTACAGAGTATTAACGGACAAGCATTGGCGACTGGGCACATTTTCTAACCAGGAAGTAGTAAGGCTGCGAAAACTGATATTTGAGTACAGCTATCACAAAGAAATTCCTTCCCCTTTCACAGTCTTGTGAATTATTAAACCATTGATCTCTGAAGCCAAACAAAACTCAAAGGTCGTATCAAAGGATCCTCCTAGGTGAGACGATACACTACTCATATTATTCTTGTCAATAACACGGACATCTCACCAGAAACGGAAGAACCGCGGACAGACTTCTTAATGGCTTATTCATAACTCACTTAAATCTGGTTCATGTTTGGTAGACTATTCAATTATACAAGCGAGTGGTCGCATTGTGTCCTCCACGACAACCCTTGGTATTGAAGTCAGAATGTTGAGGATGTCACGGGAAGATGGCGCCCGATGATTAGATAACGACTGACATACGTATTACCCCGATTCATTCTGCATCAATTCAACCGACAAACAGCGAAATACCTATCATTCTGGCGGACATCCATGTATATAAAAATACAGAAGGCTGAAATATTCGCTGACATATCCTCAATACGTGTCTATATTGTACAGTTCAAGTCAGAAATGTCTCGTTAAAATGTCACCCATTCTTGAATTCAACTGCTGATCATCAGCTGATGAGTGTATTCAGGCATAAAAAAATCCAATCAATTTCACAGTTGAGTATGTCTTTGAATATAAAACTAAGCAGGATATATACAGTGCGCAGGGTTCACATCATTCAGCATTTTAATAAATATGGATATCTATGCTTTATCAGGTTATAAAAAATATCTATCAACAAAACGAAACTGACAGTCGGTAAAGATGCTTCTTGGTCGTACCATAAAATGGTCGTGCCACGCCACCATAGATACTTTGTTTGAAGCAAACGCTGGCCATCCACTGACACGTTTTCAATATTCAAATGTCTCCATGAAGTGACAAGGGTATCTAAAATCACGTGTTAGTTTAATACTAGTAGTGAAGAGTCAGTCTTATAATATACTCTCATAAAACATTCTGTACATGCCAACGTATCAACATTACTACATGGTTTCAATTGCTTGTTACACTCGATGGTGTTTGAAGAATCATTACCATTGAACATAACTATCCATCCTTCTTGTAATTCACCTTCATCCAATTGTCCCCACACAAATGATAATTACATAGCTAATACAGATAGCCATCTCATACTGCATAAAGGATTAGCGCCTTCAAATTGACATATTTTGTTCCAAATAATGTCCGAAGAGTAGCAGGACTTCGTATACTGACACAATCATTTATCAGAATTAAACCCGACTATCTAGCATGTGTTACAATTACACTGAGTTATACACCATGTATGTGGATGAGAGAAGATGTGTTAAGTCTGCATTTTCAGGAATGTAATACTTCTGTGACTCCACTGGTCCCATACAAGCATTGTATCTCGGATGATGGAAATTATATCAAAGAATAGCACTAAGCTTTTTCATTCTGTCGATAATCTTTTCACACTTCCTTAAAGTACACCAGTCCTGTTAATTTCCGAATGGTTTTATTGTTTTCAATACAAGAAATGTCTCGTTGGGTCCCCGGCAATACAACTGTAACTTACCACAGAGTAGATGGACTGATTCAGCTGAATATTATGCATTCAGAATTGGAACTGCCTGTGTGATGAACAAATAACTGACATTCAAAGTCTTCTTCGCCAGCATTTGACCTCTCGTGTAATGGTAACTGTCAAATACACTTCAGTACCTCTTGAATTGCTAAAAACTTAAAACATCCTCTTATATTATGTTCAAATGGTTTATAAATATTTGAGTCTGTACCTGGTTAATCATTGTTTGAAAGCAGGAGCAACGATCAATACCACACGCCGTCGCTTTAGATGAGAAGACTGGTCATAAACATGATGAATGGTCCAATGACAAATACCCCCACTTTGTTTCATATTTCAAATGCAGACATATCACACGAATTTACCTATTATCAACAGAAATGATCATGCTCATTGGAATGCTCTGATTTATGAAATAATAGCATCAAAGAGGGACCACTTCAACGCTCCAATGGTCAGCAATGTCTCGTCAACCTTAGGTATCCTCATTTCACAACGTCTGAGGTAGTATCACGTATGCTACTTTCTAATCATAAGATTTCAAGGAGTGTTCTTTAAATAATCGAGTCTGAACCAGACAATCCATTGATCAACGCTTTGAGCATCAAACCACGCAACTTGAATACGATACAACGCGTCAACCAAGTTTAGTTCCCTCAGTTGCCTCTTACGACCAGACACATCTTGATCACACTTTTATAAAAACACCCGGTGTTTTCATCATCTGATTTACAGACCTTATTTCGCAAAAATGAGTTTGTTTTGGTTTGTTTTATTTAAGTTATGTATGTTTCAACTTTTACAGATGAAACTGAGATTTCAACGGATTTCTGTATTTGACAGTATGTGTTGTAGTGTATGGAGGAGGATTATAATATACATTGAAGGATAATATACTATCATATCATCAAAAATGTGGGGCGTTTCTGTACGCTCAGTCTTACTTTTAGTTGACAGTGAATACACATGACTTGATCATATTTAGTCAGTGCAAAGATATCAGAAGGAATAAGAGGCAACTGAAGAACGTAGAATAAGCTATGTATATCAGGTACAGACTAAACATAGACCTGCTCACTCTTTACTTTTCCCGGTTATTCTAGTATTACATTCATTACAAGAGGCATACAGAGTAGCTGCATCAACTCATGAAATAATGATAGGTCGCCACAGGGAGCATGTCTTACAACACTTATGCAAAGTGACACTACTCCATGAACATGATTCATTACATGATGAACACCACTTTCTATAGCAAAACCGACCTTCCACACACGCAGTCCCCACTGGAATACGGCTTCTTTACAGAAAAGCTAACATGAAGTCAATATCTACTTGTGCAAATGGAAGGAACTACACTGGCTACGATTAACCAACTGTTCGCATGATTGGTCCTTAGTAGTGTCATTCTGAACCATAAGACTCTCAGACATAAGCACAGTTGGAAATGGCTATTGGATACCTTTGACACTCAGGTACATCTGTATGTATGTCTTCTCAGGGAAGGCTCTTGTACACGTGGAGTGATGCCACGACGAACAATCCTATAAAAAGAATAGAGTCAAATCAGGGTCTGTTGTATTTGTTTACGATCATTTTCATCTTGTGTATGTGTTGGTCATATTAAAGGTATGTCAATATACAGTCGCCTGATTTGAAACGGTAACATATACTTACCCATCTATCTGCTATGGATGACTCAAATGTCAGTTGAAGGAGTCATTCATCATGGTACGGACATGATAGGTATATAAGGGCATTATAATTATCGAAAATAAATCACTTACACATCGAGAATAATAGTGTAACAAAACAGTTAGTCTGGCAATTTATACCCATGAGAAAAGCCTGGTAAGATAACCACGACGACCACATAAGACTGAAGACAAAGTTAATTTCCATACCTCGCTAGTGGGTGGAATGAAGACACATCATTTTCAAGAGAATCTAAGGGAGCAGTTAGACGCTAATATTATCAGCATTACTAAGCATTTGTCAACAACTCCACATTTTCGTCTCCATTTAGAACGGATTCAAAATATGATCACTGGCATTCTAGTTAGACAGGAGCTCAGTGTTGTCATCTGAAGTATGAGGTGAATCGTAGACTTCAAATATTCCCATTTCTCTGATGGTTTCAGTTTGATTGAGACTATTTCAGGAATAAAGATTGTTTTGCTCATTCATCTTCATATTTAGTCTGTGCTTCAATTTTCAGCTTCACTTTTCTGATTCATCCGAGAAGTATTTGTATTGAAACATTGATTTTTTATAACTATTTTCCTGTGTATACACATGCCTTTGATACTACGCTGGAGTTACATTCCGTGGGTCAACGTTAGGTTGTTCCTATGATGAGACCATGTTATGATTTTCCCCCAGAGCTGTGTTGTGTTAACATACGGAGTACACAGGTGGACTAATTGAAACGTGCATGGATCGGGAAACAGTTTTCCCATCATTGCAAATATGACGGAAAGCGAATATAGGGCAGCGAGGAAACGATTGGCTTACAAACAGCCGATAATGCTGCTACTTTAGGAGACAACCTGAAATAGAGGCGGCTGAAATAGCATCACAATCCTATCAGCATCACATCTGATCCTATTTTACTCCTAGATATGAGGCTGGCGAACATTATTACAAATGTGGAAATATATATCAATATTCTTAGGAACCTTGACGTGGTTTCACCAAACGGGTAAATTTGGCCTGAATCATTCAGTCTTTCCTTCCACATTAAATGGACATCTAGTGATGAACTTGAAATACTGTTCAAAGAAACATTAACACTAACAAACTCACTTCCATGATGTCACACTGTTTATGTTGCAGTTGCTTCTGAGCGAGAAATTCACTTTCATTCACAACAAAATTCAAACATGTAAAACCGACGCAACCATGGGTAATTTTGCAACATTATAGATATATTACATATGAATCATGCACTCGTGTTCATTCAACAGATTATCATGATTTCTCCATGATTTATATTTCAATGGGCTGACCTGAGAATGTGATTATTACAGGTGCCTTGACAGTAAAATGTCAACATGGCATGAGTGAATGGATAAGGTTTTACGCCTCTTCTAACCGCATTCCAGCAATATCATGAAGGCTTCATACAGTATGCCTATTTTGGGAATAGAACCAGGGTCTTCGGCATGAACCACTAGTCTACCCAACCGCCAGCGCCGAACTTATTAATAGTGAATAAGTGAGATTAGCTTTACGCCGTTGTTAGCAATATTCCAGCAATATCAAGGAGGGGGACACCAGAAATGGGCTTCACACATTGTACCCATGTGGGGAATCGAACCAGGGTCTTCGGCGTGATGAGCCAACGCTTTAATCATTAGGCGACCCCACTGCCCCCAACTTTTTAATAAAGTTATGTATACCCTTTTACTATCATATTTTATACTGTGTTCAGATGAATGCATACTGTCGATCGATCTTCAGATTTAACTACGAGATATCCATAAACACTTATATATGCATATTTGGCCTGAACATCTTTACTCTAGGATTCCGGTCCGAAGTAAATGTCCACTGTAGTAAGGAAGTCAAAGTAAAGAATGGCATATGAAATGTCTAAAAATCTAGTCATGGATGGTGTGATATATCTTTTGAGGAGGAGGATGTGTGATATACATAATATTTGTAGAGCGCCTAACATCTACCTCAAAGATGCGCAGCGGCACTAAGGACACATTATGGTGAAAGCGCAGATATTATTACCCAGATTAACCCAAGCCAGCTGTGTGACATATGACCATCTTACCCTACCGGGTACTCATTCACTTCTGGGTAGGAGACGCAGTTTTGAACAAACTCATTTGCTTAAGGGGTAAGAAGGGTATTTATGAACAAGTCTACACGCCATCTTGTTTATATTACAATTAGATATATATTTAGATATTTAGTAAATGTGTCTACAGATATACTACGTATATCCACATATACATCAGTACACACATTATAGCTGAGTGTTTGATATTGGACGATGGCATCAAACCCAGTGGCTATTGTTTTGGACTGTCCCTCCGTGTCAGATGTCTCTGCAACGGGTATGTCTGTGACCAACGTAAATATACCTCCTTGCTGAACACTGTCTGGTGTCAGAGAATACTCAGCTATTAAGATCAAAGAGGACAGGAGATTTACTAGACACAGTACAAAATCTAATTGGTGCGGTGTCGAGAAAGTCGAGAGATGGGTATACAACTCACGCATATTAATCCACATCTATTTGAGGTATTGTTCTATTGGTGTGTTTCATCGCAATGTGATCGATCAGACAGTACAGCATCACCAAGGCCAGACGCAGTGCTTTTGGTATTAAATGGCAAGAAATGGCAAGACTACCATGTGGACAGTGTGACTTAAATCCGTCGCTGACGTTCATAAAGTTCGTACAACACCACACAGGTTCACACGACAGCCGTATGTGTCAGATCATATGCAAATAGTATAATATAAAAGGAAATGAAAATGGTGGTTTATCATAGTTACAATGACGACACCATTGTTTGTTTGTCGTTGAACGTCTGCTTCAGCAATATCCCAGCATCACCACTGTCTATAAATAATCGAGTCTGGATCAGGCAAGCCGGTGATAGATATTGTAAGCAGCGTTCTATGTACGTAGATTACGATGATGCCTATTCAACCAAATCAATTATATGTATCAAAGGCGGCCAAATGAACATCCTTATTCGAAAAAGATTGAATGCGAGGTCACTTTCTGTTCAGAAAAGACTGCAATACAAGGCAACCTTGGATACATTTGTGAAAGAAACACCTTGAGTTTTATTACGTTTGTTCATTTGTCATTTATCCACAATCAATCTTTTCAACTCAATGAACAGGTAGGCTCCGAGTTGAAACAAAGAGATCAACTTTTGCATTTTGTTTATATTTGTTAGCATTATATATTAACAATTTGTATTACATCTCACTCATGAATGCTTTAAAACATAAATTTTCAGGGATTTGAACAAATTCCACAATGCACTACGTCGGTGCTCAGTATTGGGTATAGACATTGTCTCAGAATAAAGTGTTTCTGCAATCATAACCCATAGACAGAGATGTCTATAGACATATGTCCGAGCATATATTTCCCCTTTGGATGGCGCTGATCAAGAATGCTGTTCCGGATCCCACCATAGCCATCGCTCGTCCTCATTACTGTTAATTTCCTCTAAGTAACAATACCCACGGCAGCCTCCTTTGAAATGACAGAACATAGGAAACCAATTATCTCAAAATGGAAACACTCTTCATTCACATATTAGTAGAAACCTTCACCGTATATCCATCTACTTGAATTAGGACCTTCCATCTGAGCATACAGTACATATTTAGACCTGGCATACATGCACCCACGTTCACATCAAATGGGACAAGAATTAGTTCATACAAAGGACATTAAATCTATATTTGTCCCAACTCTAAGGATGCATGTGGATCTAAATGTTCTGGAATAACTTAAGACAAAGTAGTTACTAATAATGGATTAGTCAATAGAACATACTAGTGATATCAAATCACCAGGCAATAACTGATCATTGAGCCCACTATCAGTACTATATCAAACTGGCCACTCAAAGTCACCGCTTATTGGCTCTCGCCCCTTATGACATGCTTCATTCTAAATACATGTATTTTGAATATCCTGCTGGGCATATGCATTTGAAGTAAACCCGTTCCCATTTAATGTTACTAAAAGCAAAAGAACATGATTTATTAGCGTAGTACAAAAGGAAATGTATCATAAAACTAATGCCCTTCCAAGCTGGGGACAAAATACACAAGGTATTGACAGTAATAATAGGGAGCAACATGCAACGTTCTCATAAATACTATAAGCATGGTACCTGAACCAGCAAATCAAGTTGTGTTTCTAGAATGTGAAAAGGACGATTTGGTTGTCAGTAATTTGTACAATTTCTGAGTACATCGTTGATTCTAAATAGCTGTTGTTGTTGTGATAATAGTTGGCATACGCAGGCATACTATGTCATCAAAAGTATGAAACTAAACAAGGTCATAAAGGGGTCAACTATTTTTAGTAACTTATGTTCACAGGGTATGTATATGAATAATATCACTCTGCGTAGATCAGTATGAATGTTACGAAAGCAAGTATAGCGCGTTCTCTGCAGGGTTAGATTTAGAAGTGCTTGGTTATGAATGAATTGAAAAAGCATCAGACTGATAGTTGCATAACTGATATTCATATCAGATAAAAATATAAAAAGACATTTTCATTTGACATTGAATGAGTGTAGGATGCCGACGTCGTCAGCATTTTAACAACTGAATCGCTGGAACCTGTAATTAATCATGCTGATCAAAAAGAGTATCACACTGTTAACAGAGTATTAACAGACAAGCCCTGGCGACTGGGCACATTTTCTAAATAGGAAGTAGTAAGGATTGCAAAACGGATATTTTGAGTGCAGTTATTACAAAGAAATACCTTCCCCTCTCAAAGTGTTGTGAATGATAAAGCCATTGCTCTCTGAAGCCAAACAAGACGCAAAGTTCGTATCAAAGGATCCTCTTGGCCGAGACGATACACTGCTCATATTATTCCAGTCAATACCACGGACATCTCACCAGAAACGGAAGAATCGGGGACAGACTTCTTAATGGCTTATTCATAACTCACTTAAATCTGGTTCATGTTTGGTAGACTATTCAATTATACAAGCGAGTGGTCGCATTGTGTCCTCCACGACAACCCTTGGTATTGAAGTCAGAATGTTGAGGATGTCACGGGAAGATGGCGCCCGATGATTAGATAACGACTGACATACGTATTACCCTGAATCAATCTACATCAATTAAGCCCACAAGCAGCGAAATAACTGTCATTCTGGCCGACATCCATGTATATAAAAAACCGAAGGCTGAAAGGTTCGCTGACATAACTTCAACACGTGTCTCTATTTAAAAGTTCAAGTCAGAAATGTCTCGTTGAAATATCACCCATTCTTGAATTCAGCTGCTGATCATCAGCTGATGAGTGCATTTAAGCATAAGACAATCCAATCAATTTTACATTTGACTATGTCTTTGAATTTGAAACTAAGCAGGATATATAGTGCGCAGGGTTCACATCATTCAGCCTTTTAATAAATTTTGATATCTCTGCTTGATTAGTTTATAAAAAAATATATCAACATGAAGTGTCCATGAAGTGACAAGAGTATCTAAAATCACGTGTCACGTAAATGCTTATAATATACACTCATAACATTATGCACATGCCTACGTATCAACATTACTACATAGTGTCAATTGCTTGTTACACTCGATGGTGTTTGAAGAATCATTACCATTGAACATATCTATCCATTCTTCTTGTAATTCACCTTCATCAAATTGTCCCCACACAAATGATAATTACATAGCTAATACAGAGAGCCAACTCATACTGCATAAAGGATTAGCGTCTTCAAATTAAAATATTTTGTTCAAAATAATATCCGAAAAGTAGCAGAACTTCGTATATTGACACAGTCATTTATCATCATCGGAATTAAACACGACTATTCATCATCTGTTACAATTACACTGAGCTGTACACCATGTATGTGGATGAGAGAAGATGTGTTAAGTCTGCATTTTCAGGAATGTAATACGTCTGTGATTCCCCTGGTCCCACAAAAACATTGTATCTCAGATGATGGAATTATGTCAAAGAATGTTACTTATTTTTTTCATTCTGTAGATAATCTTTTGACATTTTCTCAAAGTCCTGTTAATTTCCGAATGGTTTTATTGTTTCCAATACAAGAAATGTCTCGTTGGGTCCCCGGCAATACAACTGTAACTTACCACAAAGTAGGTGGACTGATTCAGCTGTATATTATGCATTCAGAATTGGAACTGCCTGTGTGATGAACAAATAACTGACATTCAAAGTCTTCTTCGCCAGCATATGACCTCTCGTGTAACGGTTACTGTCAAATTAACTTCAGTACCTCTTGAATTGCTAAAAACTTAAAACATCCTCTTATGTTATGTTCAAATGGTTTATAAATACCTGAGTCTGTACCTGGTTAATCATTGTTTGAAAGCAGGAGCAACGATCAATACCATCGTTGTTTCCGTCGCTTTAGATGAGAAGACTGGTCATAAACAGTCCATTGAATGGTCCATTGACAAATACCCCACTTTGTTTCATATTTCAAATGCAGACAGATGATAAGAATTTACCTATTATCAACAGATTGTTCATGCACATTGGGATGTTTTGTTATATGAAATAATGACATCAAAGAGGGGCCACTTCAACGCTCCAATGGTCAGCAATGCCTCATCAACCTTAGGTATCCTCATTCCACAATTTCTGAGGTAGGATTACGTATGCTATTCTGTAATCATAGGATTTCCAAGAGCACTCTTTAACTAATCGAGTTACTGTCAAATTAACTTCAGTACCTCTTGAATTGCTAAAAACTTAAAACATCCTCTTATATTATGTTTAAATGGTTTATAAATATTTGAGTCTGTACCTGGTTAATCATTGTTTAAAGGCTACTCTGTAATCATAAGATTTCAAACAGCGCTCTTTAAATAATCGAGTCTGAACCAGACAATCCATTGATCAACACTTGGAGCATCAATCCACGCAACTTGGATACGATTCAACGCGTCAACCAAGTTTGGTTCCTTTAGTTGCCTCTTACGAAAGCATCTGTAGCTGAAGATCAATTCTACCCCATACAAAGAGTATCATACGCCTCATGCACAATAGGTCTTTCATTAAGGTAACGGCATTCAAAGCCTTTCCAAACGGTCCATGGCTGAAATGAGAGGAACACATCCAGATCTGTCATCAAACTGGTGTCAGATACACTTCCTAAAATGAACCTCTGCGACATATTTTGCTTGTTCTGAGTAACACCTACCTCGCACTGACACATCTTGCTCACACTCTCACTTTCATAAAAACATCCGGTGTTTTCATCATCCGATTTACAGACCTTATTTCGCAATAATGAATTTGGTTCTTTTTACTTAAGTTAAGTATGTTTCAACTTTTACAGAAGAAACTGAAATTTGAACGGATTTCTGTATTTGACAGTATGTGTTCTGAGTGTATGATGGAGGATTATAATATACATTGAAGGATAATATACTATCATGCCATCGGGCGCTTCTGTACGCTCAGTCTTACTTTTAGTTGGCAGTGAATACACATGACTTGATCATATTTAGTCAGTGCAACGATATCAGAAGGAATAAGAGTCAACTGAAGAACGTAGACTAAGCTATGTATATCCCATACAGACTAAACACAGATCTACTCATTCTTTACTCATTCCGGCTATTCTAGTATTACATTCATTACAAGAGGCATACAGAGTAGCTGCATCAACTCCAAAGTGACACTACTCCATGAACATGATTCATTACATGATCAGCACCACTTTCTATAGCACAACCGACCCTCCACACTCGCAGTCCCCACAGCAATACGGCTTCTTCCCAGAAAAGCTAACATGAAGTCAATATCTACTTGTGCAAATGAAAGGAACTACACTGGTTACGATTAACCAACTGTGCGTATGATTGGTCCTAAGTAGTGTCATTCTGAACCATAAGACTCTCAGACATAAACACAGTTGGAAATGGCTATTGGATACCTTTGATACTCAGGTACATCTGTATGTATGTCTTCTCAGGGAAGGCTCTTGTACACGTGGAGTGATCCCACGACGAACAATCCTATAAAAAGAATAGAGTCAAATCAGGGTCTGTTGTATTTGTTTACGATCATTTTCACTTTGTGTATGTGTTGGTCATATTAAAGGTATGTCAATATACAGTCGTCTGATTTGAAACGGTAACATATACTTACCCATCTATCTGCTATGGATGACTCAAATGTCAGTTGAAGGAGTCATTCATCATGGTACGGACATGATAGGTATATAAGGGCATTATAATTATCGAAGATAAATCACTTACACTTCGGGAATAATCGTGTAACAAAACAGTTAGTCTGGCAATTTATACCCATGAGAAAAGCCAGATAACTACGACGACCACATAAGACTGAAGACAGAGTAATTTCCATAACTCGCTAGTGGGTGGAATGAAGACACATCATTTTCAAGAGAATCTAAGGGAACAGTTAGACGCTAATATTATCAGCATTACTAAGCATTTGTCAACAACTCCACAGTTTCGTCTCCATTTAGAACGGATTCAAAATATGATCACTGGCATTCTAGTTAGACAGGAGCTCAGTGTTGTCATCTGAAGTATGAAGTGAATCGTATACTTCAAATATTCCCATTTCTCTGATGGTTTCGGTTTGATTGAGACTATTTAAGGAAAAAAGATTGTTTTGCTCATCCAGCTTCATATTTAGTCTGTGCTTCAATTTTCAGCTTCACTTTCCTGACTCATGCGCGAACTATTTGTCTTGCAAAATTGATTTTTTTATAACTATTTTCCTGTGTATACACATGCCTTTGATACTACGCTGGAGTTACATCCCGTGGGTCAACGTTAGGTTGTCCCTATGATGAGACCATGTTATGATTTCCTCCCAGAGCTGTGCTGTGTTAACATACGGAGTACACAGGTGGACTAATTGAAACGTGCATGGATCGGGAAACAGTTTTCCCATCATTGCAAATATGACGGAAAGCGAATATAGGGCAGCGAGGAAACGATTGGCTTACAAACAGCCGATAATGCTGCTACTTTAGGAGACAACCTGAAATAGAGGCGGCTGAAATAGCATCACAATCCTATCAGCATCACATCTGATCCTATTTTACTCCTAGATATGAGGCTGGCGAACATTATTACAAATGTGGAACTATATATCAATATTCTTAGGACCATGACGTAGTTTCACCAAACGGGTAAATTTGACCTGAATCATTCAGTCTTTCCTTCCACATTAAATGCATATCTAGTGTTGAACTTGAAATACTGTTCAAAGAAACATTAACACCAACAAACTCACTTCCATGATGTTACACTGTTTTTGTTGCAGTTGCTTCTGAGCGAGAAATTCACTTTTCATTCACAACAATATTCAAACATGTAAAACCACACGCAACCATGGGTAGTTTTGCAAACTTATAGATATATTACATATCAGTCATGCACTCGTGTTCATTCAACAGATTATCATGATTTCTCCATAACTTATATTTCAATGGGCTGACCTTACAGATGCCTATAGAGTAAAATATGGCATGAGTGAATAAATGAGGTTTTACGCCTCTTTTAACCGCATTCCAGCAATATCATGAAGGCTTCATACATTATACCTATGTGAGGAATAGAACCAGGGTCTTCGGCATGAACAACTAGTCTACCCAACCGCCAGCGCCGAACCTATTAATAGTGAGTGAGTGAGATTAGCTTTACGCCGTTGTTAGCAATATTCCAGCAATATCATGGAGGGGGACACCAGAAATGGGCTTCACACATTGTACCCATGTGGGGAATCGAACCAGGGTCTTCGGCGTGATGAGCCAACTCTTTAACCATTAGGCGACCCCACTGTCCCGAACCATTTAATAAAGCTATGTATACCCTTTTACTATCATATTTTATCCTGTGTTCAGATGAATGCATACTGTCGATCGATCTTCAGATTAAATTACGAGATATCCATAAACACTTATCGTTGCATAGCTGGCCTGAACATCTTTAGTCTAGGATTCCGGTCCAAAGTAAATGTCCACTGTAGTAAGGAAGTCAAAGTAAATCTGCCCAGTTATCCTATATTGCTATCTAGGTAAAGAGTTGCATATGAAATGTCTACAAATCTAGTCATGGATGGTGTGATATATCTTTTGAGGAGTATGGTGTATATATAATATTTGTAGAGCGCCTAACATCTACCTCAAAGATGCGCAGCGGCATAAAGGACACCCTTTATGTATACCCTTTTACTATCATATTTTATACTGTGTTCAGATGAATGCATACTGTCGATCGATCTTCAGATTTAACTACGAGATATCCATAAACACTTATATATGCATATTTGGCCTGAACATCTTTAGTCTAGGATTCCGGTCCGAAGTAAATGTCCACTGTAGTAAGGAAGTCAAAGTAAAGAATGGCATATGAAATGTCTAAAAATCTAGTCATGGATGGTGTGATATATCTTTTGAGGAGGAGGATGTGTGATATACATAATATTTGTAGAGCGCCTAACATCTACCTCAAAGATGCGCAGTGGCATAAAGGACACATTATGCTGAAAGCGCAGACATTATTACCCAGATTAACCCAAGCCAGCTGTGTGACATATGACCATCTTATCCCACCGGGTACTC
Source organism: Haliotis rubra (assembly GCF_003918875.1). Lineage (NCBI taxonomy): Eukaryota > Metazoa > Mollusca > Gastropoda > Lepetellida > Haliotidae > Haliotis > Haliotis rubra. The sequence continues at coordinate 446,231 of NW_025767679.1, forward strand.
ATTTACTTCTGGGTAGGAGACGCAGTTTTGAACAAACTCATTTGCTTAAGGGGTAAGAAGGGTATTTATGAACAAGTCTACACACCATCTTGTTTATATTACATTTAGATATATATTTAGATATTTAGTAAACGTGTCTACAGATACATCAGTACACACATTATAGCTGAGTGTTTGATATTGGACAATGGCATCAAACCCAGTGGCTATTGATTTGGACTGTCCCTCCGTGTCAGATGTCTCTGCAACGGGTATGTCTGTGACCAACGTAAATACCCCTCCTTGCTGAACACTGTCTGGTGTCAGAGAATACTCAGCTATTAAGATCAAAGAGGACAGGAGATTTACTAGACACAGTACAAAATCTAATTGGTGCGGTGTCGAGAAAGTCGAGAGATGGGTATACAACTCACGCATATTAATCCACGTCTATTTGAGGTATTGTTCTATTGGTATGTTTCATCGCAATATGATCGATCAGACAGTACAGTATCACCAAGACCAGACGCAGTGCTTTTGGTATTAAATGGCAAGACTATCATGTAGACAGTGTGACTTAAATCCGTCGTTGACGTTCATAAAGTTCGTACAACACCACACAGGTTCACACGACAGCCGTATGTGTCAGATCATATGCAAATAGTTTAATATAAAAGTCATTGGAAATGGTGGTTTATCATAGTTACAATGACGACACCATTGTTTGTTTGTCGGTGAACGTCTGCTTCAGCAATATCCCAGCATCACCACTGTCTATAAATAATCGAGTCTGGATCAGACAAGCCAGTGATAGATATTGTAAGCAGCGTTCTATGTATGTAGATTACGATGATGCCTATTCAACCAAATCAATTATATATATCAAAGGCGGCCAAATGAACATCCTTATTCGAAAAAGATTGAATGCGAGGTCACTTTCTGTTCAGAAAAGACTGCAATACAAGGCAACCTTGGATATATTTGTGAAAGAAACACCTTGAGTTTTATTACGTTGGTTCATGTGTCATTTATCCACAATCAGTCATTTCAACTCAATGAACAGGTAGGCTCCGAGTTGAAACAAAGAGATCAACTTTTGCATTTTGTTTATATTTGTTAGCATTATATGTTAACAATTTGTTTTACATCTCACTCATGAATGCTTTAAAACATAAATTTTCAGGGATTTGAACAAATTCCACAATGCACTACGTCGGTGCTCAGTATTGGGTGTAGACATTTTCTCAGAATATAGTGTTTCTGCAATGATAACCCATAGACAGAGACAATAAATATGTCCGAGCATATATTTCCCCTTTGGATGGCGCTGATCAAGAATGCTGTTCCGGATCCCACCATAGCCATCGCTCGTCCTCATTACTGTTCATTTCCTCTAAGTAACAATACCCACGGCAGCCTCCTTTGAAATGACAGAACATAGGAAATCAATTATTTCAAATGGAAACACTCTTCATTCACATATTAGTAGAAACCTTCACCGTATATCCATCTACTTGAATTAGGACCTTCCATCTGAGCACACAGTACATATTTAGACCTGGCATACATGCACCCACGTTCACATCAAATGGGACATGAATTAGTTCATACAAAGGACGTTAAATCTATATTTGTCCCAACTGTAAGGATGTGTGTAGATGTAAATGTTCTGGAATAACTGAGGACAAAGTAGTTACTAATAACGAACTAGTCAATATCATATACTGGTGATATCAGAAATATAATTAACAGTCCAATCAGCTGGTTATATCTGATCAATGAGCCCGCTATCGGTATCAAAACATAAAGGACACTCAAAGTGAACATGTACACTCATTGGCTCTCGGCCCCAGCTTCGATTCTGAATATATGTCCTTTTAGTATCCAGCTTATCATATGCATTTGAAGTATACAAATATACGTTCCTATCTAATGCGATTCAAAGCAAAAGTACTTGATTAATTAGCGTAGTACAAAAAGAAAATGTGTCATAAAACTAATGCACAACCAAGCTGTTGACAAAATACACAACGCATTGACAATATTGATAGGAAGAACAACATGCAACGTTCTCATAAATATTGTGGTATCTGAATCAGCAAATTAAGTTCTGTTACTAGAATTTGAAAAGGCTGATTTAGTTTTCTCGAATTTGTACATTTTCTGAGCACATCGTTGATTGTAAATTATGGTTGCATAAATGACATTCATATGAAATGAAAATATAAAGCGACATTTGACCTTGAATGAGTGCAGTATGTCGTCGTCAGCATTTTAGCAGCTAAATCACGGGAACCTGTATATTTATTAATCATTCTGATCAAAAAGAGTATCACACTGTTTACAGAGTATTAAGAGACAAACATTGGCTATTAGGGACATATTCCAACAGGAAGTAGTAAGGCTGATATAACTGATATTTTGAGTGCAGATATCACAAAGGCATTCTTTCCCCTTTCACAGTGTTGTGATTTGTTATACCGTTGCTCTCTGAAGCCAAACAAAACGCAAAGGTCGTATCAAAGGGTCCTCTTGGCCGAGACGATACACTGCTCATATTATTCCAGTCAATACCACGGACATCTCACCAGAAACGGAAGAACCGCGGACAGGCTGCTTAATGGCATATTCATAACTCACTTAAATCTGGTTCATGTTTGGTAGACTATTCAATTATACAAGCGAGTGGTCGCATTGTGTCCTCGACGACAACCCTTGGTATTGAAGTCAGAATGTTGAGGATGTCACGGGAAGATGGCGCCCGATGATTAGGTAACGACTGATATACGTATTACCCTGAATCAATCTACATCAATTCAACCCTCATCCTGGACGACTTCCATGTGTATAAAACACAGAAGGCTGAAAGGATTGCTGATATATCCTCAATACGTGTCTCTGTTTAATAGTTCAAGTCAGAAATGTCTCGTTAAAATGTCACCCATTCTTGAATTCAGCTGCTGATCATCAGCTGATGAGTGTATTCAGGCAAAAGACAATCCAATCAATTTCACAGTTAAGTATGTCTTTGAATTGAAACTAAGCAGGATATGGTGAGCAGGGTTCACATCATTCAGCCTTTTAATAAATATGAATATCTCTGCTTAATCACTTTATACATAATATATAGCAAAACGAATGGATTTTGAAACTGACTTTCTGTAAGGATGATTTTGGGTTGTAAAATAAAATGCTCACATTGCTCAAAATACTGTGTTTTTACCTTACTTTGGTCCTCCAAACAAGCTTTGTAACAGTTCCTTTGAGTACATTGCATAGTCTACATAACGGACTGCTTCTGAGCAGAAAACAGAAAGCCTTCCTTATCAGGTCGGGCAAGCGTGAGATGATGCAGGATCATCGAAGGTCTGCGTATTTCCAACGTTTATCCTGAATCTTGTCAGTCACATTTGTAAAAAAAGCTGACAAGGCTGTATATCGGCCTATTCCAAGAACTGTTCGAGTTGTCATTTTCGATAACCCCCTTGACGTTTTCAGGGTAAAACCATAAACATGGAGAAGACGGTAACAAGAGAATCGAACCTGGTCTTCATGTCGCTTAAGATACCGTGTTTGTGCCAACGCTGGACATTTACTGACAAAGTGATGAGCAGTCTCCTTACATTATATAATCTACATTTCATATTGACAATTTGATGTAAAATCACACATTTATGGTTTCGAGTGTGAAATTAATGGTTCTGAGAAGCAAAAAGACCAGCCGACTTCATCCAAGAGGAGGATCCTGCAGCGTTGCTCTTCTTCTGAAAACACTGCGCATGAACTCGGTGCAGAGTTCGATTAGAGGGTCCTCCTTTAAAAGATTGAGTCTATACCTATTTGATAGGGTTGACGGTCATTTTTTGTATCTTGGGGGATAGTTTTGAACCAACAATTGATCCCCTTCTGGCTCCTTTTTGCTCCATGTCTGTCTGGCTCCTTTCTTTTCCATGTAATTGATATAACAGGTGTTGTATGATGACACGAGATCTGTAAGACACACTGTAACTATTGGGTATGGAGCGGAAGTTTTTGGATGAGTCAAATCACGTTTCTTTGGAAGAAATATTATTCGACCTTTGCAGAACCAAAGAGGACAATCCCAGGAGAGAATTAAAACAGTGAAGTGATGGTGTTTGGACACATTACAGTTTCCAATACCGGTTTCAAATACCAGTCTTTTTTGTTTTTGAATTTGTTTTCTTATACCACTTTCCTTACCTTTCTGGCCAAATCTTTAACTTTTCCTTCAATGATTTAAGTATTTGGAACGTCTGTGAAACCTACGGTGTTCGAGCAGCACGCAACAGTTCATGTCATGCCACAAAACAGTCCGCATTAAGAGTGACAGAAGGAATTTCGTTGAATTTATCAGTTTGAGCATCAGGAACTGATTTCTTAAATTCTGTAGGGACTCTGCTTTTCAATCGGTAAATCACAGATTTGACGGTAAAAGCACATGAACAAAATATGCAATGGAACATCAAGAAAACTATTGGCAGAAGAATTATCGGAATCGTCGGATCATGTCCTCGTTGTAGACACGGTTTCTTGCATACAGTAAGGTACAGGGATAATTAATATCTTGTTCAGGGTATCGAACAATATCTGAATCGATATGTTTCAAATATCTGATTGGAAGGAAACAAAAGGCCCAATGTATCGACACACACGTCGTTCAATATATCTGAAACAGAGTCTGTGTTGTTCGATTGTACTATAAGAGATTAATCAGGACAGAACAGATAAAAAAGCTTACAAATGCTGAAATATCTTAAGGAAATAAGATCGGATGTAAATGAAATAAAAAAAGAACTAATTCTTAAGGTGAATGTAAGTGAAATATAAGCTTTTAAGACAAGATGGAAATACGAGAATCTATTACAGCTGAACATGAAAGGGACATTTCGTGTTCTTGAAAAAATGTGTTGGTAGCCATGCCTAATGCTCACAGTTTTAGCAAAGAACTTCCTTAATTATTGATATTTTCAAACGGACTCTTGCGTGATTAATGAACATGTGAAAGAGGATAAGGAGGTCTGTGATTCCAACAGAAGATTATCTCTTCTGAAGATCGAACTTTTTTAGCAATGACAGAAAGCCTGAGAAATAAACTACATGTGCTTGTACACGACAAGACGTAAATTATTATCACAGGCTGCAGTGTACCTGAAGGCAGATGTCTGACAGTGATGGAAGGGTTTTGCACGAACACGATACAAGGGTGTACCAAAAGTAAGACCTTTCCCCAATATCTGCTGGAGGCTGAATGTATTGAAGAAATCTGACTATATCATGAGCATGTGTGAATCATTATCTAACAGCGTAATGACCAGGTGTTAAGAAAGTTTCTTGCCCCTGGTGTAAATATAAAGAGCAGTAGGCTGCACCATCATATAGTGACAAGTTCCTAAAAGTCCTTGTCTTTCATGATGACACATTTTCCAACCTTCAGTGATACATGTGGTTGCCATTTTTTGTTTGCCGGACTTCATATTGTGGGGCATTTCAGTTGTTGGCCTGCCAGGAATGACAGGTTCTGATCGTCACTTAGGAGGAATTGCATAACAGTGGCATTTTGCATAGTCTTGTATAAGTCTCTAAGGTAAAAATTAATAGTTTAAATGATACTTTCTGAACAATAATAAATAACAGACTAAGGGTCCTTATCTAGGCTCGCCTCTTGAAGGATATAATTGCTATACATCCATGGGCTCAACATTCAGTACAGTCTTGAAGCAAGGCTAATTGTTGCATAGTGGTGACTAATGTACATGTCATCTCGTCCTAGATGTACATGCATGAATGTTTGAGTCAACTAAGGAACCTGTCCTGTATTTACAAGGAAGGAAAATATTCATGGACATCTTGTCTTGACACACATGAATAACGCACAGCGATCAAATACAGGAACAGGGTTGTATTCCAAAAAACATCCAAAACGATATGAATACAATGCTATAGGAAGGATGTCCGCCACTATGCCACCGTAATGAGGTGGTCAGAAGAGTTTAAGCATCACAAGGAGTGCCTTGAAGACGACCCACTTCCTTGTAAACTCGTTGCGTCAACAACACCAGAAATTATCCATGATGAGGTGACCGGCCGGAGAATACACGACCTAGATCAGTATTTTTAGTTCAGTAGGCACTTGCAAACAATACCCGAGAGGATCCGGGTTAGAATTGATCTTCAGTGACCCATGCCTATTGTAAGAGGCTATATAGCTACTGACGGGATATCGTGTGGTCAAGCTCGCTGACTTGGTTGACATGTGTCATCGTATCCCAATTGCGTAGATCGATGCTCAAGCTGTTCGTCACCGGATTGTCTGGTCAGGACTCTTAGTATTTACAGACCGCCGCCATATAGCTGGAGTATTGCTTTAAGGAGGCTTTACATTTGTGTATACTATGTGTTACGCTAATACGTAGTTATTGATGTGTGGGGCGGTGGGGTTGCCTTGTGGTTCTAGCGTTCGCTCGTCACGCCGAAGACCCTGGTTCGAATCTCCACATGGGTACAATGTGTGAAGTCCATTTCTTGTCCCCCGCCGTGATTTTGCTGGAATATTGCTAAAAGCGGCGTTAAACTAAACTCACTCACTTTATTTATGTGTGCCTCTTTATCATTAAAAATGCAATATTCAAATTAATTTGCGTAACTAAACGGGTTGATCGGACCCTGTTACAATATAATGAGAATTAATACAATAATTGATGTAAAGGTCATCTTTGAAAGTATGTTATTCAGCAATATATTTTTGTCACAATCTCAGGAAACCTACAACCGAGAGAACTAATTAAAAGAAATGTTCACCGCGTCTGAACGAGTATCCTGAAAGCCGATATCGACCATGTACGACACAATCCCATAATGCCAATAGGTAAAAAATGTTTAATCTCTAGAACATATACGAACAAATGTTTGCAAAAACGTCAGGATTTATTGGTAACGCTGGCATATAATTGAATATCATAATGAGTTTTGCTCGTAAATTATGAAGATACTTTCTAAAAACATTCCACATTTCTATAGTTCCCGAGGACTCCGTATGGTAACATGAAGAGATATCACAAAGGAAATGGTTTTAATTTAATGAGTGCTTATATATCCGTATACAATCGCTGTACAATAAAGAATGTGTTATTGGAGAACTTATGTAAAAGCTGAAACGCTTGAAACATTTAAACTGGATTTGCACTCTTTTCATTTTAGTGGCTCAAACGAAATTACAAATCTTTTGTCTTTTTTAGACAAGAACACTACATAAGGAATATTGCAGTTTCAACAAATCTAGTTCCAGGTATTTATTGTAAAACTCCTACACATAAAGAATTGTGTCGTGTATGGGAAGAAGGTTATGAAGAGTAAGTGAAGCGCATCGCCGCTTTGAAAATCGTTTTTGTTGAATCGCCCCATCTCAGCTTAATGTGGGAGGAAGAGTGGATGTTACACAGGTCCCCGACGTTTACCTGTGCTGACAAACCTGGGAACATTAATCGGGCAATACTTGACTCGAAAACATTAGGTTTCTGGCGTATCCAAGGGACGCAACTCTGCAGAGCGAATTGCCTAGCCTCAGACGAGATGGATACCCCTGTCTGAGTTTGTAAAGAAGATGAATAACATCTCTTGATGCCTTGTGTGAAATTGCTACATGACAATTATTTGCTTAGAATATGTTAAGCACATCCAACATGAAATAACTTTTATATGCTTCATGTATCTTCAGGTGTTAATGGAATTACCGAGCTTGTTGTTTTGTTATCGTGTAAATGCGTTGAAAAATATTGCGCTAGTGCGTTGTACGTGCTTATAAATAGAACAGCGTGTAATATTTCCAATAAATCTCAGCCTGAGCACACAACAGTCGAGTCTTACTGGTATGACATTTGATTATTTTTTTTAATTAGAAACCATACACCAACTCTGTGGATTTTAATAAAGCATTTGTGAACGAGTTACATTCTACAGGTTGTTTTTCAAGGCAATGCCAAATTTGTCCTATATAAATGAGCAGCGTCCTAGTTGGTATTTCAAATCTAACAAAATCATTGTCCTCCTGAGAGGGTCCGTAAGTCCCAACACATTTAAAGTAACTTTAAACTTGCCACTTTTTTAATCGTAGAATATGTGTGCTTTTACTTTATGGCTAGATTTGTCTTCCATCACCAATGGCTGAAGGGATGTGTAAATCCAGCTAGGGTCCATGCAGGTAGCAAAGGCACTGTAAGTCCCCATGGTCCCTAGTATGGTGATCTACCTTCGGTTGTTGATCTATAGCCCGTTTTTATTTTGTACTGTCTATAGTGATTTAATTTTACGATAGCGTACTAGTTTAAATTTATATGGCTGTGATACTCTAGTATTTTTACTGTCCTTCGATGACAGATTTTTACGTTATACATTCATTGATTTGAATATTGATATAAGCTGTTATCGTCACGATATGGCTGCAATATTGCCGATGTGACGTTAAATTTGAACTCACTCACTCACTCACTTCAAATCTAACATAAAATAAACATGGCGAAATAAAACAAAACGAATCAGAAATTTCTGGTATTATCCGTGATGGGCAACTGATGAAAAAGCGTAAACAGTTCCTTCTCACTGGTGCAAACTGAAACAAAGAGTGAAACATTTGAACTCACTTATATGTTCTTAAATACATTGTTTGACTTCAAATTCAGTGTATTTGTGTTCTATGTTGTTTTATGTTCTGTTATTATAGGCGACAGTGTATTCATATTTATTATCACTTATACAGTTGATGAAATCAACGTTCAAACAATATCAGTAACTATCGGGTGTGAGTCATACTCACGTAACGTCCCTTCAGATAGTGATATCTCATTACGCCTTCTGATCCACGATGACATCAACAATACACGCGGTGTTATATATAGATAGGGAGACGTAATAGGCAATCGCATTTCATTCACACATTAAGTGACAGACTAACGCTTAGTCTCTGAAAATATATGACTCTGAGAAAAACAAATACTTCATATTATATTGGAAAGCAGCCCCAGTGAGATGGACCAATCCTGTACCTGAGGAAATCTCAGGATTTCATTGAGAACGTTTGCATTATCTAGAAGCAACTAATATGGAACAGGGACTATGAAGACCGTTTGATAAAGTATCCCTGTACGAGCGAATTCTGCTTCTGGTAACGAGTGGTAAATACTTGTGACATCTGGTAAATCCACATGGCGTCTGGTAAATCCCAGTGACGACTGGTAAATCCTGGTGATGACTGGTAAATCCACATGGCGTCTGGTAAATCACAGTGACAACTGGTAAATCCAAGTAACGTTCGGTAAATCCTGGAGAAGGCTGGCGACGACTGGTAAATCTAAGTGACGTCTGGTAAATCCTGGTGAAGGCTGGTGACTACTGGATATCCCAGTGACGTCTGATAAATCCTGGTGCATTTGACGTCTGGTAAATCTAACTGACATCTGGTAAATCCTGGTAAAGGCTGGTGATGACTGGTAAATCCAAAAGACGTCTGGTAAATCCTGGTGACGGCAGTTGACGACTGATGAAGGCTAGTGACGTCTGTTCAACTGCTGGTGATGTTCAACTGAAACCATGTTTGACAAATTTGTCACAGTTGTCTCGTGACGACTGTTTGTGAGAATAGGAATCTTTCTACATCTGATCAGTATTGTGTTGCCAATATCATGAACAACGTGTAACAGTTTCATGAAGGATCTGAAACCAGTCTCCGCGACGTGTACTGCGTGAATAGTGGCTTTTATCACCATGGAAACACATGCCAGTTGTAAAACAGTCTTCTTGAGTCATGATAATGAGTCTCCAAGAGATCGTACTTTGGCAATTGAAGTAAGAAACTCACTCGAAAACGAGAAACTTCAGTACTCACTCCAGATGACGGACATAAACACTGACGGAATTGGAGGTGCATGTGACTTTTCACAAAGACAGAAACTCATTGCAGAGGCTGACTGGAACCTAATTCTCTATACAGAAGACTACAAAGCTCATATGCATCATGAACGTGCTATGATATTCGATATTGCTAAACGGAAGGATGAAGAAAATGTCATTTTTCTGTTACCGAGAGACGGTCTTTCTTGCGGTCAACTTTACACATGGATATCAATGAACAACTGCAGCTGGGTACAAGACGTTTTGTCAGTAGTCTTCAGTAAGCCTAAGAAGTTAGGCAGTCCCGTATGTGACAACATATCACACGTAGATTTTCAATCGGCATTTCCAAACAGACGAGGCTCCAATTCTGACCCCCCACCATATACATGTGAACTAAATGAAATGTCACAATTCTCAACGCAGAAAGTTATATTGAATATAATGCGCAACAACCTTGTTAGAAGGAACGATCTCTTAAACAAAGAACATCCCGAGAGTCTCGGTCGAAAAGGTAAAACCAGAGACCAGAGCATATTGAAAATATGCGTGCGTGTTTCTTTAAAACTATTGTTCTTTGTTCATCACTACACAACGATGTACATGTATGGAAGTCAATCCTCTTAGATCCTATAAATGATGAACGAAAGTGCAGTGTTCTGAATATGACTGAAGTTTTTATAGTATCGCAATACTTTTCAGTGTACACTACTCCCACGGGAAAGGTACATGTACACCAACTGCATAATGTGTCGTTTCCAACTTTGAAATGTTAATGGTCCTCGTGATTGTTCTTTAAATTTGGAAAGTTTACTTTTTATATACAATTGGTATTATGTCTGTTCATATAAACAGTTCATAATTGTTTGATTTCCATGTCATAACTGCTAAAGCGTCTTGTTGTTTCCATTTGAGGAATATATTGCGCAGCAACAAAACTGTCCATGTGGAGTTCTTATACTCATGCCAATAATGGTTGTTACCCGCTTCAAGTTTTTTTATTGGCGAGGGGTGTGGGGTGGGGGGGGGGAGATGACAAACATTATTGTCATGAGTATATTTGCTTACAAAAGAGGTGAGTTAGCCCTCAGTTCCCCACAAGGGTGCCACTGGACCTGAACTTGTACTGCGATGTTGATGTCTTTGCTTTGGGAAATGTTATAAGTTTCAATAACTAGAGAATTTCACCCGAGTGTGTTTTGATATCAAATATATCACCACGAGTTGATAAAGTCACAAATATCCGAGGTTTGCCGAGGATATTTTTAGTTTTATCATCGAGTGTTGATATATTTGATATCAGAAGATACGAGGGTGAGATTCGATATTTATCATCAATAATCACTCTTCATGTTTTCAATGAAAAGTACATTTCTGAACACGGTACTGCCATTAGATCTGCAGTGCTGCGATGTCATAGCATCGTGACGTCATCAGGTTTTTCACGTCATAGCATTGAGAAACATGTAAATGATGATGTCAGGGCATTGCACAGAATCTACTGTCAAAACGATATCTCATGGGAGATATCGTTTGATCTCACACAAGCAATATATCCTGTGGAACACAGTTTTGGATAATAAGTACACCTGCACACAAGCCGCGTTTCATCCACGAGTGAGACGTTCCTCACGTGTAGGTGGAGTTGATTCAGTATCAGGACAGGATCAAGTGATGTTTTAGCTTGACCCTTAACCTGTAACAATTGATCTGATGATATCACACACCATCACACCTGTGCTACATTACTGCACATTGAATGACTCAAACCAGGTTCCCTTGGAACAGTGTTTATCGTCCGTGGAGGCCGTGCTAATTTACTGTTGTCAGAGGGGTACACAAAATACTTGGTCTAGACAGCCAGTTGTCATATTTCTAGGCTTCTAGTCTGCCTAAGGGACCCTCCTCTGCACAGTGAAAAGTAAAGTATTATTATTTTATTTTATTTTTTGGAGGGGTAGGGGGGGTGGTTAATTTATATTTTATTTCTGAATCCCTGTTACAGTCACGACTAAGCAGTCACGGAACCGCTCAGTCAAAAGATATGCAGCAATCTCATGGGATACAGGTGTAGTTTTTTTACGAAACATAACAAACCATTTCTTGCCGTCGTCGGTTCCCACTTACAGATGAAATTCGTCCCACTTGAGTTCCATACTTTACTAACAGGACTGAGGACATGAAAAAGCCCCGTCCCAATAATCTAGAAAAATACTGTGATGTCCTACGTTTGTAATGTAAAGAGCTACAACACCTGACATAGATTAACCCATCAGGAACTACGTGAAATGTCGGTATGGAAGAACCCATGTGAATGTGCATTATTTGGGGATGTGTTCCATGTTGCTGGGACCCGCAGCTCACTGCTGCCGTTGACATATGACAGATACTTTCAGTTAAGGTCGTATAATGAGAGCAGGTGACATCCACATCTGTCATATTGTCGGATTTGCCCTTTAGTTAACCAGCACAGTGAGTGTAGTATGGATTCAGGAAGTCGACAACAACGGAGATATTCAGTTTTGGTAATCAGGACTAGTGGCAGCAAATCACGGGGGTGGTGGGTGAAACTTCCACCTTCTTGAGACACAATGCCATTTAGAGATGCTCAAATGTAATACGTTATATTTGGGATGAGACTTTCTCAGTAAACTGCAGATTGCAATATTTTTGTTCCGAAGCTTGGAAACCGCGATGGCTGAGTGGGTTAGATGGCTGACTTTGTGTGCTGGCGATTAGGTGCCTGACTCTGAGGGTGTGGGTTCGAATCCTGGATTGGACTCAACACAACAAACGTACTATAATCTGTATTTAACTGAGTAAATGTAATTCCAAATATAACATCCTGTCTTATTGACCTGAAATACTATTGTTTTTGCTTGAAATAGAATGAGGGGACTCTGGTGGCTAAGTCGTCGCTAAGGCTCCTAAGTAAATAATTAGGGTTAACCGAGTTTCGACATAACCGAAAGAGAATGAATAAAGAAGATATATATAGGACCAAGCTTTACCTTCGACACAACCGTAGGTTCAACACATAAACGTTCGACAAAACAGTGTTTGACTGCAATCCGAAGTTACGTTTCGAATCGACTACAACCCTTCTGGTAAATGACAATATGATCTATACGTTCTGGGTACATCAGCAAGACGTCATTATTTCCCAATGTTTATGAATATTTTACTTTGAAATACATCCGTTTTTCATATTTGCAACTGAAACATTAACTAAGCTTCAAAAGAGGTTATTTGAATTTCCGTCTCAGGCAAATGTCACAGACACAAGATACCAAACCTTTACCTTTCCAATTAATCCTTCATGACAGCCATTCCAGACAGAACGCTGTACTTGGTTGCCCACAACGTACAGAGATTCTCATTTGTCTGGCCTTTTTAGAAAGGTCATTTTGACTGTAATATATCCTGCTAAGAACGTCATCTTTCACAAAAACAAATGTTTTATTCTATTTATTTTCATGGTCCGATCCTCTGTAAACTAGCTTGGCCATGACATATCGATACCGGTGTCATAACTGGATGCGTGTATACGATTTGCCAGTACACATGATTGTATACCCGCTTGGGCTTGATTTATTGCAAATTATGTGTCTATTATGCACTGTGGTGATCAATGTTATATGTATGTTGTCTGTGCACAGCTCAAGGAAACAGGATCCTGATTTTGATAGCTTTCAATCCATGGTCGTTTTTCCGTGTTTTCAGACACAGAATTGTCAGGCCCAGACTTGTTACTAGTCCATCAATACACGTATTGGTGTAGTATGCTCGTACTGTACGTACACGATGCTTTAATTGTGCCTGGGAACTGACAGTTGGTAGAAACACCAATGTGTGTTAACTAAGTTCTGTTTCCTCATCGGGTATAGAATCATCATGCATTTTAGGTATGTATTAATTTAAATGTCAGGGATATTTTGTAACTCTATATTGTCTGTATTTTGGGCCAAAGGCCTTATACTGAATAAATCTGTCTGTCTGTCTGTCTAAATGTCAGTGTCACTGGGAATATTGATCATTCACAAATTAATTAAATTTTATCTATGCCTGGTTACGGTGCCAGGTTTGGTCGAGCTAGGTTCAGGACTTCGTCATGCAGGGTTACTGGCCTAGTCGAGTAACGTGCCACGATTCGCTATACAGGGTTGTATCCTTTAGTTTCGCCACATGCTATGATCGTGGGTTTGAATGCGAGTTTCTTCCTGACTGAAGTTGCGGGGTAGCCTAGTGGTTAAAGCGTTCGCTCGTAACGCCGAAGGCCCGGGTTCGATTCTCAACATGGGTACAATGTGTGAAGCCCATTTCTGGTGTGATATTGCTGGAATATTGCTACACTCACTCACTCTTAATGCTTATGTTTCTAGGTTTGTAAGGATCTCTGCTGTGTTTGTGATTTTCACAAAATGTGTGATATTCTTCTATAGCCTGCATCATTTTGGGATTGTCTCCCTTTTCATTCCGGTGATATATCTGAAATACTGCTCAAGGCTTCATTTTCACTTTTATATGAAGAAAGATAAACCATCGCTTTCACTCTCCCATGATGAATTATAAAACTTCACTTTCAGAGGTTGGATGATAAATTATCACTCAAGTTCAGAGAATGGTTGAATGATAAAACATCGCTTCCACTTTCAGAAAATGAATGATAAACATCGCTTCCACTTTCAGTGAGAGAATGATAAAACATCAGATAGTGAATGATAAACATCGCTTCCACTTTCAGATGGTGAATGATAAAAATCGCTTCCACTTTCATCGCTTCCACTTTCAGATGGTGAATGATAAAACATCGCTTCCACTTTTCCACTTCCACTTTTCAGATGGTGAATGATAAAACATCGCTTCCACTTTCAGATGGTGAATGATAAAACATCGCTTCCACTTTCAGATGGTGAATGATAAAACATCGCTTCCACTTTCAGATGGTGAATGATAAACACTTTCAGATGGTGAATGATAAAACATCGCTTCCACTTTCAGATGGTGAATGATAAAAACATCGCTTCCACTTTCATTCAGATGGTGAATGATAAAACATCGCTTCCACTTTCAGATGGTGGATGATAAAACATCGCTTCCACTTTCAGAAATGATAAAACATCGCTTCCACTTTCAGATGTGTGAATGATAAAACATCGCTTCCACTTTCAGAATGCTGAATGATAAAACATCGCTTCCACTTTCAGACTTTCAGATGGTGAATGATAAAACATCGCTTCCACTTTCACATGCTGAATGATAAACATCGCTTCCACTTTCAGATGGTGAATGATAAAACATCGCTTCCACTTTCAGATGGTGAATGATAAAACATCGCTTCCACTTTCAGATCGCTTCCACTTTCAGATGGTGAATGATAAAACATCGCTTCCACTTTCAGATGGTGAATGATAAAACATCGCTTCCACTTTCAGATGGTGAATGATAAAACATCGCTTCCACTTTCAGATGGTGAATTCATCGCTTCCACTTTCAGATGGTGAATGATAAAACATCGCTTCCACCTTCAGATGGTGAATGATAAAACATCGCTTCCACTTTCAGATGCTGAATGATAAAACATCGCTTCCACTTTCAGATGGTGAATGATGATAAACATCGCTTCCACTTTCAGATGGTGAATGATAAAACATCGCTTCCACTTTCAGATGGTGAATGATAAAACATCGCTTCCACTTTCAGATGCTGAATGATAAACATCGCTTCCACTTTCAGATAGTGAATGATAAAACATCGCTTCCACTTTCAGATGGTGAATGATAAAACATCGCTTCCACTTTCAGATGCTGAATGATAAAACATCGCTTCATCGCTTCCACTTTCAGATGCTGAATGATAAACCATCGCTTCCACTTTCACATGCTGAATGATAAAACATCGCTTCCACTTTCAGAGGGTGAATGATAAAACACGTCACGTTTAGATGGTGAATGATAGAACCTCGCTTTCACTTCCAAAGGGTGAATGGTAAAACTTCACTTACTGACTGTGAAAGATGGTACATCGCTTCCAGATAGGGAATGATAAGACATTACTTTAAGATGATGAATGATTGCAGATCACGTTCAGATTGTTAATTATTAAACGTCACTTTCACGTTCAGATGGGAAATGATAAAGCATGACCTCATATGCAAATGTGAATGATAAAACTGTTACTGCACTTCTTTCGGGTGGAGAATAATTAGAATGCATCTGATCATATTTCCACATGTTTATATAGAATGTTAAAGGAACAGCCCACTGTGTTACTTGTCTAATAAACCCCAACGCTTGAAAGCAATCACACTCACGCTGCTGCTTCTTCATAAAAGTACAATTCTGTTAATAGTCAATAAATCAGCATATATGGGCGCCCTTCGTGACAAAAGATATTTTGACTTAGGTCAACATGTAACAGTTATTATTTCAAGCTTATTTCTTGACTGATGAAGACGAGACAACCACGGAGTCATTAATCATCGCAGAAACTAATATATTGCAATATTTACTCCACAACTCATTGGGAACTAATTGAACAATGGCGTCAAATGTGATCGATCAAGCATCCGCTAGTTAACGCGTTCCTCTTGCTCCATCATGGCTGCCATTTGACCCTGAATTGACACGACCGGAACCAATTGCCGCATTTATCTCGCAGCAAATCATAACGCAGAATTTTAGTGGCCGATTACGTGTGATTTACGGAAGTTGGGAATTCTTACGATATAAAACGGCTGATTCGGCAGACAAAATTACAATTTACTGCCCTACATGTCCTGATCCCAGGCAATATACTTCATTACCGATATTCCACTTTATTGGAATTTCTTTTTTCAGGAAACATGACTGGGCGATTACGTTGGAAATAGTGTGTATTAACTTGGCCGCTTGCAGAACCCAAAGTAAATTGTCATTCCTGTAGGATATAACAATGTTTAAAGAGTTGAATGCGGGGCACTGACAGTTGTCCTTGGAATCTTCCAGCAACTCTGATTTACAATCAGTCACAAGGAACCGTTGATTTTATGGGTAACATATATTACTTTTATTTGATTTTTATGCAGCCGAATGCTAATATCTTCATTATTCTTTTCATTGTTTATTGCCCCCAGGAAGACAAGCACGATATAATTCAATAAATCACAAATGGGAAGACATTAGAATCGGTTCGTTAAATAACGCTACCAGGCGGAATGACCTAGGTTGAGTACATGTGTACGAAAAAATATGAATGTTATTTGACAGAGATGTCTTTGCTGGAAGGAGGGTGGGGTAAGGTACGATTTAATATTAGATAAGATATGTGGAGGTTTCTTTTTTCAGAATTAAAGTCAAGGAATATTGTCACGATATCACTGACATTTTCGAAGTTGTACTTCTTGTAAGTGAAATAATGAGCCTTGAACTTCATTATTTACACAAATGACAGCCAAGGGGACTACGTCGTCTCATTGCGTCTTTAAAACCCACAACGATCTGAGATTCGGTCTTATTACGATCCATGAAAGCCAGCCTTTGGTGTCTTCAATTTTTGGTGCAATAGAGAATGTTCTTTCTAAGAAGATGTCATACGAATCTTGTTGAAAAGGTTACAGCTTTCAGGGCCTCTGCAAAGCAATCGGAACGTTTTATGGTATACAGGTAGACCTTTCCCATTATGATGCATCAGTGACACAGTGATGACAGATGCAGTTTCCTAGTTTTACTTGACCCATATGTTCTTTTGTTTTTCAGGTAAACAGTTGAGTTTCCTTTGCATGAGTTCGTGATAGGTGACACAGGATACGGACATCTTTAGGCCAACACCTGCTGATACACAGTTTATGAAATATCAAAATAGATAATCCTACTCTGTGGTAAAATTGTTGCGACCCCATAAAGACAATTCACACTCGGTGCTTCACACTCCTCAGTGGCAAATCTCTCTCTCTCTCTCTCTCTCTCTCTCTCTCTCTCTAGGTAAAATCTCTCGACCCCATCTCTCTCTCTTTATATCTCCCTCTCTCTCTCTCTCTCTCTCTCTCTCTCTCTCTCTCTCTCTCTCTCTCTCTCTCTCTCTCTCTCTCTCTCTCTCTCTCTCCTCTCTCTCTCTCCTCTCTCTCTCTCTCCACTCTCTCCATCTCTCTCCATCTCTCTCCTCTCTCTCTCCTCTCTCTCTCTCTCCATCTCTCTCTCTCTCTCTCTCTCTCTCTCTCTCTCTCTCTCTCTCTCTCTCTCTCTCTCTCTCTCTCTCTCTCTCTCTCTCTCTCTCTCTGCATAAAGATAAGTCGTAATACTAACACCCATAAATCGACGTCGACGCCATAACGCTGTCGTGGCTGCGGCTCACGTTAGGGGAACGACCGTCCAAGTCACCTACGTAGCTACAAACTAATCTTAAACTACATCGCCTCTATTGACAACGTCGTGTATGCATCAGATGTAACAGATAATGCAGCTATTACGGAAGATGCCACAAGGCATGGGCACTTCAGTGACAGGTCTTGGCACCGATTACAATGCCACAACACATCGATAATATCCCTCGCTTGTCAAGGCCAACGTTATTATAGGGCTTGAGATAAGACATTTGTGTAATCAGTTAGAAAAAGAACCACATCATTGGTCTGCATGGTAGGTCATTAACTCTGACAGACAGCTGCACCCTGAGGCAGTGGTGATTTAACGGTAGCTTTCTGTCCTCAGTTCCAGAGTGGGTATGTCACGCCATACATGTGTCTGAAAATGATAACTTACTCAGAAACAAGAATGATTGTTCCAGAAGTAATTTTGACAAGTTTATTACTGTTGGCGTGTTTGGGTTTGCTTGGTGAAAAGTGAGAAGATGTCAAGGATTACATGAAAATGTTAAGAGAATTATTTTATTTTGTAATGTAGAACCCTGTCCTAAATTGCAACTTGTGATACAATACGTCTATATATTTTTTCATTGGTGTCTTCTTTTCTTCGGTGCAGTTAGGTATGTTTGTCCCACTTTCAACTCGCTATCTTTTTAACAATGATTCTTCAAACTACTCCAATTCTTGATGTTCTTATTCTTTGATTTCAAGTCAGAGTAAAATACGTGCTATTATAGCCAAAAGCAATATAATAGAGTGCAAAATAGCGAGCACCATTGAAGATTTATGAGTTCTCACAGTCTTGTGTGAGTTATAAAATTTTACATGCAACAGTTTGTCAGTTCATTATTCACCATTTTAGCATCTTCAAGTTTACATGCTTTAATGAAACATATAGCCCCGTAAAACTGTTCAATGTTCACATAGAAAATATTTTCTTAAATGGAACTTCGAGTGTTTGCAAGCAGCTGCAGTGCACATTTAGTATTTTTTATTTATTGCTAGCCAATGGTGAAAGTTTATTTCTGACAGCGAAACTGTAAACGTTTACAAAACGCTCGTTTTGTCCGCAATAAAGCTGGATATGGTGCAATAACAGTTCGTGAGTGAGTTTAGTTTTACGCCACGCTCAGTAATATTCCAGTTATATGGCAGCGGTCTGTAAATAATCGAGTCTGGTCCAGACAATCCAGTGATCAACAGTATGAGCACGATCTACGCAATTGGGACACGATGACATGTGTCAACCAAGTCAGAGAGCCTGACCACGCTATCCCGTTAGTCGCCTCCTACGACAGGCATAGGTTACTGAAGGTCAATTCTAACCCGGATCTTCACGGGTAATAACAGTTTGTGAAATTTTTACCCCATCAATTGAAGTGAACCTCTTTGTTAGATCCGACTGTAATGTCTTTGTTGCTTGAAACCATAGTGTAGCAAACGTCAGCACAATTGTGAGTTGGTCTTGAGAATTTCGTCCTTTACACTACTCTTCAACATACGCCGTCCACAGGGGCCGGGAATGTTTCTTTTGAGTAATTATGTACAGGAACGAACACCAGGGCCTCGTTTCCTCAAAGCGATCGTAGCGCTACGACATTTGTAAGTCTATGTTAAAGTATGGGAGTTACGATCATCTTAGCGCTACGATCGCTTTGAGGAACGGGGCCCTGGTCCAGAATGAAAATAAGACGACTGACATCCTTATTGTAATAAAACTTACGGTAGCGCCAAGATTGGATAACGGACCTTTGGCCCACTTCATAAAGCGACCTTGGCGCTACGACTGTAACAGCCATGAATGTGTGCTAATGTAGTAACATGTGCTTCTGTAGTAACGTAGTAACGACTACGGCTTGTATGTGAGGTCTGTTTATTTAGTACTGGTGACCAACTGACACCCAGCAACAATGAATGAACTAATAAGCATACGGTTTTACATAATCCGAAAAATAAAGGAAACGAATTGAATCATCATTTTTTACTGATAACGATAGTGGTGATATAATAATAGCTAGGCATATCGTCTTAGCTGTTACATTGTTGTTGAACGCCGAACTCAGCAATATCTCAACTATATGGTGGGTAACGTAAATGTGGCACAACAAACATGATATTATATTCAATTCTTCAAGTAATCAGAATCATATAATTGTGATACAAAGAATATCTATGTATTTGTTTGTGTGCTTGTCCATATGAATATATGTACTCTGTGCGTCCCAATGGGATGTTCTGGCGCCGATTTCTCGAAGCAAACTTGAGTTTTTACTCAAAATTCAAACTGAGTTTGACAATTTGAAACAGCTGAATTTTTAACTCAACTGCATTTTTAAAATACAAAAGCCCAAACAACTTAAATATGCTATCCACCAAACTCAAATTGTCTACTATGTTTGAGTTTAATATCGATTTCAGTTCATTCTGGGAATTCCTGCGTTTTCTCAAATTTGAGTAATAATTCTAACTTAAGTCAAGACTCAGACTTAAGTTTGTTTCGAGAAATATTTACCTTATTACCTGGTCGATAACATGTTCATGATACATAACATGCCATGATAACATTTCTATTTATACCTCTAAACATTAGATCTAAACCATTATCAAGTCATTAATACACAATACAGATAACTGCAATACCAGTGAAACCACACATGCAATCAAACATGGTGTATCTAGAAGTCTTACACTCATCACATACATTCGTCAAAGAGAGAGAGAGAGAGAGAGAGCAAGAGAGATGGAGAGAGAAATGGAGATGATGATGATGATGATGATGATGATGATGGTGGTGGTGGTGGTGGTGGTGGTGATGATGATGATGATGATGATGATGATGATGATGATGATGATGGTGGTGGTGGTGGTGGTGGTGGTGGTGGTGATGATGATGATGATGATGATGATGATGATGATGATGATGATGATGATGATGATGATGAGAGAGAGGAGATGGTGTTCAAGTAGTACACCAATTCAAAACTAGCAAATCATTTAGAAGGAGCAACCATACACTCTCCGAAACGTTGTGCTATTCACATTAAAGAAGTTGACATCCATAAATCTTGCTTTTCTTATAAATTCCACTTCTAAATGCCCTTCAAAGATTTAGCAAATAATTAATATGGCCAGGTTTCTACTTTGATTGTGTTACTTACCTTACAACTGCTCAAATATCCTATGCTGCCTGAAATGAGAGATTTGATTATTGGAGATACATCAATAGAGATGACTGCTTTATAAATTTTAATTACACTCTATGTACAGATGACCGTAAGATAATGTGACAGTACGGAGATTGCCATCGTCTTGGGGCCAAGATCACATTTACAAGTGGACATTTTGGTCGCGTTCGAAGGGACATTCTTGAAAAGCATTTTTATACACTACACGCCAAATGAAACGTTACCCTCCTAACTTTATGAATTACTTAAACAGTATCAAAGATATGTTAGCAACTATTAGTTTACAAGAAAGCTTAACAACACAGCTTTATGCAAATCACGAAACAAATTTCTCAGATGTATACATATTTAGGTGAAATGCATCTTTTTCAGAAGAGCTAAATTGTCCAATTTTCGGCCTTGCCGAAATAAACCAATAACAGTGATTTAAATGTCCAAGAGAAAGGTTGAAATAAAATTCTGCTTTGAGACAAAGATAAACCATTTCAAGTCACCATTGTTCAACTATTAAAACAGGAAACAACTTGTAAAAGAATCATTCCTATGATTTCAGTCTTTCAAAACATTTTGTGATGATTTGTATTAGTGAAAACAAGTAAAACGTCTCTTTGATATTGTGAAAAGGTGTTTAGGAACACCTGCAATGATCTTTGTTAACATTTTTGCTTGCAAAGTAACATTTTTCCATTTTCTGTTTACACATAGCAATATCAATCGCCTAAATGTAGCAATATTCAAGCAGTATTTGCAATCATTTTAAGTGTAGAATGATGTTATACGGTATAAAGAGAGCCTCGAATGCATGATATGATACACAAGTACGAGAAATACCCCACGATGACCAGCTGAAGAGAGAGAAAGCCATTGGGATGGTGCAGATGTGGTCGACATGCAATGCTGTTGCCAACGCCCTCGGATGCCACCGTATCACGGTTATAAGACTTATTCAACGCTACAGATAGACTGGGGTCACCGTAGACAGACCAAAAAGTGGACGTCCACGCATCACAACGCCAGCTGAAAATAGGTACCTCCGGCATTAAGGAAGGGGGGTAACGTTCATTTTGGCGTTTAGCGTATATTACCGCGAATACCTGCAAACTGACCATTTACATTAAGAGATGAATTTCATTCGAATATGATAAATCAGGTGGTCCGAAACTATTCAGATACATTATGAACATTATTATGAAAACGATGTCTGATATGTGCAAAATGAACATACTCAAGCAAAGCGTGCTTAAACGTAATCTGACTACTGCAAGGGATGCACAACCGTGGACATTCTCTTTTCAATAAGAATGAATTACATGTAGTTCAATAAATATGTCACATACGGTAACGCCGCAAGACGACTTCTTCATGACTAGTCTAGCATGGTGATTACCTTCAGTTGCTGACGATCTGTAGCCCGTATATATATTGCATTGTTGTGAGAAGTTGTTTAATTTCAAAGTTACATGCTAGTTTTAAATTTCAATCTGTGATAACCTAGTTGTTTTACTCTCCTTTGTCGACAGATTTTATATTATATACTCATGGAAACGAATAAGGGAACACATGAAAGTACATGTTCGTTTATTCTTTTTCCCAGGTTTCTTCACAAGGTATGTATTACACTGTGGGGGAAATTCTGGAAATAAATAAAGGAACACTTGTACTTTCATGTACTCGTTTCTATGAGCATATCTATTCATTATGAATGAATGGCTTGTATTAGTAACGATGTGGCTGAAATATTGCCGATCTGACTATAAAGCTAAACACACTTATTCCCTCTTCATGACAAGACAATCCAGAACATTCAGTACAATGTCTTAGTTTAGGTTTAATGACATGAAGTGTAATGGCACCTATTAATTCCAATCATACTGCCATTCATCATTGACAGGGGCGGTGGGGTAGCCTAGTGGTTAAAACGTTGACTCGTCACGCCAAAGACCCGGGTTCGATTCCCCACATGGGTACATTGTGTGAAGCCCATTTCTGGTGTCCCCCCGCCGTGATGTTGCTGGAATATTGCTAAAAGCGGCGTAAAACCGAACTCAGTCAGTCGTCATTGACATATTGTCTACAAGGATTGGATCATACTGTTTGTTATTGACTTTTCAAGTCCAGTTTTAGCTGTAGAATTTGTTTTACATTTGTATCTGATGCCAATATGACTGACTAACTATCAAGATACGATATCCATTCCAGCGGCAGACAATTTTTAAGATTTAGACATTATTAAAGTCACAGATCACTGAAGCTTTCAGCGTGAAATGAAGCTCACAACGTTTCAGGGTATTGTCTGTATACATGACCAACTGTTTGAAAAATAGGAATAAACTGCTTTGGTGAAATTATTTCAATATATCACAATACGAGGAAAAGAGCGTGCGATTGAACAGGATAATAAAGCGTCCATCAGTTATGCTAACCAAAACAGTGCTCCTGTCAGAAACAGCCACAGTTGATACTTTATCACCATCGTTTGATCCATCTGTATAGACACGTCTATTAGAGGGATTGCTGTCTTTATGTTCTGAAAATTCTTGTATATACAATAGCGTTTTCCTGACAACCTTCTTAAGCTTTGTCAGTTGAGCTTTGTCGGACTGTATGTTGTATGCAGTATGCAGTAGCGGTTTTTCTGATAGGATCTGGCAATATCAGAAGGGTTCAAAGTTGAATCATTGATATGCGATTGTGCGCGCATACCAAGCGATGGAATCGATTTTGCTTGAAACTTTGTTATCAGACTAACACTGATAAGCTGGGTAAAAATACGGTCTAAAGGTGAGGTATATGTATTTCAGCGAAGCTCGGAAATATATGGGACTGAACGTTAACGTCTTAGCTTTAGACACGGTTAATATGATTCATATTCACATGCATGTTCTGGTATGTTGATTCTGAATTGTATCCAGCCCTCTGTTATACAATTTGCAAGCTGACCCATAAATGAAACATCCCTGGTAAGGCCTCGATCCGATCAATGATCTATAGAGATGAAGACGTGTTTCTGGATTTCCACCCTACTTAGTATTTGAAACAAACTTTCTTTATCCTTTGAATACACTTTCAAGGATAATATGAATAATATATCCTTTCAAAGCAAATGGTGTTCTTTAAGAACTTTAATTGGAGTTTATTTTAAAGGCAACTCTGCATTGATATGCAAATTTTTCGTTTTATTACAAACCTGGATGCAACATGTTATTTGTTTGCAAAACTTGAAGCCCTTACAAGTTGCCCACTTTTATAAGTTATCATGACACAGCTATAATTATATTTCAAATGCATCCATTGTAGAACCACAACATAAGCTCATACAATCTCCGTTTCAAGAATCATCGACGTTACGACTTTAAAACTTCAACTATACTATTGATTTTAATACTAAAAGAGTGGCAGATAAATACTTCCCTTGGGGAACTCCCATTTCCTGTTCAGACGTCGGAGAGCGTATCACACTCCAACTCTAAATTGTCTTCCTTCTACAAAAACCCGTGCAATAAATTGAGTCATGCGATCACGAAGGCCTATCGCGAGCAAGTCTAAACTTGAAAATACCTTATTTCCAAGTGATATCGCATGTGTATTCTTGATCAAAGAAGAAGAAGCTACATGCTGTTTTTTATGAAAACCCTTACTGATAAATTACTAAAGTTTGACAATAGGGTCAGTGGTACTCTGACGTTTAAAACCACACGGAATATTAATGATACATTCCAGATACCGGACAAGATGACTGTTTGCCATAGGTTCCATGGTCTTATAGGCAGCGAGTTAAAAAGGCAATATGGCGGTTATTGGTAGGATCAGTGTGCTCTATACCTGATTTGGGCAGAGGAAGAACACTAGTTGCTTATTCTCAGCAAAAGAGGAGAATTCTCTGGAGGTTTCAGATATAACTAAATATAATCAACAAAACAAGGATATATTTTCCAGCAAATGCTGTTTCATTCATCATGTTAAGAGCTTCTTATAGTGGTTTGTTATAGTCTTATCTGTAAAACCGGAGGCAAATATATTATTTTCGCATTACTGTTTGCAGTATCCTATCCCATTTAAAATAGCCGGTTACTTAAAGGCGACTTCAAATTCTTTGAACGTCTCTTTTTGTTTTGGAAGCTCAATTCAATGTCCTTTGAAATTGCACAAATATTCAACATTCGAAGCTCATGAAGCATGAATTAATATGAAGAGTATCGTTTTTGAAAGTCAGAAACGAACCATGTCTATTGCATTGACAGCTTAATAACATTGGATGTAAACTATAACATATGTTATATTTGGGATTACACTTTCTTTATAAGGAACAAATTCTAGTACTTTTGTTGGGTTGAGTCCCATGCCGGATTCGAAACCACACCCTCAGAGTCAGGCACCTAATCGCCAGCACACAAAGACAGCCGACTAAACAGCTTAGCCAACCCGCTAGTGAAAGTCGCGCTGGCTGAGCGGGTTAGGCGGCTGACTTTGTGTTACATTTGACCACTTTCTAAATGGTTTTGTGTAATCAAATTATGCACATTGACACACGAACACTGGTTTTGCAGTATTGGTGCTTTCGGAATTTGTCTCTAAATATCATTATTTCCGCTATTATAATTCAATAAATTCATAATTTGAAGTTTGAGGGATTTCCGGCGATTTGATTCACATACTTGCTGATTATATGACCCGTTCACTTCACCTTTTGACCTTTACGCGGTTTTTGACAGGAACTACTTTTCATGGGGAATCCCCGACTGGATCGGCAAAGTTGGAGAATAATTTATAATTTTGTGTCTAAAGTAATGTTTCATTCAAACGATTATTTACACATTGACACAACATAACATAACAACACGGAGAAATTATATGAATATGAAAATACCTCCTCGGGCCTTTGCAAGTCACCCTGCTGATGAAACTGATAACTCCACCAACTTCCCCAGTTCCCTCCCAGTCCCAGTTCCCGCAAAATAGGGGTATAAGGTGGCCACACGAGAGATGTTCAACAAGTGTGAATCATTATTTATGTCGACTTAATATAATAAACTGTCGTGAATATATAGTAGAATTGGAATATGTATATTGAAATATTTATGGAGTTGGATCTACTTTGTTTTGAGTAAGTGTGACGAGTATACCGGCGATTAGGTCAATGCGTTCCAGTGTGTGTGTGTGTGTCTCTGTGTGTGTGTGTGTGTGTGTGTGTGTTGTTGGGAGGGGGGGGGGGACGTGGTGCTTAGCCTAGTGGTTAAAGCACTGGCTCGTCATGCTGAAGACCCGGGTTCGATTCTTCACATGGGTAGACTGTGTGAAGCCCATTTCTGATGTCCCCCGCCGTGATGTTGCTGGATTATTGCTAAAAGCAGCGTAAAACCAAACTCACTCACTCACTCACTCACTTGTTCACTCAGTGTTTACCGTTAACGTAAATCATCTACAATGTGCGCCATAGTTAAATTAGCATCCCTTGAACTTCAAAATACTCATGAAAACGAAATCCTCATTGTAATTTTCTGTGCAAAATTGTCTCCCTTATTTGTGCCAGGATCTAATGATTGTTTGAATCCTGGATTTGCCATGATTATGATACTTGGGTTGTTGAGCATCATGTAGTTCTCATCGAGGTGGTAAACGTCTAAGATTTCTCTTTTCTCTCCCATAAGGTGAAATATCAGTGTCATACTGCTCAATCCATGAAACCAAAATACAGCAGAAATGAAGAATATTGCAGAATCTCTCATGGAATAAACCTGATCAACACACGCAATCCAAATGAACATAAACTAACTCAAATAAAAAGAAGTCTGGAAATCCCATTCACTTCATTGGTCACGAGAGAAGGTAATAGATAAACTTTAAAAAAGAAATATATTTCAATTCCCAGACAAATTATATTAAAAACCCATTAATCCCCATCACACATTGACAAAATAAGCAGAATATCCAAATCTCGAGAAACAAACGTGCATCTCGTAACTTCCCCGATGCTTGAGATGCGTACTGCGTAATGACAAAAAATTCAATCCATTAAGAAGGTTTCTCTATAAATATAAAACCAAATTCGTTTTAAGTTTAGCTTGTTTGTCATGCTTTCCTCTCCATTTGGTGCTTTTGTATTCAACCCTCTCAAGTTAGAGATCAAATTGAATTATTCTAAAGGTATCGGTCCGGCTATTGATCCGAGTTCCACTTAATAATCCGGCCACTTCCGTCTTTCTCGCTAATCTCGTTTTAGGGCTTTTTAATTCTTATTGAGCGTGGAAATCATTTGTTGCAGAGTAGAAGTAGAGTTTGAAATGTTTGATTAACAGATGCGTGAATTGAGCACCAACCAACTCATATTAGCAGTAATAAGAGACACCCTACTAGCTTCTACTTCGAGACGATTAAGTCACAGGCTTCCAATCCAATATGAACGAAGCCCCACTAAATATGACCATATCGGGGAATTATTTTTGCGTTCAGAGGTTTTGTTACTGCGTCGCATTTAGAAGAGCTCATATGTCCTATTGTGTTTATGTTTTTACAGCGAGGGAAAGTATTCTTTGTGATGTTCTGTTGCAACAACGCGTGTTCTTTGTAGGAGAATTTGATCAAGAGTGATAATAAAGTTTCTCATTACAAATTTAGAGCTTTCTTTCATGAAGAACTGCAGATGGCCATTGTCGCAAATATGTCCAATACCTTCTAAATATATCGGGGATGATAATGAAATAGAGAAGTGTACGTTGATGTTTTTAATGCAGATTATTAACCCCTAAAAACACCATGAAGCGATTTAATTATGATATTGAACATTTTTGCAATCATTACAGTGACTAATCTTAATTAATGGTGTATTTGACCGTAGAAAGGACAGTGAGTGAGTGAGTTCAGTTTTACGTCGCACCCAGCAATATTCCATCTATATGGCGGCGGTCTGTAAATAATCGAGTCTGGACCAGACAATCCAGTGATCAACAGCATGAGCATTGATCTGCGCAATTGGGAACCTATGACATGTGTCAACCAAGCCAACGAGCCTGACCACCCGATCCCGTTAGTCGCCTCTTACGACAAGCATGGGTTACTGAAGGTTCATTCTAACCCGGACCTTCACGGGCGTAGAAAATACACCTTATTTGGTAAATAAAATTCCGAAAATTCCAAGTTGAAACAGACTCAAATGCTGGGGATAAAGTAATGAATGTTACCAATAAATGTCAACATACATTTTGTATTGTATTGCTTCTGACAGCAGATTACAACAAAATGTCTACCAGCTAAGTCTGACAGAAATCCAACCATCTCACACCACCTCATCAACTGCCCCAATCACATATCAATCCCAATTATCGATATTACTTCACACACAAAACCATTTTTGTAGTGTCATCCCACAGAAATACTACGCCGCAGTTTAGCATGAATAACCAACCCAAACATAGTCTATTAACTCAAGCACCAACCAGGGTAACAACAATTACCATTATTTAACGACTGGTGCGACGCTGTGAAACCACCGTCCTCCAGTGCTGAGGACATACACTAAATAGACTAGATCAGTGAAAGAACAAAGTCCATGGTAATATGAGTTTGAACTAAAATGAATCTTCAACATCATTAGACAAAAGCTATACTCTTGCACCCTTTATTAAACTGTCGAATATTCATGAAACTGAGCTTAACGAACTTGCATAAAGGGATAATTTAGACTTAGGTCTTGACTAAGATCGAGTGTCCATCGTAGTATTTATTTAACGAAAATGATCCTGTCCATTACCATGTACACTTTCAATCTCGTGTCATAAATCAATATCAAACGAGCTGATACTATTGATATTAAGTGAGATATAATCAGATCTGATGCCATTTTTAAGATTTCACTTACGTACGTGTGGCTGCTTGAACAAGTCAGGAAATCCGGCGATATGTTGTTAGTTCACTGAAATGACATGCCACAGTTTACAATGAATGCCCCTCTTAGATACACTGTACTGACTCAGAACCCGTCCTTGTTCATCCCTGAAATACCGAGGCGGGGTAACAACAAGTAACGTATGACGTGACCAGGGAATCGAACCAACGGTGGGGTAGCCTGGTGGTTAAAGCGTTCGCTCGACACGCCGAAGACCCGGGTTCGATTCCCCACATGAGTACAAAGTGTGAAGCAAATTTCTGGTGTCCCGGACGTGATATTGCTGGAATATTAGTAAAAGCGCTGTAAATCCAAACTCACTCACTCGTACCACCAACCTTCCACTCTCGGGGCATAGACTATATCCACTGGACCACCGGCGCGGTCACCAATAACAGAAGATAATAGGAGAAGATTTAAGGAGTGAAAGGCTACCCCAGATCTCTTAAACTGATAAGGGTCAGAATGGCAACAATGACGTGAAAACGAGGTTATTACTAAGGGTCTACTTCTAATCCCCCAAGACATACATGCACATCAAATCACCTATGTCATGATCGAAAAACACTTTGTGTGGAAAGTGTCACTTCGGGCATGTTTACGGAAGTCGAGTTGTCCGATCTCATCACGAAGCAAATCTATACAAAATAGTGCGCGTTATCCCTTCAATCCGCTTCTGTCCCAGATGTTCAGCCATGTTGAGAGTCCACTCTTTTGACCAGCGGTCAGCTTAATATCCTAGACATTCCGCTGGCCATTCCACCGTTACACACAATCGACGTGCCTTCGGTCTGTCAGGAAAATCTATTTGCACAGATCCTTGTTCAATACCATAGCTTTTGAAATGTGACTACTTTAAGCAGGAGAAGTACTCTGGAAAGGCCTGGATTTGCTGGGATCAGAATCATCCTTGGGCTACTGCGGGGAAATGGAGAGGGCAAATTCGTCTTTATTCACTTATGCATAAGTTACCTATGACCAAACTCCATTACCGAGCAAGGTGCCTGAAGCTATCCCATTTTCATGAATAATCGCAGAAGACCGCTCTACTTAAACTCCGGGATTTGTTTTACCATTCATAAAAGGATACACGACAAAAATTTCCGAAAAAGCATTTATAGGGGAACCAATTTGCTAAGACCCATCTGCTTGCGTGGGGGATTTCAGAAAATGAGAAAGAAGACACATTTAACACTGAGAACCTGCAATATGCCCAGATGTGTAGTATTAGGAATGGATAGGGTTAAAGCCGTTAAAAACACCTTCCATAAAATCTGAAAGTTCAATCATGATATGATGACCTTTCCGAAATACCACGAATGATTTCGTAAAGAAATCACATGAGGGTGAACTTTTTAAAATAGTAAAGTTGGTCAGAAATACGTTAGTGCCAATGTAGAAATACAAAGCTCATTGGTGATGCCGCTAAAATTATTCATTTGCATTGACGTCAAATGTCAGTTGCACCAACACAATTTATTTTTTATTCCCTGTGAAAGAAATGAAACCTATTTTAAATTTACCTACCGAGACTAAAAAAAGTGTTTGATAACGCTTCAACAGCATTAATGTTAAGATTACAAACTCGTATAGAAAGATGTGGTAATTCGACCTCTCACAACTTCTGACTTCACATCAGTACAAGGAATTGCTGGAAAGTTGTGAGCCTGTCACGGACTGTGTTGGAGGAACACATATTAGACATCTAACCAGTAAAGAGTGCACGGATTCCACCGGTGTAGAAGGCTTCCAGTCGGTGATGTACAAAAAACACATATATGACGCTATCATCTTTTGTGTAATTCTTGCCAGACAGTTCCTTCTCCTCCTTGTGGCAGTTAAAGGTCTTCACCACAGATATTTTCTGTTCCCCTTTTTAAATTTCCCAGCCCACCTCTTAACAGTGACAAAGGAAAGGATACCATCCCCTACAGCTAACGCCCAAATTGTGATCAAGAATGGCTGTTAGATTGATTCCTTTCACTGGAAAACACTTTATGACACCGCGGTCGCCAAACTGTCCGATTTTACAGAGAATATTTTTTAGTATTACTGTTAGAGTATTTGGTTCAAAAGCAGCATGTAGACACGAACAGTATTTAACTTATTACATTCAGACTTTGTTCTGAGGATCCTTTCTAGTACGGTTCAGAACTCTTCGGCCATTTGTATGATCAAATCATATTAAGTTTATCGATCTGGTAGCAATGATTTCCTGTATTATATTCTGTCTTCCTTAATTTCAAAATGTAACAGTTTCTAACTTGATTACGCAGTGTCATAGTTTCTACCGTACATAAAGTCCCAGTTCTATCATAATTATACATATGTTATATGTTCCTCTATGAATATTACACCACAAGAAGACACTGTCCTAGTTTCCACTTTAATTACACAGTGTCTCAGTTTCTCCCCTATTTACACATTGTCTCAGTTTCTTCCATATTTGCTCAGTGTCTGGGTTGAATCGAAAAGTTACATAATACCTTTGTTAAAACGAAAATTACACATGTCAATGTCTTTTTAGTTCCTTGCTCAGTTGCAGTGCGCAGTTCACAGATTTATTATACAAAATCTTATGTTTAACTAAACATTACTCAAAGTCTAGTTTCTACATTCAATACACAATGTCTTATATTTTAGCCTGGTTACACAAACTATTGTCTTCTCCCTTAAATACGCAATTATAGTTATTCGGGGCACTGTATCGTTACAACGCCTTGTCCTAGACTCAAACTAGTCCTCAGAACTATGAGTAGAATCGCCCTGTATATACCCACAAACGAGAAATGCTGACAACACCATCATCTGATAGTTAGGAACTCTAACTGCAGTCAACAAGGTTTTGCTGAAGCCAGGACCTAACACGAAACCTGTTACAGCCTGCGATATGGATGTAATGAGTGTGTTTGTTTGTTTGTTTCGAAGCCATGACCTTACACGGACTCCAATCTGTTGTGGCCCACGATGAATATGTTTGTTTATATATATTTGTTGTTTAACGCCGCACAATATGGCGGTAGTTTCAGTGTGCGAAATAGTTTCCACACATTGCTGGCTAGCTATGCCTGAAGTTACTAGCCCACAAAATTTAGTATGACCAGAAATTATTGAGAATTTTAGGAAATGTTTAATTGGATTTCTAGTATAAACAACCTTGACCAGCTATCAAGTGCTTGGTTTCATTCAAGAGAGACAACTCCGTTAATCCTTTCTCATTAGTTTGTGAAGAGTTATCCTTTGTTATCCTTTGTTTACTTGCTAGCAGACGACATTTTCAGTGATCCTCGGTATGGATGATTTAGAGAAGAGGAAGTTGATTTTAGAGTATTATAACACGGACATCAGATCAGCTAAAGTGATTTCAAGTAGAACAGGCATCCCTTTGTCAACTGTTTATCGTGTGAAAAATATTGCAAATGGATATGGCATTGAGCACCAGGGAGGCGCAGGTAGGCCCAGAAAATTGACTGTCGGTGACAGGAGGCGGCTTGGTATTCTTGTTTCTAAAAACAAACGAAGGAGTTTAGAAAACTTAAGGCTGGATATGATTGATAGAGGAACTGTGGCTGTCTGTAAGGAGACAATTAGAACTGAGCTGCATTAAATGGGTTGGCAGAAAAGGCGAGCAATTCCATCACCGATCATGAAACCTGAACAAAAGGAGCGAAGGTTGAACTGGTGCTTACAGCATAGACATTTTAACTGGGACAATGTGATTTTCTGAGATGAAAGTTCTGTGTGGCTGTTTCCTAATACACTGAAATTCTGGACCAAACAAACTGAAAAACCTTTGTATCAGCGCCCAAAGTACAGTCCGAAATTTAACGTGTGGGGTGGCATATTTGTGTTAGGGGCAACGCCCCTCTGTGTATTTGAAGGGAATATGAACAGTGAGCGGTACACAGATATTCTCGAGGGACATTTACTTCCATCTGCTCACGTGTTCTATGGAAATTTTTGGATTTTCCAGCAGGACAACGACCCAAAACATCGTTCAAAGCATTCACAGGCCTTGTTTCGAACCCAAAATATGACATTATTAGATTGGCCAAGCTATAGCCCTGACCTAAATCCAATAGAAAATGTTTGGGGACTTATGAAGGAAAGTGTCAATAAGAAAAACTGACAAATATTGCTGAAATGAAAGAAGAGGTGGTCCGATATTGGGAGAGCATGGACCACGACTTTCTAACTTCTTTGATCAGTAGTATGTCCCGCCGCATTGAAGCCTTCATTGCTGCCCATGGTGACTTGACAAAATACTAACTGTTCACCTGTCTTTGAATCTGGAGTTATGTTCTGCTAATATTCACATTTAATACGTGAGTAATGAGCGAATTTTTTTTAAATTACAATCTTTAAATTCTCAATAATTTGTGGTTGTACTGTAATTCACAAGCCCGAAATTTGAACGTTGAAACTAAGCAACAGATTACAAAAACGTAAAATATAATCAAAAAGCAAATAAGAAAACACATGTCTGAAAAAATATTTTGTTTATGCTCAAATAAATCATCATTAAGTTGCTAATATGATGAACATTTCTATCAGGCCGCAATCTTGCACAATGTTGTAAATAATCGAGTCTGGTCTCGACATGTGTCAACCAAGTCAGCGAGCCTGACAACCCGATTAGTCGCCCCTGACGACAAGCGCGGGTTGCTGAAGACCAATTCTAACCCGGATCTTCACGGGTTGAAATGAGTGTATTCTGTAACAATTTTAAAACTGCGATATGGCCTTGTATGTT
The DNA here is from genome assembly GCF_003918875.1 of Haliotis rubra. NCBI lineage: Eukaryota > Metazoa > Mollusca > Gastropoda > Lepetellida > Haliotidae > Haliotis > Haliotis rubra. The sequence continues at coordinate 480,274 of NW_025767679.1, forward strand.
ACAACTGTTCAGTGATAAAATTGAATTAAAAACTATTACCTTAGGGATAACAAAGTAAAACGTGTCAATTATTGGTATAATTTGTCGAACTTAAAATATTTTTGTCTCCGAAGCTGAAGGTGTATTCGAACGAACTGAGGAAAAACTATAGAAAAAAATCTCTGAAGACGTATCTTTTTCACAAGACGTTTCTTTTTTTGATAATACGACCACATCCAGGACTTCAAAAAGACACGAAATATTCCCTTTAGAAAAGAAACTGTCAAGATGCAATGAGTTCTGTGAAAGGAATTTGTCCTCTGATAATAGATATCAATAACATAGGAAAGAAAGCACAAAAAATAAAGATACTTGAAGCTATAGCCTCAACGAATTAAAAAAGATTTATTCTAACTTCAATCAAAAACGCGTAGAGAGAGAAAATGAATAGTTCTTTTTTATTCCTCCAAGAGTAGAAGCCGAGGGACAATCGTTACTGACGTCGCGTCAAGTACACTGTTTTAGTTTGCGTTGAAAAGATTGTAACATGCCATGTATTTCTCTATACTCAGCAGAGCATATAGTTTTACTACCCTCTCAAACTGGTTTCACAACCGAAACTATGTATAACTTATTCCTTTGACAGTAGATGTACGTGAATTTGTAATGTCTGTACTCATGAAGATTCCGAATTAGAATTGGTCTTCAGTGACCCATTGTTGTCGAATGATTCGACTAACAGGATCGGCTGGTCAGGCTGATTTGGTTGACACATGTCATCGTATCCCAATTGCGTAGATCGATGCTCATGATGTTGATCACTAGCTTACCTGGTCCAGAATCGATTATTTACAGACCGCCGCCAATATAGCTGGAATATTGCTGAGTGTGGCGTTAAACAACAACCAAACCAAAATGTAATGCCCGTTATTGCATGGTTTGTGGTATAGTGGTGCACTTACGCCACAAGTACAGGAGTACATGGAGTACAGATAACCAGAGAAAATGTGTAATCCCTGGAATTCTTAACATATTCTAATAAATTTTATTTCACTTCCCAAGCCATGTCGTACAATGGTTTGGTTTTACGCCAATTTTAGCAATATTCCAAGAAATAGCACGGCGGTGGACACTAGAAATGGAATTCACACATTCTACCCATGTGGGGACTAGGACCTGGTCTTCGGTGTGACGAGCGAACGCTTTAACCACTAGGCTACCCCACCGCCCGCTGCCCAGCCTGATCATAGTGGTGAAGCAAAGGCACGAACACTGTCTTTAACCCGAGAGAGTGGTACACCATAGTACACCAAAGTACACCAATATTCATAAATGTCAAATATACTCAAGCCCACGTAGAGCATAGAAACGTGACCGATGCACTGTTTAATGAACGCATGTTCACAGTAGACTACGGACTCCAGTTGTACAACCAACACCACCCTGATTCAAAGGCCGTCGTTATGGTGAATTTAACTTCATATTGTTCTAAACTAATAAAAAATAATGTCCGTATACGGACAGTCTCTGAAAATGAAGAAAGTTGTTAATATTATAATATAGGAATTATTTTCTTTTTTCTGTAAATATTCTAATGGAAATGAAAAACGGAACACATGAAAGTACAAGTGTACCTTTATTTATTTCCAGATTTTCACCCACAGTGCAATACATACCTTGTGAAGAAACAAGGAAAAAATGAAAGGAACGCTTGTGTTCCCTTATTCGTTTCCCTGAGTATATGTTCAGTTTGTGTGTGTGTGTCTGTGTGTCTGTGTGTGTCTGTCTGTGTGTGTGTGTGTGTGTCTGTGTGTGTGTGTGTGTGTGTGTGTGTGTCTCTCTCTCTCTCTCTGTAGTATCAATTTAAATTGTGGGATTGTCAGTTCAACAATGGCTGTTCATGGCAATAGCAAGCGAATCATGTTTTGTGTTGTTAAGGTATCGGTCTATATATCCGACATGACGTAACATCATAGGTAATCAAAGTTTCAAAAGTCAGACTCATAGATATAGTTACCTACTCCGGATTCTCATAATTCAAAAATGACGTTACATGTTTTCAGTAACAAGCAAGCGATACCTAATAATTTCTCAGCAACGCTTCCAAACGGACTGTTTGTTTTGCTATGAAATAATAACGTTACAGATTACATTTGGCTGTGAGAGGCTTGGAAGGTCAGACGGTCAGCAACTGTTATCTCTCCGCCATATTCTGGACCAGTGGTCAGCAATCTCATAAACAAGGGCATGTTAATCTCGTCGTTGGTCAACTTTGTCCCCAGCTATTTGACCGTGCCCAGCCATCCTCCATTTTGATTAGATTTGTGAATACCGTTTGTCTTCCACGTGGAAGTATGTTCACTCACAGCTAATTAGACTTTCTCAGAGATGCTTGTGCAGCAACCTATAGTGCCATGCCTTCGTTTAGAGTTGGAATAAGCCTGAGAGCATCAATGTTTAATGGCATTCCATGGTCATCCTTCAATTACAACACACTACTCTCGTCACGATTTACTGTCCATTTTTTCTGCCATTCCGATGTCTCAGATCTCGCCGCTACAGCTACTTTAAAAACAAAATGATACTCTTTAAGACCAAATTTGATCCTATTAGTAGGGTCTTATTTTGTGTTTTTTCTAAAATATATACAATTCGGTGAAAGTTAATATAGTGTGAATTTCCATTTTAAAATGGGAAGATCATGTAGGTGTAGTGAAATAAAAAGATGTAGGATTGGGTAAGTTTGAGAGGAATTCAATTTTCGACTGTACATTTCAAAATAGGTTTTGTTCACCTTCACTTCGGTTCTAATTTTAAAGCAACAATGTCATGTTTTCGTGGGCGTTTTTGTGCCTTGAGTAATGGATAGTGGACAAAGTAAAGTATCCACGTGTGAATTCAGTTTAGTGCCTCTTTAAGCAGTATGTGAACTATATCACGTCATGTAAACTTGAGGAAGGCAAGGAGTGTCCGAGATCTCAGGCGTTTCCCAATTTGGTAAAACCCAAGAACACGGATATGGCACTATTAAACCATAACCAACGCCAATCTTGAATCAAACGCTCGATCATCGGATTTTGCAACGCCTAAGGGACGCAACTTAGCTTTTAACAAAAGCATCACCCGAGCCCCTTGTGAACCAACAGTATGTTACAACAGTAAGTGACACATGAAAGTGTGCGCAGAAAAAACAGCACATTTGACATAAATAATACGGAATGTACCGCCACTCTTCACTTTAAAGTAAGTGAGTTTTGACTTGAACGCTGATTTAAACAGCAACAGTGCACTCATGTCGCTACTGGGACTGGTCGCAGCAATAATCAAACTCCTGGTTAATATCAGGTTGAGTTTAACCCTGGAAAACGTAATCTGGCGTCTGAGAGTCGCCTCTCTGCCCATATCATACCTTGTTTAGTGAGAAAATGCAAAGGCTAATACATTGATTGATAATGACACGCAGAACTTTCACACAAAATTATGATGGTAACATTGTTCACATAATACGTATCCCGCTGGGCACAGTTAATGCATAGCGCGATTGAATGAACGCAATCTTGTTTCCTGTTGTACATTTCGTTTTGAAAATATATTTCCTTGGCCTGTTCCATTTTGATTATTTTGTTTTTAGCAAAAAATCATTCATATTTCTTCAATTGCAAGACACAATATCTTCAATTACATATTTTGAAACTGACTTTCTTAAAATAGGAATTTGTATCTCTGAAACGTAACTATTAAATTACCATAGTAAAAACAAAGCTCTGTTGAAATATAAGACCCATAGTCATCCTGATCCTGCGTCAAGAACCACCTTAACTCGTGTAAAACCATCTTAACTCAATATCACTGGTCAACCGATTACTCCAGTGATGCTTGGGGCAATTTCTGTCCCATATATACTGACCCTCTTTCTCAGCCCTGTATCAGCACAGTTTAAAGACCCCTATGGTTTTCTGTGAACAGCCACAAAGAGTTTGAATAGCTGTGAAGTCAAGGATTTCCCCGGATCAGATCTATCCTTCGGCTTCCTTCAGAGAAATTGATAGGATTTGGTCGACAAATTCCTTTATATTTCGTTATGAGCGTGCAATCAATACCACAAAGGAAGTTGTGAACACGATTCTTGACTGTATCGAATTCCAATGAATAACTGCTCTAAAGACCAACTTCGATGACATGGGGATTTACTTAAACATTCATTGCAGGGAACAAAACGAACATGTCAGATAGGAAAGCTTTTTAGATTACAACCAATTTGTTAGGCATCATAAGCAGGCGCCACGAGTTCTTCCCATTTCCTGTGAAGAATCTTGTAACGTCAATATTGACGTATGCTATGAAACTTGCCATGTACCTCTCACAATCTCGGATTACACATATTTGAAGCATGCATGCATTGTGGCATTCGCAAAACTTATGTCACGTTTGAAGTCAGTATGAGTAAATGGTTCAATCCTGGTAGAAGCTAAGCCATACTTCAGTTTCTTTGATATAAGTATCAGAACAAGATCATGACCATTCTTCGTGACATATGTTTACCCAAGTCTGCATACCTTACTGAAACTTGATACAGGACTAATCTTATCACGGACATTTCTGTCAGAATAACTGCAGTACTGATCTGTGGATTTCGGTTTGATAAATAGAGGATACTGTAAAGTTGAAAGAGATTACCAAAGTGCTTAGATAAAAGGTAAGATATTGTCATGAAAGAGGGTGTTGCTTAGAAACATCATATCAAAATGGTTGAAACACGTATATTCATTGATCGGCCTTTTCTTGATGAAACGTCTTTTGATTTGTGAAACGAACGTTTGAAGGGACCGAACATGTTGTTATACCCATGAACACACGCGCGTACTTTGCTTTCAAAGAGCAATTAATTTAGAAAAGAAATGCTTAACTAAACACAGAAAACACTACAGAGGGAATGCCTGACAGCGTGTATTAAACGTCAAAACTAGGAAGTCGTTTCTATGAATACATTGTTAACAAATTGTTTTCGGAAATTAGAATTACATTTTTAAAAGTGTATTGAAAATTATTAATGTGTTTAGACACCTTTGCTAAAGGGTATATGAATTTGGTCAAAATAGGAGAGAAAACTTGATACAGTCGATATTAAACAATAGTACCACCCTTTCACAAAAGGGAGCATATGAAGGTTTCCTTTCACAGTTATGAAAAGACAAGTTGATTGAAGACGTGTTTTGCCTCTGTTCTAATATCGAATGTGATAATTATGTTATGAATTCTGTACCTGTCACACTTTCCATGGTGAGGAAAATTCAAGCATTCACTTTTAACTCCTATTGACATACTGACAAGGATATGCCGTTCATTATTAAAGCATTCGGTCATTCAGTTACGAAGTGGATGCAAATTAAACAATCTAACTGAGCCACGTATTATCATTGTTTACAAAGGGAGACTCGACCATGCACTGTCACACTAATCACGTGTATTGATTCAGGATTTAAGAGATATGTAAACCGTTGGGAGATTAGTTTCAACAGAATGCATTGATTTATATTGTTTCACGTGATACATAGGAAACCTTTGCTAGAGTGTGCTATAAAGGGATTGTGCACAAACAGCAACCCTGGTTGAAAGGTGATATTACATGATTACATATCAGCATGAACGGCTCAGGCAGATTTATGTGTCACATCTTGGTACTCAACGTCATGCCAAGACGTTTATTGTTCTTTCAGGTGATTCTTTTCCATAGAAAGGAATACTGACAACTTGTGAATGCACAATATCTTTTAGAACGTGGTCAAATGTAACATACGTTATATTTGGGATTACACCTAGTAAGTAAAGAAGAAAGTGTAATCCCAAACAAAACAGTTGTTACATTTGACCACTTTCGAAAGGCACATTGCTTCGACCATGGTCCAATTTCTTTTTTTTTATAATTTGTTTATTTATCCTAACCATTTACACGGTTTTACATGACACTGTACATGTATTTAGGAGAATGGAGCATGGCAGTTTGACCAAACCTTATTGAAGTAGCCTCTATTACAATTAATAACAGAGGTATACTTTGTTAACTTAGTTATTCTTTCCAAAGTTGAAAATGATTCGTTAGGACAGGATAATTACAAGGTTTAAGGGATTGTTATTTTTCGATAGATAGCCAAAAAGAACGTTTTCTTTGGATATTATTACCGGGCTTTGCATTTTGTGCGATATCCAACTTTCCAGGTCTTCAAGATGGTACTCACTTTGTTGCATTCCAAGAATATATCTATCACATCTTCCATTTCTTTAGAACAATAACTGCATTTTGTACTGCTAACGTAACCCATCTTATTGAGAAGGCAGTTGGTTGGCAAGATATGATGTAAGATTTGGTATTGGAACCACTGTAGTTCAGTCACATTCGTGCAACTGAACGGGATAGAATTGATACTTATTTTGTTGTGGCAGCCGAGTGGGTTAGATCTCTAGCTTTGTGTGCCGCCGATTAGGTGCCTCCATATGACAGTGTGGTTTCGAATCCCGGATGAGACTCAACCAAAATGAACCTGCCTATGTACTTTACTGAGAAAGTGTAATCCCGAATACACTCTTCAAAAATAAAAAACATAACTAAAGCCATTTTAGACGAATTTATTGCATTAGTTTAAGAGCAATTATTTCACGTAATTCCAATGGTAAACGGGTGAAAATTCAGACGTCAGCAGACAAAGAGTTCGCCAAGACGACATCAGCCTTTATCGTCGTGTTTCTGTTTACTTGAGTCCACAAGTAGGCGTCGAAGTCAGTTCTTTGTATGGTCACCATTGGCAGCAAATGCTGCTCGACACCGTCTCTACACAGATTGGATAAGTCGACGAAGTCGCACTTGTGGAATTCTTCCCCACTCTTCCTGCAATGCGATGGCCAGTTGTGGAAGTGTCTCAGGCATGTTTTTACGTTGACGAACATGTCGATTAAGTTCATACCATAGGAGTTATATAGGGTTTAGATCTGGTGATCTGGAAGGCCATGGTAAGACATCGATATTAGACATGAAAAGGTACTGTGAAATAGTGCTGTCATGCTGGAACAACTCCATCTGTCGGTCCATAATCGGAAGCATGTGATGTGCAAGGACTTCGTTGATGTACCGATTTGCAGTCAAATTCCCCTAAACCACAACTAAATCAGATCTTTGTGTGCTGGATATCCCAGCCCACAGCATGACACTTCCTCTACCGAATCTGTCGACCTGTCGAATGCAGTTAGGGCCAAAAGTTCATTTCTCAGATGATAAACACGCTGTCTTCCATCTCGCCCGTGACAAAGAAATCGTGATTCATCACTGAAACAGACTCGCCTCCAGTTTCTCAAGTTCCAGTTCCAGACTATTCGACAACCACCAAAAGCGTTTGCGCCTGTGGACGTCTCTCAAAACAGGGGCGACAACAGGCCTTCTTGGTCGAATCCCCGCTTCACGCAATCGATTCCTGACAGTTTGGTCGGAAATTCTTCTCAAACCAGAGATGCGTTGTGCAGTCTGCACGGCTGTGGCAAGACGATGACGCAAGTGAGCAGCCCGGATGTAGCGGTCCTGGGCTCGGGTAGTAACTATTGGACGGCCGCTTCTCGGGCAATCTTGGGCAGTATGCAGGAAATGATCCCAAAGGCGAGATATGGTGCTCTGATGAGCGTTGAAATGTCGCGCAACTGCAGCTCGAGACTCCCCCGCGTCAAGGCGGCCTATGGCGATGGCGGCACTGAGTCGTGGCATGATGATTTCCACTTTTCCAGGCAAAAACGAATGACAAAATTTAACACAACGTTTGCCTTTTTATAGTGATCGATTCAGCATGCTTTTCCGCTTACTTGCACGTGCATTTTGCTCTGCATGTTCGTCCAACGCTTCTACAACAAGGGGAAAGTTAAAATTGCCACGTTTTGGAGCTGAAGTTGTTTTCAATCACACAAAGATGACGTCTTAGAAAGAATAGTATATTTGTATTGTTTTTGCGGCATCTACAGGAGTCCAATATTCAAAATCACCTATGCGTTTTTTAAGAGTGTATAATGTAGTCTTCTAAGATCCTGCATTTCGCTTTGGAGGTTTGCGTCATTTAGTCCTGATAGAAACCTGTGACCATGGGTTCGAATCCAGGTTCCTCGTTTTATGGTTAAACGTTTGTCAGCACCATATTCGTACTAGTTGTAGTGGTAAACGTCTCATGTCTACATCACTTCCGCAGTTCCAGCAAGATCAAACTGTCTGCATGCGTTCTGGCTTGCCACCAAAACCAAGCTGTTTTGTTTCAACCGTCGTGTGTCACACACACGAATAGCAATTGCCTTTCTAAATGGTCTCCCGACACAACGTTCATGTTTACCATAAAGACTTCAATTTAGTATCATAGATATAGCTGAATGTCAAACATGTCTTACCATATGTTTCTTGTTTGTTTGACGCAGCACAAGCAAGATTCCAGCTGTATGGGTCTGTACCAGACAATCCGGTGACTGATATGATGAGCATCGATCGATGTTGACATACATGTGATATGATGACATACATAAACCAAGTCGTTGACCCTGACCACCAATACCGTTAGTCGTCTCTTATGGACAACCATAGTTTGGTGAAGACCAAATCTTCTCTGGCCTGCATTTCTACAAGAGTGTACAAGTGTTGGCATACGTTAATAGGACTTCAAATATCAAATGTCAAATCCGACAAAACTGTATGAAACTTCAAACCAAACTGAAGGAAATGATGTATAATAGAACTTGAAAGTGTTAACAAAGGACCCTTCGAGTATTTGGTCCAGCAGATTGGCTTAGGAAATTGAGTGACCAGAAAGGCTTGGCCAAGTACCTCATTCGAAGCGTTTGAATTGTACCTTTAATCAGAACCATGCCTCCCAAATAATAACCCTGTGTCAGTGAAAATGTTTAACACATGCTCCATACCTCCAGTCAAAGCACACATACGACGAACTATCGTGACGTATAGCATTACAGTAAATGTACCGATCCTTCCATCATTGGCTGAGGATGTAGTCTTCCCATTCTTGAAATCCATTCATTCTTTGGGGTAATACTAACAGCTATTTGATACTCACTGAAAAAAAGAGTTGAACATAAATGACGATTGGGAAAATAAGACAAAATCCATTCAACGAAATTGAGCGATTTCCTGGCGACTTGCTAGCCTTGTAACACCAGGATGGAATCTGTGAGAAGATCTGTCTCTGATGCTCGTAAGTTGGTGTCTAATAGGAAGTTATTTGTGGTGGATACTGTATCTCATGGGCATCTATAATCCTTCCCGTCATCAGGCAACATTTACTCAGCGATCAGTGAGATACGTTCCTCGTTTGATGGTACACGTACGTATTTTCCACTAGTGTTACATCATTTGTTATAGGTTGAGGTCGATGCTCTCGGATTGCGATATAAAACCATTCGAAAGATTGTTGACATAGTGAAATATATTTGCACAACTTCACACAGTGTAAATGTAGTGGCTTTGTGACGTCAGGAACAGAATGATACACTGAAATAGTGAGTGAGTTGGGTTTTAAGCCGTTTTTAGCAATATTGCAGCAATATCACGGGGGTGGACACTAGAAATGGGCTTCACACATGGTACCAATGTGGGTTAACGAACCCGGGACTTCGGTTTGACGAGCGAACGCTTTATCAACTAGGCTACCCCACCGCCCCTACACTGAAATAACATCCAGTTAGCTCTATGTATCAAATAGAGTAATTGAATGGTGTTTCATGCCGGAGTCGGCAAATTCACCTTAGACCTTGAACATTACCGAATGTTATGCTACCTTATCTAGAGCAACGTTACATATTCCTGGGTTATTAATTACAGGTCGCCGTGACATAGCTGAATGTTGTTGAGGGTGGCGTTAAGCAACATGAAGGATATAGACTGATATTCCCAGCTACGGCGCCGAATCCGGTTTAAATTCCATGGGTACAAAGTGTGAAGCCCATTTCTGGTGTCCCCTGTCGTGATATTGCTGGAATAAATGTTAAAAGTACACAATGCTCACTTGCTCACATAAATCAAGCTACATCAGTCGATTGTGAAGCTATAAGTGAAAGGCAAAGCGACAGTCGGTTTGATTAATTCTAGCATGTGTCGTCTTCCCTCTGGGAGGGAGTCAGAAGTGGTGCATGTCTAAGACGTTTATCACGTTTGTAAAACCCACGGGTATGAGGTATGTGTTTAACGCACGCCAATACAAAGTCAGGGCAAGTGTGGACAACAGATTGCGGTGCATAATACGACTGTGTTCCCCGAGCACGCTGAAAGAAAATGAGAGCATGCGGATGTACAGAGAACAGCAAACAGCAAAATGATGTTTGTAGTTTTAATTACATAGGGTCCTCCACTCGCCATAAAAAGCCTTATCATCCCTAAGAAAGAACGATGTAAAATTTCAGACTTCTTTCTCACATCCCCAAGCTACTTTCTTTTGGAATCTTCGATAGAATCTTTTGACGAAAATGCCTACTGAAGCGGTCCTCGGGGCAATCCGAGACTTAAAGATCATGTACGATTCATGTCGACCAAAAAAAGTTAAAATGTATTTTTGTGTGAACATATTCTAAGTTGTACAATTGTTTTATGCCACATATTAGAACATATTCGACATGGGATTAGGGAATGTGAATCTCATTTATGGATTTCTATATCTACGCCATTACATTTAAATCAACCTGGACAGAAAAATAACATTTTGTGGCATATCGTTATCACAAATCCCCGTGTGTGTGTGTGTGTGTGTGGTTTCTTTGTTTGTTGTATTTTTGTGAGTGTTGTTTTTGTTTTGTAGTTGTTGTTCAGGCATGTTATATACATTAATATTTGTACTTCAGTTTCCAGTGAAAGCAGTTTCAGTTTAAATAATGGAATTGTCAGTTCTTCAAAGTCTGCTCATAGGTAAAAGCAAGCAAATCATGTTTTGTGTTATTGAGGTATCGGAGTATATATCCAACATAATGTAACATAGGAAATAAAAGTTTCAAAAGTCAGACTCATAGGTTTAGTAACTTACGGATTCTTATAATTCAAAAGTGGTGTTACATGTTTCAGTAACAAGCAAGCGATACCTGACACTTTTTCAGCAACGCATCGAAATGCTATGAAATAATAACGTTACAGATAGTAGTATACACAATGGGGTTACGGGACCAGGTACCCCCCAAGGGCTCAATTTAAAAATTGAGTCCTTGGGAAGTCTCTAATCCCGTAGCCCCATTGTGTATACTACTACTGAGGTGCATGCAAAATTTGATGAAAATCGGTCAAATAGTTTAGGAAATAATCACTTTTTAGTGACCATGGGGTCGGTCGAGAAAAGGCAAAATGTCCAACTTTTTGTCGTAATTAAGTCTTAATTAATCAAATGAAGTCATCGAGAGTGTTCCCAATGCCGTTTTGCTATAGCGTAGCCATCTGCCGAGATGCATGCAAAATGTCACGAAAATTGGTCAAACAGTTTAGAAAATAATCACTTTTTAGTGAGCATGGGGTCGGTCTGGCGAAAGGCTACCAATCCAACGTAGTGTCGTACTTGTTATATATTATCGAGGCGAGAGGTGTTTTTATCTGAATGAAACGCAGGTCTCGGCAGTCATCACCTCGCTACCATCTTGGGGTTGCTTTGAGCGAGCGCTGTGGGCGAGTATAAGTGTGTGCGCGTTTGTGTCTCAGCTCGGCTATGATGATGATGCCCGACCGGCTGACTAGCGAGGCTACAGATGTCTGAATGAAACGCATCTATCGGCAGTTCCCCCCGGGTCGTTGTTTCGGTATCACCGAGCGAGCGCTGTGGGCGAGTCGCCGTGTGTGGCTCGGCTCGGCTTGTACAGCCGACTGGCTGGCTGGCTGGCAACGTTATGTTGATTTCCACTAAATCATACCGCTTCTCTCGGCAGTTCCCTCGGGTCGACTCGCTGCCATCTCGGTAGCATTGAGCGAGCACTGTGGGCGAGTCGCAGTGTGTGTGTGTGTGTGTGTGTGTGTGTGTGTGTGTCTTGGCTCGGCTATTTACCTACAGCTCACTGAGATGGCTGGCCAGGTTATGTTGATGTCGCGAAACAGTTTATTGTGAATCTCCTATGACTTGTTTGGTTTTCGTAATGAAGGCTTGTTGGGCCTGTTGCCTCCCTTGTTCTATGAAGGTTTTTTTCTCGTCTTCGCATATCACGGCGTTTTTACGAGACTTGGTCTGAATCTCTTGTTTCATTCTGTGATATTTTGCGATTTCTGATAGCACCAAACGAAACTCTTCCTCAGAGATTTTAGAGTCGGTGAGCACGGTGGAAATATGATCGTCGATCGTGTTGAACTTCACTTAGAATTCTAATTTCGTCGTGTTTCAATGCTTTACGTTCAAGTCTGCGAGACACGTACTTAAGCGCCAATCCTATCAACCCTATCACCACGGGTGCGGCCATGATGGTGGATAATACCAGACACCAGCTACGCCTAATCCTATGGTGACAGAAATCAAAGCGCTGTCAACACCGTCCACGGAATTGACGGCCCTGTGATATTTTTTTCTGTAATGCCGACCACGTATCGCGTTCAAGTTCTAGTTGTTGTTTGATTTTGCATATCTGTCGCAAACGAAACCCGTCTACGGATTCCAGTGTTTTCACCACTTCATCCATGACCGGGTACAGTCCCATTCTGTATATATACTCTTTTTATAAAATAATATTTAATTGGTCTTCAGTCAATGTTTGATGAATATCCTTTAAGCTGATGAGGTACAAGTTTTCGTATATATAAATGGTCTGGAGTTCAATAAAATCCTTTTGAAATATCATAATATCTAGGTTTGCGGTGGGGGTTCTTCCTGGTTGTATACAAATACGACAACGTTTTTATTGATGGTGATTATGCCAGCATATTTTTAACCCATGCAGAAGGTTTATATCTACTCCGGTGGCATCCCCAAGAAATACTTCGATAATAAGAGTCTGGCACATCAGTATATTTTAGTAAAAATAACGCATCTTTTTTCTCAGAGGGGACTAACATGTTAGCCGTTTGATCTGGTAATGGCGCTACGCTCATCCACGTTCTTCTTCCAGGATCAAACCTCCCCAGCAGTATCCCATTATTTTTTAGCGAGACGCCACCATCATTATTATCCATGATAAGATAGGGGTAGGTCAGGACCAGGTTAATAATCCAGTTCAACTGAGATTCGATGATGACTTCTCGTCGTTTGTACACGTTATCTTGTAAGCGCATGGCGTACAAGGTGTTTTCCTCGCCGACAGATCGAATCCTCTCGTGTCTCCGAGATCGGCTAGCATAAGTTGGGATGATGGTTCATCTCGTCTATATATAATGCATTACGAATGGTTTTTACTTGGTTATTGGATAATTCCTAGGATGTGCACTTCAAGCCCATGAGATGTATGTTGTCAAGTAGGAAAATTTCGGTGAGTGATATCGTGTCTTCCACGGTCACGGTGACTCCCTGCAGACTGGTGTAGGCGTTAACGTTCACCTGCACGTAAACGGAGCAAACTTGGTATTGTTGTTGTTTGGCCCGGCGGAGTTTGATCCCTTTCACGATTTTGACGACGTTACGCACCGACGGTGGTTCGCCGAGGTAGACTTGGATGTACAGGGTGGATTTTGCTGGCAGATTTTCCAGGACATTTACCACGCTGTCGAATTCCGACACCATCAGCAATCCCACTTTTGCGTCCTGGGTTTGCTCGACAGCATGTGTGCTACACGCTGTGTCTTTGCGTAGGGATGTACGCCACGAGCAGCGTTCCTTTGTTCACAACTTTCGTCAGGTAGTGATCTTTGTTGTCTGTGAAAAGGTGGGGAGAGTCGAGCGTGATGTTCAGATCCCAGTCGATTTTGGATGGCACTAATACACATTTGTTGCCGTCGTTGAAGATGAGAGTGTACTGCGTGTTTCTGGAGATGGCCGTGGTCTCGACGTCGTCCAGGTGGAACAGCCTACCGCGGAAGTCGGTTAGGGGTTATCGTCCATTCGTCCTCGTCGTTGTGTGTCAGGTTGTACTGAGTATTGATGACCACTCCTTCGGTATCGGGAAATCGCCCAGGTCGTTGTTCTTACCACCAGCGGCAGTAGAGGGTGGCAGTTTATCAGTTGCAGAGTGAACAGTTTGCCATCGACTCCGGGTTCATCGAATCCGCACGTGTCCCGAGGTCGGAGATCGCTATGTTGGCGCATTTTAGAACGTGTGTTCCTGGACCACGAGACTCTGTCATTGCTGTATGTGCATCATCGCGCTGAGATATCCTATACTTATGGGATCCTGTTTAAGGTCTAAAACAGAAATTTTCAATTCCGTGATGTTGCCCCGGATTAATTTCTTGTCTCGGAAGACGTCAACAAAGCTTGGCTTAAAAAACAAGCCATCTGGCAAGTTAACCTGCCTGCGCTTTGGTACATCCATCCCGAGAAGAAAATTCGACATTTCATCGCCGAATCCCGTTCACCAAGCCAACCTCCTGTTTCTACCTCACGACAGGGTGAGGCGTAAAAGTACGCCCTGACAGTCGTCGACGTCGCCAGTCGCTACAAGGAAGCTGAACCATTGATGACCAAAGATTCGAACGAAGTTGCCAAAGCCTTTCAACGCATATACAAACACAGTCCCTTGACCTGGCCTGCCGTATTGCACAACTGCTTTCCAAGCACAAAGTCCAGGTGAGACTAAGCCAAGCCATAGTCGAGAGATTCAATCGCACCTTAGCCAAACGTCTGTTCTCACATCAGTACTCGCAGGATTTAATGGATCCCAAAAACAGAAACACGGAATGGGTCGTACGCTTTACCGCGAGTGGTTGATGCCATCAACAACGAAGTCACCAGACTCGTGGGCAAGAGACCCGTCGAAGCCATCAAAACGAAATCTGTCGAATCGTCGTCGGCAGCGACACGTCGCGATAAAACAGAGAAAACATTACAGGACCAAGTCAGCATTAGGTACTTGTACCAGCCGGGAGAATACGAGGGAGACCTGGTCCCGTAGCCCCATAGTGTATACTACTCAGATTAAGTCGGTTGTGAGAGGCTTAGAAGGTCAGACAGTCAGCAACTGTTATCTCTCCGCCATATTCTGAACCAGTGGTCAGCAATCTCATAAACAAGGGCATGTTAATCTCGTCGTTAGTCAACTTTGTCCCTAGCTATTTGACCGTGCCCAGCCATCCTCCATTTTGATTAGATTTGTGAGTACCGCTTGTCTTCCACCTGGAAGTATGTTCACTCACAGCTAATTAGACTTTCTCAGAAATGCTTGTGCAGCAACCTATAGTGCCATGCCTTCGTTTAGAGTTGGAATAAGCCTGAGAGCATCAATGTTTAATGGCATTCCATGGTCATCCTTCAATTACAACACACTACTCTCGTCACGATTTACTGTCCATTTTTCTGCCATTCCGATGTCTCAGATCTCGCCGCTACAGCTAATTTAAAACGTAATGATACTCTTTAAGACCAAATTTGATCCTATTAGTATGGTCTTATTTTCTGCTTTATATAAAATATATACAATTCGGTGAAAATTAATTTAGTGTGAATTTCCATTTTAAAATGGGAAGATTATGTAGGTGTAGTGAAATAAAGAGATGTAGGATTGGGTTAGATTGAGAGAAATTCAATTTTCGACTGTTCATTTCAACAGTTTGGTTCACCTTCACTTCGGTTCTAATTTTGAAGCAACAATGTCATGTTTTCGTGGGCATTTTTGTGCCTTGGATAATGGACAGCGTACTTAGCATGTGTCACTGCTGAATGTATCCCCATGCGAATTTGGTTTAACGCTTCTTTAACCAGTATGTGAACTATATCACGTCATGTAAACTTGAGGAAGGCAAGAAGTGTCCGAGATCTCAAGGCAATTCCCAGTTTGGTAAAACCCAAGAACACGGATATGGCACTATTAAACCATAACCAACGCCAATCTTGAATCAAACGCTCGATCATCGAATTTTGCAACGCCTAAGGGACGCAACCTAGCTTTAAACAAAAGCATCACCCGAGAAACCCCTACCAACAGTAAGTTACAACAGTAAGTGACACTGAAAAGTGTGCTGAGAAAAAAACAGCACATTTGAAATAAATAATGTAGAATATACCGTCACTCTTCATTTTAAAGTAAGTGAGTCAGCAACAGTGCACTCCTGTCGCTACTGGGACTTGTCACAACTTTGATCAAATATCAGGTTCAGTTTAACCCCTGGAAACGTAATCTGGCGTCTGAGAGTCGCCTCTCTGCCAATATCATATCTTGTTTCGTGTGAAAATCCGAAGACTAATAGATTAGTTGATAATGACACGCAGAACTTTCACACAAAATTATGATGGTAACATTGTTCACATAATACGTATTCTGCTGGGCAGAGTTAGTGCATAGCGCGATTAAATGAACGCAATCTTGGTTCTGGTTGTACATTTCGTTTTGAAAATATCCTTCCTTGACCTGTTCCATTTTGATCATTTTGTGATTAATAAACGATCATTTGTTTTACTTCCACCCAAAGGCACAATATCTTCAAAGATTATGTATAAATTACATATTTTCATATTTACTTTCTTAAAATAGGAATTTGTATCTGTGAAATGTAACTATAAAATTACCATAGTCAACACAGACCTATGTTACAGTATAAGACGCATAAGTGCTCATCCTGATCCTGCATCAAGAACCAAAACGGTGTCATGAACAAAAATCTTGTCTCAACATCACTGGTCAACCAATTACTCCAGTGATACTTGGGGCCATTCCGGTCCCACATATACTGACCCTCTTTCTCAGTCCTGTATCAGCACAGTTAAAGACACAGGTGTAAGACCCATGTGGTCTTCTGTGAACAGCCACAAAGAGTTTGAATAGCTGTGAAGTCAAGGATTTCCCCGGATCAGATCTATCCTTCGGCTTCCTTCAAAGAAACTGATAGGATTTGGTGGACAAATTCCTTTTTATTTCGTTATGTGCGCGTTATTAATGCCACAACAGTAGTTGTGAACACGATACTTGACTGTATCGAATTCCAATGAATAACTGCTCTAAAGACCAACTTCGACGACATGGGGATTTGCTTAAACATTCATTGCAGGGAACATTCATTCACAGTCATGAAAAGACAAGTTGATTGAAGGCATGTTTTGCCTCTGTTTTAATATCGAATGTGATAATTATGTTATGAATTCCGTACCTGTCACACTTTCCATGGTGAGGAAAATTCAAGCATTCACTTTTAACTCCTATTGACATACTGGCAAGGATATGCCGTTCATTATTAAAGCATTTGGTCATTCAATTACGAAAGGATTATATCTGTATGACAGTTCTCAAAGTGGATGCAAATTAAACAATCTCACTGAGCCACGTATTGTCATTGTTTACAAAGGGAGACTGGACCCTGCACTATCTCACTGATCACGTATATTGATTCAGGATTTAAGAGAGATGTAAACCGTTGGGAGATTAGTTTCAACATAATGCATTGATTTATATTGTTTCACGTGATACATCGGAAACCTTTGCTAGAGTGTGCTATAAAGGGATTGTGAACAAACAGCAACCCTGGTTGAAAGGTGATATTACATGATTACATATCAGCATGAACGGCTCAGGCAGATTTATGTGTCACATCTTGGTACTCAACGTCATGCCAAGACGTTTATTGTTCTTTCAGGTGATTCTTTTCCATAGAAAGGAATACTGACAACTTGTGAATGCACAATATCTTTTAGAACGTGGTCAAATGTAACATACGTTATATTTGGGATTACACCTTGTAATTACAAAATGTAATCCATAGTTTTGTGTGCTGCCTATAAGGCGCCTCCCTATGAGAGCATGGTTTCGAATCCCGGATGGGATTCAACCAAACATGAACTAGCATTTGTAATTTACTGAGAAAGTGTAATCCCAAATATAGTGTAGTCTTCTCAGATCCTGTATTTCGCTTTGGAGGGTTGCGAGGAAGTCGTGAAAGAAACCTGTGACCATGGGTTCGAATCCAGGTTCCTCGGTTTACGGTTAAAGGTTTGTCAGCACCATATTCGTACTAGTTTTAGTGGTAAACGTCTCATTCCTACCGTAGTTCCAGCAAGACCTAGCTGTCTGCATCCGTTCTGGCTTGCCACCAAAACCAAGCTGTTTTGTTTCAATTGTCGCGTGTCACACACACGAACATAACTTGCCTTTCCAAATGGACTCCCGACTCAACGTTCATGTTTCCCAAAGGGGCCTCATTTATAGTATCATAGCTATACCTGATTGTCACATATGCCTTACTACATGTTTCTTTTTTGGTTTAACGCAGCACTAAGCTAGTTACAGCTATATTACTTCGATCTGTAAATAACCGAGTCTGTACCAGACAATCTGGTGACTGATACGATGAGCAACGAGCGATACAACTGCGATATGATGACACGCATCAACCAAGTAACCCTGACCACTGGTCCCGTTAGTCGCCTCTTATGGACAACCATAGTTTGGTGAAGACCAAATCTTCTCTGGCCTGCATTTCTACAAGAGTGTACAAGTGTTGGCATAAGTTCCTTGGAATTCAAATATCAAATATGAAATGGAAAAAATATATGAAACTTCAAACCAAACTGAAGGAAATGATGTATAATAGAACTTGAAAGTGTTAACAAAGGACTCTTAGAGTATTTGGTCCCGTGGATGTGCTTAGGAAATTGAGTGAGGAGGAAGGCTTGGCCAGTATTTCATTCGAAGCTTACCTTTAATCAGAACCATGCCTTCCAAAAAGTAACCCTGTATTACTGAAAATGTTTAACATATGCTCCATACCTCCAGTCAGAGCACACATCCGATGAACTAACGTGACGTATAGCATTACAGTAAATGTACCGATCCTTCCATCATTGACTGAGGATGACGTCTTCCTATTCTTGAATTCCATGCATTCTTTGGGGTAATACAAACAGCTATTTGATACTCACTGAAAAAAGAGTTGAACAGAAAAAAAGATTGGGAAGACAAAATCTATTCAACGAAATTGAGCGATTTCCTGGCGACTTACTAGCCTTCTAACTCCAGGATGGAATCTGTGAGAAGATCTGTCTCTGATGCGCGTAGGTTGGTTCTTAACAGGAAGTTATTTGTGGTGGATGCTGTATCTCATGGGCATCTATAATCCTTCCCGTCATCAGGAAACATTTACTCAGGGATCAGTGAGATACGTTCCTCGTTTGATGGAACACGTACGTATTTTCCACTAGTGTTAAATCATTTGTTACAGGGTGGGGTCGATACGGTCTGATCGCGATATAAACCATTGGAAAGATTGTTGACATAGCGAAATATCTTTGCACAACTTCATACAGTCTAAATGTAGTGGCTTTGCGCCGTCAGGAACAGAATGATACACTGAAATAGTGAGTTGGGTTTTAGGCCTTTCGAAGCAATATTGCAGCAATATCACGGCGGAGGACACCAGAATTCGGCTTCACATATGGTACCCATGTTGGTAATCGAACCAGATTCTTCGGCGTGACGAGCGAACGCTTTAACCACTACGCTATCCCACCGCCCACAACCAAAAAAGAACTAGCATCTATACTTTACTGAGAAGGTGTAATCCCAATTAATGAAGTCCTCTAAGATCCTGCATTTCGCTTTGGGGGGTTGTGTCTTTTAGTCGTCATAGAAACCCGTGACCATGGGTTCGAATCCAGGTGCCTCGGTTTACAGTTAAACGTTTGTCAGCACCATATTCGCACAGGCCGTAGAGGTAAACGTCTCATGTCTACATCACTTCCGCAGTTCCACGAAGATCAAACTGTCTACATGCGTTCTGGCTTGCCACCAAGATCAATACTTTTTGTTTCAATTGTCGTGTGTCACACACACGAATAGCAGTTGGCTTTCCAACTGGTCTCCCGACTCAACGTTCATGTAGCATGTTCATGTTTCGAAACTACGCTCTTATGGGGAGGCACGTAATCGCTAGCACACAAAGCTAGAGATCTAACCCACTCAGCCAACGTGGCTGCCACACACAAAATTAAGTCTGACGACTGGCATTCAAGATCATGTAATTTGTATAACACTCTGACAAGTGTAAACTGGCCATGGTCGAAACTATGAGCCTTTAAGAAAATGGTCAAATGTAACAATGTCTTATTCCACTTTCTTTACATACAAGGTGTAATCCCAAATCAGTGTTACATTTGACCACTAGGGTCTTGTGTATTCACAAGTTGTCAGCATTCTTTTCTATGGAAAAGAATCACATAAAAGAACAATAAACGTCTTGGCATGAAGGTGAGCACCAAGAAGTGTTGAACGAATCTGCCTGAGCCGTTCATGCTGATATGCAATCTCGTAATATCACCTTTCAACAAGGGTTGCTGTTTGTTACAATCCCTTTATAGCACACTCTAGCAAAGGTTTCCGATGTATCACGTGAAACAATATAAATCAATGCATTCTGTTGAAACTATTCTCCCAACGGTTTACATCTCTCTTAAATCCTGAATCAATATACGTGATTAGTGTGACAGTGCATGGTCGAGTCTCCCTTTGTAAACAATGATAATACGTGGCTCAGTTAGATTGTTTAATTTGCATCCACTTTGAGAACTCTCATGCAGATAGTATCCTTTCGTAATGGAATGACCGAATGCTTTAATAATGAACGGCATGTCCTTGTCAGTATGTCAATAGGAGTTAAACGTGAATGCTTGAATTTTCCTCACCATGGAAAGTGTGACAGGTACGGAATTCATAACATAATTATCACATTGGATATTAGAACAGAGCCAAAACACGTCTTCAGTCAACTTGTCTTTTCATAACTTTTGAGAGGAAACCTTCATATGCTCCCTTTTGTGAAAGGGTGTACTATTGTTTAATATTGGCTGTATCGAGTTTTCTCTCCTATTTTGACCAAGTACATATACCCTTTAGCAAAGGTGTCTAAAGATATAAATAATGTTCAATACATTTGTTAGAATGAAATTCTAATTTCCGAAAACAATTTGAAACCAGATGCATTTATATAAACGACATTGTAGTTTGGAGGTTTAAAGCACACTATCAGGTATTTCTTCTGTAGTGTTTTCTGTGTTCTATTTATTCTCTTTGACATCAAAGTACGTGCGTGTATTCATGAGTATTAAAACATATTCAGTCCCTTCAAACGTTCGTTTCACAAATCAAAAGACGTTTCATCAAGAAAGAGTCGATCAATAAATATATGAGTGTCAACCATTCTGATGTGATGTTTCTAAGCAACACCCTCTTTTATGACAATATCTTTCCATTGGTAATCCCTTTCAACTTTAAAATATCCTCTATTTATCAAACCGAAATCCACAGAGCAGTACTGCAGTTATGTTATTCTGACAGAAATGTCCGTGAAAAGATTAGTCCTGTCTCAACTTTCAGTAAGGTATGCAGACTTGGGTAAAACATATGTCACGAAGAATGGTCATGATCTTGTTCTGACACTTATATCAAAGAAACTGAAGTATGGCACAGCTTCTACCAGGCTTGAACCATTTACTCATACTGACTTCAAACGCGACATAAGTTTTGTGAATGCCACAATGCATGCATGCTTCAAATATGTGTAATCCGAGATTGTGAGAGGTACATGACAAGTTTCATAGCATGCGTCAATATTGACGGTACAAGATTCTTCACAGGAAATGGGAAGAACTCGTGGCGCCTGCTTATGATGCCTAACAAATTGGTTGTAATCTAAAAAGCTTTCCTATCTGACATGTTCGTTATGTTCCCTGCAATGAATGTTTAAGCAAATCCCCATGTCGTCGAAGTTGGTCTTTAGAGCAGTTATTCATTGGAATTCGATACAGTCAAGTATCGTGTTCACAACTACCGCTGTGGCATTGATAACGCGCACATAACGAAATATAAAGGAATTTGTCCACCAAATCCTATCAATTTCGTTGAAGGAAGCCGAAGGATAGATCTGATCCGGGGAAATCTTTGACTTCACAGCTATTCAAACTCTTTGTGGCTGTTCATAGAAGACCACATGGGTCTTACACCTGTGTCTTAAACTGTGCTGATACAGGACTGAGAAAGAGGGTCAGTATATGTGGCACAGGAATTGCCCCAAGCATCATTGGAGTAATCAGTTGACCAGTGATATTGAGTTACGATGATTTTGCGTGACACCGTCACACATGGTTCTTGACGCAGATCCAAGATGAGTAAGGGTGTTACTTCAACAGAGCTTTGTTTTTACTATGGTAATTTTAGAATTAGATTTCACAGATACAAATTCCTATTTTAAGAAAGTAAATTTGAAAATATGCAATTCATTCTTTGTTTGAAGATATTGTGCATTGGGGTGGAAGTAAAACAAATGATCTTTTGTTAATCTCAAACTGAACAATATGGAACAGGACAAGGAAGATATTTTCAAAACGAAATGAACAACAAGAAACAGTATTGCGTTCATTTAATCGCACTATGCATTAGCTGTGCCCAGCAGAATACGCTTTATGTGAACAATGTTACCATAATAATTTTGTGCGAAAGTTATGCCTGTCATTATCAATCAATCTATTAGTCTTCGGATTTCCACACTAAACAAGGTATGATATGGGCAGAGAGGCCAGATTACGTTTCCAGGGTTAAATCAAGAAAATAAATGTCAAAATATGCAATTTATACATCATGTTTGAAGATAGTGTAACTTGTGATCGAAGTATAACAAATGATCTTCTGTTAATCACAAAATGATCAAAATGGAAGAGGGCAAGGAAGGATATTTTTAAAACGAAACGTACAACAAGAACCCAGATTGCATTCGTTTAATCGCGCTATGCATTAAATCTGTATTATGTGAACAATGTTACCATCATAATTTTGCGTGAACGTTATGCGTGTCATTATCAACCAGTCTGTGTCGTCGTATTTCCTCACTAAACACGGTATGATATGGGCAGAGAAACGACTCTCAGATTACGTTTCCAGGGGTTAAACTCAACCTGGTTTTGACGAGAAGTTGCGATCAGTGCCAGTAGGACATTTAAGCCGAGAAACCGCGACATAGGTGCACTGTTGCTGTTTAAACCAGCGTTCAACTCAAAATGAAGAGTGACGGTATATTCCTTATTATTTATTTCAAACGGGCTGTACTTCAAAGCACACTTTCCAGTGTCACGTACTGTTGTAACTTACTTTTGGTGCACAGAGGGCTCCGATGATGCTTTTGTTTAAGGCTGCGTTAAGTCCCTTGGGCGTTGCAGAATCCGATGATGGAGCGTTGGATTCCAGATTGGCGTTGGTTATGGTTTAACGGTGCCATATCCGTGTTCTTGGGTTTTACCAAAATTAGAAACGTCTGAGATCTCCGACACTTCTAGACCTCCTCAAGAATACATGACGTGACATGCTTCACGTATGTCTCACAAAGGCCTTAAACCAAATTCACACAGGGGTGTTTTCAACACTCACACCTACTGAGTACACTCTCCCTTAATCTAGGCAGATAAAAACATGACACTATTACTCCAGAGTTACAGCCGAAGTGAAATTGAAAAAAATAGTCGTAAAGTGAATTTCTCAAAATCTAACCCAATCCCACGTCTCCTTATTTCACTACACCTACATAATCTCCCCACTTTAAATTTGAAATTCATACTAAATTAACTTTGACGGAATTGTATATATTTTACACACAAAATCGAAACTATTCAAAAAAAAAAAAAGAAATAAGCCCTTACTAATAGGATCAAATTTGCCTTTAAAGAGTATCATTTTGAATATAAATTAGCTGTAGCGGCGGGATCTGAGACAACGGAATGGTAGAAAGACTGACTGTAAAAGTGACCATGGTAGTGTGTTGCAATTGAAGGATGACCATGGAATGCCATTAAACATTGATGCTCTCAGGCTGATTCCAACTCAAAACGAAGGCTTGGAACTATAGGCTGCTGCAGAAGAATTTCTGAGAAAGTCTAATTAGTTGTGAGTGAACATACTTCCAGGTGGAAGACACGCGGTACTCACAAATCTAATCAAAATGGAGGATGGCTTTGCACGGTCAAATAGCTAGGGACAAAGTTGACCAACGACGAGATTAACATGCCCTTGTTTATGAGATTGCTGACCACTGGTCCAGAATATGGTGGTAATGACGGAGAGATAACAGTTGCTGACCGTCTGACCTTCTAAGCCTCTCACAGCCAAATGTAATCTGTAACGTTATTATTTCATAGCAAAACAAACAGTCCGTTTGGAAGCGTTGCTGAGAAATTATTAGGTATCGCTTGCTTGTTACTGAAAACATGTAACGTCATTTTAATTATAAGAATCCGTAAGTAACGATATCTATGAGTCTGACTTTTTAAACTTTGATGTCCTGTAATGTTACGTTATGTTTGATATATACTCCGATACCTCAACAATTCAAACACGATTCGCTTGCTTATACCAAGAGCAGACTTCGTAGAACTGATAATTCCACTATTTACATTGAAACTGCATGCTTTCACTTGAAACTGCTGTACAAATATTAATGTACTAAACTTGAAGGTGTTAATAAGGAGCTCTCTGAGTATTTGGCCCTGTGGATATGCTTAGGAAATTGAGCAGAAAGGCTTGGCCAAGTACCTCATTCGAAGCGTTTGAATTGTACCTTTAATCAGAACCATGCCTTCCAAATAGTAACCCTGTGTTACAGAAAATGTTTAACATATGCTCCATACCTCCAGTCAGAGCACACATCCGATGAACTATCGACGTGACATATAGCATTACAGTAAATGTACCGATCCTTCCATCACTGGCTGAGGATGTAGTCTTCCCATTCTTGAAATCCATTCATTCTTTGGGGTAATACTAACAGATATTTAATGCTCACTGAAAAAAGAGTTGAACAGAAAAGACGATTGGGAAAATAAGACAAAATCCATTCAACGAAATTGAACGATTTCCTGGCGACTTGCTAGCCTTGTAACACCAAGATGGAGTCTGTGAGAAGATCTGTCTCTGATGCGCGTAGGTTGGTTCTTAACAGGAAGTTATTTGTGGTGGATGCTGTATCTCATGGGCATCTATAATCCTTCCCGTCATCAGGGAACATTTACTCAGGGATCAGTGAGATATGTTCCTCGTTTGACGGAACACATACGTATTTTCCACTAGTGTTACATCATTTGTTATAGATTGAGGTCGATACGCTCGGATCGCGATATAAAACCATTGGAAGGATTATTGACATAGTGAAATATCTTTGCACAACTTCATACAGTCTAAATGTAGTGGCTTTGCGCCGTCAGGAACAGACTGATACACTGAAATAGTGAGTGAGTTGGGTTTTAAGCCGTTTTTAGCAATATTGCAGCAATATCACGGCGGGGAACACCAGAAATGGGCTTCACACATTGTATCCATGTGGGGATTCGAACCCGGGACTTCAGCGTGACGAGCGAACGCTTTAACCATTAGGCTACACCACCGCCCCTACACTGAAATAACATCCAGTTACAGTACAACCTGAAATTATTGAGAATTTAAAGATTGAATTTTTTATTTTTTTCACTCATTACTCAAGTATTAAATGTGAATATTAGCAGAACATAACTCCAGATTCAAAGACAGGTGAACAGTTAGTATTTTGTCAAGTAACCATGGGCAGCAATGCAGGCTTCAATGCGGCAGGGCATACTACTGATCAAAGAAGTAAGAAAGTCGTGGTCCATGCTGTCCCAATATCGGACCACCTCTTCTTTCATTTCAGCAATATTTGTCAGATTTTACTTATTGACACTTTCCTTCATAAGTCCCCAAACATTTTCTATTGAATTTAGGTTAGGGCTATAGCTTGGCCAATCTAATAATGTCATATTTTGGGTCCAAAACCAGGCTGAATGCTTTGAACGATGTTTTGGGTCGTTGTCCTGCTGGAAAATCAAAAGACTTCCATAGAACACGTGAGCAGATGGAAGTAAATGTCCCTCGAGAATATCTGTGTACCGCTCACTGTTCATATTCCCTTCAAATACACAGAGGGGCGTTGCCCACTAACACAGATATGCCACCCCACATGTTAAATATACACCCCACACGCGGTTTTTCAGTTTGTTTGGTCCAGAATTTCAGTGTATTAGGAAACAGCCACACAGAATTTTCATCTCAGAAAATCACATTGTCCCAGGTAATTTTCTATGCCGTAAGCACCAGTTCAACCTTCGCTCCTTTTGTTCAGGTTTCATGATCGGTGATGGAATTGCTCGACTTTTCTGCCAACCTATTGCATGCAGCTCAGTTCTAATTGTCTCCTTACAGACAGCCACAGTTCCTCTATCAATCATATCCAGCCTTAAGTTTTCTAAACTCCTTCGTTTGTTTTTTAGAAACAAGAATACCAAGCCGCCTACTGTCACCGACAGTCAATTTTCTGGGCCTACCTGCGCCTCCCTGTTGCTCAATGCCATATCCATTTTCAATATTTTTCAAAACACGATAAACAGTGGACAAAGGGATGCCTGTTCTACTTGAAATCACTTTAGCTGATCTGATGTCCTTGTTATAATACTCTAAAATCAACTTCCCCTTCTTTAAATCATCCATACTGAGGATCACTGAAAATGTCGTCTGATAGCAAGTAAGCAAAGGGGGATAACTCTTCACAAACTAATGAAAAGGGATTAACGGAGTTGTCTCTCTTGAATGAAACCAAGCACTTGCTAGCTGGTCAAGGTTGTTTATACTAGAAATCCAATTAAACATATTCCTAAAATTCTCAATAATTTCTGGTCATACTATAGCTATGTGTATCAAATTGAGTAATTAAATGGAGTCAGCAAATCCACATTAGGCCTCGAAGATTAATTTTTTTACCGAATGTTATGCCACTGTATGTTGAACAACGATACATATTCCTGGGTGATTAATTACAGGTCGCCGTGACATAGCTGAATGTTGTTGAGGGTGGCGTTAAGCAACCTGAAGAATATAAACTGATATTACCAGCTACGGCGCCGGGTCCGGGAACAGAAATAAGCAATGCTTAAAAATTCAATGCAGTTATTCAAATTGAATGTGACTCCAAATGCTTCCAAATTGAAACAACTCTTTGCCTTTTGAAATATTTCTGTTAAGGTCTTCGTACTGACATGAGTGAAGCTCACACTCAGATGCTCCAGTTTTTCACATGCTTTGATGATGATAAAGTCTTCATCACATAGATATCTGCAGTGTTCAACATTTAACAGTTCAAGGTTGGGCAAACTCACAAGAAACCCAAGAGTAGAAACGTTCATCTCTCTTATGTTTAACCATCGTAGTTTGTCAGCTTGAAGAAACCCTGTTATGAAAACATAATAAGTGACGGACACCGGGTCTTCAACTTCCGTAAAAGGTATCTGTAAATACCAAAAGTAATGGGACCGAGAGAGGAGATCATGCAGATGTTTCAATGTCAATTTCGGGCCATAGAATTCTGTATCTTTCCAAATCTTTGGTGAATTCAGGTTAAGTTGATGCAGATATTGGCACGCTCTGCACACATTCAATAGTAGTTCTTTCAAATGTACATAGCTTAGAATGTCAATGATGACTTACTCAGGTAACCTTGTTAACATTTCACTGCATCAGGAACACTGAAAAGATGAAAAATATGTGATATTGAAAAATGTTCTATGTCCAACAAACATAGTAGGAAAACATGACATACTCTTAGAACCAGAGTATTCTATCTCCATGTCAAACTTCAAATAGTGCCTTTACTCCAAAAATATCAACTGTTACATTTCAAATTAATATATTTGAATGTCAAAGGTTAATTATCACTTACTACACACTTTGATCAATTCGAGAAAACAAGAGTTACAATGAAAAAGTGAAGATAAATACTCACCATTTCCATATGACATCCGACGAAAGATCAGGTCCAGGTTGCCCTATCTCCAAGTCATGGACATAGAACAGTATGGAACTCAAAACCTTTTTAATTTGTGATGTTAATTGTCTGAAAAACACTTTCTAAGCTAGATACAGCTACAAAATTATATTTGGAGATAGAATACACCATGAGAAGTACCCAGAAAACCTTAACTCATTTTTTTCAAAAGTGGAGATAGAACACTCTGGTTCTCAGGTGACGAGTACTATTTGAAGAATCCGTGATTTATGGAGCGCTTCTGTCAATTTTGAGCTTTCGTTGTTAACATTTTCTACCTATTTGGATCCGCCTTGTGTCCGCCTCCATTTAGAGAGAGACAGACAGAGGGCATTTCGTTATCACAAATCCCCGTGTGTGTGTGTGTGTGTGTGTGTGTGTGCGTGCGTGCGTGCGTGCGTGCGTGCGTGCGTGCGTGCGTGTGTTTGGTTGGCGAGTGTGACTAAGGCCGGGGGAGACTTCCATTTAAGAGCTAAAATACGGCACAAACTAAGAAACATTAATTTTGTCGGCATTTCACAAAGTGTTTATTAATTAGATTCGTCATATCAGTATTTGTAATAATAATTCTACACTGTGATGATTGGAAGGTTATCAAATGGTTTCGGGTTATTATGTGTTGTATCAAACATCTTCTTTCTTTATTACTTTACTCCTGACAGCATTTATTCTTCTGAAGGGGCGGTGGGGTAGCCTAGTGGTTAAAGCGTTGGCTCGCCATGCCGAAGACCCGGGTTCGAATCCCCACATGGGTACAATGTGTGAAGCCCATTTCTGGTGTCTCCCGCCGTGATCTGGCTGGAATATTGCTAAAAGCGGCGTAAAACCAAACTCAGTCAGTCAGTCAGTATTCTTCTCGAAAAATGTAATTAGTCTGCTGTAGGTTTATCTTTTTTCAGTCTGTTAGGCAGAATATGACAATTGTTTTAACCATACATGTCTCGAAGGCATTGGGACTGCCCATTGACAGTAGTTCCATAGGCCCGAAGTCGATTCTCCACATGGACGCAGTTTGTGAATCCCGTCATAATATACAGCGAAAACCAGAGTCTCTCAAAAAGGCATTTCAATATTTTTGTCGTCATTAGACTCCTGTAATTCGTTTTTGCTATTCTGTGAAGCAGTCCGTTGATTAAAATACATTCTTGGAATAATTTCCATTTGATTTAACTGAAAGCCATCAACGCAACTAACAGGGACTTCACTTGTAATATAAGCAGCTTGAGCATGATCCCCTGTGTAACAATTCATACCTGTCATGCCTGTCCGATGTCCACTTGCAATAACACATAAAATAAACACCAGCGAAGTTTGTTTTTTAAGAACTACCATGACTGCATGCTCAAAAATAATCTTCGGATTTCAACAAATCCATATAATTATATACCAGATGATCATTATCGTATTCATTTCGGAGAAAACTGTAATGTAGGCCTGTGTGGGGAGATGCTTCCAGATGTTGACCATGATCTAGAAGTATGGTCCAGTGACAAATACTTACTTCACATTCAAAAATGGAGGTTGAAATCCTATGGTTTTCGCTTATTTCAAGTTGCGGTCGCCATGAACTGGAATGAGTTACCAGCTCACCTTAGAACAAGCCCAACAGTCACACGTTTTAAAGCAAATCTAAAAACATACTTTTTCTCTATGTTTTCTCTAAGTGACTCGTAAATTCTATCTTGTCTGCGCTATGAGCATGCTGTCGTTGTGGAGTATATAGCGCAATACAAATGGACTAATTATTATCATTGTAAGTAGAAATTGGCTCCTCTCTCAAGAAGCTGCCAGAGAAGCCACCACTGTTTACCGTGACATCTGCATCAGTGTTGACTGGACATTGCATTGAGGACTGACCTTGGGGGTATAATTCCTCACGGTGAACAATGTAACCCCATGTGTTGTCACGACCGTCCTCTACAAATGCCAACTGCTGATCCCCAGCACTAAGTCCCTAACGGAAGTTCGTACTTAAATCTTGTCCGCCGTCTTGATTGAAAAATGGATGCCAATTCATCCACAGCGATTAGACTTGACCTTGTTTCTGGAACAATCTTCGGGCTAAGAGCAAAGGCGACATCGTGGGTTTAAAATGCTGCCAAATAGTTCGATGTTTACAGTAAGCTAGGTTTATAACGAACACACTTGCACGAAATGCCGCATGCTATATATTTAGTCGAAGTGCATATAACCAAAACTAGTGGTCCTTTGAGTTCGTTATAACTGTTGTGGAATGGGTGTGAGTGAGTGAATTTAGTTTCATGCCGCACTCAGCAATATTCCAGCTATATGGCGGCGGTCTGTAAATAATCGAGTCTGGACCAGACAATCCAGTGATCAACAGCATGAGCATCGACCTGCGCAATTGGGAACCGAGGACATGTGTCAACCAAGCTAGCGAACCTGACCACCCATACCAAGACAACCCTATTACGACAAGCATGGGTTACTGAAGGTTCATTCTAACCCGGACCTTCACGGGTTGTGTACTGCCTGTACTCTAAGTGAAGCCTGTTTGTTGCCGAACAATGAGTGCGTGAGTTCGATTTCACGTCGCTTTGAGCAATATTGCAGTAATATCACGGCGAGGTACTCCTGAAAACGACTTCTAAAGGAATTCCGGTGTAGGGAATCGAATCCGGGCCTTCGATGTGACGACGGTACGTTTTAACCACTAGGTTACCTCGCGGACTAATAATGTTACTATCTGCTAGTTTCGGTTCGTTCAACACTAACACTATTCCGTCAGCAAATCCTTTTGCTCGTCATTGAAGTATTAGTGATCGACAGCATGAGCAACGAGCCATATTGATGAGTACATTTGGACCGCTAGATCAACAACAGCATTGATACTAGAGCACCAGTGTGTGTGTGTGTGTGCGCGTGTGTGTGTGTGCGCGCGTGTGTGCGTGCGTGCGTGTGTGTGCGCGCGCGTGTGTGTGTATTCTGCTCCGGGATGAAGCTTGCCTAAGGCAATGTGATAGATGACCTATCAACGAATAACTCACACACATGATGATCACCAAGCGGCCTTGAATGCTGTAACCTTGATCGAGCAAGAGTCGCATGAGGCTGTGTGAATTCTGGGTACAAAAAGCTCTCAAACTTCTTGGACAGACAGCCTTGCAGAAATTCTGCTTCATATGCTTAAATATTGGGGATTATGATTAATCTCTGAGATGTTTGGTCACATCTGGTGGGTCTAGTAATATCTATCTCTCTTTGTGTGGTATTTGTGGGATCTAGTGCAAAAGAGGAATAGACCTATCTTCGGGTTTTAGAGTCAGGGCAAAACCATACTGAGATTATTTGGTTGCTGAATCTGTACATGTATATTCACTCTATAATTAAATCGCATCCCCATCCTAAATATATAAATGAAACTGGGTGAGTCAAGGGTTCTATCTCGGTTGACACATCACCCCTGAAGATACGAGTTTGAATGGTTGTCGCGAAAGGGACAAAAGAGATAGAGAGGCTGGGTTCACTGACTAGCTCGATGATGATGTCACCGTATTCCACACGCGCAAGTCGATGCACATGATGCCAATCACTGGATTTTCTAGTCCAGATTCGATATTTTCAGACCACCGTCACATAGCTGGAACGCTGGAATTGTGCACTGTTGTCAAAAAGGTCGATTTAAGTTAATTAAAGTTCGAAATGAGTAGTTTTAATGACGGGGTTTCATTTATAACGATGCCAATTAGTGATTTATGTATTTGTACCCCCCTAGAGTATATGTGATCTTTAACAGCAAACATCACCTAACCAGCCAGCCATGGATTTTATCCAAAACCGTCTAACGTCTGTATAGATGATTTTGACATTATGACAGTAAGACACCGAACTGAAGATGAGGACTCTTGAACAACCAGGTCAAATTATCAAGCGATTCACGTGTTGGTATCACAGCAGGCAGACGAGGTCAATGTCAGCTCGTCGTGATGTATGTGTACCTTACATTCCTCATTCACACTTGAAAACATGCCTATAAGGGGTAATGGCTGTGACTGATTCGGTCACGGGGAAGGCAGCGATAGCCTTGAACAGTAAGCGCACAGTTTTCAGTTTTGACCAATGAGCGCCAAGTCTTGGCTATGGTTCACACGTATCGTCATGGGTGCCTGCTCCACATATTGCCTCCGTGTCGGGCAATGGGGAATTGTTACAAGTAAGTACCCGTTAGAGCTCCTTTACCGCAAAAGCTGTCTAAAATTAGCACCACGTCACAATCGAGAGGATCTCCTTTCACGCATTTGTTGTCCAAAAATAGAACCACGTCCCTCCATTGACGCATTTGTCATCTAAAAATAGCACCACGCCAGGACCGACAATAGTTTCTGTCAGTCTTTTGGTGTCTGAAAATAATAATGCTCCCGTATATATGAACTGTATTCACCGTGTGCGAGACTTCACGTCACATTTGCCAGGTATATATTAACTGCATTCACCGTGTGCGAGACCTCACGTCACATTTGCCAGGTATATATTAACTGTATTCACCGTGTGCGAGACCTCATGTCACATTTGCCAGGTACACCGATTCATCCACCTTAAACTTTAGCCATTCATTCAAAAATTACAGAATTAAATCAGAATGACGATCTTGTTTTAAAACCGTGAGAGCTATGCATCTAAATACGTACCAGTGGTTCGTTAATGCTCTCTTATGCTATCTGGAGAGATAAGTTCGATTAAATGACATCAATCGGTGTGTACCTACGGTTCGTTAATCCGGTCCGTAAGGTACCTGAGTGTTATGTACGATTAATTTACATCGCTTTGTAACCATGGTTGTTAATCCGGTTCTATACTACCTGGAGACCTACGTACGATTAAATGACAATCAATCGTTGTGTATCTAGGATTCTTTAACAGGTACCTCACTATGTGTCACTGTTTGTTAAATCTGGTCTTTTACTAACGGTTGGTTTTTGGCATCATGTACAGCTTGTTCAGCTTGACCTGTGCTACTCTAAATATGCATGACCCGGAAGGTCAAATGGCACAAACGGCAGATCGGGTTATCTTCATTAAATAGGGGAGCAGAAGCATGAATACATAGATTCGTTACAGAACTTGCCCCGAAAAACAACACTTCTTAAAAAACAACAATCATGTTATGTTTTAATTGTATTGTTTATACAGTCATTGAATTGTTTATACAGTCATATGCTATCTAGTTTGGTTTGCTGTAGTGATGTATTTGATATGGATATCATTGTCGTGTTCAGACCCTTTGGCTTAGTGTTTGGGCGAGTGTTTGCAGGATATAACGTCTTGATAACGTTTGGGCGAGTGTTTGCAGGATATAGCGTCTTGATAACGTTTGGGCGAGTGTTTGCAGGATATAACGTCTTGATAACGTTTGGGCGAGTGTGTGCAAGATATAACGTCTTGATAACGTTTGGGCGAGTGTGTGCAAGATATAACGTCTTGATAACGTTTGGGCGAGTGTTTGCAGGATATAGCGTCTTGATAACGTTTGGGCGAGTGTTTGCAGGATATAACGTCTTGATAACGTTTGGGCGAGTGTTTGCAGGATATAACGTCTTGATAACGTTTGGGCGAGTGTGTGCAAGATATAACGTCTTGATAACGTTTGTAACGTTTGGGCGAGTGTTTGCAGGATATAACGTCTTCATAACGTTTGGGCGAGTGTTTTTACAGGACATAACGTCTTGATAACGTTTGGGCGAGTGTTTGCAGGATATAACGTCTTGATAACGTTTGGGCGAGTGTTTGCAGGATATAACGTTTGTAACGTTTGGGCGAGTGTTTGCAGGATATAACGTCTTGATAACGTTTGGGTGAGTGTGTGCAAGATATAACGTCTTGATAACGTTTGGGAGAGTGTTTGCAAGATAAAACGTCTTGATAACGTTTGGGCGAGTGTGTGCAAGATATAACGTCTTGATAACGCTTGTAACGTTTGGGCGAGTGTTTGCAGGATATAACGTCTTGATAACGTTTTTGGGCGAGTGTTTGCAGGATATAACGTCTTGATAACGTTTGTAACGCTTGGGCGAGTGTTTGCAGGATATAACGTCTTGATAACGTTTCGGCGAGTGTGTGCAGGATATAACGTCTTGATAACGTTTGGGCGAGTGTTTGCAGGATATAACGTCTTGATAACGTTTGTAACTTTTCGGCTAGTGTGTGCAGGATATAACGTCTTGATAACGTTTGTAACATTTGTGCGAGGGTTTGCAGGATATAACGTCTTGATAACGTTTGGGCGAGTGTGTTTGCAGGATATAACGTCTTGATAACGTTTGGGCGAGTGTGTGCAGGATATAACATCTTGATAACGTTTGTAAGAGTGTGTGCAGGATATAACGTCTTGATAATGTTTGGGCGAGTGTTTGCAGGATATAACGTCTTGATAACGTCTTGATAACGTTCGGGCGAGTGTGTGCAGGATATAACGTCTTGATAACGTTTGTAACGTTTGGGCGAGTGTGTGCAGGATATAACGTCTTTATAACGTTTGTAAACGTTTGGGCGAGTGTGTGCAGGATATAACGTCTTGATAACGTTTGTTACGTTTGGGCGAGTGTTTGCAGGATATAACGTCTTGATAACGTTTGGGCGAGTGTATGCAGGATATAACATCTTGATAACGTTTGTAACGTTTGGGCGAGTGTTTGCAGGATATAACGTCTTGATAACGTTTGGGCGAGTGTATGCAGGATATAACGTCTTGATAACGTTTGGGCGAGTGTATGCAGGATATAACGTCTTGATAACGTTTGGGCGAATGTTTGCAGGATATAACGTCTTGATAACGTTTGGGCGAGTGTATGCAGGATATAACGTCTTGATAACGTTTGTAACGTTTGGGCGAGTGTTTGCAGGATATAACGTCTTGATAATGTTTGGGCGAGTGTTTGCAGGATATAACATCTTGATAACGTTTGTAACGTTTGTGCAAGTGTTTGCAGGATATAACGTCTTGATAACGTTTGTAACATTTGTGCGAGTGTTTGCAGGATATAACGTCATGATAACGTTTGGGCGAGTGTTTGCAGGATATAACGTCTTGATAACGTTTGTAACGTTTTCGTCACATCAGATTTCTTGTTTACACTTTCTTTTTCCTGGTGGTTTATGTATAAAATTGCAGTCAGCAGACATACATTGATAATGGTGGTATATAATAGAAAAATCCCGAATCGGGACAGTTTAATTTTACATCTATTTTATTAAACAAATAAAGCTCAAAGGAAATTCACATCTCAACAAGAAGCTGATTGAAAGGATAAACAACACTGCAACATTCAAAATACTAAAACACGATTAATCAATCGACTTTCAACAGTGACTCTGAGGAACGTCCCGGGTTCGATTCCCTACATGGGTACAATGTGTTAAGCCCATTTCTGGTGTCCCCCGCCGTGATATTGCTGGAATATTGCTAAAAGCGGCGTAAAACCAAACTCACTCACTCACTCACTCTGAGGAACGTAACATTCTGATTGGTAAAAAAAATATCTCCCACATGGAGACCTTTCAAACATACAAACAAGAGTCATCAGAAGATGACATATCCCCCCGGCCCCCACATCTTTGAAAGAACAAATCATCAGTCCAGCTTGATTTTAGACTAAGTGCAAATCGTTCCATGGAAATCATGGAAAAAATAAATGACAAATATCTGCAAAAAGCAAAAAGGCACCACTTCAAGATCTGCCTCACATATCTGCCAAGTTTTACTGAAACATATTAAGAAGTTGCTTGTCCGTTGTCAACGAGGGCGATGGAGACGCCACTGATCCGCCATAACATGACTGAGTTCTGTCTGGAAGAAACGTTTGCGCATCGCGCAGGGGAAGAAATTTAGTTTTTCTCGAAGCATACGGAAATTACCGAGGCCTTGCGAATGATCACTTTTGAAACAACGTCGCTGATTGCACAACTAAATCTGATTGCCTCCAATCACGAGTCTTGAACGCTCACACCATGAAAGGGCCGTATTAGAACAGAGGTTACGTAGGAAGATATGACAGGAGTAACCTCTGTGGGAAGAGAATGCACTTTGGGATCTGCCTCACATATCTGCCAAGTTTTGCTGAAAAATATTAAGAAGTGTTTGAGTTGTGCTCCGGAAACGAAACCCACCCCTCACTTTTGGGACTAAGTCCGAATCGTTTCCATGGACACCGGGAAAAATAAAAATGCCAACAATCTGCACATAGCAAAAGGCACCACTTAAGGTTCTGTTTGATATATCTACCAAGTTTTGTTGAAAAATATTGAAAGGTTCTTGAGTTATGCTCCAGAAACGTAAGCCCACCCCTCACTTTTGGGACTAAGTCCGAATCGTTTCCATGGAAACCGGGGAAAATAAAAATACCCAAAATCTGCAAATAGCAAAAGGCGCCACTTAAGGTTCTGTTTGATATATCAACCAAGTCTTGTTGAAAAAACGGTCTTTGAGTTATGCTCCGGAAACAAAATGATTACGGACGGACGGACGGACAAGGCGACGACTATATATAAAATACGTGAGCTTAAATACGTCGATTCATATTGATCAAAAATGTACAAAGGGATAGATTAAAAGTTACATTGATAATACTATATTTAACCGGCGGCATCCGTCACAAACACATGCAAGGGTAAGTCAATTATAAATCTGATAAACGATCAAGAGTATGTAAACGCACATGCTAGACGTTCGCCGTTTCATGTTCCTGTCCCGGGGGAGCTGTTGGCAGTAAAGGAAGTACTTCGGAATATGGATTCTCAGTTGTTGAGACCTGAAGTCAAAGCATAACGGCCATGATACTTTAACTTGATACTATTACATTTAGGGACCGTTCATAATTTATGGCTAGGGGGGTGATGATAATTTGTATGGAGAAGCATGTACAATGTGAATGACCCCCTAAAAATTATGTACGAAATAAGTGACGCCCCCCTGCATATCATGTACAAAATCAATTACCCCCTTCCCCTTCCCATAATTTCTAAGCATAATTTTTAAACATATTTTATGTACAAACTTGCTGACCCCTAGTACATGTTACATGTGTACAAACTTGCTGCCCTCCTGACCCCCAAGTTCCCAGAACAAAATGGGTGACCCCCTTAAAATCTCACTCACTCGCTCGCTCGCACGCACGCACGCACGCACGCACGCACAAGCACACGCACACGCACACGCACACACACACACACACACACACACACACACACACCTAGCCATAAATTATGAACGGTCCCTTAGTGGCAAATCTATCTACCAACTCACTTAAGGCACATCTGCTTCGTTAGTGAGTGAGTGAGATATACATGAACGTTGTATAATTAATAATACATGCATTGTTTTTTCAGCAATAATTATAATATAAAAAATATATATGTAAGCCATAGGTGTCTGAACTGAGTCATAACCTAAGACACGGTATGGCTGAAATACTGCCATTGCAACTTTGAATATTTACTCACTCACACAAAAATGATCTACGGATGTCAAGAAACTTGCACGATATGATATACCGTACATACACATGTTGGATGCACGACAACTTAAGACTTAAACTGGTCCCACAGCTGGTTTGCGCAGCTATTTTAGCCAACAATCGTGAGATAAAAGTGGTATATATGTGTATCGTATCCGGTTATCAATACGCATGCGTGGCGTCCTTATACAAGAGTAAATAAACATGATAGATGTTACGATAAAAGTTACAACAAAGAGTTCATGTTTGTTGACAGAAAGCTTTTACTTCAATGACTCCGATTATTTGAGACGATGACCAATGATGCTCTGGTATGTGTCGACCAAACGCAACCTACAAGAGATCGTCCTTCGCCTGTTTAAACAGGCACCCTGTCAATAAAGTCCAAAAGCGCATAACAGCCGTATACTTACTAGGGTGATATTTTACGACAAAATGGTGTGTGATAGAGAATACCTATTTCAAGTCAGAATTGATTGATTCCAAACAAACAATATTTACCCGTTCTCCGCTGTTTCGCATTTCGGCTGTTTCACCTGCGAAAGAATCAAAACACATGTCGAGTACTATGATATCTAGTTCAACAGAGTTCTACCTACTTGAAAGCCCATTGGCGGATCCAGAGGGGGGGTTTCAGGGGGTTCGACAACCCCCCTTTTGAAAATGACTTAAGACCACATTGAAGTTGGGTTTTTTGCGTTGGCAGAGCCAATGGGGGGTTAAGGGGGTTTGAACCCCCTGCACGCACACACACACGCACGCACACACACACACACACACATACACACTCACTCAAAATTCCTGGATCCACCCATGAAGCCTGATATCAGAATTGCATGTGACCTTTAAATTGTCAAGTAACATGTCCGTGACGCTGGACAGACTGTCTATTTGAATGTTCTTGTACATACATACATACGTTTTTCTTCCAATTATCAAATCATTTAATGTCACAGTTTTTGTGCCATTTTTTTTTTGCTTTCTAATTAATAGTTTATCGGTAGTGTTTTTGGCTAGTAAAATAATAAGGGTTTGCAACATTTATTCAGCAACAACATCCGGGCCAGTGAACATTAAGAACCTATCCACATACTGTTCCCTAGACAGTCTAAGTAAAGTTAGGCTCAGTATTAAACGTTACACTGCTAAACCTAGTAGAAGGTCGCGTCAGCTAACCTTTTGGACTGACCAATCAGAACACAGCTTACCAAATAACGGAAATTAACATTCGCACATACCGTTTGAGCCTTTACCTCATAAAGTCGAACGATTCCGAATGCTATTTTCCGCACGATCGCTTCCGAGTGATACACGCAATGAGTAAACAGTCGCTGAAAATAGCATTTTTGTCCATATTCAAGGATGTCATCTTGCGAAAATATAAGTAGATAGAAACCCATAAGCGTATATACTACAGGTCAGATATCTGTGTTTTATGCGGATTTTTGTTTGTTGATAGATCAGTGTCAGCGACCAGGGAAGAGAAAATCCAAAAACCGTTTTGTAAGTCCCGCCGAACCCTAACAAATAGTCGTTGTCTGATTGGTTAAATCCGTTCGTCCGTCTCGCGTTTGATTGGACGGTCATATGTCGCTCAAAGGTTAGCTGATGCGACCTTCTACTAGGTTTTGTTAGACTCAGTATAGCAGTGTAACAAATAATATTGAGCATAAGTTTACTTAGACTGGTTCCCTAGACAGATTATTCAGCTGTTGTAAACAAATTCAAATAAATTATATGTATAGAATATGATAACGTTCTTCAAGTACAAAATTGCGAAGATAAAATAAACGGAATACAACACAATTATACCAAAAAGTATTCTGCATATACCACATAGACACATTGTCTTCAAAGATATTTTGACTTAACAATGATTCAAGTGTCTATGTATTCTAATCGACAAAAAGTGAGATTAATGGGCTGACATGTTCAGAGGAAATTACTACGTCTCAATAAAAGAGAGAAATGTATTTTTAAATACCAAGAAGGATGCAATTACACTACACTGAATAACACACATCATCCGTCTAAACGGATCCACAAAGTGTTTGTAACGTTACGACAGGTCACAACTCTATTGTTTACCATAGGCTTATGAATGTCGTAACGCTACGAACGCTTAGTGGATCGGGACTAGTGGAAAACCCTCTCCCTCGTTGATCATCCATTCCAATATCAGTCATACCGAACGGACATTTTGATCACCCGATATCCAGTTAGTCGACTTTTCCGATAAGAATGATATATTAGGAACCTTTGGTGGCATAAAACCCCTGGAGTTAAGATAAGGAAGTCGCTTTGAATATAATATAACAATACGTTGACTTGAACAGACACAACTATAAGACAGTTAACTGAATACGAGTGTGTATGGAAGTGTATTTGAGGCAACTAAAACAGTATATACTTGGTAGAAGGAAATATCATCTACGTAGATGTAAGTATATCATACATGGATGTATCTTATATGTCGAATGCATCATCTACGTCGATTTTATACGTAGATGTAAGTTTTATCTACGTAGATACACATTGTACACGTCGATGAAAGTATCATATACGCAGATGTAAGTATCATATACGTATATTTAAGTATCTTATATGTAGATGTAAGTATCTTATATGTCGAATGCATTATCTACGTCGATTTTATACGTAGATGTAAGTATTATCTACGTAGATACACATCGTACACGTCGATGAAAGTATCATATACGCAGATGTAAGTATCATATACGTATATATAAGTATCTTATATGTAGATGTAAGTATTTTCTATGTGGATGTAAGTATTTTAATGAATATGTAAGTAGTAACTACGTAGATATACGTATCGTACACGTAAATCTTATACGAAGATGTAAGTATCATAAACGAAGATGTAAATATCATATACGAAGATGTAAGTATCATAAACGAAGATGTACATATATAAAACGAACATGTATTTTATATGTAGATGTGCGTATTTTATACGCAGATGTAAGTATTGTCTACGTATGAGTGAGTGAGTGAGTGAGTTTAGTTTTACGCCGCACTCAGCAATATTCCAGCTATATGGCGGCGGTCTGTAAATAATCGAGTCTGGACCAGACAATCCAGTGATCAACAGCATGAGCATCGATCTGCGTAATTGGGAACCGATGACATGTGTCAACCAAGTCAGCGAAACTGACCACCCGATCCCGTTAGTCGCCTCTTACGACAAGATAGTCGCCTTTTTATGGCAAGCACATGGGTTGCTGAAGAACTATTCTACCCCGGATCTTCACGGGTCTATTGTCTACGTAGATATTAGTATCGTACACGTCGATGAAAGTATCAAACACGCAGATGTAAGTATCAAATACGTATATATAAGTATCTTCTATGTAGATGTAAGTATCATACGAATATGTAAGAAGTATCTACGTAGATATAAGTATCGTACACGTACGTGTAAGTATCTTATACGAAGATGTAAGCATCTTCTACGTAGATGCAAGTATCTTCTACGAAGATGTAAGCATATAAAACGTAGATGTAAGTATCTTATACGTAGGCATCTTATATATAAGTATCCTATACGAAGATATGCGTATTGTACACGTAAATCTTATACAGATATGTATCATTTACGTAGATATAAGTATCATATATGAAGATGTAAATATCCTATACGAAGATATAAGTATCATATATGTAGATAAAAGTATCATATACGAAGATGTAAGTATCCTATACGAAGATGTAAGTATCCTATACGAAGATATAAGTATCTTATACGAAGATGTAAGTATCCTATACGAAGATGTAAGTATCCTATACGAAGATATAAGTATCATATACGTAGATATAAGTATCATATACAAAGATATAAGTATCCTATACGAAGATATAAAAATCATATACGTAGATAAAAGTTTCTTATACGAAGATGTAAGTATCCTATACGAAGACATAAGTATCACATACGTAGATATATGTATCATATACGTAGATATAAGTACCATATACGAAGATATAAGTATCATATACGTAGATATAAGTATCATATACGGAGATATAAGTATCATATACGAAAACATAAGTATCATATACGTAGATATAAATATCATAACAGAAAATATAAGCATCATATACGAAGATGTAAGCATCATATACGAAGATATAAGTATCATACACGAAGATGTAAGTATCATATGCATAGATATAAATATCATATACGAAGATGTAAGTATTATATACGAAGATATAAGTATCATATACGAAGATGTAAATAGCATACACGTTGATATAAGTATCATATACGAAGATGTAAGTATCCTATACGAAGATATAAGTATCATATGCGAAGATGTAAGTATCATATACGTAGATATAAGTATCAAATACGAAGATATAAGTATCATATACGAAGATATAAGTATTATATACGTAGATATAAGTATCCTATACGAAGATATAAGTATCATACACAAAGATGTAAGTATCATATACGTAGATATAAGTATCATATAAGGAGATGTAAGTATCATATACGAAGATATAAGTATCATATACGAAGATGTAAAGTATCATATACGTAGATGTAAGTATCTTATACGAAGATGTAAGTATCATATACGTAGATGTAAGTATCTTATACGAAGATGTAAGTATCATATACGAAGATGTAAGTATCATATATGTGGAAGTATGCATTGTATACGCAGATGTAAGTATCTTCAATGTTGCTGAAATGCACTTTAGAAAATGTGAAAACCAATACGTGTTCATAGATGTAATATTTACATACTGGATAATCTGTTTCTGATTTTTTCCATTTCTTCAGCAGTGTGCGACAGACCAATGTTGTCATGCCGTAAAGCTGTCGTTAGCTTCTGGAACCAGTCATTGGGAAATTGTCTCTTCACGGTCAGCAGGAGCTCAACGGCGCCGTCTTCTCGGGCGTGTTTCTCGATATACTGATGCAGTCGTTCCTGAAAACAGTCGAAATACGTTTTACTCGAAGAGTATGTCATTCTCGAACTCTCGAAGTTGTACAATGCATTGCCTGACTTCATTATTCCTTAACACTTTATCCCACTCTTTCAATATTAATCCTTAAATGCCTTCACATTTTTAAAGAAACCCCTTGTGTCATCACAGATTTAAAGTGATCCTTTCATATACTCTTAAGCATGTTACAGTATGTGTTACAGTTGTATATAAAAAGTCACCATCAACGAACTAGGAGCTCCTCAATTGTCTAAAATCGTCCAACTACAGGTAATTCAAAACATTACATTTTAGAAATCTCTTTCACAGACCAGTATACAACTTTAACATAAGGCGACTTTAAGAGTCGCGGATATACTCATCTGCAAAATGAAGAAAAGTGTCATATCTAGTCAGCTGAAAAGTAATGGCAGCATCACCCACATAGAAAATATCTCACGAGGTCTCATTACATACGAATTATACGAAACGAGTGTCCTTCCTATGGTATCTGACAGAGCGAAAGCGAGGTCAGAAACCACAGGAAGGTCACAGGTCACATGCATAAAATTGACAAAATAGCGTGGGTTTTTTGTTATTTTTATGACTTCAAACCAAAACCGGTTTTATAAAGAGGTTGCAGAAGAATTTTGTTCTGTAGTACACTTTTTGCATGATGTCACACTGTATTACCGTCACTACGCCATTCTC
This sequence comes from Haliotis rubra, assembly GCF_003918875.1. Taxonomy (NCBI): domain Eukaryota; kingdom Metazoa; phylum Mollusca; class Gastropoda; order Lepetellida; family Haliotidae; genus Haliotis; species Haliotis rubra. Next base: position 523,318 of record NW_025767679.1, read on the forward strand.
GTCTGCCCCCTTGGCATGTCACAATGCATTGTCATCGCCTCATATAGCCTCCAACAGTAAACTACTCCGTAGCACCCCATTTCTTAGTTTACAGTTGCTTCACTCGGCTTACATCACTGATGGAAATATTGCGTTTATGTTTTTCGACGGATATAATGCCTCGGTTCGAAACATTACGTTTATGTTTTTCGACGGATATAATCTCTCAGTTCGACTCACAATTAAACAGCGACACAGCAACGTTCGCAATGTTTAGGCTACATTCCCATAATGCATCTGTGGAATGTGGCAGATGCCTACTGATCTAAACTTACGTTGGTAGTAGAAATTGGTAGTAGTTCATATTGCCCCTTATGGTGTAAGTTAATCACAGATGTAATTTAAATAATTAGAGAAGAAAAATAACCTGAACGTTTACCGTCATCAGACTGTTTAAAATACCATTTGTCAGGCACGTTGCAAGCCATTTTTTCGTGTAAGCCCCATAGGTTGTAAAGCTTTATATTTAGATAGTATTGAGGGCTTGCCCAACCATTTTAGCAACAATCATGTGAAAGCCTGGGCTTTTTTTTCATAATGGTAGCTACTAGCTACGCCCCTGTTTTTCTGGTAACGTGAGCCTTATGTAATGGGGCAGACACGTCAGTAGTACAGCGCTTCAGTTAGCCGACATCGTCGCTTTTGTTTGTATTTTGCCTTAGATTTATCGTTATTAAGTGTTACACTTGGCATCTTCGAAAAGAAATAGAGTTCACTCTACCCCTATATATAGTGTAACAAAGTAACTTTTTCCCTGAAGTATTATAACGTGTATTATAAGTTGTAGAATGATTGAATCCATGTGTTTGCTATGAATGAGAAAGTAGTTCCGTCACCTAATTGAGAGGTCATAGGTTATCCAATCAAATCGTTAGGATGTCAGGTCAAATCGAGTGTGTATGCAACTACCCATACGTTGACCACGTGAGTAATCAAAGTACTTACATCATTAAAGCCGCGAAAGTCTATCCGTAACAGGAGGGCCTTCGGGTCAACAGCTTCAATGAAAACCGTCTTTATTCTGTTGTACAGGTGTTCTCCGCGCTTGTTTTCTTTCCTGAACTGCACCATATCGCTGGGGGGGACCTGCTTCGACTGAAGCAACGATCAGAATCAACTTGAAGATATACAGGAGGTTCGCTCTTTACATTATTGATTGATTGTTGTTTAACGCCGACAAGACAACCCAGTGATGAACAGCATGAGCATCGATCTAAGCAATTGGGATAAGATGATATGTGTCAACCAAGTCAACGAGCCTGACCACCCGATCCCTTCATCAACCCGTGCTTGTCTAAGGGGCGACTAACGGGATCGGGTGGTCAAGCTCGCTGACTTGGTTGACAGACTCGATTATTTACAGGCTGCCGACATATAGCTGAAATATTGCTGAGTGTGATGTTAAACAACAAACAAACAATTAAGTGTTTAAACACTTAAAACACACCACACCTCATATATCACATTCACAATGGATGAACAGTAAGAACACTTTACCTTCTGGCTCAGTTAACTTCACAACTGGCTTGTTCTGTCCTCTTTTTTGCTGAAAAGACATCCGAGTTCATATATCCTGCATTGGAACAACAATGGCTTTGGATAAGACGATGTGAAGAATTCTCCCATACATTATATATTCCGTCCCATACAATGTAAGATCCGGGTTAGAATTGGTATTCAGCAACCCATGGTGGTTGTAAAAGGCGACTCACAGGATCAGGTGGTCAGACTCGCTGACTTGGTTGACGCATGTCATCGTATCCCAATTGCGTTCAACAACGCACTCATTAACATCCTAGCTATATGGTGGTGGTCTGTAAATAATCAAGCCTGGGCCAGACAATCCAGTGATCAACATCGTGAGCATCGTTCCATGCAATTGGGATACAAAGACATGTGTCAGCGGTCTGACCAGATAATCCTGTTAGTCGCCTCTTACGACAAGCATTGGGATACAACGATATGTGTCAACAAAGTCAGCGAGCCTGACCACCCGATCCCGTTAGCAGCCTGATACAAGCCTGGGTTGCTGAAGAATAGAATATTGAGAATACAAATACATGTTGACACATTATAAGTAACAACGAATTGATCTCAAGAGCAATTACAACGAACAAAACCCAGTTACTATTTGCGGGCAAATCATTTACAGATTGACATCTTACATCTTCATTCAGGAAAAAAAATTTAACTTGGCGATATTAAGCAACACCACTTACGTAGTATGACGACCAAAGTTATTATGATCAGTATAGCAATAGCCAACAGCACCCCTAGGATGATAGCTGCTACCGTAGCCCCTGGTGTTTTAGTTGCTGGGGGCTTCCTGAAGGAGACAGGGGTATATTCATAATAATAAATTATCATACACCATACAGCAGCCATGACTGGTGTGAGGGTATTGATCAACATTAGTAACATATTCAGGATTCACGATTAGCTAATACAAGAATTAAAATAGCGTACTCAAAGCTGATAGAAAAGAAACGCCGGTGAAACATTCATAAAAAAGTACTTTTTGTCAATGTAAGTAGGTAAGATGTGCACATGACCTACTTCTCACGCCATACTAAATAAATATATAACTCATTAAATGTTTATGTGGACAAGTGTATTATTCATTTTATTATTTGAGAATCCTCAACTGCAATATCATATTTGTAAATATGACTAGGAATTACAGTTTCTTGAGTGTTTGGTGCTATATATATTTGGTGAATATATTTGAGTGTTTGTTATTGGTACTTTTCAATTATCACAGTGGTGATGATTTGCAGTAATTATCACAATAAAGGTGCAGCAGTAGTATAGGATAAATATTCATAAATTGAATATTTCCCTAGTGTTTATTCCAACAACTCTCTCTGTTTGTTGTTATTTATTGTGCAAGTACTTATCTCAATTTTGTTGTGTTGCAGGGCGAGAACTGTAAGCAGTCTAGCAAACTGCCGCCTTTTTCCCCAACCTATTAAAATCTGAAAGAACTCAAATTTGTGTTCCGACCTTTATTGGACCTGTCTACTTTTGAAATGTTGCAAATTTGTTGTTGCAAAGCAAAATTATTGATTTTCAAGGATATCTAGGATACTTATTTAATGTCATGTTAAAAGTGTACCTTCGTGTGTAAAATCAAATCACATTTTAAAAACAGATCCACATAGACATATCCTGTGTTAGCTTGGAGCCAGTAGAGTCCACTGTTTTCACATAATATTTTTATGGGATACAATAAGTTTGGTGATATAGCTTCTTCAGCCAGTCCGAGTAGGCCGTCTCGACTATCTGACAAAGCTGGATATGACTTACATTGCTCAATAATGGTGAAAGTAATATGAACGGATCACAGAAAACAGCAGGTAGTCACGAAAAGGGGGCGAATGTGCTGCAAGAAATGATACTTACATAGTTGGTTTACTGACTGGTACACAAGTGAAATCTGTAACGGTAAAAAGAGAATAACTGATGTAAACAATTGAAAAACAAAATCTGAAATCGAAAAGAAGTCAAATATTTTTTTCATGAAACATTGACATCGATTTCGGTGTCTGTGGTGTACACAAAACCAAATCTGCTTCGTCAGAAAAATACAGGATGCGATTGTAACAAATTCTGTGTTATCTGAAAATATACTGACGGGCAAAAGAAAGTATAAATTTGGATAATGGATTTGTCCAAAAAATTGCAAACGTTATCAAAACGTTCTTCATAACGAAACCGGTCACCGACAACACGCAAATGTAGGGTCCAAAGTACAGCTTTTTTATACATTTTAAGCTAGGCAGTGGGGTAGCCTTGAGGTAAAGCGTCCACTCGTCACGCTGAAGACTCGGGTTCGATTCCCCCACATGGGTACAGTGCGTGAAGCCCATTTCTGGTGTTCCCCACCGTGATATTGCTGGAATATTGATAAAAGCGACATAAAACCATACCCACTCACCCACTCACTCATTTTAAGCTACCATCATAAAAGGATGGATCCTTTCTTTTGTCTGGGAGTTTATGTACTACTTAATTATTTTCCCGATGTATATATACTCTCCCAAAAAAGAAACGCATCATGAAAATAGCAATTGCATGTAGCAATGAATTAAAAGGTGATTCATTTTACAAAAGGTTTTGCTCTGTGAATGTTTCGCCGGCGCTTGCGTTACCCAGGTGGACAGATTCGGCCGGGGCAGTGTTATGATGTGGGGAGCGATCACCTGCCGTAGGAGAAGTGATTTCGTGGTGATCCAGGGCAACCTGACAGCTCAACGGTACTGTGACGAAATCCTACGCCCCCAAAAAAGAAACGCATCATGAAAATAGCAATTGCATGTAGCAATGAATTAAAAGGTGATTCATTTTACAAAAGGTTTTGCTCTGTTTATGAGTCCTATGGTGTTAATGTTTTGAAACATCACAACAAAACGCACCATCCATAAAATACCTGTATTTAACAGCATGATTTTCAATTTCGGCGTGTACTGTCACAGAATACATAATTCACATGCAATGCACGTGAAAGTTGGGGATCAGATAGTCTCAATGATAGGTATAAAAGGTTGACTGCTGTCTGTCGATTATTCACTATATTTGGAATATTGTTGACGAACGCAAAATGCCACGTCTAAGTGAAGCCAATCGTCATATCGCCATTGGTTTGCTTGAAGCTGGCCAGTCTCAACGTGCAGTTGCCCGACACATGAATGTTCACCAAAGCACCATTTCACGGCTCTGGGAGAGATATCGCCGGCAGAGTGCGGTAGCAGATGCCCCTCGTAGTGGGCGACCTTGAGCGACTACTGCGGCACAGGATCGCTACATCCGGGTACATCACCTGTGTCATCGAACACCTACGGCGACCAGTACCGCTCGACAAATACCCGGATTGAGGAGGCTTTCTGCACAGACCATCAGGAACAGGTTGAGAGAGGCTGGTTTACGTGCCAGAAGACCTTATTTTGGCCCTGTGCTTCGACAACAACATCATCGACATCGAGATCAATGGTGCACCAACGTTCAGGCCTGGAACCTACCGAAGTGGCATAGAATTTCTATTGGAACGACGCGATGGAAGAATGCGGGTGTACAGACGTCGACGTGAATGTTTCGCCGGCGCTTGCGTTACCCAGGTGGACAGATTCGGCCGGGGCAGTGTTATGATGTGGGGAGCGATCACCTGCCGTAGGAGAAGTGATTTCGTGGTGATCCAGGGCAACCTGACAGCTCAACGGTACTGTGACGAAATCCTACGCCCACACCTCCTTCCAATCATTGATCGCCAGAGGGAGTTGTTTCAACAGGACAATGCCAGGCCCCACACAGCACGTCACACTAGAGACTTCCTCCAGAACCACAACATCAATGTGCGCGCCCTCAAGATCACCGGACTTAAACCCGATCGAACATCTGTGGGATGCCCTGGACAGACGGGTGCGACGCCGTAACCCTCAGCCCCAGACACTTCAGCAACTCGCACAGGCACTACAGACAGAGTGGGCTGCGATTGGGCAACACAAGATTCTGAGACTTATTCGTTCGATGCCGAGGCGATGCCGTGCAGTTCTGGATGCCCACGATGGTCACACGAGGTATTGACTTCAGCGCCACCACACGTCTCTATGTGACACTCAAACTGACTTTCCTCGAGTTGGTGCCAAAGACGGATAAGTCTGCATTCCCAGTGTGCAATTTCGCTATATTTCATTGACTTATAAAGCCTACAAGATGTTTCAAAATAAACATAAAAATACAGTTGAAATTCCTATATGCGTTTCTTTTTTGGGAGAGTATATGTTACATTCAAGAATTACTAAGTGAAAACAAAACATTCTGGTTGGGATGTTTAAAAAATATTCATATGCTGGCTGACTTAAATAAGATTCCTTATACAATTATGTACACGCCTGGTATTGACCTCATACCAAAACATTTAATACTTGATTATATTTATTAGGGGTGAAACGGTATACCGCGGTATTAGTAGAACCGCGGTATTTTGACTTGGGTTCGGCATACCGTAATGCAATCCAAACATTCGGTATCTTCTGTTTTCGTACCGTCATATTATGAACTTTTTAAAACCTTTTCTGTTATGTCTAGAAATCGAATCATTTTGTCAAAATCTTTGCATTTCTTTTCTTCTTCTACATTATGATGATATCTCATATACCGCACGGACCAACCGAATGCCTTGTACCGCAATACGTACCATAACTGGTGTGAGCATACCATTTTACCCCGAATATGTATACCGCTACAAACAGCTCCCTTTACAGTTTACCTTTCACACTTTCACCTGAGTGTCATTTAAATATACTAGGCACATAAAAAAACTGTGCATACAAAAATTTAAAATCTAAATTTATCAAACCTGTGTAGACACGTAAGGATTTAAACTCAGAGATAAGTGACATGTATCCAACATGCATGCACGTGCCACGTTACGTGACGTCAGTGGGTTCGTCCTTGAGACATGCAATACGTTGTTGCACGTGCATTCCGGCAAAGAGAAACAGAGCAAATGAATGCCACACAATACTGTCACTTTGGACCACGACGTCCCGCCATACGGCCTATCCTGACACAACGTCATCGACAAGCTCGCCGAAATCATGTCCGCAGACCCTTGTTTTGGTGGAGAAATGTTGTTTTTACAGATGAGTCAAGGTTTAACATTTCCCATAGTGATGGACGTCAACGTGCCTATAGACGCGTGGGAGAACGTTATGCACAGGCCTGTGTCTTGCAGAGGAATCGCTTTGGTGGTGTTTCCCCGTGATGATTTGGGGTGGAATAACAGCACACCAAAGAACTCCTTTGGTGATTGTTCAGGCAACTTAACTGGTGTGGGCTACAGGGATCAGATTCTTCGACCTGTGGCAATTCTTTTTCTGCAACGTCATGACCTTGGGTTAACATTCCAACAGGACAATGCCCGCCCTCATACGGCAAGGGATGCTATGGATTTCTTGCAACACCACAACGTTGACTTACTGCCTTGGCCTGCAAATTCACCGGATCTCTCCCCGACAGAGCATGTTTGGGATGAGATGGATCGAGGTCTACGCCGTCTTCCTCATCCGCCAGATAACGTCCTTGACCTCGCAACAGAACTTGAGAGAATCTGGCGTGACATCCCACAAGCCTTCCTGCACGTTTGATAGGCTCTATGCGTCGTCGATGCACTGCTGTTCTCAATGCCGATGGTAGACATACCCGTTACTGAGCTTGTGACATGGTCGTTTGACCCCTGTTCCGCTTGTGGACTCGTGACGTCATTGTAATTGACTTTTCAGTTGAAATTCTCCCGACTTGGTATGGTCTCATGATCCCTCCATTAAAGTTTATATGTACCTTTGACATTGTTATCGTACTTATCAACTGGGATAATAATCTGACAATGCACAGTTTCTTTATGTGCCTCGTATATATATGAACCGATTTAAAGTGCCAAAGTTACGTCCCTTACTCGCACTGGACATCCATGTGGGTTTGAATACGAGATTGACCAGGATTATGGTCCTTGAACTCTCAAAACTATGATCTTTTTATCACAGTTTTCAGAGCCATAAAGGCTAATTTCGTACCTCATTGACATAATTTTAAAATATAACATATGTTACAATTGACACCTTCCTAAAGGGAACTGTCTATTCATAGCTTACGGTCATGGACATGCTAATTTACACTTGTTACAGGTACAAGTAGGTGATCTACACTACCAGTTTCCCGATGTCAATTTTTTGTGGAAGCCTCGGTGGCTTTGTGAGTTAGGCCGCTGACTTTGTTATTTTACTCTGAGAGTGTGAGTCCAACCAAACGAGTTTGCACTTTATTAAGAGTCAGTGAGGTGAGGTGAGGTGAAATGGGGTTTAACGTCACACTTAAGAATATTTTGCTCATATGATGACGCGCATGCGTGTGTATGTGTGGCCGCTTGTACTAGTCCAGACTTAAGTTGGTTTTATAGTGCTAGTTCACTGAGATGTCATGCCGCAGTTAAGCATGAATACCCCACTCAGACACATTTTACTGACTCCAAGCCGACCAGTCCTTGTTGTACCCATTAATACGCCAGGCAGGGACCAACAAGTACCATATTCATATTTTTTTTATATGACGCGGCTGGGGATCGAACCCGCGAATTTCCGCCCTCCCGGGCGGACGCTCTAACCACTACATCACGGATGCGGTCTCTAAGAGTCAGTGAGTCTTGGATTTGAAGTGAGTAGTCCATTTAGATCACGACGTGTCAGGTTAATGTGGGAGGAAAGACCGAAGTAACCATCACCATCTCGGCGCTGACAAACCTAGATACATCATCGATCCATGATTCAAACCCCAAATCAAACATTTTATGGCCTGTCCAAGTAGCGCAACTCTGTACAGCGAATTCCAACGCCCTATACCATTTGCCACCTGTGCTTCCACTGACAAAAATAGTGTTATCCCACATATAGCAATTGTTGCATTGATCTGTCAACCATGATGTAACTGAAATACTATATAAAGCAGCGTTGACGTAATTCATATTTGTACGACACTTACTTGCTCTTAACTTTTCGCCAGGTCTACATTGGTGCTGCTGGCATGCACAGTGACTGGAGTCCTTGATAAAACAGTCACATCCTTCATGGGGATTAGGTCTATATCCTTTATTTTCATCACATCTACACTGGAAGTTCTGTGATGGGGAGTCGCCTCCACATTGTAGTTCGCCTTCTTCACATGGAGTTTTTCTGTAGTCACAGTTGGGCTGAGTGAAAGCCGTGGAGATTTTGGCACGGGGCTGGTACATCTCTGGAGAGCATGGCGTGCACGTCACTTGCTTCTCGATTGTATTGAGAGCAGCGAATGTTCCTGAGAATGATAACAGTATGTGATCTGAGAGAGAGAGAGAGAGAGAGAGAGAGAGTGTGTGTGTGTGTGTGTGTGTGTGTGTGTGTTTGTGCATGTGTGTGCATGCATGCGCATTAGAGTGTGTGCAGTATTGAAAACAGCATGACTGTGATCATTATTAGGGACTGAATACTCTGAGAGAAAGAGAGGGAGAGATGTTTCACTTAATACTCACATATTCCCCAAACTCTCATTCTTTAAATGAGTTATTTCTCCGATATTTATCGATCTTTGATCGATAATTATTCCACGATTATCGATCTCTATGGTGTATAACGATAGCCATCCCTATTTAACACCATTCATAAAGGGGTGTTATTTAAGGTAATTTGTTAAAACAGAATATTCTTTGCTCAAAATTATGACCCACTAGCCATATATTCATTATTGCTTTCATATTCTCTGGCAGATTTTTTATGTCTATAACCGCCCGCAGAAGTGTGCACAAAAATGCATTTTGTCAGTGAATAAGGGACCGTTCATAGTTCATGGCTAGGGGGGATGAAGATGATTTTTATGGAGAAGCATGTACAATGTGAACGACCCCCCAACCCCTAAAATTTTCGTACAAAGTAAGTGAACCCCTTGCATATTATGTTCAAAAATCAATGCCCCCACCCCACTCCTTCAGATAATTTAATTTTAAGCATGTTTTTAATATTCTTATGTACAATATTGCTGACCACCCCTAGTACATGTGGACAAATTGATGACCCCCCTACCTCCCCAAAACAAAATGGGTGACCCCCCTTAAAAATCATCATCCAACCCACCAGGGAGACTATATAAGGCCCTGTTGTAGAGTATCCCTGAACCCATCCACCCCAACCCACCCCCCAGCCATAAATTATGAACGGTCCCTAAGGGCATTTTCAAAGTGGGTCGCGTTTCCTGCTGTGTCACAGTCATGCGTTGTCAAACAGAAACCGAAAGCAGGTGGGCGACAGGTGAAATGCCGAGTAGAGATTTGTTTGTTTGTCGGTTTTTCAAAGCTACAGTGAGTAATATATGACGGTGGATTCTCATGGTTGCCAAGTATATACGAAAGAACGGTTTGAAGCCGAATGCCACAGCAAATGTACATGGGTACATCAAGTGTGCCTCCTACCTGCACTGCAGTTTACTTCACGTACACAGACAGCCGTCGTTGTATCGGAGCCGGCGTCGTACTGACAGTGGTACTTCGTTCCTGAATTTCCACATTGATTTTCACTATCCACATTTTCTGGACACTTTGATAAACATGATTGCATGATACAGGAACACAGAATAATCCAGGTCGAATACCCCATCTCTCGTTTTAGCTAGGTTGTCCGAGTATGTGCCGTTAGCTCGTCTAGAAGTCCATTCTTTCTGCAGCTGCATGGCGTCTTGCGGAACTGCAACTAGTTGTGCAGTTACAATGTATGATCTTGATAAGACTGTCTGGAGCAGCATTTAGTGATGTCATGATGGGAACAAAGTGGTTGTCTTCAAGTTTCCAACCCCATTGCAATGGATCGAGGTTAGTTTGCATGTCCATCAAACCATGACCTGATAATAGGCAGGCGAGACAGTGAAACTTGGTGGCTGATTCCGTTGGGGAAAGGCGTTCAGGTGTAACAAAAGATTTAGCAGCCACAACCTTCTTTTTGTGAATACACACTGTAGCGCAATGCAGCCAGGGAACATCTTCTCTCTCCACCAAATAGGATCACCATGGCCTGGCGACCGGTTTCCTCTATCTTTGCTTGTTCTACCTCTTTTGCAGTGAAAGTATCTGCACATAGCTGGAGGGCTTGATCACCTTTGACAAGTTTCTGGAACACTGATTTTTTCCCAATGCCATAAATCCGAGACGTGGAATCACAGCCTGTAAATGAGTGCAGAAATAACAGTTGGGTGCACAGCTTATTTCCAAGAAGTTGCTTCATCCAGTTGATGTTGTACACTTTCAGACTGACTTTTGAAGAATTGTCTGATCTGAAATAGAGTGAATTCCCACCTGCTATACAGTAATGCAGCACAGAGAATCAATAAGTCAGTGTCCTCTCCGATCAGTGTGGTAGAATGGGTCTTTGCACTGTTTACTGCAGTCTTTGCGATGTCAACATCTGCATCTCCATGTGCCTGAATGACTTTACATCCAGCTTCCTTAAGTTTCTCACTTATCAAGTTGATTAAACCTTGTTTGTTTTTGTCTATGGATAGGAACTCTTCCTTCTTCCCTTCAAATTCAGTTTCATGTGTAAAGTTAACAGTCCGGAAGCTGTTTTTTGTCCCCGCCCGTTGGTGTGTGTTATCCTTTATTGAAGGGCCAGTCCCATACCCATCAAAAACAATAGTTGCCATCCCATAGTGCCTTGTTGTGAAATCTCCATATCCCTTGGCAATTTTCCGTAAGTGTCACCGTTGTTCCACTTTAGCTTGTGTAGCAAGGAGCTCTCCATCTAGCACATACTTTTCAGTCTGTGGGATGACATCTGATGTGTGATCACATCTTGCTATCTTTTACAGTGATCATTGACAGCTTCAGCTAGTTGAGGTTTGTCTGCCTTTCTCATAATCTTATTGTCCTCAAACAGAGATGGTGGGTATGGACTTAACTCATATTTCAGCACTTCTTCAAATGCCACATCCCTGTTCTTGACACCACCAGGAATCGTTGAAACAGCAAATTGGGATCCATTGTTCTGTCAGAACAACCTGGACAGCAGCAGAATTTCCCAAGGTCTTGGCTTTCTCTTTCCTTTTGATGGAGAAAGAATATACAGGCTGTCCAACCATTTTGTCAATAATATTTTTCCCTATTGAGTCATATTCATGAACATTTTGCATCCTCGTTTGCAACGATACCATTGATGATATTTCTCAGCTGGGTCTGAGGTGAAAGGAGAGCAAGAAGAGAGTTTGGAATGTATCTTCAACAGATCGAAGCGTCTCTCTCAATCCTGGCGACACTGGCTTCTTTATGTTGCTCACTTGTGGAGTATGTGAGTTCATTGAAGTTTTGCATGGCAATGTTCAACTCAGAGGTAATGGGTGCTGACATTGTCCATAGTGTTCGCTGTTCTTCTGTCATCTTACTGCCATGGGTCAAGCCTCCTGTGCTTTTATTGATCTCATTAGTGTTTGTTCGATGACTAGATCACTACTGAGGCCTGCCCAAAACTGGTTTGTTCTTAGGATCACATAGGAAACCATCTTGAAACTTCTTAAAAACTTCTGGGTTTCTGGTGTCCAGCTCAGCCATATCTTGACTATAGAGGTAAGCCCGACTTTAGGTAGTTGTAATGTCCAGCTGCAGCAAATATTGGCAATGCATTAGCTATAGCACAGAGATGATCATCCCAGGATCCAGTGCGATCAGCTTTGATCAGTTCTCGAGTACGTGACAAGCATCTTCTGATATCCTATCCACAACTGGCTTGTTTTGGAGTCTGCACTAAGTCTGGACTTCTTTTTGTCAAGTTCATTGATCACTTGAATGAAGGACACTGATTGTCTGAGTTCTTCAATTTGTTTGTCTCCCTTTAACAAGGAGGAATAAATTTTCTCAATTTCAAGCACATGGTTTGCAAGATCTGGGTTATCTTCCACTGCCGATTTCAAGATCATTTGGTGGAGACATTTGTCTACTAGAAGGTGCCCACGAAATGCCCTTTGAACAGCCTTGCCAGACATCATATGAACCGCGGCATTTTCACCATACACTATTTCCAGAATGTTTTTCAGACCTGACCCAGCCATCAGTGTGCCTATTGCTCCAAGTAGATTCATGAACATGTGGAAAGTACCTAGCCTAAGTATGATACTCTTCAAAGGGCTATTCCCCTGGTGCAGCTTGAATGACCTCGGATGCTTTCCAATACAAGGGCTGGTCGAATGTTACCACTGGAAAGATATTGTGTCTGAAGGATAGGCTGGTCAGGTATTCCAACGTTGACAGAATGCATGACTTGTCACCTGGATACATATCAATCATGGGCAGATAGACTATAGAGGACACACCCGGGATGTTTCTGTTTTTGATGAAGGATGTGCATCATCCCCTGCCAATTGAACTGTCTGCTTGAAACTGAAGGATAGTTCCCATAAAATATCAACCATTCTGTCACAGGCCTGAAAACAAGGGAGGTGTTTGAACTTAACCTTGTGAAGAACATGGCTGAGTGAATCTGTATTCTTTAATATCAATTTTTGACATTCTTGCAATGTTCAGTTCTGATGTTCTTTGCCTTGTTACCAGATGACATGATTTTCCACCTGGAGTCATTGCAGCTATCATGCCCATTCCATGAAAGGTACCTTTCCCATCGATGGTAATGGTGTTGTGATCAACATTGTCACAGGCAAACAATACTGATATGTCTGGCACATCCTGCTCTTCAAGCAGCAAGTCGAGGTGTGACACAACTTGCAGCATTTTTTCAAAGCGTAATACTTCCCTGTATGATGAACTGTACCCCCATGCAAGACAATGTTTCCCACAAGGAATTTTGGCGATAAAGGTGATGCACTTGTACCCGAGGCCAATCTGGAGAGGTGCAATAACAGCCCTTGGTCTGACTGCCTGTATTATGGCTTGGCCAATAGCAGCAACTTTTTTCTTGATTTGTTCTTTCCAACAAACAGACAGTTGAGCAAGTTCTGTAGTGTATCTGGAAGGAATGACAGTGCAGAATCAAGTCCAAGTTCTTCTGACTTTGGATAGCAATCAGTAGAAGTTGGTACATCTGTTTTAATGTCACTCTTGATCAATCTTGCAGCGATCGCAATTATGGCCTTCTTTGTGTTTCCTCGTCACCTTCACGTTCTGCATTTTGTAATATGCTTGGAGGATATTAGATGTTTTCTCCCTGAATGTGATAATGTCACTTAGTCCTTCTCTGTCAGCTATATAGATAGAGTCCCCATAAGCGTTCCTTCAGTTTGTTCTTCAAATGGGAGTTGGTGTAGGGAGAGAATTTTCACCCATCAGATACTTCCTCATTCTTTCCCGAAGGTATGTAATAGTCATCTGTTCCTCATCATTGTCCTCGAGATACAAACACATTTTAGCAAAAGCCTGCTCTTGATCACTGTCTTTAGGCCGCCCAGGTGTTTTAGTTCTAGGGACATCACGCGAATTTCACTGGTACATCACTGCCATTACGGAAGTGTACACTGCACTGATGATGATAGATGCAATCGGCTGCATGCAGATCTCCTCCATAGTACTGAATCGTCCTTTCACTGCAAGAGACCAATCATCACATCTTTTTTTGCAACAATCTAGTATTGATTTTGCGAAGTTGAAAGTCTTAGCGTAGCTGAAATCTGGACTACAAAGGAAACTGTGTTACCACAAAATATACAGTCGAATTACTATTGAAAGTATCCTTCAAAACCACGAGAACTTGGCTTCAAAGGGGTTTTGTGTCTCTTGTTTCTTCTTCTGATTTTCAATATCATGCTGATTGATATACTGTTTGCGACAGTGCAAGTGCACCTTGCATCCTGCTTCCACACTAATGTCATCACCTCTCTGAGCACTAGCAGCGTTGATACCATCGGCTCCCTTCTGGCCGAATATTCACAATGTCCGCGGCCATTGTCAAGTCTTTTCAGACATAACTGACACTTGAATAAGTGTTCTCCAACTGTGGTCTGGAAACAAATGATGAAACAGTGGTACAATTCACACTGGCATTTATATAGAGAAAAGATGGTAATATTTATTTCCTATAAAACATTTTTATTTTTCCTCGATTTCAAAGTTTTTGCTAATACTAGTATATTGGAACATCATAAGACAACATTAAACTTAAGTTTTATTATAACCAAAAATATATGTAGAGATAATAACATTTTTCATACCTATTCATATGTCAATGCTTTAGATAGTTATTTGTTCAAAAATCCAAATTAAATAGCAAGATCTTATATTCATGCAATTGAATTTTATTAGGCAAAGCACTTAAATATTTCATGTTCATTCATTACTATAAATCTAAAATATCATGATCAAAATAGGATTTTTTGCATTATATTTTATTTGAAAAACATTAAAATTCAGATTCATTTTTCTTAATCAGGGCACTTAAGTGTTTTATGTTTGTGGAAATTATATCAATCAATATAAAACTAATTGTTTAAAATGGTTCACATGTAACTTTATAGGAAATTATGATAAAAAGTAGGTACTACTTAAAAAAAAAATCATATTTAAAAATTCATCTGGGTATTTAAGAATGTATGATAAGGCATCAAGAAAACAGTTTTTTATATAGGTCAAACTCCATGCAGAGAAAGTGAAACACACTGCAGAGGAGCTTGGCTCAAGCAGAGGGGCTGGAGGTGTTGTAAATTTGCTGCACTTTTCTTTGAAATTAAGCTTTATATTACAATTTCCTCAATGAACATTGTTGTGAATCTTGTTTGTTTGGTATTTAACAACTATTATCATAAGTTTTATTATGGATTACCCATTATTCGATGTAGATATACTTCTGATGGTCATATTGACATCATAGCAGACAGCACATTCATTGAGATGGATTTACTTATACATTTAATATCATACACCATTTTTTGGAGTAGTTTAAGCTGATGTATATTCTAACTCAACAAAATTCATATCTCAATAATTACCATTTCCATTAAATTGACATTATGGGCAGGAAGAAGACTTCATGTAAATATGCTGGCAAATGTGTTGTCTCCAATGTAAACAAGCAGTGGATACTACTCACCTAAAAACTTGTTCTTCATCTGTATCGCTTGTAGTTGGCTGCTGCTTGATACCATGTTATAGAAATAACCGATTTTAACCCCTTTTGCACAGTGGGATTTTGGTAGACTTTTTTTCTGTTGATAACCATACCAAGTAGAAGTGAAAACCACTGAGAAACCTTTTGTTAGAATTTTTCAAGGGTAGTGTGGTGTGATGCGTATATTCCCCCGTCTATAAGTCATGGTGATGGAAATCACAGCACTGAACACTTAAAATTGTGGTCAGTTTTAATTACTGGTTGGATATGCTTTTAAAAAACATAAACATCTTACACTATTTCATCCAATCACAGCTGTCACATGTCTTTATCTCTTCATTTGTTTACATACGCATCTCGCTCAGTGAGCAAGCGATTCTCATTTAGTGTAGTATAACCTCTAAACCTGCGTAGCAGGAAGGCCAAATCTGGGAATTCCTGTTCTAAATATAGAACAATGTAGTCTATAATCGGAACATTACATCACGACAACCAGCGTCAACATTAATAACATCCCGTGCTGTGTGACACATCACAGACCAGAAAGCATACATATAAAAGAATAGATTGTAGTGTACACTAACGGAATACTAATTGAGTGGCATATATCGACTTAAGTTTTAGAGTTAACCGGGAGCAGTACTGCAGTAAATAGGGTTTTACGAAATTGTGGACTGTTTATCCCAGTTCTGGTCGTATCCCAGTTCTGGTCGCTACAGTCGTATCCCAGTTCTGGTCGCTACACTCGTGGAACCAGACTGTGCCGGGCGTACGAGTCTTACTAAAACGCAACATATTAAAACGAAACGTGCGTGGATCAGTATGAAGTGTCCACTAGTGACGACGGTGCCAGTTGAGTGGGGAATGTCAGTCACATGCACACAACCTCTATACAAATATCTTAGCATGTGATAAGGACACATTTTTAATTACACTAGCATGCCATTCAATATTGTACAAACTTCACATTTGGATAAATGAATTATTTGAAAATGGGCAGTACAAGGTAGTTATGAGGCGAAGTCTAACCTGACGCATCCTCCCATTTCAACTGTGGTACGTAAAACCACGCAGGGTGCATGCAGCACTTTCTATTGTTGAAACGCGACCGAGCACGTGTCATCAACACACATGTATACACACTGTATGAAACACATCAACACACACATAAACACAGCATAATACACGCAATGATTATGTTAAAATGATATATCATATATCACTGTCTAATTGCACAGCCTATGATTCACATCCAATGATCGACGGAAAAATAAAGCGCCTTTGAGCAGCTGAGCTGGATATCGGCGCTATACAAATACATGTATTAGCATAATGATAATCATAATAGTAATAATAATACACACTGTATGAAACACATCAACACATTGTTTGTCAGTGTCTACCATACACTCCACAGTCAACAACTTTTCAGTGTCTTCATTGTCTGTCTCACAGTCCCTGATTCGCATTACACCCTAGCCCTTTCCGCAGTGCTAAAGCCCTAAAGGAAGCAAATCAAAGCGTGAGTGTTACGATCAAAAGAAGGCAGGTTTGATACATCTGGAAACAACAATCTTCCTTCCACATTTAATTACTTTGTAGTATCCAATACAATACGAAAGAGCCACCGGGACAACAATACATTGTGTAGGTCGGTCAGTTCTTCTTATCCCACCTCGTGTTTACTCAAGGAATCATAAGCTGCCCTGTGCCCGAAAAGGAGGTGGGATATAGCCTAATTTGTAAAGCGTTCGCTCGTCATGCTGAAGACCCGGGTTCAGTTCCCCACATGGGTACAATGTGTGAAGCCTGTTTCTGGTGTCCCCCGCCTTGATATCGATAAAATATTGCTAAAAGCGGCGATAAACCATACCCACTCACTCATTCACTCACTCACTCCTGTGCCCGATCCGTGTGGTAGGAGATGTCTGAAGAGGATCTTATGGTCAGATCAGATCGGGGTATTGCATGTCACCGTGTCCTGCTAGTATTGGCCGTTGCTTAGGTGTGCTGTCACTGGACATCTGGTTAAGACTCGACTATTTACAGACCATTTACAGTATCAGTTTTTCCATCCTGGTGTGAAGTTAGGGTCCGGGCGCCACACAGGAGGAGATAACCCATGCCCACAGGTAAATATCGCGACAGCGGCATCCAGAAAAACTGAGAGATCCCCAGAAGGAAAAAGCACCAGGACAGTGACACTGCCATCTAACAAGGCCAAGAGGTCTGGCAAACAAACCCTTAAAGGGCGAATTGTGATGAATGGTGGCCTGACGCTACCTACCAACTCCGGTAATGTCACACTGAGTTCTTCATGACCCTGTGAACTATCTACCCATGACAATGTGCCTTTAAATTGTTAATGTCATTACAAGCAGGCTACTGTCTGAAGTCGAAAGTGTGGTGCTTGTAACATTGTGCGTGTTTATGCATGTAAGTGCAGTGAAGATGTTGACTATTCACCACCTATAGTTCGTATGCATATTTTGCCCGAATCACAAAGATTTACGTTTTTATCCTGAAAGAAAAATTCCCGTTTGAAAAATATGTTACTATTTGTTTTCTTGATGCTGTAAATTGGCAAAAACATATTAATCCATACAATCGACACAATGTAAGTACAGAAGTGTTTCTACAGAATATGAATGTGTTTAGTGAATGGCTGTGATGTGCCACGCAACTGTCACCGCTATGTTTTTTGCTATCATCATACCAGATTTCTCTTGTATTTGTACCGTTATATGTCCTTGATGACATCCAACCATGTAGGACATTATTCTGAGCGTAATGTGGTATTTTAACGTGTTTTGTCCAGTCACCATCCAAGAAGAAATTTTTTTATTTTAAACAATTTTTCATATTGGTTATTTACAATTTTAATACAAGTTACCTAGGGCATACACAGAAGCTTCTCCGCGCAAACCGTACAGGAAAACGCTGAGTAATACAGCAGCAAGTGCTACGGTGGGGAGTCTGTGCCAAGAGTCCGTGAAGACACCAAATAAGTCGTAGCCAGCCACATTTGTCTTGGATCAGACCAACCACACTTCTGTTTGTCGGCGAGAATAGTAGCTACTATACACTGGTCACCAGACTCACCACAGGAGGACATTACCAAGTGTCAGTTCATGTTGCCTGTAACTGCAACCCACTGTACACAAAGACAATATTGACGGATAATACAACACAGTGGATCGTTTAACCACCTCCCATGACTCATGAATCGGTTTGGTGATGCATTCATCATACTTGTGTCTTGACAATCATCGATGGCAATATTTCTAATTTATGGTACATTCATGACACATTATGTAGGTTTCCTGTCGAATTTTCACGAACACTTCCCCGTATTCACATCATTCCTCCGTAACGATCATAATTCCATCCACCTGACACTCGTGATTCAGGGATATGTTGTCGGTGAATGATTCTGTCATCTGGTCAGTTGTGAATCCTCGATTTCGTCCATCTGATCTGTTGTCAATCGATGCCATAATCTGGTCAGCTGTTGATGGTTCCATCCATCTGTCGATCAATGATTCCATCCCATCAGTTTTCTAGCGGCTATCCCATCTCTCTGATCAGCTGTCGATCAATGATTCCACTCACTCACTCTAGCGGCTATCCCGTCCATCTGATCAGTTGTCGATCAATGATTCCATCCAATCAGTTGTCTAGCGGCTATCCCGTCCATCTGATCAGCTGTCGATCAATGATTCCATCCAATCAGTTGTCTAGCGGTTATCCCGTCCATCTGATCAGCTGTCGATCAATGATTCCATCCAATCAGTTTTCTAGCGGCTATCCCGTCCATCTGATCAGTTGTCGATCAATGATTCCATCCAATCAGTTGTCTAGCGGCTATCTCGTCCATCTGATCAGTTGTCGATCAATGATTCCATCCAATCAGTTGTCTAGCGGCTATCCCGTCCATCTGATCAGCTGTCGATCAATGATTCCATCCAATCAGTTGTCTAGCAGTTATCCCGTCCATCTGATCAGCTGTCGATCAATGATTCCATCCAATCAGTTGTCTAGCGGTTATCCCGTCCATCTGATCAGTTGTCGATCAATGATTCCATCCAATCAGTTGTCTAGCGGCTAGCCATCTGATCAGCGATCAATGATTTTCCCCAGTCCACAAGTGACCAATCAGTGTTTCTATCCACGTGAAAGGTCATCCGTGACAACAACGTCCAATGACAGCTACATCAGTGAATCTTCTCATCCCTGAAAAAACACCATCCTCAACCAATGGTTCTTGTACGGATCAGATCATGTCGGACTCTTGTCTTGAGTGACCAGTGGTCACACCCGGGCCGAGTTTCCCCTTTCATTGTCCGGGAGGGGGCTACATAGGTCAGACAGTCTTTGGGCATCCCATTTTTGTGACCACGTGGAGTTCGGCTTACCCCCTTCCCTCCGGTTGTAGACGCCTTTCAACAGATCACCGAACAGCTGAACCACGCCCTCTCCCGTCGCTGCCGAGGTCTCGTAGTACCTGGAACAAAGGAACGTACGTGACTCGGTTATCTCCGTCAGTTTCCGTTGCGAGTGTAAACGTTATTAAAATAACCTTAGAAATATAATTAATTGTCAGGGGACTTAGTAAACCAGTGTCAATCAATCAAGCAGATTTGGGTCCCTTGGCCGTCACAGGATCGGATTTCGAATCCCACAACCTACGATTATGAATCTTATCGGTACCACACCAATCATCGTCTACGACCAGAGTCTCCCTGGTCAGACTGGCTAACTTGACTGACACACGTCATTGTGTCCCCATAGCAGAGATTGATGCTCGTGATGATCTGCCCGGACACGATTACTTACAGACTGCCGTCATAAGAAGCGAACAAACAAGAATATTATTGCATGCCACATTATCTGCTAATTCCTAAACACGTGGAACTCAAGCCCGATGTCAACAGACATTGTACCAGCAAACTGGAGTCTACTACGGATGTAAAGAGCCTTACAGACTTTCAGGGGCGGTGGGGTAGCCTAGTGGTTAAAGCGTTGGCTCGTCACGCCGAAGACCCGGGTTCGATTCCCCACGTGCATGGGTACAATGTGTGAAGCCCATTTCTGGTGTCCCCCGCCATGATATTGCTGGAATATTGCTAAAAGCGGCGTAAAACTACACTCACAAAAAACTCATAGACTTTCAAAATCATATGGTCATATCAGGTTCGATACTTACAATTACACTGATTCGCCCTCGCTGCAACCAACAACTCGCTATATTCCACAACTAGCAATATGAGTTTTAACCAACTGCTCGATATAACCGACTACTCGCTTTTCCTAGATGCTCGTTTTAGTCGACCAGCTATCCGCTCTAGCCGAATACTCGACATATCCGACGAGTGTCTTCAGCAGACTTTGTCACTTATTCATTGTTGACTGTTCTTCATATCATAATTTAATTCCACTTTAAAACATACTCAGTTCAACAATCTCCATATACACGAAATATTCAAAGATTATCCATTGTTGGTTATCCATGAGCAGGTGTAGAAATACTGAACGTATGACTCAACAACGGTTATAATCTAATGTTAGTGGTCTCTCCATAAAATCGCGAGACTGGACGTATTTATCAGCCACCGTAATCCTACCTAGAGTAATAACCTGCGCAATCAGAGACCAGCATCACATTTGCTCAAGCTGCCCTTTCATATAATCCGAACAATCTGAACTACGGTGCCAACCACACCAATATCAAGTCAATATCAAAATGTACAATTCCAATATGTTTCAGTACAGATTATTCAAGCCTGTAGATTTTGATAACTTTTGGTAGCTATTTCCCGACATCGGGTCTGGGATCTTGCAATCACATTGCCGCAAATTGTATGCTCACAGGCTCCATTTCAACACAGTGCGTAATGTATACCGTCATATTTCACCGTAAAGGATGTTAGTAATGTCCAAAGGCAGTTATTAGACGAAGGTGGCTCACTGTATAAGGTTAATGAAACCAGATACAGCGACATAGACACTTTCCATGTTAGAAATAATATATATAGAGGTGGAGAGATATTGCGTGAAAAATGATACCACACAAAGCTATTAAGTCGAATCAAATTTCAGTTCAGTTCTTAAGTATGAATTTCAGTATAAAGGGAACTAAAGGGGGCAGTACTCTACGACTTGCTGCCCCTTTTCAGTCTGTCTAGTTGATGTGTGCGTGCGTTCGTCCTGTCTGTATCCTGAGTGTGCGCTCAGTAATATTTCTCGTCCCTACGAAGGCCAGTAAATACCTATCCATTCGATTGCCGAAAGCGACCTAGCTGTATATGTTGCTTGGGACACCAGTCTTGCGTGGAATCCGGTTAGCTATGACTCTAGATTACAATTGTTGAAAATGGTATTTGCTTGCTATCTTCTCCATCGTGTAGATTGCTGTATTGACGAGTTTGACAAAGGTACTTAATATGACAGACTACGAAAAGCTCTGATATAAAGGCTGACGAATAGTATATGCTCTTGCAAGTTTCATGTCAATATACAACGCCGACAGGTATCAGCGCTTTGACAGCGATGTAAATTGCATGTCAGTGTCTCTGGTTGCAACAAGCACTTGTTCTTGTGTGTTATTGGATTGTTAGATTTCTCGTCATTTTAGATCTGTTCGCGATTACTTTAAAAGTACAGGATCAACCTTTTAAATGGAGTTCAAAAATTGACAGATCTACTTTATAAATGTCATAGTGTGAACGGTTCAAGAATCAAACGATAAAATATGTCGATTTCTGTGTCGATTATCTCACTAAAATAACACAAAGTAGCACCATTTTACGAAAATCTGACTGACATTTATTTCATGGATGTAAAGCAATCCTTAAGTGAGTGAGTGAGTGAGTTAATATTTAACGTCACATCGGCAATATCTCAGCCATATCGTGACGAAATCCTTAAGCAAAGTGTAGGGAGTGAATGAGTGAGTGAGTTTAGTTTTACGCCGCACTCAGCAATATTCCAGCTATAAGGAATACGATGATATGTGTCAACCAAGTCAGCGAGCCTGACCACCTGATCCCGTTAGTCGCCTCTTACGACAGCATGGGTTACTGAAGATTAATTCTAGCCCGGATCTACACGGGTCTCAGCAACGTGTAATTTCAGGCGATGTACAATAAAAAGGTTGTAGATAATATTTAAAAAGTGATATTTTTTCACAGCCTCTGATATTGGGTGCATACCCGCACAGTCATGATGCTTGAGTTAACGATAGTGTATCGTATCCCAATTGTGTAGATCGATGCTCATGCTGTTGATCACTGGATCGTCTGGTCCAGACTCGATTATCTACAGCCAGCTGCCATATACCTGGAATATTGCTTAGTGCAGCGTCAAGCATCAACGTAAATCGTCTACCTCGCCCGACATTATTTTCTTTTTCTTGTTTCACATTGGCGGCAACCGACACCAGTAAAGCGTTTGAGCAGTGCAAATACCGAGGTTCGTTGAAATAGATCATTTATGCTTCTCAAGTTATGACTCGGAATTTGATTGGAACGCAAGCTCTCCCCTTTGTTAGGACTATCTATGTTAAGTCTCAGTGTTATTTGTCTTTTTTGTTTGTTTTCTATAGTTTTATGTCGTCACGATATGGCTGAAATATTGCCGATGTGACGTTAAATATTAACTCACTCACTCACTATAGTTTTATGTCGTGGCCAGTGATGTGTCACCTCTGCTATCATTATCTTAGACTGACTGACTGACTGACTGAGTTTGGTTTTTTCGCCGCTTTTAGCAATATTCCAGCAACATCACGGCGGGGGACACCAGAAATGGGCTTCACACATTGTACCCATGTGGGGAATCGAACCCGGGTCTTCGGCGTGACGAGCCAACGCTTTAACCACTAGGCTACCCCACCGCCCCTCATTATCTTAGAACATTTTTGTGCATTCTGTTTTAGTATCATTATCGAGTTTTGATACATAGTTCTTAGGCAAGCACTCCAGTCACAGTAGAAACATGATATCATTTCTTCTGCTAATGTAAAACACGATGAGTGTTTTCTGTAAAAGGAGACACTGGTTTTTCAGAACGTTTTGCTTCTCCATCTTTCTTTCAGTGGGATCGATCGATATGGAAATACAGAATTATGTAAATCAATCGATTTTTAAAATTTCCTTTGAACAGATGTTGTCTCAAACTGTTTGTGGAAAGGTAATGAATGACAGTAAAACGTCTCATTTTGAAATTCAAACATAGAATATAACGTTCACAAGAGCACTATAAGGTTAACCATTCGTATCGGACCATACTGCATTCTGTGTATTTGATCAATCATTAATTATTAACTTATACATGGCTTTATATCGGTATGATAACTGTAGTTTGTTCATTTTTTCTCGTCCACCAATGATGGTGCGGTCAGTTGAATGAATAGTTTATTTTTCATTTCGTGATTGCGGCATTTTGGTCTGGTTGGTCGAATCCGAAAAAGTATGGTACATGTTGCCCAGTTACCTCATCTTGTTCTGGGAAGCCCACTTTTTGCCTTCGGCTGTCGACACACAACGCTTCTGCTTCAAATCTGTCTGTGAAAAAGTAACATTTCGTAAATAAGCATGTATATCAGGTCTAGAACCTGTTGTGTCATGAAACTTAGCTTGTTTTGTGATCTCAGTTCTGTAGCAGATACACCAGGCAAATCAATTGCTTGAATAACGTGTTCCGCAAATACACACGCTCGTCACGCTGAAGGCCCAGGTTCGATTCCCACATGGGTACAATGTGTGAAGCCCATTTCTGGTGTCCCCCGCTGTAATATTGTGGGGATATTGCTAAAAGCGGCGTAAAACTAAACTCATTTACTCCGATGCTCAATGGTCACCATATTTGATAACCGCCCTCTTGCCAGACGTCCGACACATATGTATGACCACGTTACACCTCACTAGTTAGCAAACAACACCATCGAAGCATCACACATGTCATCGTATCCCAATTGCGTAGATCGATGTCCATGATGTTGATCACTGGATTGTCTGGTCCAGATTCGATTATTTACAGATCGCCGCCATGTAGCTGTAATATTGCTGAGTGCGGCGTTCAGCAACTCTCACTCAATCACTCGTACATGTAAAGCGCAATCTGGGATTGTGTTACCTTGTTAGCTACGATGACGATTTCAGGCGTTCCCGATGAATATTTTTTAACTTCTCGTATCCACGAGTCCAGCGTTTCGAACGATGCCGCATTTGTTACGTCATAGGCCAAGAACATGGCATCTGTTCCTCCGTAGAGCTCGTTCCGTACGTCCATGTACTCCGTACTGCCAGACAGATCCCACAGGTGGACTCGGACTGCGGGAATAAATACAAACATATCAACAGCAACGTAACCACGTGGAAGTTTCTGTACATATCCCATTACATTCAAGAACAGACCATTCAACATTCTGTAATTTGTCCAAACAAACATAATCAGAACAGGGAGCGTATATAGTGATACGGTGCTTTTGGTAATATCACTGTTGAGGATACCAGAAATTTGTGAGTGAGTTAAGTATTGCGCCGTAATCAGCAATATTCCAGCAATATGGCGAAGGTCTGTAAATAATCAAGTCTGGACCAGACAATCTAATGATCAACAGTAAGAGCATCGATCTAGGTAATTGGGATACGATGGGATGTGGCAACCAAGTCAGCGAGCCTGACCACCCGATCCCGTTAGTCGCCTCTTACCAAAGCATGGGTTGCTGAAGATCAATCGTAACCCGGATCTACACGGGATAACAAACCGTACCCTAGAATCGAAATCGGGTTACGTTATAACCACTAGAAAACCCCACTGCTCCGTCTCGCCTGCAATACCGACTACATGGAAAGTGGCATTTCATTGTCCTCGTGTTAAGAAGCAACCAACGGTGTTTAGATTCACGACCTATTACCGATTTAGATTAACCACTTGGCTATTCAATAGTGCATTTTGGAACTGTGAAAATAGAATTTGAACGCTAATTCACATGCTTGACAACGGTACAAGAATCTGTATCGAAACGTTGCACTCACGAATAAAATGAAGTTGTTATCCATAAAGTTTGTTCTATATTGTACTTCCCAACTTCTAAAAATGCCACTCAAAGAATTTAAATGCCACTCAAAGAAATTCACTGCCTGTAAGATGAAATATGCAACGACAAAACAGGACCTATCATATATCCCTACCCATCTCCTTAGACAGAGTCGCATTCAATGGATTGTCCATTGGGAACCTGGTGCATCAACATTAATATCATATATCATATATCATATCAGTAATCATCGATCACATTGTGTCTTCTTTGTTACATCAAATACACTAGAAATATCAATACAGCAGAGATCGGATCGATTCTTCACATCTGTGATCATCAAGTCATTACTAGGGGTGACTATTGAGGGGCAAACAACTATTGCGATAGCGATAGTCTATTGAAACATACTATTGCGATAGCGATAGTCTATTGTGACCAACTATTGCAATACTATTGCAGTAGTTTTTTCTCTCCTTGATATGTCTCATTTGAAGTTATTTCCCAATTAATGTATAGTGTATATGCGATAAATACAAGTTGAAGTAGTTCAGTCTCTTTTAATTACTGACAAGAAACTTGAAACCCAGATCAAGTAAACAGTTAAAACATAAACTCAATGAAGCTGCAAGTCTGCACCCAAACATCTTGTATTTTGCGCTGCGCATTTATCAACAGAAGTCAATTACTAAACTATCGATAGTCACACATACCATCGATGCATCGATAGTTTTTCGTTTCTACCATCAATTAATTGCTATCGGAGACTTAACAATTGCAATCCATTGATAGTTCCACGCATAGTTACAGCACTAGTCATTCCTATAACTGACTTGGGAGGCTGTTCTAAACAATTGCTTGATCCATCACAAGAAGAACACAAAGCTTCACACAGATTGCGGTTGATGGAATATTACGGGAAATTACTCACGATCGGTTCCTTCCACTTCGTGAATCTTAAATCCATAGTCTACTCCAACAGTCGGCTGGTACCCGGTGTTGAACTTGTAAAGTTCAAAATGTAAAATTAAATTAATATAAATCATGAAGTACATTCATAATAAAACATGAGCTTGTGTAATTTATTCGCATACATATCAGCTGTATGAACAAAGAATATGTACATGAAATATTATATGGCACATACAAAATTTAGCAGACTCCCTGCACTCTCTGATTTGCGAAGTATACACGATCTTCACGATCTGCTTCTTGGTCAGGTTCAGTGTTTATTGTACATCATGCACTTATCTTGTTCTTCAGTGTTCGGGGGCCGTAGGGTAGCCTTGTGGTTAAAGCGTTCGCTCATCACGCCGAAGGCCCGGGTTCGATTCCCCATATGGGTATAATGTGTGAAGCCCATTTCTGGTGTCCCCCGCTGTGATATTGCTGGAATATTGCTAAAAGTGCCGTAAAACTCATCTCACTGACTCACTCTTCAGTGTTCATACAAAGGGCATACAAATAATGTTAACGTACAGTAATAAATAGATGACACATGTTACACCCATACATGGGGGGATCGAACACGTGACTTGGGCGTGGGGAGCGAACACTATAACCTCAATCTGAGACATTACGCATTTCACATACAAAATGTGTATTTAACTCATAACGTTAATCATGGCACATTGAATTGTTATTGAGATCTGTTATAACACTTCAATCAGAAGAATATATTCCCCATCAACAAAGACATAAACATTTCCAAAGAAATACAATGTATTATCTACAAATTACACACTCAATATTCACTCAGATTTAGGTTCTAATATTATATCTATACTAAATTACTCTATCGATGTTTACAAAACTAACATATTTCTACAATATATCAGGGTTGACGTTAATTATGTACTACCAAAGCATCACTTCTATTCAAAACATTTTATCATTATTTTACCGACATGACTAACAAGTACATATATTTTCACTAAACATGATATTTTTATAAAACATCTCGGATGTGAATATCGTACATCCCTTAATGAACACAACACAATAACTCATTGTGTATGCTACACATTATCAGCTACAATCTTCATCAACAAGGGTGTGAGTTTAAAGTTAAACCTAACACCTACAATATAAGAACCAGAAGTGTTATAAATGTTACAATCACAGCCATCTCCCCCGTGTATGAATATTCCGAACCCGGAAATATGAATTCTGTAATATGCTGAAGTTCATATTAAAGGTAACCATTGAACAATCACCCAAACGCTGCTCATCAAACCGACTCGTACGTTGCCGTGCCATTTTAGAGGCTTTTCGAGTATACAAATGCCCCATCTCATGCATCTGGTAGTTTCAAAACTGGGGTCGTATGCAAAAATAGAATTCAGCTGGGACGTATCTTGGTCACATGCTACGGTTTCCGGTCTTTGGGTATCGTTTCATAGCTACCTTTAAGATTGTCATTAAATACAAATGCACAACGGTAGAGTGACTTGAGCGCGTTATGCTCCACAAGAGAAATCCCACCAGACCGTGTCAGAGGACGTGACAAAATGTAGTTACCAAGTAGCAAAGGGTTAGTTAGGACTGTTAATACTGACATCTGTGTGAATCTTTTATAATGACATTGAAATGTACAATGTATACAGCCGACTAGTAACTTTCCACCCGTACGCCCATTGCTGCTCTGATAGTTTCCACCATACCCATGTGATACATAGAACCATTAACAACTACCCTACTTGAGGGACCGGTCATTTATTATGGGGCTGGGGTGAGGGTGGGGATGGGGGTGAGGGTGGGACTGGGGATGTATTCAGTTCCTAGTATTACCTTGTCCATCCTCACTAGTCCAGTGTATCATGTCCCCATTCTTGTATTACAAATACTTTGGATTCATTCGCTAACAGAGCATCTTAATTAGTCCGACTTGAAAAATGCGACTCAAAAGCGTCCAATCACCTTACAGGCATGTGCGATAGAAAACATGTGCTAAGTCTCTGCATAATTAGACAGATGCCCAGCCGTAGATATGGTGGCAAATGGAGACAGTGTATTTATCATAATAGAATGCAGATATGATACATTTGATAATCTTGGATAGACCTTACAAACATTGTTTACTTGTCAGTTACAATCTTTGGATTATCCCAAGTGTATGAGTAAACAAACAGTTCAATCATTGCTTTGATTTCAGTGGGTTTTAATATAAATCAACAGTCAATTCCTTCATTGGCCCTTCCAAATTGAGTTTTTGTTTTGTCATTAGTTGTGTGATCTTTTTAGGACCCTCCCCTGGTTCCCCTCAATGTGTCCCCCAGCCTTATAACGCCTGACCGCCCCTCAAGAGTACCTGGTCATCCTGGCCGTCTGGTGCTATTGTGGCCTGTCAAACATTTACACAATAGTTAGTTCCGGTATAAAGATTAAAGATTAACCATACAATCGTCTATTTAGAAATATCTAAAAAATCCCATTGTCTTTCAGAAACTGTTCAAATGCAACGTGTTGTATGCGGGATGACACTTTCTTAGTAAGAACAACATGTAGTACGTGGAAGCTTCGGTGGCTCTATGGGATATTATGGCTAAATTGTGTGCAGGAGTTTGGAGCTTCACACTGAGAGTGTGGGTTCGAATCTCGGATGACTCCACACAAAGGTATAAGAATCGATAATTTGCTAAGAAAGTGTAATTCCATGCAATATAACAGATGTTACAGAAGGAACATCTATATATTGATTTAAACCCACAGGTATACTCGTACCTAGGATCTCCTAACGCTACCTCTACATTTTACAATTATGTGTCAAGTTGTTTTAGTTGTTTGGTAATAGATTCTTCTACAACCTGACTGAGTTCATTTAAAGAAACATCAATAACTTTAAAAAACACAAAATGATAGGTTGCAGTCGTTTTGTAACGAGACTGCGTGATGTTTTATCATGTATCACGACTTTTTTGTATCTCAATTATCGTTTTTTATACTGAATGTAAAGAAAGCAATTTAAAGGGTCACAATGTGCGTGTTATCCACATCATACAGAAAATTGCTGAAAAAACAGGTGTTTGCATGAAATATCTCTGCAAAAATACAAACTGTGCGTTTCAATTTTGAAGACACAAGATGCAAAAGTAACATTTTTGGGGCGTGAATGTCACAAAAAAGACAGTGTCACATGACGTATTTAACCTTTTGATATACTGACCTCTCTTGCACGTGTCTTTCCCTCCTGGACATAAACATGACATTGGTATGAAGACAGTTGTGTATGAATTGTAAAAACGAAAAAAAACTTTGAAAAATGGTAAGATGTTTTACTTCCTCGATAAATTCGTATCTTTGTGAGTTATATAAAACGTATAATAGCTTGGAGTTGTATATTTCACCAAATTTGGTATGTGGGCTTATACTCGATTTATATACTTTTTAGGTTTACGAATATTTTTTTAATCTTTTAGTATTAAATACATATTCATTGAAATAATCAGTGATCTAAAGAGTTACTTCTCTGTTTTTTAAGGTTTCACTGAAATTTGAAATACCTGAAAGACCGTTAGAAATCAGTATTCAATTCCCATGTATTTTGTTATATTGTAATAAAAATGGCGATCCAATACTACAACATATACTTATCACTGGCAATAAGAGTTCAAAGTTCATCGTAACATATTTTATGTTTATGTTAATATTATTTGAACCGACAATTGTAATGATGTCTAGAGCAATGTCCCAAAATACATCTTAAAATTATTTGGATAAGGTGAATGTAAATTTCTATAATATACGTGTGTGAGATAGACAGTCATGACAGCGTGTTTACACTTAGTGATATTTCAACCAACCAGAGCAGGAAAATATTTACCGTTATGGTTAACAACTGGTTTAAGTTCAAATTATGATAAATGAGTTCCAATTTTGGTTTGAAAGTAGAACCTGTTTAAAATTAGACCTAAATATGTATAATTTCCTTCTTGGCGATCCCAAGAAGAATATTCTATAAAAACACCTGTTTATAACAACCAAGCGTTATATTCAAAATTGTCATTACAATAAGACTATGCCCATATTTACGCAATTATTGCCTCTAATAAAACATAATCACAACATAGAAAAAATCATTTCAGGAGACAATACCAAATTTGCAGAAAAATGGGCCCCACTACAATTGATGCAAACCAAACCAATGTTTTATCAATTCTTACTCTCTTCTCTCACCTGTCTCCATTTTATTACTTTCCTATATTCGTATATCTTTTTCTTTGTGCTTCATTCAAACAACCATTAAACTTATGTCCCCAGTTAATTATTTCGAATCTTGAATATATGTATGTTCTGTAGTATCCAGATGTATGAATATTGTATTATTTGCTATCCTGATAAAAAACACTTTATGATTTATTGCATTCAGCAACGCTTCAATGCAGATTTTGACAGTGTTATAAGTCTGGAGTGCAAAAAACAAGCAGTTGTTTTCAGTGAAGTTCTGTGTATCCTTATTTACTCGCTAACTTCCAGATCGAACTGATGACCAACCTGAGTGTAAAATAGTCTTACCTTGCTTTCACAGAAGTGTTTAATTAGACATGTCTTGCCAACAGCAGTGCTGCCTATTCCGACGATCTGTACAGACACATTGAATGTAGTAACATTGCATATAAACAGTAAACAAGCTTAAAACAAAAGAGGGAAGACATTTTAAATAGAACGTGTGCACTCAGCAATATCCCAGCTATATGGCGGCGGTCTGTCAATGATCGAGTCTGGCCCACACAACCCAGTGGTCAACAGCATGAGCATCGAAATACGCAATTGGGATACGATGTCATGTGTCAACCAAGGCAGCGAGCCTGACCATCCGATCCCGTTAGTCGCCTCTTACGACAAGCATGGGTTACTGAAGATCAATTCTAACCCGGATCTTCACGGGCTTTTAAATAGAGAGTTGTAACTGACCAATAATGCGTTAAAACCACATCACAAAATTAACATCTTGATCTTAGATATGTGTATGGAATGTTACTATACCAGTAACTGTCGTTTTGATGACTGACAAACTGGATATATTATTTTCATTATTTACTATTGGGCCGGTGAAGATCCGGGTTAGAATTGGTCTTCAGCAACCCAAGCTGTCCGTAAGAGGTGACTAACGGGATCGGTCAGGCTTGCTGACTGGGCTTACACATGTTAACGTATCCCAGTTGAGTAGATCGATGTTCATGCTGTTGATCACTGGATTGTCTGGTCCAGACTCGATTATTAACAGACCGCCTCACATAGCTGGAATATTGATGAGCGCGGCGTAAAACTAAACACACTCACTCACTCACTCATATAGCTGGAATATTGCTGAGTGTGGCGTTAACCAACAAACAAACATTATCTGCTAAATAAGAGAAAATATGAATGAAAATTCCCGTGTATAGAAAAAACATCACACATTATAATGTGTAATAAACAGTATATTCAAAACATAGAGAAAGTCAGTACCATTGTACATCCTAGTCACACCACGAATAAAGTGATTTGAACTACCGATAGCGAACTCGACCCCATGCTGAGGACACAAGGAAGTTAGTGCAGCTCGATAATGTAATTTCTCCACCATACCTTCACCCAAACCAACGAATCCACCGCTAGCCGGACATCCACGGGTAAATGTCCTGGTTTTCTCTCCATCTTGCAGTTTAAATTATGTTCGTATCACCGACCATTCCGCTCTCAGTGAAAGCACCTGTGGTTGCCTAACAACCATACACAAACTGTTGCATTGTGGGAATGGTGGGAAATCCCCTTGGCTGAAATGCACAGGCAGCGAAGGAAGGGGTTCCCCGCGAATTTACTTTAAATAACGCATTGTAGTAATTTTCTCACATCCGTATTTCACTCTTCAGCGTGCCCTTCTGCTAATAACACAAAAGGTTACAGAAAAACATCACACATTATCCCTAAAACAGACGTAAACTATGGGCTAAGGACACGTCACTTTTATAGCTTTATCGGTCTAACAGGTGACTGCGCATGTGCAGTGGTGGGAATTTCCGTTCAGGAAGATAAGATGACCTAGGACTGGCATGGGTTGTGTATAAACTCCAAGACCTCATAAACGTGGCATTTCGTAATGGCTCGGCTGGTTATAGCATACGTCCTCTGGTTCTTCGGAGGATGGGTCGGTCTGCATCACTTTTATCTCAAACGGGATCGTCATGCATTTGTTTGGTGGTCGACTTTAGGTGAGTTGCTTACATTGAGGTAAATGTCAAGTTTTCTTTGAAAATAACATCACTGCGACGTTTAACGTATGTTAATGTTTCTGGTGCTACCTTAGGTGGAAACCCGTGTGATATTATAATGCGTCTATAGATTTTTGTTTGGGATGTATGAAGAGAAAAATTGGTGTTGCACAAATTAGAGTGTAACAGTGGTAAGTAACATCATTCAAGTTGTGGCATAACTGCATGCATAGTCATGTGAGTGTTTTGAAAACTGTAATTGCTGTTAATGTACCGTTACCAGAGACCATATACCGGTATATGGTCTCTGCCGTTACTATCAATATCTATGCACATTTTCATTATGATATACTATTCTGTCATTATTTTATTTCTTTTGGAGGACAAGAAAATATATGAAACTATATTTTCAGTGAAGTTGCTAAATTAATTGTGTGAATTTGGGTAATGTTATATTTATCAATATATAGAGAATCAATCTCTGTCATGGAGTGACTAAAAGTCACAAATTGTAACAATGGTCTTAGAAATATGTGTTCACATATGCCTTGTTATATTCATGTAATTCAAAATTAGAAAGAATAACGGTCAACATATCTAAATCTTCAATTCTGTTTTCAATAATACAATGACAAACACTAAGCTTTGTTGCTAAATATTTCAATACTGAATAATAATTATTTCAATCATTTTCATTGGATTTATTAATTAGCTAATACTGTTGTTGCATATCGATGACTTATAATTAAGGATTTGCATTGTTTTAGTCAACTTCTTCTTGTTTGATGCATTAGGCAAAAGTAGATTAATGTATGTATTTATATCCTCACCAATACCAAACCAATGCTCCTGGATTTTAGGTATCTCAGTGGGCTAGCACTATAAACCAGCTTAAGTCTGGGCTAGTACAAGCAGCCACACATACACATGCATGCACGTCGTCATATGCACGAAGCATTCTTAAGTGCGATGTTAAACCCCATTTCACCTCACCTCCTGGATTTTAGTGGCAAAGATCTAATTACTTGTGGCTTTCCTGCCATATCAACCTGATGATGGTGAGAAGGAAGACTGTTATGCTGTCTATATTACTCATTTACACTTCCAACTGATAGGCCTCTTAAGCAAAACAAAATTAGACTACAGAGCTTGTGAAAATGTTTTACTCCAAATAATAAAAAGTATAGTTAGGTTGTTGCAGCCTTTGTGCTGGTTCATTTAAAAAATAACTCAACTATATTTCAGGTGGTCTTTTTGGACTTGGATGGATACGAGATTTATGGAAACTACCAGAGTATGTCCAAGAATGCAACCGAGATGAAGAATGGGAGAAGGAATTTACCGAAAGAAGGAGCGTTATTCGGAAACCCTCTCGGAGCACCAGCAGATTTGCAGGGGAGATAATCATGGGCAACATCCTTGGCTACCTTGTCCGAGCCCTCCTACCTGAGCAGTACGTGGACAGCTCAAAGCTTGATCTGGGCTTCATCCTGGCTGTCTCCCTGCCACAACTCGGGGCTGGTATAGGTGGGTACATGGGGGTACTAGGATCCTGCTAGTCCAAGGGGAAGTAAGTGAGTATAGGTTTATGCTAGAAATGGGCTGTACATATTGAAACTATATGTGGTATTGGCCCTTCATCTTCAGCGTGATGAATGAGTGCTTTAACCATAAGGCTCATGGCGAAAAATGTCTTATGGATTTCCTAGGTAACGACAAAGTCAGTTTCATTACTAGCTATATGTAGTGTTGATGTGACACAGCCTGGTTCAGTACTGGTGTTGATGTGACACAGCCTGGTTCAGTACTGGTGTTGATGTGACACAGCCTGGTTCAGTACTGGTGTTGATGGTTCAGTACTGGTGTTGATGTGACACAGCCTGGTTCAGTACTGGTGTTGATGTGACACAGCCTGGTTCAGTACTGGTGTTGATGTGACACAGCCTGGTTCAGTACTGGTGTTGATGTGACACAGCCTGGTTCAGTACTGGTGTTGATGTGACACAGCCTGGACTTGATGTGACACAGTCTAGGTTCAGTACTGGTGTTGATGTGACATAGCCTGGTTCAGTACTGGTGTTGATGTGACACAGTCTGGTTCAGTACTGGTGTTGATGTGACACAGCCTGGTTCAGTACTGGTGTTGATGTGACACTGGTGTTGAGCCTGGTTCAGTACTGGTGTTGATGTGACACAGCCTGGTTCAGTACTGGCCTGGTTCAGTACTTGATGTGACACAGCCTGGTTCAGTACTGGTGTTGATGTGACACAGCCTGGTTCAGTACTGGTGTTGATGTGACACACATGAGACACAGTCTGGTTCAGTACTGACATAGTGTTGATGGTTCAGTACTGACACAGTCTGACATAGTACTGGTGTTGATGTGACACTGGTTCAGTACTGGTGTTGATGTGACACAGTACTGGTTCAGTACTGATGTGTTAGTACTGGTGTTGATGTGACATAGCCTGGTTCAGTACTGGTGTTGATGTGACACAGCCTGGTTCAGTACTGGTGTTGATGTGACACAGCCTGGTTCAGTACTGGTGTTGATGTGACATAGCCTGGTTCAGTACTGGTGTTGATGTGACACAGCCTGGTTCAGTACTGGTGTTGATGTACTGGTTCAGTACTGGTGTTGATGTGACACAGCCTGGTTCAGTACTGGTGTTGATGTGACACAGCCTGGTTCAGTACTGGTGTTGATGTGACACAGCCTGGTTCAGTACTGGTGTTGATGTGACACAGCCTGGTTCAGTACTGGTGTTGATGTGACACAGTCCTGGTTCAGTACTGGTGTTGATGTGACACAGCCTGGTTCAGTACTGGTGTTGATGTGACACAGCCTGGTTCAGTACTGGTGTTGATGTGACACAGCCTGGTTCAGTACTGGTGTTGATGTGACACAGCCTGGTTCAGCCTGGTTCAGTACTGGTGTTGATGTGACTGGTGTTGACAGACACCTGGTTCAGTACTGGTGTTGATGTGACACAGTTCTGGTTCAGTACTGGTGTTGATGTGACACAGCCTGGTTCAGTACTGGGTGTTGATGTGACACAGCCTGGTTCAGTACTGGTGTTGATGTGACACAGTACTGGTTGATGTGACACAGCCTGGTTCAGTACTGGTGTTGATGTGACACAGCCTGGTTCAGTACTGGTGTTGATGTGACACAGCCTGGTTCAGTACTGGTGTTGATGTGACACAGTCTGGTTCAGTACTGGTGTTGATGTGACACAGTCCTGGTTCAGTACTGTTGATGTGACACAGTCTGGTTCAGTACTGGTGTTGATGTGACACAGTAGTGACACAGCCTGGTTCAGTACTGGTGTTGATGTGACACAGGTTCAGTACTGGTGTTGATGTGACACAGCCTGGTTCAGTACTGGTGTTGATGTGACACAGCCTGGTTCAGTACTGGTGTTGATGTGACACAGCCTGGTTCAGTACTGACACAGTGGTTGTATGGTGACACAGTTAGGTTCAGTACTGGTGTTGATGTGACACAGTTAGGTTCAGTACTGGTGTTGATGTGACACAGCCTAGGTTCAGTACTGGTGTTGATGTGACACAGCCAGGTTCAGTACTGGTGTTGATGTGACACAGCCTGGTTCAGTACTGGTGTTGATGTGACACAGCCAGGTTCAGTACTGGTCTTGATGTGACACAGTTAGGTTCAGTACTGGTGTTGATGTGACACAGCCTGGTTCAGTACTGGTGTTGATGTGACACAGCCTGGTTCAGTACTGGGTTGATGTGTACTCTGGTTCAGTACTGGTGTTGATGTGACACTGGTGTTGAGACACTAGGTTCAGTACTGGTGTTGATGTGACACAGTTAG
Source organism: Haliotis rubra (assembly GCF_003918875.1). Taxonomy (NCBI): domain Eukaryota; kingdom Metazoa; phylum Mollusca; class Gastropoda; order Lepetellida; family Haliotidae; genus Haliotis; species Haliotis rubra. Next base: position 560,048 of record NW_025767679.1, read on the forward strand.
GTTCAGTACTGGTGTTGATGTGACACAGCCTGTCAGTTGATGTGACACAGCCTGGTTCAGTACTGGTGTTGATGTGACACAGCCTGGTTCAGTACTGGTGTTGATGTGACTGGTGTTGATGTGACACAGCCAGGTTCAGTACTGGTGTTGATGTGACACAGTTCAGTAGGTTCAGTACTGGTACTTGATGTGACACAGCCTGGTTCAGTACTGGTGTTGATGTGACACAGCCTGGTTCAGTACTGGTGTTGATGTGTTCAGATGGGGTAGACACAGCCTGGTTCAGTACGGTTAAAGCATGGGAACAAAAATGTAGTCTAGCGGTTTAAACTGAACTCACTCACTCACTCACTCTGGTGTTTAGGTGCTTGTCCAGTGTGAACCAGCAGATGATTTGACCAACAGGTCCTTAGATAAGGATGAGGTGGGGGTGTTTGTGGAGGGGGGGTGTTACTTATCGACAGAGAGGGGGAGACGTTTCTTGTCTTATCTTTCAGATACCAATGTATCTATTTTCTCACGTTTGGATTAGCCATTTGTAGTTGTGAATTTACGCATCAGGCACTGTTACCATGGAGACATGGGTTCAGTCTTGTACAGCCATCATGACACGGCTATAGAGTATTACCCCTTCTACAGACTCACCTCAGTGTTGGTCTAATGTTTTAGCAAGTTAAGGGGCTGAGGCATGTTTCTATTTTCACAGCAGCAAATAGTTTTTTACCCGTTGTGTATTTCATCACAGATTAATATTGGTGAATTTGTTATTCTTCTTGAACATGTTGATACATTTATACTATACTTCTTATCAGCATCTGTCCATGTGTATTCAATGTTGTTTATGCTCAAAACAGTGATATATGTCAATAAGGGATAGGATGGGTAGCAATTTTGGAACTGGACAGCTGAAGAAGCATTATCCAACCTGACCCAGTTACCCATTTCAGGTGTATTCGCCTTAAACAGCAGCATATTCTTAAAATTAAACTTCTGTTGTTTAATACTTGGATTTGATTGCTTTTTTCATGGAAACAAAAATATCTCTATAATGAATTATTGATTGAAATGCATAGCCTCACTCATACATATCATAAACAACAATCCATCACAAATCCACATTCCTGGAGCAGATGTTACTCACTCACTCACTCAGTCTAATGGGGCAGGATGGTTTACAGATGTTCAGTTTCCCATCAGTCAAAGTCATATGAGATTTACAGTTCAGTACAAGTGCATAATTAGCAGCTGTATTCATAATTATTTCACTCTGAGAATGAATGGTATCTCCTTTGCTGATAAAGTAAGTTAATAGGTGAAAAGACTGTGTTGAAAGCTGTATGTCACTACATACTAGAAACAATGGTTGTAAAGTGTGTGTTTAAACTACTCTCACTGAGAATGACAAAATAATTCACATTTTATGCTTCTTGTTGATATTTCTCTTTTGTATTTTGGCGGCATTTCTCCAAGTTTTATATTCTACACTCAAATTTTGAACTGTTCATATTTATTTAGGATTTTTGCTGGCTACTACCAGGAGTCATCCTGACTCATTGTGTCTCTTGAAGTCTTTCACCAAGCCATCTTGTTATGTTCTGTTTATAAATTTTGTTAGTGAAACAGGTTTTGATATGGTGGGTGGTCATTTAATGGAAGCAAAATGCATTGTACAGAAATTTTGCACCATCTGAAAGTTTGATTTTGACAAGTAGATGATATAAAAGCTTGTCAAAGCACTCTTTTAACATTAATCAATGGTGATACAGTTTTTAGTTTAATAGTGTTCAAAGTAAAGTATTTTTTTACATAGGTGTTCATCTGGTAGCAAACATTGGCTGTCACAAAGGTTCCTGGAGTTGGGCTGCACTAGGGGCTTACATTGGCACCCCCTGGTTAATCCTCAACCCAGACAACGTGGCAGTAGCACCGCTCATGTCGGCCATCTTTGTCCAGTGGAAGGGTGCATCATGGAGGACTCAACCAGAGCCAAAACGAGGCTTTTTCCGACGTGTCAGCAAACTGACTTTCTATGGCACCCTTTATCTAGCCCTATGGGGATGTGCGATATATTTTAACGGCTCTATCACAACAAAAGATGGAGAGGACATCCCTCTAAGGGAGGCCATTCCAAATTTCTTTAAATCTCCAGCTTGGGCTGAAACCAAAGACTCCATGCATCGACTGTACAATTATTATCAAGCACATGGCTGGAGGAAGATCTGGGACGAAATCAAGGAGACGTTCGATCCTGTAGGAGAGCAAAATGCATATAAGGTTGGTGTTGCCGATATTTCCACTACAGTTGTCAAAGTTGCACTTACAGAAAGGATTTCCTTTTTTTTCTTAATATCAGAAAAGTAACAATGAGCTCTTCTTAAAATGTAATCAATAACAAACATTGGAGACAGTTTGAACTGGAATTAAATAAAGCCTCCATTGTTTGATCAGAAAATCCTATATGAACTATACGTACAACTTAAAAACATACAAGGAGAAATACTTTCTGTGGTTTGATAATAACTGATAAAGGTTTCAAATTGCTATAACATCATTGTCGACAGCTGTATCACAGCAGAAACTATGAATTATTAAAAAGTACTTCAATCCTAAACATGGGTGAGGACAGTTTAAAATAATTGTACAAGTAAATGAAAGTTACAAAATGACAAGTTGAAGCTCCATAATAATCAACATGTTGCATAAATTTTTGACAGAGGACATGATAAACATCCACTTTAAATGCATCACGAGAGCTTGAAACGTGGCCCTTAACCCTATCTCAGACTGTGGTGTTTTATTGTGTCACACCGCCATATAGCTGGAATATTGCTGAGTGCGGCGTAAAACTAAACTCACTCATTGTGTCACAGTGCTACTTTGTCATTAAAGCACCGTGATATATTTTTCCTTATCTGATTCTGCTTTTCATAAATATCTTTGCATCGTGAGGCGTGCTGCAGATAGGTCCGCGCAAACAAAGGGTTAGACATGGCGGCGATACATCGGATTCCCCATCCAGTCAGCTACTGTCGATCGACCCCCTCCCGTCCTGGTGTTCGCTAGAGACTCCGTCCGAAGATGGGCGTGGGATGCAGTCCGCCACCTAAGAAGCGTCCTGCCTCCCCCAGGCGTCCCGTCATCGCCTTCTAAAGTCCAAGAGGGCCTCAACGTCTTCTCAAGCGCAGACTTCGGACCCCAGGGCAGCGTCGACCTCCAAGGGAAGTCTACGAAGTCGGAGTCAAGAACTTTCTCAGCGAGATCGTTCCAGCCGCCCGAACTGGGCCTCTGCGATGATCAGCCGATCATCATCCCTGGCGCATGCGCCACAAGAAGCGACGGTGACAGCTACAGTGACATCAGCAGAGATAGCCATGCAGCCTGATGTCTCTACACTGATGTCAGACGACTTCCCTGAGGGCTCAGCAGCTGTCATCGCAGAGAGGGCACCGACCACTTCGTCGCAGACCATCCCAGACGAGCTGTTGCGGCAGATCATGACCATGATGGAGGGCCACTACAGACGGGAGAAGCAGCCAGCCCAGGGCCTGAGCAACGCAGACGACACCCCAGAGGCACCCCCAGTCAGCGTAGCAGCCACGACAAAGCAGCCTTCGAGAAGGAAGTCACAGACCACCTCGACGAAGGACCCAGATGTACAGTCTGTACAGAGATCGTTACCGTCCTCGGCCTCATCCTCAGATGCGGACTCAGACCACCAGACATCACGGAAGCCGTGACGGAGGTCAAGGCGATGCTCCCCAGGTCCGGACGCAGAGGAAGCTGCACGAAGGCCGTCACACAGATCCGTCATCGTCCAGAAGGACGTCGAGGGACTACTCAAGAGCTTCGCGAAGCTATCAACATTCTCCTCGCAGATCTCCGAGAAGGTCATCCCATAGACGCAGATCACCTAGACGATCTCCACGCCGTTCACCACGCCGATCTCCACGCACATCACCACCTCGCAGGTCACCACACAAGTCGGCACACAAGTCTACAGTCAGGTCTCCCAAAGCGTCACCCGACATAGAGATAGCAGCCCACAGTTCACCATCAGAAAAGAGCATCAACCTCTCATCACCGATGCTGGTACAGAAGATGATGGAGGCATCATCTTCTCAGGCGCTGAGATAAGATATTGGATGGTAAACAACCTAGATTTATCTTCACCGTCCAAGAGTGGCAACTCAAGCGCCAGACATACTTGATGAAGGAAGGCGATGCAGGCGCGTCACCTACCTCCGATCGACCCGATTGCTGTGGTGCCACAGAATCTAGATACAGCCTTCCATAAAGCCACGCGAAGTGCAGACACCACATCTGCCGAACTTTCACGCTAAGAAGTTCTCCACGCACAACATGGACCCCTTCCTGAAGGCACAAGACATCGATGACAACTACAAGCTGATCAGCGATGTTAAGAACAAGAACTACAAGATTGACGCATCATAAGCTGGTGCAGATAGAAACCATGGCGAGACGCATGTTTTGGCCTAAATAGATCTAGAACGATCAATGAGACACTTATCACCAGATTTGCGTGTCGACGACCTCTGAAGATGATAGGATGATCTACTCGGCCCTACTAATGCAAAAGAAGGACCAGCAGTTCCTTACAGATCATCTCACATCTGTCTCAGCAGCAGCTTTAGCTAGCTTCGTTGTCAAGGCCTCCTCGCTTCCTGCAGCTGGGGTGAGAACTTTACAGCTCCACTCTATACAGCCCGTGGTCTTCCCCATCCATCTTTGACGGAGGAATAGACAAAGTCTCCAAGGAAGTCACTAAGGACTCCAGAGAAGTCCTTATGATCAAGTCGATGGACCGCTAGCCAGCGTCATCAGGCAGACTTCACAAAGATACTCAGGAGATCTAAGTTCACCGAGACTACAGAAAGCACGGGATAGGAAGATAGCCAGCGCCAGGAAAAAGATTCTTTCGTCGCCCATATGGCAACTATAGAGGAGGGTCAGGAAGAGGCAGGACACCCAGAGGTTCCTTTCGCGAACTATAAAGCGCTGAAAGATTATAAGGTTCGGGAAACGACTGGAGTCTTCCACCCCAGCCCGTTCCAGTACAACCGTCACAAGTGGGTGGGCCATTTCCAACTACACTGGGAGAACTGGGGAATGTTACAAGACCCTTATGTCTCCAACATTCTTCAACACGGATTTTGTATCCCACTACAGGCCACGCCTCCGCTGACAGTCAACCCTCACAAGTTCGACTTACAGGCACAACAACTACCAAAGTTAAGAGAGTCTGTTACATCACTCATAACCAAGCAGGCCATAGAAGTACTAGATCAAGCAAACATCGAACCAGGCTTCTACTCCCCAGTTTTCCTAGTACCCAAGAAAAACTCCAAGGAGAAATACAGACTCATTTACAACATGAGCTTTTTCAACAGGAATTATCTACTTCAAACCACCAAAGTTTAAGCATGATACACCTACCTCCAGTGTTACGGCAGTTGATTAAGCCCCATGGATTACATGGCCAGTATAGATCTGCAAGGCGATATCTTCACATCCCGATACATCCCGAATCCAGGAAATATCTAAGATTTACACTAGGCGGGCTACATTACCAATGGAAAGTACTCCCATTCGAATATCATCAGCCCCTGGCTATTCGAAGGAGATAACGAAACCTATTGTCACCTATCTACATCGTCTAGGGCTACGCAGTCGCGTTCTACCCTCGACGGTGACGGGATACAAGTAGATCAAGATCCACAGCTGCCTCAAACTACAGTTAAACTACATCATAAAGCTACTAACACAGCTAGGATGGTTAGTAAACATACTCAAGTCGGACCTAGTACCATCGCCAGAAGATCTGCAGTTTCTAGGCATTCGATTTATCACGAATCTCAACCGTATCGTCGTTACAGAAGACCGTTGGCTCAAGATCCAACAGACCATTCCGCCAGCTCTACTCTCTCCGTTACCACTTCACGACAATGGCAGAGCTTGTTGGGTCTCCTCACATCAGCCCAAGACATGACAGTCAGAGGCAGATTACAGTTACTACGCCCATTACAGGTCTTCATCAATACACATCTCGGCGCACCTACAACCATTCAGTCTACCGAAACATCTCAGACCCCATCTACTATGGTGGACCAGGAGGTCGAATGTCCGAAGGTATTTGTTTAGAAGAGCAGGAATTCAAAACCCATCTATATGTAGACGGCGTGCTGCTCAAGGTTGGGGAGCTCATCTCGCCAACCGGACGGCATCAGGGTTATGGAATCAGCAAGAAAGCAAGCTCCATATAAACATGTTAGAGATGAAAGCGGTAATCAACGCCATACTTCATTGGAGCACCATTCTACAGAATGCGACTTAATGATTCATACCGACAACTTCGACAGTGCGTTCTATGTGAACAAACAAGGCTCCAACGAGATCACTGGAACCTATTGACTTTAAGCTTTCAACTGTTCGATCTCATCCACGATCTTAACCTACATGTCAGAGCATGTCACATTCCCGAAAGCCAAGAATGTACTATGAGACTCTCTCCTCGGCCACATCAACCGCCACCGACAGAATGGATGCTCAATACAGAAATATTTGCACAGATAATCAAGCAAATAGGAGTAGCCGCTAGTAGATCTATTAGCCACAGCGCTTCAACAATCAGCTACCGACATTCGCGGTCACCAGTCCCAGACCCACAAGCATGGGCAACGGACGCTCTAAGCATATCTTGGGAAGGCCTCAATGCGCATGCGTTTCCGCCACCAGCAATAATACCCCAAGTGTTACAGAAAATCAGACAAACACAGAGCCTCCAACTCACTTTGGTCGCCCTACTGGCGGCCAGAACGATCGGTTTCCCATTCTAATTCAAGAAATCGGTCAACCAACACTAGAGCTACCCAAGCTCAAATCTGTTAATACATCCACACACCAGACGGGTGCACGGAAGCCTGTGAAGTATTCCAACTTCAATTATGGACTGTATTAAAATGTGTTTAAACAAGAGAGGATATTCTACCAGGGCGGCAAAAGCGGTCACGCTTGCCTTTACTTAATTCTACATGTAACTTGTACTGGCGACAAGTGGCACAGTTTTGAAAAAATACGCAGCAAATAAAGGGATTTACAGCGCAGAGATGCTACTCATCCACAAGTGGCAGATTATTTGTGTTACTTACGGCAAAACAAACATTTAAAAGGCTCCGACATTGTCAACATATCTTGCAGCCCTTAGTTCTGTGATTACTATGAGAACGGGTGTCAAATTGACTAAAAACACCAGAGTTACTGGCTTTACTTCACGTGCTTTCGATTGAGGACCAAAGCGGAAGTTCCGCTTCCAGCTTGGGATCTGAATATAGTGTTACAACACCTCACAAGTGAGGCTTATGAACCTTTGGAATCGATTAAACTTTGAATTTCTCTCACAGAAAACGCTTTTCCTGTTATCTCTAGCCACAGCAGCCAGGATGTCGGAAATTCACGCACTAGATTATGAGAGGATACAGTTTGATGACAATCAAAACACAGCACACCTGGGACTAAGATGGGATTTCATCGCCAAAAATCAACTACCAGGTCAACCAGACAGGTTATTCCATATCCCCTGCACTATCCCTCGATTCGGATCTCAAGATACACTGGACTTATCTCTATGCCCAGTCAGAGCTCTCAAAATCTATTTACTTATCGTTCCAAAACAAGGCTAAGATTTCTCAAACGATTATTCATTCCCTTGTCGGCAACAACTCAGACAGAAGTCTCTGCGCACCACCATATCTATATGGATAACTGTCATGCCAGCCTACAAGGCAGCAGGACTGGACCCCTCCAACAGCATCAAATCCCCATGAGATCAGGGCATTGGCTTCCCACTCGCCCTACACGGTAACTGTTCATTGAATACAATTATGGAAGGATGCTTTTGGAAATCTAACATGGTGTTTGCTAATCACTATCTGAGAGATATCACCACCGAGGAAGTCTCAGGTATTCACCATTTCGGTCCTTGGTCCTCGCCGTGACAGCAGTTGACAGTCCTCAAGAAGCGTTAACCGCGTAGTCCCACGAGATTAATATGCATAATTGCTACATGCATTATCTAGCTTATAACTCCTCACGGAGTTCTAGCACTATGTATATATTTCTTAGCTTAGGTCTACTCACCCTTAAGCTTTTACTGATGATTATGTTCAGTTGTATATAGCTTCTCTATCAAGAGTAAGCTTTGATATTGTTATTTGATAATATCACAGTATATTATTATTGTAAATACCCCAGTATGGCAAATATAACCAATGGCTTATAATAGAGGAAATATCTAAGTCTATGCCTTTATGAAGTTCCCGTAAGGAGTTATTACAGTTATATCTATATAAATCACTAATTCTATAAATCCAAAGTATTCTGTTTTGCCCACCTCCGTCAGAGGGATTCTACAAGTAAAGAGCATGAGTCAGGATAAGGAAAAATATGTAATTTTTAGAGTAAAATTGATATTTTATACTTATCCTGACTCATGAGGTTAGCTCCTCCATCCTCCCACATAACACTTTGGATTTCCTGTAAATTCAAGTGTTGGGCTCGCAAAATCAGGAGAGAGTGAAGCATGAGGCCAGAGGGTGGCGACACCTGTTCCCGCCAAAAGGACAAGGGAGGCAACTCTTGGTGAGTACCAATTAGTGATTTTACATTGAAGGGAGCTTCAATTAAGGAGATACAAGTGTTCCACTATGTTCGCAAGAAGAAGAAGACAAGCAAAAGAGCATGAGTCAGGATAAGTATAAAATATCAATTTAACTCTAAAAATTACATACTTCTTGTAGTTCCATACACTACAACATGGCTTCACCTGATCTTCCATTTCTATACCGCCTCCGTGATGTAGTGGGTAGAGTGTCCGCCTGGAGAGGGGAAGGTCGCGGGTTCGATCGTCAGCCGCATTCTACAAAAGACGTTAAAATATGGTACTTGTTGGTTACTGCCTGGTGCTCGGCATTAATGGGTACAAGGACTGGTCGGCTCGGAGTATAATGTGTCTATGTGGGGCATTCATGCTTCACTGCGGCATGGTATCTCAGTGAACTAGCACTATAAAACCAGCTTAAGTCTGGGCTAGTACAAGCAGCCACACATACACACGCATGCACGTCATCATATGAGTGAAATATTCTCAAGTACGACGTTATTTAAACCCCATTTCACCTCACCTCACCTCTTCCATTTCTACCTAATCAGGTCCTCGGTGTCAGCTCAAGTGCTACTCAGGAGGAAATAACCCATGCCTACCGGAAAATGTCACGTCAGTGGCACCCAGACAAGCAGAAAGATCCCAAGAAGAAGGAAGAAGCTCAAGAAAAGTTTATAGAGATCCAGCAAGCCTATGATATACTCTCCTCCATCAAGTCCAGGAGATCTGCCAAAAATAAACAGTCAAGCAGGCCACAAAAAGATGAATTTTAGTCTTTTAAATAGATTTGTGTCATATTTGATATAAGTTTGCTGAATATTTCAAGATACCTGTTTGTATGGTTTTATATACTAGCCACATAAAGAAACTGTGCATTGTCAAATATTATCCCACTTGATAAGTACGATAACAATGTCAAAGATACATATACACTTTAATGGAGGGATCATGAGACCATAACAAGTCGGGAGAATTTCAATTGAAAAGTCAATAACAATGACGTCACGAGTCCCAAGCGGGACAGGGGTCAAACGACCATGTCACAAGCTCAATAACGGGTATGTCCACCATCGGCATTGAGAACAGCAGTGCAACGACGACGCATAGAGCCTATCAAACGTGCAAGGAAGGCTTGTGGGATGTCACGCCAGATTCTCCCAAGTTCTGTTGCAAGGTCAAGGACGTTATCTGGCGGATGAGGAAGACGGCGTAGACGTCGATCCATCTCGTCCCAAACATGCTCTATCGGGGAGAGATCCGTGAATTTGCAGGCCAAGGCAGTAAGTCAACGTTGTGGTGTTGCAAGAAATCCATAGCAACCCTTGCCATATGAGGGCGGGCATTGTCCTGTTGGAATGTTAACCCAGGGCCATGACGTTGCAGAAAAGGAATTGCCACAGGTCGAAGAATCTGATCCCTGTAGCTCACACCAGTTAAGTTGCCCTGAACAATCACCAAGGAGTTCTTTGGCGTGCTGTTATTCCACCCCAAATCATCACGGAACCACCACTAAAGCGATTCCTCTCCAAGACACAGGCCTGTGCATAACGTTCTCCCATGCGTCTATAGGCACGTTGACGTCCATCACTATTGGAAATGTTAAACCTTGACTCATCTGTGAAAACAACATTTCTCCACCAAAACAAAGGGTCTCGGCACCACATTCGGCGAGCTTGTCGATGACGTTGTGTCAGGATAGGCCGTATGGCGGGACGTTGTGGTCTGATCCTGTGATGATGTAAACGTTGTCGAACTGTGTTGGGGTGGATACGGCGAAGTCCTGGGATGGTTCGGGCAATCATCACTGCAGTCTGAAACCTGTGGCGAAGATGGGTCACTCTTATCCATCTGTCCTGTCTTGGCTTTATTACACGTGGACGTCCAGAACGAGGCCGATCGATGACGTCATTTGTGTTCTGGTAGCGTCTCACCAGTGCAGAAATGGTGTTCCGGTGGCAGTGGAAATGTGCAGCCACTTGTCCCACGGATTATCCCAATGGCCTCATGACGTTGTGCAGACGTGAGCCTTGGCATGCTTTGCATTTCAATAGCCGTTTAATTTTTTGAACGATCGCAAGGGCAGGGGTTGAGCTTTCCAAAGTGACAGTATTGTGTGGCATTCATTTGCTCTGTTTCTCTTTCCCGGAATGCACGTGCAACAACGTATTACACGTCTCAAGGACAAACCCACTGACGTCACGGAACGTGGCACATGCATGTTGGATACATGTCACTAATCTCTGTGTTTAAATCCTTATGTGTCTACACAGGTTTGATAAATTTAGATTTTAAATTTTTGTATGCACAGTTTCTTTATGTGCCTAGTATATATAAAAAGTAAAAAATAATAATTTCCCATTTTCTCAAAGAACAATTTTTAGTCACTGGGTCTACACAAAGAAATATTCTAAATTGTAATAGTTCTTATCAATTCTGATTACTCCAGTTATTCATTCATAAACAAGGAGAACTTTGAGCATGCCCATGTCAGTTCAGTGAGAATGTGACCTGTTCTCCGTCGGTCACTAACTCAAGATGTTTTAAAACCTCAACTTGAGTCTTAATTGAATACACAATGCCATTTTGAAAGTGGTCAAATGTAACATATGTCAGTGTTTAAAACTCCCAGAATTCCAAGCCAGACAGCCGGACTGGTAACTTTAAAAAATTACCAGTCCGGATACAAACTTGCCTGTCCGGTTTTCAACAATGAAAACAAAAATCAGGTTTCTGAATATTTTTACTGTTTGCAAGCATCGCAATGAACAACATAGCACTAACAGGCAATGCACCGAGTTTAGGCAAACTGAAAGTACATGTGTTGTGATTGGTTATTGTAAAATGAACTGTCCAATTGTAAATAGTTTAACATAATTATCATAATACCTTAAACACCTCAAACTGACGACCAGAGAACCTGTCTGATATTATGAAATATTTACTGTTAGGGGTGAAAACATCTACCAGACCACCGGACAGGCTACTTTTGAAATTTGACCGTCCAAGATGAAAATAGACCATTCCGGACGGTCGGACAGGCAGGAATTTTAAACGCTGCATATGTTATATTTGGGAATACACTTTCTCAGTAAAGTACAGACTAAACACTTAGTACTAGAATCTGTTTTTATTGGGAAACTGTAACCCCAAATAAAACATATGTTACAAGTTTTAATTGACAAATATACTGAGCCAAAAATATGGTTGAGCCCAAATGATATTTATAACCTTCAAAGGTGACATGTATTTTTTCATTGAAAACAGTACAGTACTTCATTTTTCGTAATGGCATCAATTGCAGTATTTAAACAAATTATGAATTCAAGAAAATGCAAACTATATTACTTCCCAGTAATACATTTTCCAGAATTAGCCTGCCATGTAAACAGTTCATTATCTACACCCTGGGGAGTGTACATCAAAACAACAAGTCTTATGCTTCTCTTGTTAATCAGAGAAAGTGTAGTCCAGATTGTTCCTATAACAGATTTCTTATAGATGTCCCCAAGAGCAGGGTAATATAGTTAGTCATGAGTATACACTTGGTGAATGGATCTGATGTGTTATATATGGAGTTACTATTTACATAACTGCTGATGTGTGGGCGTATATGCTTCCTGATAGTGTGAATGCTGCCCTATGGACCAAATTAGACCTAAGTTAAGGTTCTAAAGAATTCTTTGATGGTTGTTGACTTTTTATAGATATGTTTTATTGATGTTTTCTATAGAAATTGTGAGGTAATTGTGTGCACAGTGAAATCCGTCACATGGAATTGTTCCTGTTGTAAACCTGATGGTTTTAGATTTGTAAATGTTTTCACTCAGTTTTTACAAACAGCAGAAGAAAACAGAACTGCACTCTGCATAATGGTAGCATTGCTCTCGTGTTCCAGCTACAACAGTTAATGCTGACTTTGCTGCAGGGTAAATGAAGACAGACAATCTGAGTAGCTGAACACAGACTGTGGTTATTTTATGTCACCACAGTGTCATAATTGTTATGATTCCAAAGCTCTGGTGTTAGCATCTAAGATGACTTGCAGTTTGAAATTTAATTAGAGATAATCATAAAATGTTGTGAAAAGGCTTCCAGACCTAAAAGCAACACTTAACTTAAATATCCTTCAATGGAATTCACAAGTGGAATACGATGTCAAAGAGCATAGAATTATGATTGATGAATCTGGCTTGTGTTAACAATCACCTTGTGCAGTGATGAAAAGTGTTTGTTGTTAAAATATCAGACATTGACCGAGAACCTCCTCATCATGGAACCTACTTGTCTGGTGAAACATAGCTCTCTGTGACAGCTGGTACCGGTTCTACTGATAACATATTCAGTGTTCAAAATGATGCATGGAAAAGAAGGGATCCTTGTCGTAATCCTAATGTGACGTACTGTTTATTTAGACCTGACTATTGATATTGATTAAAGAGATTGATAATCATTAACTAAATATTGATCGATTATTGATTAATATGAGAGTGTAATAACTTTTGACTAAAAATTAAAAACATCTTAAAGAAATCAATTTCATATCAATGGTGAGTGGTGACAAATTTAAGCATAGGCTTTAACAAAAATAGCATTTAATTTAAAATTTATTTTCATAATTTAGAAACTGCTCATGAATAAAGATGTCACTTTGTATATTGTGTGAGTAAATTAAAACTTTATCTTTAACTTTATTTTTTCACAATAGTTAATGTAAGATATTGTTAATGACACAATCATCATTCATAATTCTTCCCAATGGTGATATTTCCTATTATGAATCCCTTTACCGATTCAAATACTACGAGAGCAAATTAGTTTGACATGGGCCCTTGTTAGTTTTGAACACTGATATCACATTGTTTAAAAATGTATGTATGTATTTTCTTACAAATTGTCATATTATTCTGTGCCAGTGTCTGTTGCCATCCTTTCCTATTGTGCTTTATGCAATTTCAGCACCGTCCACTAAGAAAATCTGCATTCAGGTTCTCAGAAGATGCCATGTTGGTTCCAATATATCAGGTGCTACAGCCTTACTGTATGTATGATGAAGATATGTATGGTATTGTGTGATTGTAATCATGGGATGTTGTGTTTGGAAAGTCACTGGACATACCATATATCATACCATGCCATACCATGCCATACCGTGCCATATCATATCATGAAAGTCCTACTGCTGAATGTAGCAACATTTTGAGAATGTATTAAAATGAATTTAGTTTTTATTACATGTGTATATATGTGAACATGTTATTTGGTAATTCATTTTAAAGAAAAGTTATTGAACCATGCTAATATATATTTCTGATAGAGCTTTTGAAGTATGACCTCTCTGTAACCAAGTATTTGCTTCTGTATACAGTATAGTGTTATCATCCCCTCGTATCCAGTGGAAACTTTAGAAATACTGAGATAATTTGTACAGCATCTATAATAGTATGTACAGCTTCCTATGAGAGACACCGCCATATAGCTGGAATATTGGTGAGTGCGGTAAACTAGGACAGACATGGCGTGTTGGATATGTAGAGGTTTATGAGTATTTCATGAAATTACTAACGAATTTCACTCATATTTTAATCACTGTGTTGAGTTTTTGGCCCCAAACCAAACTAAGTTTTACTGGGGATATGGACTAGTCCCCGTCAGTTTCCGTGTCCAGAGCATAGTCCCTAAGCTGTTCAATCATTTAGCCCATGCACATGCTTTCATGAGACGTCACAGGCACTGTGGGTATAATATAGTTCATTCCGGATGTAAATGTACTGCACTCATGAAAGTTGAAAATGACATTTTTAAAATATTTTAATCTTTTATTACTTTCCATGACCACTCAGTTAAAATTGTGAGTCATCCTCGCATAGAATTTTTTTTAAGAATATAGGGACTCATTTTTAAGAATATAGGGTCTGATTTTGGTTAAACTTTACGATTTTCTTTCCTTATGTGGTAAAACATATACTTTATTTTCTTATGCATATAAATGTATTTGAAGATGTGGATATGAGCTCATTGCCATCCTGTTTTGGGTTGTAACAGTGTTATTGTCAGAGTTTTTAAACTTTGTCCTATTTTCTAAATAATTTCTATTTTCATACTGATTTTAAGGGTCAATTCAGACCTCGGCTTATCTATGACATCGGCTAATCTACAGTCATCAAACATACTTGTTATCATGGAATTCCTTTTTTACCAAATTTGAACATTCCTCTGAACCAAGGCTACATGTTCCAGAAGCTGTTTTAACCCATCATGTATGAATCTAGAAACAAGCATACATACCTTTCACTGCATCCAGGAGGCATAGTATGTTGTTGAATCTTAATCAGGACTTTTTCAAAGAATACCAGGGTTTTACATGACGCGTGATTCCTAAACCCTGGAATACAGTAATCAGAAAGTCATTTCCATTACACCATGCATCTTGGGGTTGTGGTGGGTTTTATGTTTACAAGATTAGGCATATCCAGCATATATAATGGCGGATTGATCTTGCCTTACTAAGTGTACATATCAACTAGTTGTGTAACTACAGTGGACTCTGTCAATACCGGCCTCTCTTAACACCGGCACTCTGTCTACATCGGCACAAAGTTTCAGTCCCGGCAGAAATGCACGTTATTATCATTTAGAAACTTCTGTAAACATCGGCATCTGTCTATTCAGGATATCGGCATTGTTTTTCAGTCCCAACGAACAAGTTGTTATGAAAACGAATCTGTAAAAACCGGCACATGAAAGACGGCGTAACCCTTTGATGTAACTAGGTCCAAATGATGTAACAACACAATTCGCTGTGACTCCGAGATTATTCAGAAGCGGGAAGTGTTAATCAGTATCTTGTTAATCAGTGAGTGGTGCGTAACACTTACCCAGAGTAATTAATACATGTAGTGGGCAGTTTGACTGTATAAACAAGCAAGTGTTTACATTTTGTTGATTCGCGGGTATTGACTCGAGATTATTCAGAAACGGAAGTGTCAATCAGTTTCTTGTTAATTAGTGAGTGGCACGTGTCACTTACATAGAGGCGAATCGTTTGATGGCGTGTATCGCTCGAAAGCTCTGAACATCAACAATATCACTGTACTCTTGCGAGAGTATTTTCACATTTGTAAGAAGCGATTTTATTGGATAAAGATTGGTTTCTAACGACGCTTTTCACTACACTCTGCTTATAAGGGTCGTGATTGGTCAAAATCAGACCGTGACCTAAGCAACCAATCATATTATGGAAATGGATACCGTCTCAAATAAGCGGAAGCTTTTAGATTAAGACGAAAGTTTTTGGGTAAAATAATGCTATTCTGAACATATTAAGACAGACATCGCTACCTATATCGTAAATTATGGAACGTATTGGACATATCGTGCTAGGTTATGGCCTATGACAAAATGCTTCATGCATATATTTTCACATTAAGCATCGTGGTGAAAGCGAGATGTAACTTGTCAGTGACTTGACTTACATTGCATAATCGCACAAAAGTATGGAAATAGTAATTTTATATGTACGTTTGACAACTTTTATGAATGTTATTGTTGATTTCAATTTATTTAATGATTTCCTCGATGTTTGAAACATCGTTACTTTGCTCTTTGACAATGCTATTGTAGACCCGCTGCGAAGCATAAACAAGAATCGTTGTTTGCAATAACATTGCGAAAAATAGTTTATAATTTTAATTCTGCCGATAATATATGATCAGTTGAAATTTAATAAGAGATTCCAGACATTTTTATTTGATTTAAACAATATGAATGTGCATTCAGACACTGCCTTGTTTCTTATTCAAACATCTTGTTAATGCTAAAGTGACAGTACGACAGCGAACTTCCGTGTGCGCAGGCGTCATAAGCGAACCTAGCTAAACCGGCACTCTGTCAAAACCGGCATTTTTACTTGGTCCCGACTGATGCCGGTATTGACAGAGTACACTGTACTTGCAATAAACGTGATATAGTGTATGTTGTGTATGAAGCAATAACATCACACTCTATCAATATTAGTCAAATCACAATTGGACATGTTATTTTGTCCTGACAAATCAAAACTATTTTCATATGCTATGACATGAAGGTGGTTTTACTTTCAATGTTTACATTATCTTCTCATATCATGCTGATGTTTATGTTAAATGAATCAACAACATCATCCAATGCAGAATGGACTATGAAACGTGATATTTCATTTACGAAACTAAGTACTATAAAAAGAGCAACAGCATAATATAGAATCAGCCATAGGTCGAACATTTGCTGGAACTTTAAAGAGGGCCCACTCATCTAAGGTGCTGGGATCCTCTCACCAGAGTTATGTCCATTGGGCAGATCAAAAACTTTGATTGCGAGTTTGAATCCCATTTCGTTATGAAATTATACCTGTTCTCGTGGTTTTCACCAAAGTGGTCAACACATGCACCTACTGGCCCACACATCAAAGGTGCTAGGATTCTTTCACCAGAGTTATGACCCTTGGGCACATCAAAAACATTGATTGCAGGTTTGAATCCCATTTCGCTATGATATAAAACCTGTGCTCGTGGGTTTCTCCAAAGTGGTCAACACCTGAGGCCTCCATCAATTTGGACATACCACGATGTAACTGAATGCTGTTATTAGTGGTGTTAATCACAAATCACTAAATAGAGACTATGGTTCAGCAGTCCTGTTCAAGCACCACTTTGTTGGTCTGAAATTTTATAACATAGATAAGATTTATCTTTGATTATTACCTTTCTCAAAATGAGGAAATGTTTCAGTTTCACAACAACATTAATGGCTGCTGGAACTAGTCTGGCCCTTGTACCATGGATCCTAGGGTCCATGGAGCACAGTCTACACTGTGTAGCCTTCAGATGCATTCATCATTATATTATTTCCCTTTTTTCTGGTTTTATCATTTAGTCAAGATTGTAAAATGGTGCTTATGTTTTTATTGTGGTATCTGTTTGTTTTGTTTCAGAGATTTGGGTGTTCAGTTTTTTAATGACATGTATTTTGTTTCCACAGTCAATTATTATGTACTTACCATATATTACCGTAGATAAGACGAATTTTGAGGACGAAAAAAAATCTGTAAGAGGCGGTCAGCTTATCTACAGGTTACACTTTCGGTAATCCTAATCTGGTCATTCCTGAGATTCAAATATTCCATAGAAAGCTGGCCATATCATATTGTATTTTGATGTTAGGTCAGTTCTGTGCTGTGAGTACCGTACATGACATGACATGACATACTCACATTGCTTGATCAACCAGGACAGGTTCTGAGGTTGTTTGTATCCCAGCACCTATTTCAAATATAGATGTTGTAGGTCATTGTTCCGTTTAGTCTGCAGACAAATTCCGGATGTAAATGTACTGCACTCATGAAAGTTGAAAATGACATTTTTAAAATATTTTAATCTTTTATTACTTTCCATGACCACTCAGTTAAAATTGTGAGTCATCCTCGCATAGAATTTTTTTTAAGAATATAGGGACTCATTTTTAAGAATATAGGGTCTGATTTTGGTTAAACTTTACGATTTTCTTTCCTTATGTGGTAAAACATATACTTTATTTTCTTATGCATATAAATGTATTTGAAGATGTGGATATGAGCTCACTGCCATCCTGTTTTGGGTTGTAACAGTGTTATTGTCAGAGTTTTTAAACTTTGTCCTATTTTCTAAATAATTTCTATTTTCATACTGATTTTAAGGGTCAATTCAGACCTCGGCTTATCTATGACATCGGCTAATCTACAGTCATCAAACATACTTGTTATCATGGAATTCCTTTTTTACCAAATTTGAACATTCCTCTGAACCAAGGCTACATGTTCCAGAAGCTGTTTTAACCCATCATGTATGAATCTAGAAACAAGCATACATACCTTTCACTGCATCCAGGAGGCATAGTATGTTGTTGAATCTTAATCAGGACTTTTTCAAAGAATACCAGGGTTTTACATGACGCGTGATTCCTAAACCCTGGAATACAGTAATCAGAAAGTCATTTCCATTACACCATGCATCGTTGGGGTTGTGGTGGGTTTTATGTTTACAAGATTAGGCATATCCAGCATATATAATGGCGGATTGATCTTGCCTTACTAAGTGTACATATCAACTAGTTGTGTAACTACTTGCAATAAACGTGATATAGTGTATGTTGTGTATGAAGCAATAACATCACACTCTATCAATATTAGTCAAATCACAATTGGACATGTTATTTTGTCCTGACAAATCAAAACTATTTTCATATGCTATGACATGAAGGTGGTTTTACTTTCAATGTTTACATTATCTTCTCATATCATGCTGATGTTTATGTTAAATGAATCAACAACATCATCCAATGCAGAATGGACTATGAAACGTGATATTTCATTTACGAAACTAAGTACTATAAAAAGAGCAACAGCATAATATAGAATCAGCCATAGGTCGAACATTTGCTGGAACTTTAAAGAGGGCCCACTCATCTAAGGTGCTGGGATCCTCTCACCAGAGTTATGTCCATTGGGCAGATCAAAAACTTTGATTGCGAGTTTGAATCCCATTTCGTTATGAAATTATACCTGTTCTCGTGGTTTTCACCAAAGTGGTCAACACGTGCACCTACTGGCCCACACATCAAAGGTGCTAGGATTCTTTCACCAGAGTTATGACCCTTGGGCACATCAAAAACATTGATTGCAGGTTTGAATCCCATTTCGCTATGATATAAAACCTGTGCTCGTGGGTTTCTCCAAAGTGGTCAACACCTAAGGCCTCCATCAATTTGGACATACCACGATGTAACTGAATGCTGTTATTAGTGGTGTTAATCACAAATCACTAAATAGAGACTATGGTTCAGCAGTCCTGTTCAAGCACCACTTTGTTGGTCTGAAATTTTATAACATAGATAAGATTTATCTTTGATTATTACCTTTCTCAAAATGAGGAAATGTTTCAGTTTCACAACAACATTAATGGCTGCTGGAACTAGTCTGGCCCTTGTACCATGGATCCTAGGGTCCATGGAGCACAGTCTACACTGTGTAGCCTTCAGATGCATTCATCATTATATTATTTCCCTTTTTTCTGGTTTTATCATTTAGTCAAGATTGTAAAATGGTGCTTATGTTTGTATTGTTGTATCTGTTTGTTTTGTTTCAGAGATTTGGGTGTTCAGTTTTTTAATGACATGTATTTTGTTTCCACAGTCAAATATTATGTACTTACCATATATTACCGTAGATAAGACGAATTTTGAGGACGAAAAAAAATCTGTAAGAGGCGGTCAGCTTATCTACAGGTTACACTTTCGGTAATCCTAATCTGGTCATTCCAGAGATTCAAATATTCCATAGAAAGCTGGCCATATCATATTGTATTTTGATGTTAGGTCAGTTCTGTGCTGTGAGTACCGTACATGACATGACATGACATACTCACATTGCTTGATCAACCAGGACAGGTTCTGAGGTTGTTTGTATCCCAGCACCTATTTCAAATATAGATGTTGTAGGTCATTGTTCCGTTTAGTCTGCAGACAAATTTTGAATCTTTCTATCTTATTGTTAGCAGTACATCAAAAACATGCTTTGAGCTTAATCATATCCACCCTTATAATACAGCATGTCCATAGAAATATACATTTGCCTGTCCTGGTTCTCGTAGCGTACAATTCATGGACCTTATTAGAGATTATTATCTGTGAATGTTATTGCAGCTGAACTGAAATTGATTGTGATAATGGGCACACACACACACACACACACACACACACACATTTATTATTGTCAATATTATCAACATGACAATTTTGAATTTGATTATCACACATCAAAACATTTGTATTAAAGTGATATTTTCAAACGTGTATTTTCATTCTAAATTTCAAATCATATGTTCATGATCAAGGTCTGAATATTCAGGATGAAGAATATTTTAGAGCTGTACATTATTTACAAAAAAATATGAACTTTCTCGTTCTTCTGCCAAGTGTAGGGCGCACCAAAGTTTTACCAGACACACAATGCTACTTTCTTTAGCCATAAAATCCATAAAACACCATCCACTTGAAATCTCATTGTACACGAAAGAGTGTTGATGTTGGAATGATTCAAAGTGATGAACCTGAAGCATGATCCATCAGGAAATTCAGTTCCAATAATAAAAGCAATCTATACTCAGAGTTACAGAGTAACATCATGATTCTATTATATATTTGCTTTTTTACAGAAGACATGCTGCCACCTCAGAATATATTGACGTTGACATTGTTATGAAAAAAGCAAATGGATGTAGCAGACAGTTTTAATCAAATATTCAGAAGATAAACCTTGGTATATTAGCATACTCCAACAGAAAGCCAGAGTTAATGGAGGTCCCATGACAGAACAGGTATTGGATGAAACAAAGTATTGGCTAAAAAATCAACTTTCCATTCCATCATGTGGATATGTCTGTTTGTACAAAATTCAGATGCCTGACATGTTTTGGTCAGACATTTTCCCAACAATGAATCTGTAGTCTGTTTAGCAGGTTGATATGTTTTGCTATGAAAGTAACCTCCATGTAAGACACTGAAATTATTACTGCCTGTTTTCCCATTTCGTTCATGATTACATGGGAGTTAATTTCTCTGCCGTTATTTATGTGTGATGGTGGATGTGTCAATATTGATAAACATGTAAACAATCTTATGCAATGGCAGATTGTTGTCATCTATCGTCCATTTGTTTCTCTGACCAATGATGTAAATAAAGCAACAGTTGATGGCAGTTGTGATACTATTATCCCTAGGAAATGTTGAGCAGCATACACAAATTGTGATATATATTCCAACATTACCTTCAACACACTAAGAAAGCAGCTTGATCTGAACATTATCATTCAGAATATTCGTCCACTGCTGATAATAGCTGTTGAATGGTACATATATGCATATATTTTCATCATGGATCTTGTCAACATTTCAGAATATATTTGAATTTTATTGTGTTGTTTCACTTTGCAGAATAAAATTTTAACTATTGGGTTGGTTGTCATTCTGAATACGGAGAAATCCTGTTAGACTTTCTGCAATATTGCCGTTTGGTGAAAGCAAGTGAGTGAGTGATTTGGGTTTAAGCCTGCTTTGAACAATATTTCTGTTTGTATTTTATGACAGTCAGATTATATACGGATGTAATGAAAATCTTTGGCATTTACAACTTTAACTTTGTAATGATCTCAGATTGCTGATCACGCAAATAGCATGTTGGCCCCTTAACCATTTAACTTGAAAAGACTCACCGAGTTGAATGACGTGCATCTTCAGGTCTGATGAACCTTGTGTGATGCAGTGCTCACAAGTTTCATTAAGGTTGTCTAGGCATGCATCAGTTTGAATTACAGACATATTTATATCCTAAAACTGCTGAAGTACTTCAACATCCGAGGCAAGACACACTTGTCTACATTGTCTAAAACCCGTGAAGATCTGGATTAAATTGGTCTTCAGCAACCCATGCTTGTCGTAAGAGGTGACTAACAGGATCGGGTGGTCAGGCTCACTGACTTTGTTGACACATGTCATAGTATCCTAATTGCGTAGAACGATGCTCATGCAGTTGATCACAGGATTGTCTGGTCCAGACTCGATTATTTACAGACCGCCGCCATATAGCTGGAATATTGCTGAGTGCGCCATAAACTAAACTCATTCACTCACTCACATTGTCTAAGATGTTGCAATTTGCCGTTGAGGTCCTCAGGTTTGCCAAGAACCTATGATCACAGGTTCAAATCCCAGTGTTTCTCTGATTATATTTCATGGTGTGTTCGCACCATACCAATTTCACCTAGGTGATAAGTAGCAAAGGACCTGCATTGTTTAAGGCATTCATTCCACCTCAGGCCAACATGCCATGATACCACTGAAACAGTCTTCCAGGCAGAGCTGAATGGTACACTTTCCCTCAGACTACCAGAATTCTGTAACAGAAATGCTACATAAAACCAAACAGTATTTCATAGACACAAGTGTCATCTTACACAGATCTCTAGTGACGAGTAAAGATCCAGGTTGGAATTGTTCTTCACTGACCCTTGCTCTTCGTAAGAGGTGACTTAACAGGATCGGGTGGCCAGGCTTGCTGACTTGGTTGACATGTGTATCCCAATTGTGTAGAACAATGCTCATGATGTTGATCACTGGATTGTCTGGTCCAGACTCATTATTTACAGAATATATTGAGTTAAACAACAACCAACCTCCCTCCCAGATAACAAAACAAAACAATCAATAATAATTAGCCAAGCCAGCATATTTTTTTTTATTTTTACAGGCACATTTTTTCAAACATTATTTAAAACAGAATGGTAAGTTATTTGTACAAACCAGACTATGATTTAATGTACACTTATGATTAAAATATATATATGTACAGAGCTAACAATGCTAATTTTTTAATGTCAGACATCATAAACTTTGTCAATGCTACAATACCACCTTTGATGCATTAATCAAAAATGAATGAACAAAATAAATCTTTTGGAAAGTTTTGTAGTTCAATGATTACTAACAAAATAAAGAAGTATATCAGAGCATGATCCATTTCAATTAATGTATATACACACACCTATTCTGAATGACACTTGAAGTTGATATCATGATTTTCAAACAAACCAGCCTTGGAATAGTAGGGCTGGCTAAAAAGATCGACAATTGTTGACAGATTTTTAATGATTATCGACATGAATATTGTGTTATGGATGATATCATACATTAATGTTTGTGATAGAATAAACTTTTAACTTACTCTAACAATATACAAAGGTAGGTCTTCATTCATGGGTTGCCTCTAAATTATGTTCAGGACACTATTCTGTTAGCAATCCATGCATTAAACATATCACCAGTGAAGAGAGATCAAATCATTTGGGGCATTTTTGCTCAAGGTTACTTCTCTGATATTAATCAATAATCGACTGGTATTTAGTTAGCAATTATTGATCTCTATGATCTGTATCGATAGCCAGCCCTATGGAATAATCTGCGAAAAGTCTGCGAATTGGCCTTATTTAGACAACAGCAATATTACTGCTGTCATGGCAGGTTATCAGAAATATAAATTGCCTCACACAAACCAGTGGTTGAGAGTGTGAGCAGCTATCCTTGTAATCAGAGAACTAATCATTCTCATTGGTTTGTTATGACGATCCAATCCTCTTTCTAGACACATGATGGGGTACCGGTAATCTTCTCTGTCCAAGAATGTCACCAAGGTTACAATATAACCAGACAAAGAAGAGCCCCTCATTCCTTTTTGAATAAAAATCATATTTCATCTTTAGTTCTTACCTAAAAAACAAGGTGAAGGATAAACGTTTGATAGTTTCTGCTCATGAAATGACCATGCACGACATTGCATCACAAATTCATCACACAAACCATCACTGTAAACTCCCAACAAGAATCTTGACATGAACCTCATTTCCGATTTCTAATTCAGAATTCAAGCACTTTTGAATGTAACACACAATAGCAACATCAACAAGCATGTCTGAAAGCACTTTTCATTATATGAGTTACCATGGTTACTGGACACTGCAGTATCAACAAAACAAAGCATCCAGAAAAACACACTTGATAACAACAACACACATGCATCAAACTTCTAATGTGAAAACAAAAAGAAAAACACAAGTTGCTTTTTTAAACAAAAGCATTTACATTCATGTAACATGCAAATCCAAATCTCAGCATCATCTGACAAACCTTGAGAGAGTACCACTCAAAATAGTGCATTACCTTGTGTACCACTCAAAATAGTGCATTACCTTGTTGGATGTACCACTCAAAATAGTGCATTACCTTGTTGGATGTACCACTCAAAATAGTGCATTACCTTGTTGAGTGAACCAATCAATACAGTGCACCATCTTGTTGAGTGAAGCAATCAAAACAGTGCACCATCTTGCTGAGTGAAGCAATCAAAACAGTGCACCATCTTGTTGAGTGAACCAATCAAAACAGTGCACCATCTTGTTGAGTGAAGCAATCAAAACAGTGCACCATCTTGTTGAGTGAAGCAATCAAAACAGTGCACCATCTTGTTGAGTGAACCTGTCAAAACAGTGCACCATCTTGTTGAGTGAACCAATCAAAACAGTGCACCATCTTGTTGAGTGAACCAATCAAAACAGTGCACCATCTTGTTGAGTGAACCAATCAAAACAGTGCACCATCTTGTTGAGTGAAGCAATCAAAACAGTGCACCATCTTGCTGAGTGAAGCAATCAAAACAGTGCACCATCTTGTTGAGTGAAGCAATCAAAACAGTGCACCATCTTGTTGAGTGAAGCAATCAAAACAGTGCACCATCTTGCTGAGTGAAGCAATCAAAACAGTGCACCATCTTGTTGAGTGAACCAATCAAAACAGTGCACCATCTTGTTGAGTGAAGCAATCAAAACAGTGCACCATCTTGTTGAGTGAAGCAATCAAAACAGTGCACCATCTTGTTGAGTGAACCAATCAAAACAGTGCACCATCTTGTTGAGTGAACCAATCAAAACAGTGCACCATCTTGCTGAGTGAACCAATCAAAACAGTGCACCATCTTGTTGAGTGAACCAATCAAAACAGTGCACCATCTTGTTGAGTGAACCAATCAAAACAGTGCACCATCTTGTTGAGTGAACCAATCAAAACAGTGCACCATCTTGTTGAGTGAAGCAATCAAAACAGTGCACCATCTTGTTGAGTGAAGCAATCAAAACAGTGCACCATCTTGTTGAGTGAACCAATCAAAACAGTGCACCATCTTGTTGAGTGAAGCAATCAAAACAGTGCACCATCTTGTTGAGTGAAGCAATCAAAACAGTGCACCATCTTGCTGAGTGAAGCAATCAAAAACAGTGCACCATCTTGTTGAGTGAAGCAATCAAAACAGTGCACCATCTTGCTGAGTGAAGCAATCAAAACAGTGCACCATCTTGTTGAGTGAACCAATCAATACAGTGCACCATCTTGTTGAGTGAAGCAATCAAAACAGTGCACCATCTTGTTGAGTGAAGCAATCAAAACAGTGCACCATCTTGTTGAGTGAAGCAATCAAAACAGTGCACCATCTTGTTGAGTGAAGCAATCAAAACAGTGCACCATCTTGTTGAGTGAAGCAATCAAAACAGTGCACCATCTTGTTGAGTGAAGCAATCAAAACAGTGCACCATCTTGTTGAGTGAAGCAATCAAAACAGTGCACCATCTTGTTGAGTGAAGCAATCAAAACAGTGCACCATCTTGTTGAGTGAAGCAATCAAAACAGTGCACCATCTTGCTGGAGTGAAGCAATCAAAACAGTGCACCATCTTGTTGAGTGAAGTAATCAAAACAGTGCACCATCTTGCTGAGTGAAGCAATCAAAACAGTGCACCATCTTCTGAGTGAAGCAATCAAAACAGTGCACCATCTTGCTGAGTGAAGCAATCAAAACAGTGCACCATCTTGTTGAGTGAAGCAATCAAAACAGTGCACCATCTTGTTGAGTGAAGCAATCAAAACAGTGCACCATCTTGTTGAGTGAAGCAATCAAAACAGTGCACCATCTTGTTGAGTGAAGCAATCAAAACAGTGCACCATCTTGTTGAGTGAAGCAATCAAAACAGTGCACCATCTTGTTGAGTGAAGCAATCAAAACAGTGCACCATCTTGTTGAGTGAAGCAATCAAAACAGTGCACCATCTTGTTGAGTGAACCAATCAATACAGTGCACCATCTTGTTGAGTGAAGCAATCAAAACAGTGCACCATCTTGTTGAGTGAAGCAATCAAAACAGTGCACCATCTTGTTGAGTGAAGCAATCAAAACAGTGCAACATCTTGTTGAGTGAAGCAATCAAAACAGTGCACCATCTTGTTGAGTGAAGCAATCAAAACAGTGCACCATCTTGTTGAGTGAAGCAATCAAAACAGTGCACCATCTTCATGTGAAACACACATTTCACACGCCAAAAACTTGACATGACAAACTACCGCACAAGAAAAATCATCACACCGCTAGGTTACTGCCTTTAAAGTATTAATCATGCTGGACTGTTGAGACTAAGAAACACTTGTAGCTCCATGACAATACTTGCCATCTATCTATGACATTTTATTCTGTTCATCATAACTTCATTATTTGACAAAAGGCTAAGACCGACTTTTGTTAATACGACGCACAGGCACCTGTGGTGTCACTTCCTTCGTAATTCTTGATTGATGTTTAACACCACTTGAGGCTGGGGCTTCATTATGTCATGAATTGCACCATAAAAACCTAGCTGACTGTCTAAAACTACGCATTTATTCAAGGTATGTCAATGCAAAAAGTGTTTCAAACCCTGAGAAGATGAATAGTAAACAAGATCATATCCTGTATAGTGGACCACATTATTAAATGCAAATCAATGTTCGTCTTAAATGGACTTCAGTTATTCCTATGTGTATGTTAAACAAGGACAAGTTCTTTTGGTTAGATAGGTAATAAATGGCAGCAATGTTGTTTTTGTGTAGATTCTAACATCTTCATCAGCAAGCACTCATTAGAATCTACACAGAAAAAATGTGAGAAAGAGGTTTTCGATCAAATCTTGCCGCTATTCATCTCAACATCTTTTAAATGTGAGTGAGTGTTTAGTTTTACGCCACTTTTACTAATATTCCAGCAATATCATGGCTAGGGACACCAGAAATGGCTTCACACACTGTACCCAGGTGAGGAATCAAACACGGGTCCTCTGTGTGACGAGCGAATGTTTTAACCACGAGGCTCCCCGATCCAATTGTAAATGTGATGAAAGAAGTTGTATACATGGTAATGGAACATAATAAAAAACAGTCTCACATCACACAAAAATGAACATATATATATTTGGAATATGTACAAGATAAATAAGTCAACACAAGTTACACAGACAGAAATGTACAGTAAAACACACTAAAACGTACAGGACAGGAGTAAACAACTGAAAAGTACATGTATTGCTTGGATTAAATGTTAAATATCACATTCACTTGTCGATATCGTCTTTTCATCACTGAACATTCAGTGTGTAAATAAAAAACACATTATTCTCGCCAAAGTGGAACATATTTTCAAAGTATGTATTCAAATGAAACTATAAAAGATGAATACTTATACTGAGCCATATTTGAATTTCCAAGCAGAATATAGACAAAACAATTCAATATGGCCTAGACAGCTCATCATTTTCTGAAGTACACCTACATTTCATTCTCGAGCAACAGTGAACATATTGATGCATTGTAAACTGTAACTGTTCAAAACTAAACTCAAATGATACAATATTGAACCAAGCAGGCTAAGACTAGGTCATCCTTCTGTCAAAACTGCACTCAAATGTTCCTTCTCTACAACATTCCACAAGAACCCTGATCCACAAAGTAGTCATCGTGCGGAGACAATCTCAACTCCCATATTCTAACACTGACTCCTGACATGTATGTCAGAACTGGAACTTGTGTAACAGGAACCAAATCTTCAGTCAAACATTTTCAGTCTTACAGATAATTACCATGTATTGAATGATGTGTTTGCTTGCAAATGATACAAATCCATTACCGGTACA
Organism: Haliotis rubra; assembly: GCF_003918875.1. Classification (NCBI taxonomy): domain Eukaryota; kingdom Metazoa; phylum Mollusca; class Gastropoda; order Lepetellida; family Haliotidae; genus Haliotis; species Haliotis rubra. Next base: position 588,327 of record NW_025767679.1, read on the forward strand.
CATTTTAAACATTTAGTCATATTTAAGGGCCAGGGACCAGTCTATGACAAGGGCAAAAGGGTGGGAATAAATCAATCAGGATAGTGTCACCAAAACACAAAAAATGTTGAAAAAATCATAAAATGCAAGAAGCAGCCATGAAAAGATAAGCTAAACATTAAAGAAGTTATCAAAAGAAATGTCATGTTTTTATTTGGTTGCATCAAGTCCCATTCCTATCGACCATACATCCTGAAAAGGGTCAGTACAGTTAAAATGAAGGACAAAAAAACAAGATAAAAATACAGAGGAGTCAATTTTGTCAAACCCAGCCAAAAATGTTTCTCCATAATTAATGAACGGTCCCTAACACAAACATTCCCCCAGGAATGTACTCGACTGATTTCTTGGTCCAGTGGACAAAGACAAGTGACATTTGCAATAACCTAAAAGTCATGAAACATACACATTAAAGCACTACTTTCACTTGCTGAAAGATTAATCCTGTCTTATTGTCCTACAATCCACACAAAGCACTAATTTACAGCAGAAAATCCACAGTGTACATGAATATTTGTGTATGTACATCCTCTAGCATAAATCATATCACAATCATGAAATAAACGCTACCAATAAAACACAACCCTGATCGGACTAGCACAATGTAATCACACTCTGTCACTGCTTGAAGACATGGGTCTCGGCATGTCCTCACACAAAATCAGGGAATTCTACTCCCATGAATAGAAGCCTTGAACAAGAATCTTACTACTTAACTACTGATAATATATAATGAGAGCAGTCGGAACTAAAGTCCTTCACAAGTCAGTCTAGTCAATAGTGAGTGAGTATAGTTTTACGCCGCTTTTAGCAATATTCCAGCTATATCACAGCAGGGGACACCAGAAATCGGCTTCACACATTGTTCCCATGAGGGGATTTGAGAATAACCACTAGAATAACCACTAGGCTACAACACCCCCACTTCCACCCCACCCCAACCCCACCCTACCATGCTAACAATAATTTCAGAAAATAGAAAATGATGCTGACAGTTAATAGTAGACCACAATCCGTGAGAAAGTTTGGACTATGCTCACAATAATAATGATCATTATTCTCAGTAGCTGTGTAGTCCCATGAAACTGGGTATTCCTTCATATTATTTCTGTATTATGAAAAAATATCAGAATGAAGCAGGTTACATACTGCTAAAGAAAACAGTAATATTGCCTTAAGCACATAAGTTAATGTTATTGCCACTGATGAATCTACTAATGATAATGTCAGTTTTAAAAATTCATTTGGATTTGAATGCATTCCAGCTCCAGTTCAACTTAAACGATAATCGTTATTTCAAATTCTGATTACATGTAGTTTATTCTAATAAAACCAAATATGACCAGTGAGTGAGCTGGATTGACATCACTTCCGACAGTACTCCAGTAACATCATCAACTGTCAGCCTAATACTGGGGAAGCCTAGAGTGATTCACGTCTAAGACATTCACCACTTTGGTGAAACCCTATCCATGAGCATGGTGCTGACAAACCTAGAAACATAATTAGAGTGAACGGGGATTCGAACCCAAGATCACAGGTATCTGGCATGCCAGTTGCTGCAAACCATAATTGGGGTCCCGATTCCCTCTCTGTGACCAGCTCGTGCATGTGAGAGATTGCTTGGTAAGTCAGTATTGAGTATATCACATACGTAATGCTGAGATGGCAGTAGAAAGAGAGAATGACATAGGGTAAAGTTATCAGCATCCTTGACAATCTCCAGGGTATATGTTCCGATAAATCTCCACTAGTACCCTGGATGCATCTACGGCTCGCCTTGATAATTGTATTACCTCCCTTTGCTGGCTCCGCCTTCTAACAGTAAGCCAAAACAAACAAGCTAGCCAGTGTCAAAAATGATGGCGGCCACAGATGCGAAGGTTTGCTCGCTGTGAGACTCAGATTTAGGGACCAAAATAATACATACAAATAGACAGGTCTGAAACCTCAAAAACATACATGCAAGAACTCCTTCCACCTCTTTCAGGGTACCTCTGCAACAATTGTGTTGCCAAGTTTAATCGGTTAGATAAAAGAAGCAGAATTGAGTTATGATAGAAGTTTTGTGATTGGTACGCTCAACTTTCCAGCGCAGACACCTGATTGGATTAAAAGTCAGCAAAGGGAGGTAATACAATTACCGGGCCGAGCCGTAGATGCATCAAAGGTACTAGTGGAGATTTATCATAACGTGTACCCTGGAGATTATCGAGGATGAGTTATCAGTAACATCATCAACTGTGTGTTGTATCCAGGTACCAAGACGTCCCCATTCACGGAAACAAGCATTGCCAAATCCACAGGCAAACCTGAACTTATGACATACAATTCACAAGCTAACTTTTGTATTTTGTAAAAAAAAAGCTAATACCCATCATTGAAATGCATTAAATCCATAAAAAGCACTAGTTTACAGCAGAAACTGCAAAATGAACACGAATATGTAAGTTTGGTTTTATCATGTTTTAGCTTAAATTCATAAAAAAACTTCAACTGAAACTCAGAAATCCAGAAAATCAGAATATACTGAAAGTGCATTATATTTTGATCGGTAAGTATCCTGTGTAAACACTGTAATTGATGGCTACAATCATGCCACCTACATGCAACACATCATCTGGGAATTCCCACATGGAAAGCACAAGCAGACTGTAAGGCAGGAGACTGATGACTCCAAGACGTGACAGTAGACCGAGTGCAGGGCTTGTGAAGGACATCCAACTGGACGAGAGTTGGTAACCGGTTAGTGACTGGCCTCCTGCAGTCAGAACATCGACCGAGTGTGCATCCGGTTGTCTTCACAGGTAGAAGTACATCACAGAGATCAGAGATGATGTGGTTCTTCCCTTAAATATCTGAAAACAAAGGTTATTTCACTATTATGTTTGCATGACATATTCAAGAATTGTGTTCCATCTCTATCAGAGCCCAGTTCCATAAAGTGATCTCAGCCCTTTGATCATTGTAAGCCAACGTTTAAGTATTGGACTTACTGTCACCTCAGTGATAAGTTTGCTTTTCAGAAAGACTTACTCATAATGAATTATCTCAACAATAATCTCAGGTAATGATAAGCACATTTATATGCTATTTCAGTGTTTCAAATTTCACAAATGAAAAATATTGCCTTAGAAATGTTCTTCATACAAGAAAGGTGACACTTAGTTAAATATATAAGTAAACATTTCTATGTCTGTGAAATGCTCAAGGCCTATGGATGAGCTTTTTGATTATGATCAGTAGACTCAAAGAGAGAAAATAACCATGTCATTTTAAGATGTTTTTCCAGAATATTCAAGTTTAATACTAATTAAAATGACAAGAATCCATCTCTAACCAATGATTGCTGTTTCACGTACCTTGATTAAAGCTATATCATACCCTGGAGTCATTCTACTCCATGAGCAAAGATCATGACTAGCCCCGGCTCCATTATAAGGTCCTCTGGCATATGTTGGTTCTCACAGGCCATTACCACCACTGCCTGCTTCCCTGCACAAACATAGAGATGCTATGTCACAGCCAGCACATTATCACATTTGGACAAAACATGTACAGACAAAATCTTGTTTGTATTGGAACAGAAGGAAACAAAGTTAGATAGGGCAGAGTGTCAGATTTCGATGGCCTTGTGTAAATGTTATATTCAAATGTTTCATTCAAATTTGATAGTAAGATATCCGATAAATAGTCAATCATTTTATGGAAAATAATCTGCACTCAGTTGTATCTTGCAAAGTCAGTGCATGGTATGCCTGCTTCCTGAGTGAAGAGTTGATAAATTGATTAAGGAATGAAGTGTCATAAAATCCTTTTCTAAAGTTATAAATAATTTGTACCAAACAAATACCATATCCTATACACAACAAAGCACGCTTGAAAATTTTGTGATATGTGAAGTACTTACCTGGGATTCTCTTTGTAATATAATTTTCATACTGCCTTCTGTTTAACTGCCGCGTTTCTAGAGTACTGAGACCCGTGGGCCACCTCCTCTCGTGGGCATTCTCCATCAGCTCATTGACTATATGTGTGGGGCAACCACTGTCGATCAACGCCCTCTTGATGACAGCTTGTAGCACCGCATCGGGGGTAGATATCATTCCCCCCCAACGCGTCACCCTGGCAGCCTGTAAGCTCCCAACCCACCTGAAATGTTGCACAATACATGGTGAGAACAGTTTAGAAATTGTTTCACATTTTTTAGAGCTGGACATTGTGACCGTCTCATACCGGTCATTTGTAAATTCTACAGACCAAGAGATCACGCTTTTCATTTTGCGTGAGACCTTGCACCATAACAACCAATCAGAAATGTAGAGGTTATCACAATGCGTCAATGCCGCTATTTTTGCCTGGGGTTTCCCCAAACTGCTATCTTTTATTTGACAACACCTCGAAGTCACTGTGAAAACGTAATCTTTTTCGAGGAGAAATAAAACTGACACAGGTAATTAGAAAATTGATTTTAAAATTTGCCACACACAATGACCGGCAGCCTTTGAAATTACCGGACATTCTAACTTTGTACCGGTCAAAGTCTGGTATATACCGGATAACAGAAACACTGAAATGTGGTAAAACCCATAAACACAGTTGTCGCGCTGGCAGTCGGGGCAAACAATAGATTGGCATCCCAAGGGACGTAACTCTGCACAGAGAACAGCAGCCCCTTGGATGACTCGACCACTTACGCCTCATCATTACATACAGCAAGTGTTAACTGTCTACTATAGCCACAATTACAAGACATTGGTCCCTAATGCTTTATCTTCTTTCTAAGAATTTCTGACTCAGTTCAAGATGCAGGTCACAAAGTAAAATATTACCAGGATCAATTTGAGGTTAATTTCCAAATACAACATGTGGGAGAAAAGTTATCACAACTAAAATGCAGTCAAAGTAATTTTATTCCACTGAATTCCATATTAAAAATTACCATTTCCAAAAATTGCAATACTTAGGGCAGACTCATTTATAAAACAATGTGCAATATTGGTCTGAGCTGGTCAGGCTGGAACACCACTTAACATCATTGAGGAATGAGAAATGGTTGCATTCCTTTCTTAGAATGGTAACTTGATGGAATATTCCACCTAGCTGCCTAATGTAATACATGTTACACTTTCTCAGTAAAGTACAGATTCTTGTACTTTTGTTGGGTTGAGTCCCATCTGGGATTCGAACCCACACTCTCAGAGTCAGGCACCTAGTCGCCAACAAACAAAGTAAGCCGTCTCACAAACTCAGCCACAGCAGCTTCCACAAAAATTGAAATCAGACAACTGGTAGTCTTGACAACAGGCTTTATGTACCCATCTGACGAGTGTAAATTGGCACTGCTCCCACGACCAAAAGCTAAGAATACACAATGCCATTTTAGAAAGTGATCAAATGTAACACATGCTATATTTGGGATTACATTTTCTCAGTGTGTCACATTTGATCACACTCTAAATGCCATTGTGTATTCATAGCTGCCTAAACATCAAGAATACATACTGACTACTATTATTAAGAAACTTGGCAGTGTTATACCCATTTACTGTCTTCTGTCATGTTATAAATGTAAAGTGTGAAATTTATGATTGAGAATTTCATTGGCAACTTACCTGATGACATCTTCATTCTCCATGGTTGCCTGAATTTCTCTCATCCGTGGGTTAGACACACGCATAGATCTCATGTACTCCTGTAAGAATGTATTGTTATCATCATTAACGCCCTGAAGCACAAAAATCAAGACAACAAATATGCACAAACAATCATAAGCTCCTGGTGTACCCAAGGGAAGTAACTCTACACAGGAAATTTTGGCATCTTAGAAGTCTTGGCCACACATATGAGTTTCGCTTGTTAACTAATATTCCACAATATGTTGAACCTTACTTTTAAGAGTTGTATTTCTCGTTTTTGTTCATTCAGGGCCAGTTTCTGTTCAGCGTTCTCTCGACTGCATCTCTTGCATCTTCTGCTGCAGCTGCATCACAATATTGCGCAACTCTCGAGTGCAATTGTGGTCCTGCGCACAAAACACAGAGAATGACATGAACCAAACACTGAAGAGTGTCCCCTCAATTCATGCGATATTTTGATGGCCTATAATTGAGTCTGAGGAAAGTAAACACAGGCTGATCACTAATCAAAGTACTATGCCATAGGCATGCGGTTTTCAAAAGAACTTGGAATGCTGTGAGCAGTGTAAGAGGTTTATAGAAGTACATAGCAGTTTAAGACAGGTCCCTTGCCAACATATTGTATTCACCTCTGAGTGGGCAAGCGGGTGGGTGAGCAAACAAGAAAGCGAGTGACGGAGAAGAATATAACCACATACCCATTCAACATACTGAACCCATGATGACAGTGAGTGAGTGAGTTTAGTTTTACGCCGCACTCAGCAATATTCCAGCTATATGGCGGCGGTCAGTAAATAAACCAGTCTGGACCAGACAATCCAGTGATCAACAGCATGAGCATGGATCTGCGCAATTGGGAACCGATGACATGTGTCAACCAAGTTAGTGAGCCTGACCACCCAATCCCGTTAGTCGCCTCTTACGACAAGCATGGGTTACTGAAGATCAATTCTAACCCGGACCTGCACGCGTACCCATGATGAGAACTGAGCCCATACCCCAGTGAAGACTTTATAGGCTTTATAAACTATGCTGTCCCTCCATCCCAGCTGTAACATTAAGAAAAGACGTGTCTCACCTTGAGTTCATCTTTAGGGATGATAAGTCCACATCCCTGCTCACAGTGCACAGGCTTCTTGGGGTTGTGCTCACACTCCTGCACATGGTTCTGTAGCAGGTCCAGCTTGATCACCGCCATGCAGCCATAGCTGGCATTGTCGCACTTGATGTGCAGCCGCGACAGCAGGTTGCGCAGTATCCGGGGCACCTGCTTCAGCTGGTTGGATGTGATCGGACTTCGGTCAACAGGGCAGGTGGGCTGGCGGGTCAGCCATTCGTGAATGCAGCCAGCACAGAACGCGTGTTCACATTGTGGTGCCTGGAACATATTCACATTGCAGTTTGTGACATTCAGTAATCTCCATAAATTAATTTAACCTGGTAATACTTAAAAATGCTGTATATCATTCTGGATAATAAATCACCAAGGACCTGGCACAACAGTGTTAGACCATGTATACCAAACCAAGAGGTGAGGTGAGGTGAAATTGGGATTAACGTTGTGCTTGAGAATATTTCACTCATATGAGTGAGTGAGTGAGTGAGTTTAGTTTTACGCCGCACTCAGCAATATTCCAGGTATATGGCAGCGGTCTGTAAATAATCGAGTCTGGACCAGACAATCCAGTGATCAACAGCATGAGCATCGATTTGCGCAATGGGGAACCGATGACATGTGTCAACCAAGTCAGCGAAACTGACAACCCGATCCCGTTAAGTCGCCTCTTACGACAAGCATAGTCGCCTTTTATGGCAAGCACATGGGTTGCTGAAGACCTATTACCCCGGATCTTCACGGATCTCGCTCATATGACGACCTGCATGCGCGTGTATGTGTATCAGCTTGTACTAGCCCAGACTGAAGCTGGTTTTATAGTGCTAGCCCACTGAGATACCATGCCGCAGTGAAGCATGAATACCCCACTCAGACACAGTAAACTGACTCTGAGCCGACCAGTCCTTGTCGTACCCATTAATGCTGAGCGCCAGGCAGGGACCAACATATTTTAACGTCTTTTGGTATGACGTGGTCGGGGATCGAACCCGCGAAATTCTGCTCTCCGGGCGGACGCTCTTACCACTACACCACGGAAGCGGTTTCAAACCAAGAGAATGAAGTCTTGTTATCCAGGTTTTGAGTGGTGTTCAATACTTACTTAATCATAGTGTGTAACTCTAGTAAAATTATTTTGGCCTATACCATAAGTGAAAGAGTGAGTAGAGTGAAACACTTTGGAGTAAAAACGTTCAGTGAATTAATTTTGTAAATACCAAGCTCTGTTGAAGAACTTTAAATATTATTGTTACTTCGACCACAACCTCACTTCCGAGGAAGAAATCGTTATGTTACAAGTTGTGTTATGGAAAATCTTTATGGTCATCAATCATATACATATTTTACTATAACTAGTAAGTAGTTTTGATTCTTTAACTTCCGTGAAGCGATCTGAACACAAGTAAGATATCATTTCAGGCTTCCACAACACTCGCTTCGCACTCACAAACATAACCCATTTAGCACGAACTGCGGGGTCCTGTGGAAATCTGTGCATGGTGACACCATCACCCGACCCCTAGGAGCAATTGACAACAAAGCAACGATTCGGCATGTCGCCGTTCATAATAGAAATCATCAAATGATGAGCGTGCTACACACTTTCTATACAACTAACTGAAAATCATTCCTCATATGACGCCACTGCAGTGCTCTGGCGACAGAGTTACGTAACCTGTTTGTGGTTTTATATGGCAGAGGGAAGCAGGCGACTTTTTGGCCACTTTTAATCGCTCGGTATTAATTAACCACACGTTTTTAAAGAATAAATTTGGTGTTCCGCATAAGACTAACCACAAATCTTTCATATGTAATGGTTAAAAGAGTAACAAAAAACAAAGTTTAGTGGTTCTTTAACTGCACGACGAAGGAGGACAGTTGAAAAAGATCGAGGGGTTCTGCAAATGATAATGCCCTCAAAAATAGCATTACCGTTATTATTGCTAAAATACATGGAATTTGTTTTGAAAAGAAAAGGAAACAATAAAGGAATTTGACTGTAAGTTTACTCGAAACCAACTTCTGACGGGGTTGACTGACCGAATGCAATTACGTCATCGAACAATTCGACCTTGACCTTTGCCAAGACCATGGCCTGCAACATGTCAAACTATGTCAGACACAACGTCAGTTTTCAGTGTTCGGTCTTGGTCCAACAACAACATTAATAGTACAATTGTTAAGGTTAGCACCAGCAAGAAAGCCAATATTACCGCTAAAGCGGGAATTTGGGTTGCTTTGACTTGTTTGCCCCAGAATATCTGCCAGTCCAAAGCCAAAGTCGAATGAACCGTAAGCCAACACACCCACTATGACATCACTTGACAACAGAACTGATAGTGGCCCGTCATTAAGGTTGAGCAGTCCAATATCTTTTGCAGCGGCCCACAAATTTCTGATAATAGGAGGTCTGTTTCATGATAATTCAATGTATTTTACTGTAATGGGTAATACTACACAGTCCATATACAAACATTTTTTACATCTTAAACCATGGACTGACTGACTGACTGACTTGAGTTTTACGCCGCTTTTAGCAATATTCCAGTAATATCACAGCTGCAGACACCAGAAATGGGCTTCACACATTGTACCCATGAGGGAAATCGAACCCGGGTCTTCGACATGACGAGCGAACGCTTTAACCACAAGGATACCCCACTGCCCCTCATGGAATAGTAAACTATATCCAACATGTACTGCTGTAGTGCTACCTGCAGGGGTTCCTCCAACACTCCGCTGCAGATGGGGCAGATCAGCTCCTCGTCTACATCTCCCTCGAACCGCACCACCTCGTAACCCATCTCGCCTGTAACATACACCAAGCATTACCTTCATATCATGCCTAGAACACTTAGAAAATGAACAGGTGAATGAGCATCGTGTTACACCACCTTCTGGCATATTTCAGCAATATCACAGCCAGTATGACTGTCACTAATACTGGTATACCACAATACCAAAACACACTTTTCAAATGATACGACTTTCAATATTTTACTTAGGAATAGGACTAGTATATTGGGACAAAAATCATATGCAGTTTTGGGATTATCTTGATGGTTTAAGTTAAAATCTAAACAGACTTTCATTCACAACAGATGCTTCCCTTTGTAATTCATTACCAACACAATTTATTTGTCAATACAGACATATGGGCATTCTCTTCCCACAGAGGTTACTTGTCATATCTTCCTACGAACCTCTGTTCTAATACGGCCATATTTCCCGGTTCTCGTAAAATCCCCTAGCGGCAAAAGATCGCAACACGAATGATCTCCCTTCTTTCTATCCAATCAGAACACGTGTTACATCGACCTAGATTCAACTTGACTAACACAAATTTCCCCCATCTGCCGGGGACTTGTGTTGATGTTACACACAAGACATTTAATGGCTAGCTTGTCCGTTGTCAACGAGGGCGATGGAGACGCCACTGATCTCCCATAACATGACTGAGTTCTGTCTAGAAGAAACGTTTGCGCATCGCGCAGGGGAAGAGGTTTAGTTTTCTCGAAGCATACGGAAATTACCGAGGCCTTACGAATGATCACTTTTGAAACAACGTCGCTGATTGCACAACTAAATCTGATTGCCTCCAATCACGAGTCTTGAACGCTCACACCATGAAAGGGCCGTATTAGAACAGAGGTTACGTAGGAAGATATGACAGGAGTAACCTCTGTGGGAAGAGAATGACATATGGGTGGTGACACCAGATACAAGCACACGTCCCAGGGGTGGAAATAACCCATTGCCCGACGTCCGAGTCCAGTGGTTTTTTTCTGTCGGACAAGCAAATTTGTATATCACACAGTACCGGCGTCCAGTTGACTTTCCAATGTAAATTATGTGTTTATTTAAAAAATCAACTAGAAAATGGCCGGTATAGTGGAAAAATTGTCGGGGCAAGTGATTTTACATGTGCCACTGTACCGGAGTACACTAGCAATTTTAAAGTTATTTCCACCCCTGTGTACCCATGCGGGGAATCAAATCAGTGGCAAATACATTTAAAGAAAGAATAGGTTTGATTTAACCAGCAGACAACCAGCTAGATTCAGGGGTACTTAATACTTCATTCATCAACCTATACATCAGTCTCATCTTAATGTTAATGGACTTGTTATTGTTGAAATGGAAGTCACATCTGCAAAGCTAAAACGACAGTATATATACCAACAAAACTTTCCACTCTAATTTTAAATATTTTAAGGACAATTCAGACTTGGGATTGAATACCCCTCTAAGCAGGTCAAATTAATCCCAAAATGATGACATAATTTCTTTTTTATTGTCTGTTTTCTTTAATGATTAATGTCCTAAATAAGAATTATTTCATCTACAAATTCCTTCTTAAACATGTTCAAGGCTTTATATGGGTCTATCTTCTCTTTATGATAGTCACAATTCTAAAATAATAACTACCAAGGATTAATTTGCAACTAAAACTTTGGTTTGAAGATAATGCCAACAACACAACAGTGAGCTATCAAGCTACACTCCACAGCATGATAAGAGAAATCAAGCTAAGTTTAGTGATAAGATAGCTGGTGATGATGACATCACTTCGGACACAAACTGTTTATCTTGTTGATGGAGAATGGGTTTATGTTGTAGTCAAAGGGAGCTACAACATACTAAACAGATGATCATGTCTACTTGTGGGACTCTGTCACTCCGATTTTGACCACTGTGGCCTTACGATGTTAATACCCATGGTTCGGGTTAGAACTTAGAATTGATCTTCAGTAACCCATGCTTGTCATAAGAGGCAACTGACAGGATTGGGTAGTTAGGCTCTAGTGGTGTAACGATTCATCGATAGTATCGATGTTTGCATCGTCAACTACGCGATACGAGTGCATTGATACAAAACACATTTAGGCAATATATCAGGATATTTATATCGCGAGGGTCCATGATACATCGATGTATCGCCACAAGAGCCGATATATCCAGATACTACTTAAATATTACTTAAAGTTGTAGGGAGTATTGCATAAGGATTAGGAAGGGAGTCTCTTTGAAATTTTTCTGAATTTTAAAAACAAACTGAACCTAAAAGGAATTTGTTTGTGTCTGCCATCTTTGTTACATGAACAAAGGAGTTAGTGTATCAGTGAAAGCATGTGAACAATCTCTATGAACTGTAAAGACTTGTCTTTAAGTAATTGAAACTTGTTTTAGTTGTTTGACAAATAACACCATTTATTAACAACTATGAACGATGTTTTAGCTTTGTTAAGAAAGAGAAGATAAAATTTAGAAAGCATACTTATGAGTTTTTTGCAGTGATTCTGGTATAAATTACTGTATAAATTGTCTGTGAAAGCATTGGTGCAGAAACACAACCTTCCAAGGGAAACCTAGAGCAAGGTATACTGAATATGTTTGATTGTATTAAATGCTGAAACTTTATTACATAAACAGCCTTTTAAGTGTGTGTGAATGTAACACATGTTCTGCTGAATAACAAATAAAGATTCAGTCATTTTATTTATCATATACGTCCTGTTTTTAGAATTGTAAAGTATCGGGATACGTATCGTATCGCCATCACTGTATCGTGATGATAATCGTCTCGCAGGTTCCTTGCCAATACTTTCATTATATATCGTCTCGCCTCATTAAACTAGTATCGGGATATATCGTCTTGCCACTTAGGCCACGATACACAGCTGTATCAGGCTCGCTGACTTGGTTGACACATTATTGTATCCCAACTGTGTAGATAGATGCTCATGCTGTCGATCACTGAATTATCTGGTTCAAACTCGAATATTTAGAGACCACCGCCATATATCTGGAACATTGCTGAGTGTAGCATTAAATAGTCAACCAAAACAATCAAGATTTCTAATGACATAACATTGCTCAAACAGGAAGTTTAGCCCTGACCTAATTTAATTATGGTTTGATTTCCTTGTTTGATATGAAACTTGAATTGTGATGTGTGGAAACTGGTCGAATGTTTATAATAAAATGATCATTAATTTACATATGCAGCTGACACCCAGCTGTGATAGACATTTGGAATGTTATCAGGTGCTGAGATAAGTGGCACACTATCAAACATGGACATTTTTCTTCAAAATTAATAACCATGATAACATCCTGAAACTCATATTTTCATTCTGCACACCGAAAACATCTACCATAATTTGAGCTTAAACTTTACAAGTGTGCAGTGCACTTTATCTTACCTTCATGTAAAATACTTTAATTACAAGTTTCCATGTCACCCCCTCCCAGGAGGGTGACAACTGGAAAAAATATTATCCGCTATCACAGTAACTGCCAATTTCTCCACTGAGAAGCTGTATCGCTAGTAATCATAAGACGCTATAATATGACGCATGCAGTGCACAGAGTATTACCCTCGAGGGAAGCATACAACTCATATTATAGAGAAAATAGTATCAAGAATAACTGCACCATATTAGCAAAAGTGGCTCATCAACATAGTAAAAACAGAACCTTCACTTGGTGAAAACAGCACTGTCTTCATACTACTGTTACACTATATTTATTACACATATGTGTTAAACACAAAGTAAGTCATTTCTACCTAGAAACCAGTGAATGTTTTCATACAAGAAGCTCTTCAAATAATAGAAATCTTAAAGTACAATGTGGCTTTTATGTGTACATTATGTGTACATTTGTTTTCAGTAAACCTCAGTCCTTGGAGCTTGACTTGTATATATAATGATATTCAGTAAGTACTCTTTGTGGTGCTGTTTTTCGCAGTGTTGGTGCCTGACAAGTACACAGATGTCAGTATTTTATGAGAATATTTATCTGTCCTCAGTTCTTATTCAAAGATGGGATCGGGTGGTCAGGATCGCTGACTTGGTTGACACATGTCATCGGTTCCCAATTGCGCAGATCCATGCTCATGCTGTTGATCACTGGATTGTCTGGTTCAGACTTGATTATTTACAGACTGCCGCCATACAGCTGGAATATTGCTGATTGCAGCGTAAAAAACTAACTCACTCACTCACTCTTATTCAAAGAGTGATAAATCCATAAATTAGCTATTGCACAATTATAGACCCTGTTTGCCACCAAATAAATATAGTAAAATATCTCAAGTAGTTAAATCTCAAGTAAAACCTTTCGGTATTACTTCATGGATCTCTCATGTCTCCTCGAACCTTAGGGACACTTGTGTTAGGGTCAGGGTCAGGGTAGGTTATCTCCAATCTTTAATAAAAACTGTTGGCAAATTTTCAAGAGCATGCATGATAATGCAATCTAGCGAAAATCTCAGTCTAATCAACTGAAACAGCCGTGTTCACTGCTAAGATACAAGGACCCAGGACAGAACAAAATAAGCTGTATGATAAATGACAAGAGGTATGGTGTGGACAGCTTCTGGTTATGTTTCGGCTAAAACCACCCGGTGTTTGTGTCGTGACGACCTGACAGTTTGACAGTCACCACTGAATATGTTGACGTCAGCTTGTTGAATAGTCATACCATTCATACTGAGAATAGTTATATTTATCATTTGTGTTCACACTCACTGAAATACAAAATCACAACAGGTCCCTCGCTTTTAGGAAAATAGTTAAAGACATGTTGATTGACGTTCAAAATTTGGACTCGCAAGTGTCAACATGGTAAACAAAGGCACCTTTACTGTTGAACAATAAAACATGTACACTGAAAAATTACTACAGTCTTATCTATAAGCTACTGATAAGTTACCATCAAAGAAAGTTGACAATCTCGTTCCAACTACAATTGTTGCGAATACTTTCCGTCTTTGGCGACCTGTAGCTCTCCAGACGGAAACTGCCTCACTTCCTTGAAATGTGCGCAGACTCACAGACAAGGGCAAATAACCCTTATGTTGAGACTTATCTCCCCTTTGACCATGCAAATAGCACCTGACATGGTCGCTGTACATAAGAAACAAGCAATAAAAATCTCACGTTTAATCTGTCTGTTTAGAAACTAAAAATATCTTATTCTCACCAAACATTCAAAATCACTGTCCACAATGTAATAAAAAAAGATATAAGTACATTGTGAGTGTGTGTGCGTGCGTGGGACTGCCTTAACTAGCATATATGTATCAGAATTGTTTTTGTATTAACATATTTTATGTACTTAAATTCCACAACCGATGTAAGACTAGAAGGTTACATACACGACCTGTTTTTTGTTGGTTTCTTTTTATTGTCTTAGAATTAAACAATAATTTATTACACTGCGACGTATCGAGCGTCTAATTTGTTTTCTTGCGTGTGTGCTTGAGTGTAATAGATTCAAGTGCACCCCTGAAGATTCGGGTTAGAAGTGGTCTTCAGCAATCCCAGCTTGTCGTAAATGGCGACTAATGGGATATGAGTGATATTTAATTACACTTTACATCCTGACGTATCACCGAATGCTTGATATACGCTGAATATAGTGTTTCTTCAGCATGTGCTGCGCATATATCGGTTCAAGTGCTATGCTAATTAAAATAGCTACATAAGATATGGTCATTCTTTAGATCGATGTGTTATCATAATAATTTCACTGACAAAACCCACATCTGATATCAGGAGACAGAGATACATGCCTTAAAAGGGTGGCGACACGACTCCAATAAAAACAAAACCTTTTGCGTTGATATGGCCGGTGGGGTAGCCTAATGGTTAAAGCGTTCGCTCGCCACGCTGAAGACTCCGTTCGATTCCCCGCATGGGTACAATGTGTAAAGCCCATTTCTGGTGTCCCCCGCCGTGATATTGCTGGAATATTGCTAAAAGCGGGGTAAAACCATACTCACTCACCTTTGCGTGGATACAGGCAGAACACTGACGACCAAATATGATTGAGAACTGCGTTATGGGTGGTGTACTTAACATCTTCACCACTGAGCTAGCATTATTTAATGGTTCTGGTCCTGTCGTAAGCGTCTACCAGTCTATTGCTGATGAGGAGATGTCTGGAGAAATAGCGGACTGGGGCAGTACCGCTATGTTATGCAGCCTAAACAATGTCTGTTACACATGGATCGTGCTCCACGATAGACACGTGGACGTGACGAACGTCGTTACATTTACTCAGAAAAGTTAACATGATGTCGGACGATGTCGTCTCGGTAGCGTACACCATTGATATTGCAATATCAACTGATCAGTTGTGTCGTCCCATTACATTCCCACCCGTAAATGTCGACGTTGAGCGAGACGTCCCATGGACGCCTGTAGACCCTTGCGCGACCACTGGGTCTGTCGAAAGAATCCTGACATCATCTCTGTGTATACTGCCCCAGTCTTGCCTTTTCAACCTCAGTTTCAGTCTACATACACGAAGTGCCTGACGAGTGAGTGAGTACGCAATATTTTAGCAACATTCCAGCAATATCACAACGGGGGACACCAGAAATGGGCTTCACACATTGTACCCATGAGGGGAATCGAACCCGGGCCTTCGGCGTGAGGAGAGAACGCTTTAACCACTAAAGTACTATCGGAAATAGAAAAAAAAACTGTTTTTAGGCTGTTACTCTGTATCCCTAAAATGTACACAATTGCAAATAGCATATGTCGAAATAACCCACATCGGCCTAACTGGGCGTTCAGTGGGATGCGTAATACGATATCCAGAAAAGCACGTTTACTCGTAAAATTGGGCAAAAATACGAATAGCTGCTGAAAACAATAGATCAGACTATAGATGGCAATTAGGTCGCTCAGCCAGGTATGACGACGGACCGTCGACTCGCCTGGCATGAAATGCATGTGCTGCATACAGGCACAAGGGGTCATCTCAATGATATTTTATGCTTTTTCATGTGTGTTGAACATGTCTCATCTATTGATTAACATCTTACGTGTCTTTCTTTCATAAAGTTTATGTTGAGATATGTAAGAGAGGATGATACCCATACCCATAGAAAAGCTTAAATCAGCCATCGTATTAAATGTCTCAAAATATATAAGTGGCATGACCACCCGAAGATAGACAGGACTGGATATTATTTGTAAATTGTTACGACATGCCGTTTTCTTCCACAGTTTAATTCCCCTAAAGGATTATCTTATCTCTATCCCCCAGCCCGACCCCAACCACCGTCTGCACCACCCGTTGTGGTTTTGCTTTTGTGACGACCCCTCTTACCTGTTTCTTTTTATAGTGATAGTGAGACGCCGATCCGTGGTAGCTACATCCTTAATAGTTTCAGTATTAAAGTTATTATTTTGTACGTCAGCTATCATTTATAATGAAGCTCAGTTTAATTTCAAAATGGGAATTTAAAAAGTGTCCTTTGTAATACAATATCATCGCACACTAATTTGCATAAAGCCATGGTCTGTTCCAAATAAGTCGCTTTGGACTTAGAAAACCCCGCATTGCTCATTTCTGCACTAATCTCTCCTCAGTAAAGTCCTTTTTCTACATTTTCTATCTCCCTACCATTGAGACTGTAGTTAGGCCGAACTTAGTTTAACAGATATTTCATACTTTCACATGTTAACTACTTAAACTGTAGATATAAATGCGAAAAAAACAATTTTTTTTCTATTTCCGACAGTACTTTAGGCTACCCCACCGCCCCAGTGCCTGACGATGATTTGTACAGTATTTATAGGAATTCCGATGTGAACAACGGGTCAGGAAACAATTTGAATATTCCTCGACAATTCCATGAAATTTGATGAAGGTCAACTATATTTTACCCAGTCCACTCTTTTTGTAAAATCAATTTCCGGAAACCCCGTCTAATACTGTCATTAAGTTTAGTGGTACGCCCCCGTGGTGTGCCAAGTTTAGGGTGATCCCCACGCGTCAACCAAAAGACGTTAAAATATGATATTATCCTGCCTGGCGCTCGGCAATCTACAACAAGACTGGTCTCGGACGAATGTGTTGAGTGGGTAAAGAAACATGGTGTTTCTGGGCTAGCATATGAACAGCTTAATACCTCGGTATATGGCCGCACATTCACCTTTTATGCCCATGACGTCATATGAGCGGGAGGTTAAAAATCAATTACCACCTCACCGCCAAGTTTAGTGTGAAAACAAAAATCATATGATCTATCATAGTCAATCTGAAAAGAAATCACGAATATTAAAGACATATTATATCTCATATGAACAATACCTCGGTATATGGTGCACATTCACCTTTTATGCCCATGACCTGCGGGAGGTAAAATCAATGACCACTCCCCTAGTGCATGTGGACAAAATATATGAACCCCCTCTGGAGACGTATATCGATGGTTATGTAGCCGCAAATTTAGTTATATCGGCGGTATACGTCCCCAGTTCATCAAACACAGTACAGTTATCCCTATTCTAATTTATCTAACAATAATAATAGATCAAAAACATTATCTATGTATATTTTTCTCATTCCAAACACAATAGGTTGTAGATGAAAGTTCATGTTGTGAACATGCAATCATTTTTCAGTGAGTAATTGTACAAAACATTGCCAAAAGGCTTGAACATGTTTACAATCCCAAAAAGATGTGTTATTGTCTCAACTTCACATTGACAAAAAGTACATAAAGTGCTTTCAGCTATACTATTCACACTTTTCTAAGGATCAAATCGTAGATTCAACAGAAAACTATGATGTGGGGTCAAATTTGGTTTAAATATCTAAGCTTATTGTAAACATGGATCCTAGGTTTCAGTTTGTCATTTCGTCTTGTGGAACCCATACCCGCTATTGACAGGTGTTGTGTACTTGTTAATAAGTCGTTCCATGATTTGCAAAATGCTTGATTGGTGCCATGAAAACAATTTCTATGGTTACTCATGTATCAAATGCATAAGGTTAGATTAAAGTGGCTGTTTGCCTAAAGAGGGGTTACCACATCATTATTTATCCAATTTCAAATGGATACAATTTCAAATTATAAATTTACGTGTTAGTAAAGTTGTGGATTTTTGTGATCCTTAGCAAAGTGCGAGTAGAATAATTTGATCTTGAATAGGACAGAATTGGTTGATAAAATACCATGTATATTTCAGAACTGGAACCATGGCAGTTTAGTATCCAGTGTGGTCTTTAACGGTTGTACAAATGGGTTGTTTTCCCATTCCAGTTCAGCAAGTATACAATCTTCCCATTTATTGTTGAATTTCAAGCAAACATCAGCTGCACGTAAACCACAATAATAACACTTTATTCCTTTCTTAATAGACATCAGTTTACGAGTAGCTGTAGTATCAAGCTGAATAGAAGTAGGTCTGCGCATCTTTAACTCTGCCTGATAGCTCCTTGTAATCAAGATAAGACCATTATAATAGAGACAATGTATGTCAAGTTCAAAAGTATTCTGGAATTCTTCAAGGGAACGATATGTTCCGTCTGATTTAATAAAATCACGAATCTGACCAACACCTCGCTCAAACCATGCAGAACAGAAGATGGCCTCTTTACCAATTGTAAGTGCTTGTTATAACAGATTTGTTTGGTTATGAATTCGAATGAATTAGGCTGGATCTTACGTATAAAGGAAAAGGGTAAGGAAAAGATGATTCAATTTTGAGATGAGCAAATTTTATCATTTCAATTACTCTTGTATTTGAATATATTTCAAAATGTGTTCGACATAAGTTACACGACAGCCATGTGATATCACGGATATGTGATTCATCGTATATAATAAAGATTATTGAAAGTCATATCTGTAATTGTGATTCAGACTTCAGAAAGAATTTTACATCAATTGTCGCAACTACATTAGATCTCGTAGATTACTATATACGAGTTTTATCTAATTTGGTATAAAACTTGATAATTGTTTGATCGTCATTCTAGAAGTTGGTGAGATGGGTCCTTTAGCTTGATAACGATGTAAGAATCTACATCGAAACGTCGCTTAATGCAATAAATAAGAAGTTGTCATCCATAAAGTTGTATGTTTCATAAAACTTGCTGCCAATAGTCATCTATATGGCGTCCCAAACGCATAACATGTTGGACACAGTACAACCCAAACCTAATGTTATTCAGAGACTTTTTCACCCAAACCTTTAAATGGCACTAAGACACATTTTAACGGGATCTCCAAAATTTGGCTCAATCTAACCCCTCTGAAGTAGATACTTTGTTTGGGATATATGATGAAGTGCAAACACAAAACTGTCAAGTTTTAAAAAGAATTACGAATTCTAAAATCAAACCATCAAAGTTCGTCAGGACAAAATCGTAATTTTCCTCAATTTAGGGAGAAAATCACGTGATGCCTGACCTCATGATCTCAGAAGCGTCCATAAAATCTTCACACACATGGCATCGTGCTTTTTCTGGCGATGTTTTCGTCGTGTCCTTCCAGGACAGTTCACGGATTAGAAAGAGTAGAAGTAGAATTTGTACCAGTAGGTAATATCTAAAAGGCTTATACCAATATGGCTTGTATATCAGTGGGTCGAGGGGAAGGGAGAGATGTTTAATGTTTTAAAGAAAATGGTTTGTTTAGAAATATGGCCAAAAATTTATAGTTTATTAGTTGTTGTTTCAAAATAACAAAAAATATGTTTGACGAGTTTGTTGGATGGTGCTCGTTGACTAAATAGATTGCTGCATGCAGACAGGGGGAAAATAATGGTTCGTCAAAACCACAGGGTCTTGTAGTGCTAAAAACTGTATAGTCCTAAGACCTCGTCAGTGACAGTACATACCTTGATGGCAGTTTTTAGCGTTACAAGATCCTGTGGTCAAAACAACCACCACTACCCCTTTCTCCTCCAGTACAACATCAAGAAATAAACGTTTGACTTTGGATTCACAGGTGTATGGGTTGTTTAACAGCTCGATAGTTTGACAGCACGTGGTGTAAACTTCAAAATAAGGTTTTAACACACAGAGAAAATGCATGATAATTTAAATAACCTTCGGATCGCTACAACCAGTACGAAGTAACAGATCCCTGCACAGAGTGTATTGCCGTCTGCTGAATTTGCACGTACAACTCATGATTATTCACTACTTATCAGCCAGTCTACAATTAATTATATCACCAATTTAGCGATCTGCAGCTGCTAATAAAACGATGGTGTTTGTTGTTTAAATGAACTGATGGTTGTTTGGGTGAAATGTTTATTGACGAATACAGCCCACTGCTTTTATTCACACGAAAGCTAATTAATCGATTCTGGCGACAATTTGTGAGGTGTTGTCGGACAGTGTGTGCACCATGACCCAAAATTGTGCGGTATGCGTTTGTGATGACATCCCAAAATATTTTAAAGCATTCTTTTAAACAGATCTATTTCAAAATAGTATTGATTTAGTTCAGCTGACTTTAATTATTTTGAATAAGTACACAACTATTTTTATCTGATTTTTCTTTATAGTTAAACGATGAGTAATTAAACAGTCATATGTATGAATGGTATAGATAACATACATACTTTAAGTCAAATCGGTATTGGAGTCTAAAAAGGTTATTTTAGAGAAGACAAATAGTAAAATAGTAACCAAAAAATAGAAAGAAAGCAATAAATAGATTTTGAAGAGTAAATGAAATGAATGAAGAGCTACTTGTATTTATTTTTATATACAACATTTAGTAAATGTACAAATCTGTCCGATCTGCCGTTAAAATGTGACAGTGATTGCACATCTCATGTAAACACCGCGGAACTAGGTCACGACGACCCGGCGCAGTGATTCTCGGTTTTAGGTCAAATTATTACGTAACAATCAAGGCACGACGTTTTCATATTTCGGCGTATTATAAAATCATCTTTTCAGTTTCAGAGTAAGATCTATTTCGGTATTGATATTACATAGAGATGATGCACTCCCTGCCGTCGAGTAACACGATTTTCTGCGTTCATATGTAGAACTATATTTCTCTGGGTCAGCGGACGTGTAACGTAGATGGGTAGAGAATGGTCATAGGTTGCCGTCTGAGAAAGTACGATAGACAGTTTACAGCGGGTACGAGAGTTGTTGTTGTCAAAAGCATCAGAAAATCTTCGGAGGTAGGTAATTTTCATTGCTCAGCAAATATTAACGTGGCGTGTCTCTGGTATGTGCTCGCTGACTCTGCAAAACAGCCCAAATGTTCCCACGGGTGAAGTGAGGCAGAAGCGAAATCATGCGAATAAGTCCCACATCCATATAGGCCTGTAGCAGTGGGTCCGAGCATTCGGTCTATTTTTAGATCTATATATTTCCCCAAACATTGCATGCGATGTAATTATTGATACTCTAGTCGCCAGTATGTAGTAATGCAATTTAAACGTGACAAATGCACAACCCGCCCGAGCCTTATTAATTGTTAGTATTCTAATTAATTTATTCAACACTTTTCTATCTGCAAAACATTTACACGGAGATTCTAAAATGCTCATGGCATGTTATCACTGTTTTCGCGCACTTGTCATGTGTATACATTCTGTATTAAATAAACGATTAAGTTTTGTCAAACGTCTTACATACAGCTTGTGATTAGATATCCATGTTGCGTGTGTTAAAATTATATTTAATGGTGACAGTTTCTTACTTTTCGATTTCGTATCCAAACATTTTAGAGTTCAATACGAAAATATGTTACTGTGGCTTTTAAATTATTTTAAATTTCCTAATCTTATACTTGGAGACCTAGGAAAACATGTAACTTTGTATTGTTTTGACTAATTGTTATTTAACTTACCTTTTCTTATTTTATGCTGTCTATATGTAATTAATATTAAATTGGGTACATGAGATCGGATGAGTTGGTGCTCATTGAAACTATAAACATAAACTGTTAAATTATATATTGTACAGGAGTCATCAATATTTTCAAACAGCTGTTAGATAGAAATGATATTTTAGATAGGTATGTTTATTTCAAATAAATAACAACCAGCATATCCATTATCATCTGTAACATTGAATCAGATACACTTTCGATTATTTTTTTGTGTCATAAATTTCAAGAGTTTTCTTCACAATCCAATATGACATGCAATCGAAATCATATCTCCTTAATCTTCAGTGACATTCTCAATAGTCAAGTTTTGTCATCCATTTATCAAGATGGGAAGAACATACAGTTTTCTGTGTAATTTTTTATTATATTTTGTTTGTGTGTGTAATGGTTTAGGATCAGTAAACATAGAGGGTATAGTACAACCTAGTTAATGTGCATGGAAATAATGTTTTAACTGGAGAAATTGTTTGATCGGACAGTAATTTACACCACTGTCAGATGTATGAAAAGTATGACAGCCATGATTTATATGAATTGCAATCAAAGGTATTAATAATTCACCATAGCTTTTATGGGATTTTTATGTATGACATTGGTATGAACAATATTTCTTTCCTTTCATTTTCCACAAAAGATAAATATTTTTTTCAACTAATAAAAGGTGTTAGGGAGTGGTACAAAAGTTTCTTTGCACATATACCACAAACCTGCGTGCTCATTAGTGTTTCTGTATCTATTGTTTTTAACAATAAATAGTTTCACTGACAGCAGGTACTTTTGCTGATATTGTCCATAGAATGAAACATTTTGTTTGAAATTTTCAGTTGTTTCCTCATTTAGTTACACGTTCTTGTCACGGTACTCAGCCATTGAAACAGTTTGATTTTGAATTCTTAGGCCTTGTCTTGAACTCATTTGGGTCATTTCAATGTATACGTACATATGTCAATGACTGCAAGCCTAGCACATCTACTTAATAACCTTATTGAATGGTTACATAAGTGTAGATAGTCTGTGATGTAATATTTCCTTTACAAGTCTAGGTAGGTGGGTAATATTTCATAATTAGGGCTATAGTTGGAAGTAGTTGAAGGGTTACATGTCTTGATGAATAATGAACACTGTTAGCAGTAGAAGGATCATTTATATCATTTTACAATTGAAGTATAGTGTTTACTTCTCCTCTGAGCTGTTGAGAAATGTTTTCATGCCATTGTTGTAATTGAACCAATACACATGCATGCATACATACACATGCTCACACTAGTGTTGGGAATCTGAAACAAAATCCACTATCGATTATCAGAGTACTTGTGGTGAACGATTATTGATTATAATCGGAATATATACATTTTTAATATAATCACCAATTTGAAGGGTTTTTCCGCAGTTTTTGTTCTTATTAATGTTTATTATAACTAATACTGTCATGCAATGAAATGCACGTATGCAAGAAAGACACTGGAATTGTAATTAAACAAAAACAATGTTTAAAATTTTACAATGCGCATAGCTTTACGCTGTTGAGCACATGTTTGTACATGAATATTCATCAAATTTAATGGTTACTTTACTTCATTCAAGTGTGTAAAATACTAAACAAGAAAATTCCGATTAATCGAAAATATGTTTTTTACAATAAAATATTATTTTTAATCCTCCTTTCAATCGATTTTCGATCTCACTCACACATAAATTACAAATTTGTCGTCACTGGTAAAATATTTAGTCATCATGGTTACTGAATACCTGGCTTTTGATTTAGGGTTTCATGTATTACTTGAATACTCCCATGAAGTTCAAACATTACATCATTTCATGGCCCATGGAAGGGAAAGAACTGAATATAGAAGACCTACAGATTTGAAATAATATATTGTATGAACTGTACACTTTTGATCATAAACCTGACTATTAAATAAAATGCTAAAATTTGATATCTGTGAAAGTGGACTGTTGAACTCGGTTTTAAATTAACGAACATCTCTATGGTCTACGGGTGTAAGTTTAACAGTTTAGTGTTTTATATTTGTGTTGTATGGATCTGATCTTGCTGCATAATTCTGAAATGCTGAGTCATCTGGATAACTGAATAATATGGATCACCTCACAGTGAACAGTTAGTTTGTCAATCATGATTTACCAGTGAACATAAGGGTTAGAATTGGTCTTCAGTAACCCACGCTTGTCGTGAGAGACATCTAACGGGATAGGCTGGTCAGACTGGCTGACTTGGTTGACACATATCATCGTATCCCATTGCGTAGATCGATGCTCATGCTGATGATCACTGGATTGTCTGATCCAGACTGGATTATTTACACATTGCCGTCATATAGCTGGAATACTGCTGAGTGTGGCATTAAACAACAACCACCCTGCTGTTATGGGATCTTTTTAGTTATATGCAGTGCTGACCCGTGAAGATCCGGGGTAGAATAGGTCTTCAGCAACCCATGTGCTTGCCATAAAAGGCGACTATGCTTGTCATAAGAGGCAGCTAATGGGATCGGGATCTTTTATCCAACCCATGAAGGTCCGGGTTAGAATGAATCTTCAGTAACCCATGCTTGTCATAAGAGGTGACTGACAGGATAGGGTGGTCAGTTTCGCTGACTTGGTTGACACATGTCATCGGTTCCCCATTGCGCAGATCGATGCTCATGCTGTTGATCACTGGATTGGCTGGTCCAGACTCTTATTATTTACAGACCGCCGCCATATAACTGGGATATTGCTGAGTGCAGCGTAAAACTAAACTCACTCACTCACTATATGCAGTGCTTGAAGTTTTAATAGTCATGACAGGTTTGCTCAACATACTCAATGGCATCTTTCTTAGTGACACTCTCTATCATTGTCTTCCCCAAAATCAAACTTATGTAGAATGTGATGTTATCATAACAGTGCTGCAACTATTATATGAATCTTCAGTAACCCATGCTTGTCATAAGAGGTGACTGACAGGATAGGGTGGTCAGTTTCGCTGACTTGGTTGACACATGTCATCGGTTCCCCATTGCGCAGATCGATGCTCATGCTGTTGATCACTGGATTGGCTGGTCCAGACTCTTATTATTTACAGACCGCCGCCATATAACTGGGATGTTGCTGAGTGCAGCGTAAAACTAAACTCACTCACTCACTATATGCAGTGCTTGAAGTTTTAATAGTCATGACAGGTTTGCTCAACATACTCAATGGCATCTTTCTTAGTGACACTCTCTATCATTGTCTTCCCCCAAAATCAAACTTATGTAGAATGTGATGTTATCATAACAGTGCTGCAACTATTATAGATACATGTATGATGCAAGCCAGCGATTTAGATATCAAAACTTTTTGCATATATCTCCAGTCTCATTCAAAGCAAGAGAAATGAGTCCAACTTATTGCAAGCAGGTTCATCACAGAATCAAATCTAAGACACCTAGTAAACAAGGTGACATTGGGTGATGGAGAAACAGATGAGCTCAGTGTGCTGAACTAGAAGCATCCCATGTCAGTCACAAAGTCAAGGTCACTATGAAACTGTAGCTGGCTGAAGATAAAAATACCACACCTTCCACAATCACACACTTCTATTGTCACAACCGCTGTCTTTATGTGGGTTGTTTTGGGAAAGAAACATTAAGCTATAGGTTTCTTCCTGGAAATACCAATTGATTCCTGAGGAGAAGTTGATATACTCCAAGGGAATAAAGTTGAATGACTGGTTGTAACAGATACAGATGAGTTGAACTTCCCAAACAGGAATCAAGGTTACTGTCTTACTGTTGGACACAAGTCATCGTCATCATTATGAGGCTCTATTTTTCCAAATTGGTCACTTCGAGGATTTCTTTAACAAAAAGTGGTGTTGATCAGATTTTGATTTGTAGTGCTTTTACAAAATGTTACAAAGTATTGCAAGCATGTACCCTAAAACAATAATTTTCACTTGTGATATGTATCAATTAACTTAAGAGCAGTAATAACTTCATTTATCGAATATGTACTATGAGCGATTCAGATGGAATTCTGGTCTATTAGTCCATTTTTCAGGCAAATTATCTTGTCAAAGTTACGCATTTTAAATATTGTAAGTTTCAAACTGTATATTTGAAACACATTGTGCATGCTATTTCTTAACATGGTTAATTTTCACTGTTGTGTTTTATTGAAGTAAAGTAAGTCATATGGGGTCCTAAGTCTTTTGTTAAAGTGGGTATAGCAATGAAGTTAGAATTGAAAAACAAACATTTAATTTTGTTCAAAATGTTCCCGGAACCCATGCCACATCATGTTGTTTGTAACACATGAAAATGAAATCATTTTTGAATGTCAACAAACATCCTTTAATTGAAAGGTGGAAAACCTGTTTTGCCTGTTAAGTCAGAGTGACCATATGTTAAAATAAAATTAAAGCAATGCCTAATGGGAAGTTCTGCCTTTCATGTGCAGAAGCAAACTGCCTTACAGCCATCAATCTTAGAAGGTGTCTGGTTATGGCTGACCGCCAACTTGTCTAATAGCTGTAGTGGTCACTGGATGACGAACACAGGCCTGCAATTACACCAAGCACATGCCTTGCATTCCAGTCATATGTGCACATATACCACACTGTAATAGTCATAAAGAAGAACGCAGGCCATGAAGTGCACTCTTGATTCATTGAACATCCTTTGCTCTTGTCAGCATGTTCATTGTTGCAGAAGGTGCTTGGAGCTCTTTGTTGCCTTGGCACATATAGTAATCAACTTGTGTGATCAACTGTTTAGTGTATATGGAGGGCTGGATTTAAGAACTTGATTTGACCTAAGTCTTCATAAAACTTGCCTCATAAGCATAATAAGAAGGCATTGTAATCATGGTGATAATTAGGTCATTTGGAAATTTTGAATTTAAACAAATAAAAAACATTTTGTGGGGGTGGGGTGGGTAGTCATTTACATGGTTCTTGGAAACAAGTTCATTGTAGAAATGTGAAGGGTTAAAAATTCTGTGACTCCCTATTAAAACTGGTTTTGCTGAGGCATTCTGAGAAATTAATTTGTTTTAATCTATGTCCATGTTGACCTTTCCTGCAAATTTTTGTTACATTTGCGACAAAAGCATTTCAAATCTGCACTATGAATACACCCTTGAGACCTGTATCCAATGAAAATACACTTTGTGTTGACTAAATATGGTTTTTGAATAATTTCATTATTAATGAATGTTAATAGCTTCAATGGCACTTCATGTTCAAGCTTCAGTAAGCACAGCCTTGTCATTGTTTTTGTAGCCTGGGTCAAGTTGTACAGCCAAAGCAAACATGTTTTATTATGACATGCCTTAACAGAAGAATATACATGATTTAGGTTCAGACTGGATACATGAACAGTTGTATCTGTCACGGGAGATATATGATGGTGTGATAGAGCCTGTATTGTAGACACATACAATAGACAGGGTGGGTGGTAACAAATAACCCTGTTGAGGCCCATCGTGAGGATCCCATAACCCAGTGGCAAGTTATGAGCTGAGTGTTTACTGGCATTAGGGATTGTGTGTTGTATGATTATATGGATATCTGTTAAGTACTATTGCCATGTTTTTAATTTCCAGTTTTCAAAACTGATGATGTACATGTGTAATAAGATAAGTGACAAATCGATTTTCCATCATTCAGTTCTTATGAGCAAAAACATGATGGAAATAAAAAATAGAACAGCCTCTGTAATTACAATAATACATGTATTTGGCTTATGATGTACAGAACAAAATGTCACTTCCCCAAATAAATTAGAAAAACAAAACAAACTGAGTAAAAAGGTGATCTTGATGATGACTACAGGATACTTAATGAAGATCTTAGCAGGTTATTTTCAAGCTGAAATATTGGAGGTTGATATGTATACTTGTCATAAAAGTCTGCCTTCTCTTAAAAATGTTTTTCTGCTGATTGCTTTTGGGAATACTTATCAAGCTTTATTTAAAAAAAGTGTTTCTGTCTCATTAAATTTGCAGAAGCCCGAGGTCTTCCATTAACTGCCCGGACTGGCAGGTGGGCAAATGATAATGCCCTCAAAAATAGCATTACCATAATACTGGTTAACCGGTAGATTGCAATTCGAACTTCACAATATGATATATTGCGGTAGAGTTTTCGCAAACCGATTCACCCGATACAATCAACAATTTCCGTGACCAGGATCGGTAATTTTCGTGATCTTGTCACAAATACTAATAACATTTGTATTTTCTTTATATTATTATACATTAATAATTTTGAGAATGTTTATTGGTCATATATTTGCATTTGCATGACTTTTAAACCATATGAATAAACAAAAATAGATTGGTACCAGCACATGTTGTAGGGATAAACAAACCAAACTTCAGAGCGGTCTTCACTTTGGAAACATTTTCAATTGATCTCTTGTACAATCACATCTGAGTCCTGAGTGTGGCCAGATGCTTTGTTTCAAAAGAAAGGAAACAGTAATTTCATTACCTTAGCATGTGACAGCCTCCGTGGTCTACTGGTTAGAGCGTCCGCCCGGAAAGCGGAAGGTTGTGGGTTCGATCCCCGACCGCGTCATACCAAAAGACATTAAAATATTGTACTTGTTGGTCCCTGTCTGGCGCTCGGCATTAATGGGTACAACAAGAACTGGTCGGCTTGGAGTCAGTATAATGTGTCTGAATGGGTTATTCAAGCTTCACTTCGGCATGGTATATTATTAAGCTAGCACTATAAAACCAGCTTCAGTCTGGGCTAGTACAAGCACCTTAACATACACAAGCATGTCGTCAATTGAGCGAAATATTCTCAAGCACAACGTTAAACCCAATTTCACCTCACCTTAGCATGTGTTAAACTTTCACAATACATTGCAATACATATTGCAATACGTTAACACATATAACAAATATATCGCAATGTGAAAATTTTGGCAATACCCAACCCTAGTCACTACAATTGTTAATATGTTGATTCAGACTCAGAGATAATAGATCAGCGTTAGGTAGTGAGGATGTAATGATTTTAGAAACAATTTATGCAGAATTATGTTGATGTTTCAAACAGTAAAACCAGTAGCTACCTGTCCAAAACAAGTGATCAGTAGAATAAAAAATACTTCTTCACCACATTCCACCAAATTCAGCTGCAAATTTACCCACAAATTATGTGAAAATACACAGTAGTTCAATGAAGAGTCTGTTTAACATCTTGTCTTCTCTACGGATCCAAGACTAACAAGTCTCTGAAATGAACATATTTTACAGAAATAATAATAACAGTTCATAATAAAAAAAATTAGAATGTAATGAAAAGAAGCCCAGAAACCTACTTCATTAAACTGGAAATCTAGACTTGCCACACATTCTAGACTTGCATGGGCTTTCTTGGATATATTTGTTTCAGGGTCTACTACTATGCATCCCTGAATCAACTGTATGTCACTACATGTGTTGTAATCATGTAAATCTCATTTTGTAGCTTACAAATTCTGATTTGTGCATAGAAACATTCAAGACCTATTAAACCAACAATGCACATTACAATATATTCAGAGAATGTTTTGAAAAAAAGGAAAAAGAAATTCTTCCCTTCCAACTGTCCCAAACTTCCAGACTATTTGCGAATTAGATCTAATCAAGAAGCTGTTCAAAGCTTTCTTAATCATGTTAATGAAGCAGAGGTAATTGTTTATACAGTACAACCAGAAATTATTGAGAATTTAAAGATTGTAATTTTTTTTTTTTCACTCATTACTCACGTATTAAATGTGAATATTAGCAGAACATAACTCCAGATTCAAAGACAGGTGAACAGTTAGTATTTTGTCACGTCACAATGCTTCAATGCGGCGGGGCATACTACTGATCAAAGAAGTTAGAAAGTTGTGGTCCATGCTGTCCCAATATCGGGCCACCTCTTCTTTCATTTCAGCAATATTTGTCAGATTTTTCTTATTGACACTTTCCTTCATAAGTTCCTAAACATTTTCTATTGGATTTAGGTCAGGGCTATAGCTTGGCCAATCTAATAATGTCATATTTTAGGTCCGAAAACCAGGCCTGTGAATGCTTTGAACGATGTTTTGGGTCGTTGTCCTGCTGGAAAATCCAAACATTTCCATAGAACAAGTGAGCAGATGGTAGTAAATGTCCCTCAAGAATATCTGTGTACCGCTCACTGTTCATATTCCCTTCAAATACACAGAGGGGCGTTGCCCCTAACACAGATATGCCACCCCACACGTTAAATTTCGGACTGTACTTTGGGCGCTGATACAGAGGTGTTTCAGTTTGTTTGGTCCAGAATTTCAGTGTATTAGGAAACAGCCACACAGAACTTTCATCTAAGAAAATCACATTGTCCCAGTTAAAATTTCTATGCTGTAAGCACCAGTTCAACCTTCGCTCCTTTTGTTCAGG
This sequence comes from Haliotis rubra, assembly GCF_003918875.1. Lineage (NCBI taxonomy): Eukaryota > Metazoa > Mollusca > Gastropoda > Lepetellida > Haliotidae > Haliotis > Haliotis rubra. The sequence goes on from NW_025767679.1 coordinate 619,204, forward strand.
TTTCATGATCGGTGATGGAATTCCTCGACTTTTCTGCCAACCCATTGCATGCAGCTCAATTCTAATTGTCTCCTTATAGACAGCCACAGTTCATCTATCAATCATATCCAGCCTTAAGTTTTCTAAACTCCTTCGCTTGTTTATAGAAACAAGAATACCAAGCCGCCTCCTGTCACCGAATTTTCTTGGCCTACCTGCGCCTCCCTGATGCTCAGTGCCATATCCATTTGCAATATTTTTCAAAACACGATAAACAGTAGACAAAGGGATGCCTGTTCTACTTGAAATCACTTTAGCTGATCTGATGTCTAAAATCAACTTCCTCTTCTCTAAATCATCCATACCGACTAACCGAGGATCACTGAAAATGTCGTCTGCTAGCAAGTAAACAAAGAGGGATAACTCTTCACAAACTAATGAAAAAGGCTTAACAGAGTTGTCTCTCTTGAATGAAACCAAGCACTTGATAGCTGGTCAAGGTTGTTTATACTAGAAATCCAATTAAACATACTCCTAAAATTCTCAATAATTTCTGGTCATACTATACATATTGAAACAGCAGGATGTGGATGTCTGAAAAATAGTTCTCTTGTCCCCATGGCAAGTAATCAAAGGCTATCTCTGTGTCCTTTTTTATCCCATTTTGCCTTTGAAGATTCAAATCAATCATTTTCCAATAAATCAACTTTCAGATCTTGAGTATCTATGACAAAGACAATATAGCATGAATTGATGAATCTCTACGGAGAGGCAGTCTCAATGTAAATCATGGGCACTAATGAATGTGAATGTGAGTGATGTCTGAATGCTGATGTTAGTGAAGTTATTTTTCCCCCATTAATTATAACTTGTATCTTTCAAAGATAGAGATATTTGTGAATACATATTTCATTTTCCTTGAATAGATATTGATGCTTGGACATCCAGTGCAAAATTCTCCCCTGTTGTGTGGCATAAGGGTGGGCATGTTTGAGTTTGGCGACAACTCTTGCTTATTTATAGGAAAATTCTCACATGATATGCCTTGATTATGTGCATTCATATGTGATATAAGGTAAGATAAGCAATCTTTATTGTCCTGCAAGGGAAATTTGCTAATTTGCATTAATTTTTAAAATATAACAAAGTATAAATGGTATTTATATTGGATCTTTAATATGAGAAACGATAAGAAAGACTGCAAGTTGCCAAGTTCTTGTGTTGAAATAGAACCTCTCAATTTACCTCAGTTATTTTATCTATGCACTGGTACGCAAGCTAAGATTTGACATCTTTGTGTGTACGCACGTAAGGTCAAACTTATTGAGTATTTACAAAACTTCAAGCGCTACTTGGACTTAATGAGAATTAAGTTTTCACATAAATATTTGCGTAATTTACGCAGATACACAGCTTATCTGTACCTCTGGAATAATTTTAAGATATTAGTGTCTACATTAAATTATCGCAATTTTCGCAGAAAGAAAAGCCTCTGTTGTGCTTTCCTATGTACAGAATGTGAATTTGATTTCCATGAATGTTTATTATCAATGATAGTACCCAGATATTTATACTCTTCTACTGTTTCTACTTACATAGTATGATACACATAGAATTATATATTTGTGCCAAGGGGGCATGATATATATATATAGGAGATTGTGAGTCATATACAGTATACTGCAGTCATTACCAACTCTATTCTTAGTTTATTATAAGCTCTAACACAGATAACAGGCAGTTGTCAGGACCAAAAACTAGTGTTATCTGTCAGTTCTTTTATGAGTATTTCTTACAAATGTATTGTAATTTGTATTGTAAATAAAATTAAAAATATATGAATAATCTGTCAGTCTAAACATTATATTTCTCTGTTTTCTTTTCCATATGTAGACTTATTGTATATGTATGAGTGTGAAGCGGATGTCAGATAGTCACAAATCTTCTCTTTTCACCCATTGACAGACATTTTTCAAAAATAAAGATGTCTGCTCTGTATCATGTTCAGACAAACAAGTTCCTGTGCCCCAGAAACCCTGACAAGATTGTATGTGTCATAAAATATCTATGTCCACGGTTAACGCCATCGATTGTTGTTCATCGCTGACAGGTGATGATACCCATGGTGGCCAGGTACAGGAGTCAGTATGGCAGACTGTGTTCGCCACCAGCCAAGTGGAACACATTTCCTTGTCATGGTGATACATATTGATAGGTGGTCAATTGTGTGGTCATGCTCAAATGCTCCTCAGTAGCCTCTTCGTCACACATTCCAGATCTGGGCATGTTTGCTCCGCATTAGTCAATTTCCACACTGTCACGACAATTTTCTGCCATAACATGCTCACACAGGTGTCCATTGTGACTGAAATGAGTCTCTTTTGGAGTGACCTTGGAAACTGACGATATGTGTCGGATCTATATTGTAGCGTTCAATACATGAGGACACAGGATTAAGACATGTTTGTATATGGCATGGTGATAATTTGGAAATGTACAGGTTGTAATGGCCACAGCAAGTAGGAGTGTGCACTCGACTTAATGGAACGTTCTGGGCCATTCAGGAGGATTTTAGACCTCAGTTCTCAAGAAGGCTTCAGAAAAGGATTGACCATGCCATGTTTTGTCCAGCTGTTATGGCTGCTCATAGCCAGGACCATGAATGAGCTCAGAGCAGTTGAAGTATGTGTAGCAGTTGTTAGATGTGAGGGCTAAGGGAGATTAAATTCATTAGAATCCTAATCGTGATCCTTCCAGGACATGGTAAGCTGTGCAGTTTCCTATGCTTGCCACAAGAGATGACTAATAATGATTGGATGGTTATATTGTGTGGAAAGTGTGACCATCATCTTATGTTGACAACATCATTCATAGTTAATATTGTGTCCTCTAGGTGGAGTATTTGCAGGCAGCCATGATAGCATTTACTTACAGGTAATACTGGTGTCACTCAGTACAGTTGTTTTTCATATCTATGCTGAAAAACTTGTCTGATGTTCATCATCATGTTCATTCTTACATTTGAATCTTCTGCATGGGACTAAAATGGATGCAAATTTCAATCTAAATTTCGGTTTGTCTACTATAACAGATTCAGTGGTCCCCAAATCCTGAAATTACTTCTTTGACAAAATATATCATGGAGACTGAATTAAATTACTTCACATTAATAGAGACAGAAATAACTGTACATTTGCTAGACAATTTACTTGACTGCTAGTTGTTTTATATCAAAGTGGAATTTATTGACTATGTCAGTGAACATTTCAAAATCTTCTTGCAACCCTCCTAAGATTAGGTTACTCAAAATATTATACACATATACATGCAATACATGTGGTTTAGAAACTCACCTGTTTTATCTTTGTTAATCTAAGTTACTACACAAACACTTAGTCTTTGAAAATGAAAATTTTGATAGCAACAAATAACTCAATCTTAATTGAGCTCATGTTTTCAGAATCCTGAAGCTTTTGAAATCTAGACTTGCTTTACTTAGTACTTTAAGCCTGAAGGGAAACTATTGTGGCTGAGGAACTGTGAGACAGACTGCTACAGACTAACCTCAGCATTTTGGTTGTAGTGAAGTGTTAATTTACTATTGATGCTCTATGATACAGTTGGGTGAGGTGAGGTGAAATTGGGTTTAACGTCGTGCTTGAGAATATTTCGCTCATATGACGATGTGCATGCGTGTGTATGTGTATGTGCGGCTGCTTGTACTAGCCCAGACTTAAGCTGGTTTTATAGTGCTAGCCCACTGAGATACCAATCCGCAGTAAAGCATGAATTCCCCACTCAGACACATTATACTGACTCCGAGCCGACCAGTCCTTGTTGTACCCATTAATGCTGAGCGCCAGGCAGGGATCAACAAGTACCATATTTTAATGTCTTTTGGTATGATGTGGTCGGACCCGCGACCTTCCACTCTCCGGGCGGCCGCTCTAACCACTACACCACGGAGGCGGTCGATACAGTTGGGACATTAAGGCATCATGGATACATCAATATCATGATGTATAATTACATCCCTTGAGCTTGATAACAGTAAAGAATATTTATTCATTATTCAACGTACATGTGATGGATGAAGTAAAGGAAGATGAAAGATTTAACAGATTTAACATAGGAAACACGAGTAGGACCTGACTTGTCCACAGCTAATTCAGACTTGTTGTTATTGTAAGTAAAGTGAGTGAGCGAGTTTAGTTTTTTACACCACACTCAGCAATATTCCAGCTATATGAAGGCAGTCTGAAAATAATCAAGTCTGGACCAGACAATCCAGTGATCAACAACATGAGCATCAATCTACGCAACTGGGATAGGATGACATGTGTCAACCAAGTCATCAATCCTGACCACCCAGTCCCTTTAGGCATTCTTCTTTCTATCCAACCCATGAAGGTCCGGGTTAGAATGAATCTTCAGTAACCCATGCTTGTCGTAAGAGGTGACAAACGGGATAGGGTGGTCAGGCTCGCTAGCTTGTTTGACACATGTCATCGGTTCCCAATTGCGCAGATCGATGCTCATGCTGTTGATCACTGGATTGTCTGGTCCAGACTCGATTATTTACAGACCACCGCCATATAGCTGGAATATTGCTGAGTGCAGCGTAAAACTAAACTCACTCACTCACATCTTTCTATCCGCCTTGTATGTAATATGGGAGGATATAATAATCAGTCTTTCTGCTCGACCATAATGAAAATATTTTATTGTCCAGATCATATCTCTAAAACTAATAGATATTCATTCTTTCATGAAAATTTGGAGGTAGTTTGTCATCTTCTGTGATACTTGTTTAATAGTAAATATATTATCTATCCGGATTAGAATTTGTCTCAGCAACCCATACTTGTTGTAAGAGGCGAATCACAGGATCGGGTGGTCAGGTTCGCTGAGACATTTCATCATATCCCAGTTGCATAGATCAGTGCTCATGCTGTTGATCACTGGATTGTCTGGTCCAGAATTGATTATTTACAGAATGCCATTATATTGCAGGAAAGTTGTGGAATTTTTAACAACAAATAAACAATAAAACAAACGGTATTATCTCAAACATCAAAGTCTTTGTGGATATCTCTGTATCGGTATGACATGTAATGTACACAAAAAGACAATGCACTTACATATAATTTTTATGTTGTGTTCATGTATATCCGCTGAGAAATGTTACAAGAACATTTTCTTTAATCACACCTGTAGGAAAAGCAATGACTATGATTTCAGAATTAGCTCCCAAGCTTGATAGGATATGTCCACACACAAGGATTCTCAAGGAGATGAGCTGACTGTAATAGCTCGTACCATATAAGTATGTCCTGTGTGAGTGACATAGACTGACCACTGGATAACCCTTCACCTGTCAAGGAGGCACCTCACCTGAGTTGTCCACCTGAACACCACCAGCTAGCCAGTCGCAACACACCTTGCCAGCACAGTGTTGCATAGTTAGGGGCTAAACTAGGCCTGTCTCTGTCTCCCATCAGCATTTCATTGTCAGGTCAGGTCACATCGGCAGTTCTTGTGTTACCGGCCATATTGTTTACTTGTCTGAAATTGGGAATTTGTCATAGAATTAGTCTTTTGAAAATGAAATGGAATTGATATTTGTGAGGCAGTAATGCATAGTTTCAGAATTTTAGAGTTTGTATAATATCTAGCTTTCTCTATATACATTTTTACTAAAACAGATGTACTGGTAGGTAATTTTGGAAAGATTTCTTAATTTTAGCAGTTTTGGTTACATATGTTTACAAAGGGTACATTAATATCATTGTCAGATTTCTTTTCAAGTAACATGTTTTATGTAAAAATATAACAATTATATTTTTGTTTTGTTTGTGTCACATGAAGAGGGTTAATTTTCTTCAGATTGTATACATCACACCTGAAGAGAGTAACTTGATCAGAAAATTTACTTAAACATTTGATCCTGTTAAAAACAAAGAAATAATTATGATTGAAAAGATTCTGACAACATCTAATTTTGGGACTGCTATTGGGACTGACATAGTTTAGTGAAAGAAAGTTTCCTGTCAGTGTAGCTAAAACGAACTAACGGTAATCATGCATAAATACCACAGACTCCCAAAATTACTCAGAGACATCCAAGCCATTAGCAACAATGTCCTTTATTGACAGTTAGCAACAGATCAGGAAACATGGTCACTCATGTAGTTCAAAATAGTTTTTGGTTGGTGTGTTTCACTTCAGTACATCAAACACCATGAATATTAAAGAGTGCCTTGTTTTTATTTTTTTATTTCTATCATGCCTTATAAGCTGAGATAAATGATAATGATTGAAAATTGTTTCTTCAGCATGTATTGAAAAGTTGTAGAGAAAATAGGTTTGGGATTATATTATTTAGATCGTGTGCTTAGTCTTCACTTTCTTGCAACAAAAATGTGCCCCAAAAATATTCATGATCCCTAAATATTTATGTTCAATATGAATTGGAAGTGATTTTTGGATATCATGACTTCCTACATTCGCTACATTAAGTATTTGACAGTACAAGGTTGTGTTGGATACGAATAGTACACCTGATTCAGGTTTTGTTAAGCAGAGCTGACTTCAGATCATGATTTTCTAAAGTCTTTTGGCACTTCTATTTTGTTCCTTCTTTCTTTGTTTTCCCTCTTTCCTTGTCTTCCTTTTTTTGTGTAAACATGCAAGTTCCTTTGTCCACAAACCCTGGATGCTACTTCTCAGTTTCCATTTCACTGTCATACTTAATTTGTAAATTAAAAAACATGAATGTTTCTGCCTGTACTTATTCAAGTCAATGAAGATGGGAATCTTTTTGTAATTTTACCATCAGCTGAAGAAAACACCCATTGATTGTAATGAAACTCAGTAAGACATTATATCTAAATCAAGGTCTCCTTACTTCAAGACAGTTTTCTCTGGAAAAGGAAACAAATGAGAAACATCCAATTCAAAATTGTGCCTTAACCACCAAGTAATGCTCATTAAATCATAAAGCTTAAAACATCCCCTAATTCCAGTCCTGGACTCTTTCAAGTGCCGGCATTAACCATTGAAAGAAGTTCATCCCCCTTTCCCTGGTCATTGGCATGTCAAAATGAATTGACCAGTAGTATCCCACGTGGTGTTGTGTTTCGGAGAGGCATGCTCAAGGCCTTGAGGGACCTCAATAGGGGTCAGTCTGACTCAATAGGGCCAGAGTGACCCCACTCCTTCCATCTGCGGACAGCGGAAATAGTGGCTGGAGTTTTCTGGAAGGACAATGAGTTTTTTGGCCATGTCATTGTTGTTGAAATTATAGAATAGTGCATGTCCAGCTGCTAAGATGATGGTGAAAGTTTCTGATTGGTCAATGTCGGACTTGGTCAGAAATCGAAGGAAATTGTGTCCTGATGTCTGGTTTCATGGTTGCCATATTTGGTTATGATTCCTGACAGTGTTAAATTGGGTCAGTTAAAGATTAGTTCAATGAGTTGGTGTCATGGGAAGAAAGTGTGTGAAATATATTTTTAGGAAGCAAGTTTTGAAAACTGTCAGATATTTCTCTCTTGTTTTAGTTGGAAGATGTAATCTGGCAACTTTAAAAGATTTTTGTTGTATGTTTAGTATTTGTTCAAATATGTCTTTTGTGTTCATTCCATCATTGTGTTAAGAGTTATAAGTTTTTAACTTTGTTTGAACAGTTGTTGTATATGTTTATATTAGGAAAAATTAGAACCAATTTTGTGTAAAATGCCTTATTTTATAATCAGGGAAGACAAGTAAACCCTCAATTAGGTTACATAATTTTGCATCAACTATCATTATCCTCATAGTGGGACTAGTAACCATTTCTTCAGACAGCTTACCAGGTTTTAATCTGTTTCTGAATAAACAATACCAGATAAGAAAAACAAGGCATCAATAGCTATCACTGGTACAATGTTGGGTCATTTTATTGCCTTGTTGGTATCTAATGCTTCATTCTAATAGGCGCTAGCCGCTACACCCCATTCAATGATTCACAGTTGGGGTTTACCATTCAAATGGAGAGCCAGCGAACCAGTCTTGCCTCAAGCCATCTGGGCAGATCGGAGGTCAGTGACGTAGCGTGGGTTATGTAACTTTTTTCCTTGCTTCACAGGCCCAGGCCATCAGCCATTGCTGATCAGGGACGCTTGGCTTGAAGCTTGTTCATGGGAAAGGACTTAAAAGATTTCTGGTGAGTTGTCTTTTGATGGTTTTTCATTCTTATTTTTGTATAAAGTTGTGAAATGTTTGTTTGAAAGTCGTAGATAAGAGTTTGTTGAACAGGAATTTGTGTTTGATACTTGATTTGAAGTTTCAGTTTGGCTGGTTTTGCAGAGAAGGTAAGGGGGTTCGACAGGAGTTGCCCTCCCATCCACAACTGTGTATGTGTTTGATTGGAGTGTTGATGTATAAAGAATGCAAAGAAATGCAGTTTGATGCACAATGTATTTAGACAGAAGTCGTTGTTATTTACATGACAAATTCTTTCCTTACTGCAGCCATCTTAGAATATTTATCATCTTGGACAAGGAGTGAAACAAACACTCTTGTCTGAATGACCTGACATTGCAGATAATAAGAAATACTCATTTCATTTTGTCAAGGTTAGTTAAACATATATTTGCTCTGCATGATATGTTATAACCTATATTGCCAATATCATTATTGCGATGTTAATTATTGAAATATTGATTATCTTATTAAGAATGACTGTATGATGTTTGTGGGATATTAATTATTGAAATCTTGATCATTTGAAAATTGAGAATTAATTTACGTTAGTTCCATATTAGTTGTTGAAATCTTAATCACTTAAAATTAGGAATGATTTTATGAGCCTTAAAAGTATAATAATATAAAATATAATTCTTCCAGATCTGAGGTTTTGTACTGTATTCAATTCAAAATAACTTTACAATTCAGCAAGGATGAATTATTGGATTAATGATAAACAGAGTTAGTTTCAGATTGATTATGGAAAGTGCAGATTATGGAAAGTGCAGCATATTTGATATCAGCAGGAAAATATATTAAAACCCAAAACATTAAAATCTGAAAATAATGAATGTTATTTTTGTAGCAGTGAGAATATTGCTTAGGGATTACCTTTAGATATGCTTGTAACTGTTTTGTTTTCTAAAAAAGCATTTTTGTGATTTGTTTATCCCACAATGTATTCTCACATGGGTTATGCTTTCGGTTAAGCTTAGCTATTGGCTCAATGTTCAATACAACTCACGGCCTTGATTAAACAGCAGGTGTAATGGAAGTGCGTGGGTTTTATTCAGTCTCCAGTAGTTCTCTGCAAGTGTCCATCTTGACCGCTTGTTAACACCATTACCTTTCAGAATTGAAAGATGCAGCTATGTGTTTCTAATGCACACAATAGATGTAAACAAATGTACCTGACTGAACAAAGTAAAATGAATGTGGCTCACTGTCAGGGATGTGTGTAAACAGACAACATTGTCATACATTTCAATTAGCAAGTTTGTCAGATATTGATGTCATTGATTTAGTGTTGAACTTGAGGATTAGTTTTGGGTGTTGTACGTATTGTGTGAACAAATAGTTCTTGCCTTCAAAGGTTCTGTAATAAATTATTTCGAAATCTTTTCTACTTTCATGTTCAAAAGATTTAGTTGTACTGACAGTAAATATTTGGAATTCTTCTTAAGCAACAATAGGTTTCAAAATTTTTTTACCTTTTTAATAATGATATTAGTGAAAATATTGTGCATTTTATTCAGTGAATGATCTTTGAATTTGTTGTCTTGATATCTGAATTTTCTTTTCCTTGGAATTTGAGCATGGTCTTACCCCAAAAGCGACACACATAAACATTTCCAGGTGCTAGACAGTTGGGGATGTTATTGACGTCTTCTCAAGATTGACAGCAATCAAACATGATGAATCCTGTCAACTGCCAAGGCCGCAGAGACATCCTGTGAAGCTCACCAGCTGACCACAATTGGACATTATTACAAAACACAAGGAGCTGCATGGACACTGGGAGAACAATATGGCCATCTTATGATGGGCTGTCCTCAGGATAGTGTTGGTGACAAGAGTGTACTTGTATGGATCTTCCCTTGAGCGGATCACTGGCTGAGGATTGTCTTTGATATTGACTGACTTGGAGTATATGCAGTTGTTGCTGTGGAGGTTTTCATGGTGTGAAAGAGTTGCCATCAAGTTGATTATAGATGCTAGGAGAGGGTTTTGAAGTGTGGAATGGGGATAGAGAGTCTTGATTAATCGTGGCTCCTGGTTGTATATTTCACATTATTTTAACGATTTCCTATTATATTTGTTGTTTGTCAAAGGTTCATGTTAAAGTGCAGGGAGTTATTATATGAAGACTTTCTACTTTGATATCGAGAAAGATCATTACCTTTTGTATTTGAAGATTGAACACTTAAAACTGTACATTAGAATTGAAATGTGTCAACTGTATGATGTATCATAAGAGCAATGGATTAACACTCAATATTAATTTTGAATTTAAATAGACTATGAAACAGGTGTAAAGACAGCAAGGTCTTTTTGTAAAAGTTTTTGAATAGTTTTTGACTTCTGTATCATTTCAAAATCTTCTTGCAACATAAAATACTATTGTTTTTTAAGCATTTGACAATTTGAGCATGTTGAATATATCTCTTTTCCTGAATGAAAAACTCAACCCTACCAGTCCTAAAAGACGAATTTGGAATAACTCAAACGTATCTGGTATTTGGTAGAGACTGCTCCCTGTTTCAGCATTTGCTTTGATCTTGGTAGTACATAAGGACACGGATTTCAGTGAAAGTCAAAGATTTAGTCAGTCATGACATTCAGGTGAAAGTTGTGTTTTGAACCTCAAGGCATAGATTTGGAGGGAGACATGACACATGGTGAAGGCCTCAGGATGTGCAAGGCTTCTTGTGTCATTGCTGTTATTGGCAGAACCATCTCTGGTTTCTGTGGCCACTCATCATGATTTATGTTTTGGGGCTTCTGCCTGAACTGCCTTGAGTTCAGAAACTTCCTGAAGACAGTGCATTGGGTTTGGGGAAGCAGATTGGATAATGATTATCTGTAAATAGCACCATAACCATGAAGCACACTTTCTGCCTGTGATGTAACTGACAATACCTGGGGATCATTATAGACTGGATGGGCGGGACACCCTCACCTTTAATCAACACCAGGTGTCATGACGATGAGTGATTCATGTACACATGCTCACGATAAAGTCTGTATGGATCAAGTGACTAATTTAACAGAGATTTCTTATGAATATTGAGAGGATTTTATGCTTTTGTTGTTGACCACAAATGTGATGAAGTTTGAATACCTGATGTAAACATATGATTTGGAGGTCTGTTCATGATATTATGGAAAAATATGCATGGCATCGTGTGGATGTTGCTGAAGTGCAAAGAGAAAGTTAAATCAGTCGGTGCTAGAGTTTGTGAAAAGCATGCTTCAGTGAATAATTAACATGATACAACCTGATCTCACTTCCTGTCATTTTCTTTTCTCAAATACCAAACTGGACATGTTGGAAGTCTAACATATGACTGTCTTATATCAAGAGCTATGCCAAGCATGTTTGAAGTCCTACACTTGATTGTCTTACACAAGGACCAACCGTGAACATGTTGGAAATCTAACAGTTGATTGTCTTACACAATTGCTAGGCTGAACATGTTTGAAATTTGACAGCTGATTGTCTTATACAAGGAGCTAAACTGAACATGTTGGAAGTCTAGCAGTTGATTGTCTTATACAAGGAGCTAAACTGAACATGTTGGAAGTCTAGCAGTTGATTGTCTTATACAAGGAGCTAAACTGAACATGTTGGAAATCTAACAGTTGATTGTCTTATACAAGGAGCTAAACTGAACATGTTGGAAGTCTTAACAGTTGATTGTCTTATACAAGGAGCTAAACTGAACATGTTGGAAGTCTAACAGTTGATTGTCTATACATGGAGCTACACTGAACATGTTGGAAATCTAACAGTTGATTGTCTTATACAAGGAGCTAAACTGAACATGTTGGAAATCTAACAGTTGATTGTCTTATACAAGGAGCTAAACTGAACATGTTTGGACAGTGATTGTCTTACAACAGCTAAACTGAACATGTTGGAATACAAGGATTGTCTAAATGGAGCTACACTGAAAATGTTGGAACATGTATACAAGGAGCTAAACTGAACATGTTGGAAGTCTAACAGTTGATTGTCTATACATGGAGCTACACTGAACATGTTGGAAATCTAACAGTTGATTGTCTTATACAAGGAGCTACATTGAACCTCAAGGCATAGATTTGGAGGGAGACATGACACATGGTGAAGGCCTCAGGATGTGCAAGGCTTCTTGTGTCATTGCTGTTATTGGCAGAACCATCTCTGGTTTCTGTGGCCACTCATCATGATGTATGTTGTGGGGCTTCTGTTTGAAATCTAACAGTTGATTGTCTTATACAAGGAGCTACACTGAACATGTTTGAAATCTGACAGTTGATTGTCTTCCACAAGGTAACTACGCCAGACAAGTGGGAAGGATTATACCAGGACCTACAATGGACGTACTTGATGCCTAGCATTTGTCTGTTAGCTATACAGGACAGGCTGAATGCCTAACAATTTGCCATCTTATGGCCGGAACTACATTGGAAATGTTTGAGTTTCTTTGACTGCAGTAGCCCTTATATATAAAATATCCAAACCCATTATGGATGTCTGAAGTCAGCAGCAAAGACATTCTGTTATATGTATCCTCTCGGAGAGTGTAATGATCATGGAATACCGCAGTCATCTGATACACTTATTAAAGCTTTGAACTACATCAGTTTACTTATCAACATTGGTCCATCAGAATGGCTTTCATGCTCCAGGCTAATGGTTATGGTAACCATAGTAACAGACTGCAACTGTAGTATTTAAAGTCAGTTTGTTTGATGGTGAATATCGGAGACCCTTGAAGTTTGACTTGAGGAGGAAACTCTTACCTTTGTGACTTACATGCAGTCAGTATTTTGAGCTACTTTGCATGTATGTTGTGTCAGTATGTTTGTCAGTTTGTTGGGTGTATGCTGGAAACAACAATGCATCCATTTAATGGAAAGGGGCTTGAAAATTTGAAATCACATGTTGTATGAGAAATGGCCCCAGGGTTGTCTGCCTGACAAAGGAATGCACTGAACCCAACTTGCATTTGTGTGAAGGAAAAATCTTCAACTGGACAAAATTACATTGATAACAAGTAGCAAATGTATTTTTATTTTGATTGAACTTTAATTTATAATGATCAATAGTAAATGTTTATGACACACATGACATAGTGTATGATGATGTCATGGCTCAATAAATAAGTGAAAATACATTGTATTAAAGAAACTATAAATATGTTGTACACAACCTGAACAAGTACACCCAAGAACTTTTGTTCTAGGATAAGCATGATAAGAACTGAAGAAAGTTAGTATTCATAATTAGCCTCCAGCAAAGTAGGAATATACATTGCCAGGGTGTCAGTGTCTGAAGTGATTGAGGAGCTGGACATGGGGGGGGGGATAGAGAGGGGGACAGACTGGCAGACATTACTGTCATACTGTGGTAGGTCAAGGGACAGGGCAAATTCTGGAATACCTGGCTCTGTTGACAGACATGTCTGGACAGGGTTGTGTGCTCACTGGACACTGGTCACTGCTTGCATAGGAAGTCCCCAGTGGAGGGGGATAAGACAAGGGGTTATATTGATGGTGGTTGTTTGCTGATTGATGGTCTCAAAGTGAGATAATCTGATTATGTGATGTGAGGCATCTAACTTCTCATTGATGTCAAGTAATTACAGGCGACTATTCTTGTATTGTTAAATATTGTAAAGTTGATATTTGGACCTTACATAACACTGTTTCATTGATTAGACAAAACTGAGACAAACTGATGAAATAGAGTTTAAGAACAATCTATCTGTAAATTCTGAAAAAAAAGGATTTTCGATTTTAAATGGTAAAAAAAGAAATGTTAATTTTGAACATTTAAAATTTCAAGTCTTTCATAAACAATTGCACTACCCAGTAATTATAACCAATATACACATAGATTGTATTCATTAAAGATCTCTGCACTGTTTCAACATCACTTCTTGCTAAGAGTAATCTTGATGAGAATGCTAATTGCTTGTAATCCACTTTGCATAATGATGAGATATTGGGTCCTCCCTGCATGTGAAATACCCACACAATGTCCTGACTGTCTGGACAGTTTGGTCAGCGAAATGACCACATCAGTGGCTTTGCTTTCATGGCTTCCCTGCCTGAAATGGGTCAAACGCTGATTTACTGATTGCTATCAATTTAGGATGCCTCAGTCCCCATAAAACTCATTTGGGGAGGTTTGATTCGTTTCTTAGTCATGTAGCCCTTGCATTTCCTTAATGTGTTGGTTTTAGAGCATTTTACACATAGGGAAACTAATTCATTTGAATCTTTCTGAATGTATTGCCTCTGTTTAATAACAGACTGAATATAAATGAAAGAAATATGGGAAACTGTATTTGTGGAGCTTACTTTTACCATCTGTTACAAGTTCTGAAAAGTGCTAGAGGGAAGTGGTTCATCCATTATTGATGAATGTCATTTATAACACTATTGGTACAAAGGTTTCAATTATTTTAAAAAAAAAGACTTGAAAAATTCATCTTTTCTGTCTTAATTTTCAATAATGTTCTCAAGGATTTTTGTGTTTATCAATTAAGTTCTTTCATGTCGATAATAAAAGAACAGTGAAGGGAAAATCAACACACTTACTTATAATTTTTAGTGAATAAGTTGTGTTAATGACCCATAATTTGGGGTTCGTGTTCTTTTTGGGAGTGATCAAAGAAAATTTAAATATATGTAACTAAGGGAGCCGGGAAGAGAACAAATGATATGTCATGTTGAAGAGACATATCATCATAAATGCATATTTAGGCAAGGAAAAAATAAGTTCAAATTTCTTTTGAAATTTCTGACCAATAAGTGTCTAGTAATATATCTCAGAAAATATTTCATAATATTTAGTTTCTGCAGCTGTTTATTATTTATAGGATAATTATGTTAATAATATAAATTCCATATTTCACAGAATTATATGTTTTTCTGTTATTAGAATCTGTCACATTGTCACAATGTTTTAACATGAATTGCTGAGGAATTCTGTTCATAATGTTGACACCATATTTGGTGTATTTAGTGCCAGGGGCGGTGGGGTAGCCTAATGGTTAAAGCGTTGGCTCGTCATGCCGAAGACCCGGGTTCGAATCCCCACATGGGCACAATATGTGAAGCCCATTTCTGGTGTCCGCCCGTGATGTTGCTGGAATATTGCTAAAAGCGGCACAAAACCAAACTCAGTCAGTCAGTATTTAGTGCCCCAGGTGTTTCGCTAATTAAAATCTAATAGGGGCACTTATTAGTATTCCCTTTGAAGGGGGGTACTAATTAGGAACAGGTTTAAAACCACACAAAACAGTTAATTAACTTTTTTTGCCATGCCTTTGTATGAGAGGGTTCACGCTTTCCTCAGTGACCTATACTGACTGCATATACTGCTCACTTTTTCTTCTGTGCAGAAAGATGAAATATACATGCAGTAATGAATTCTAATATTGTTTTCACTTTTGTACCATTAATCATGCAATTGAACTTATATATTGGGACTCATTTGTTATATCATTTTTATTGATTTTCGGGGAATTAATGTTTTTACATTTCAGGGGTGGAAATAACTTTAAAATTGCTAGTGTGCATCGGTACAGTGGCACATGTAAAATCACTTACCCTGATAATTTTTTCCTCTATACCGGCCAATTTTCTTGTTGATTTTTTAAATAAACAACATAATTAACTTTGGAAAGTCAACTGGACATTGGTACAGCGTGATATACAAATTTGCTTGCCTGACTGGAAAAAACACTGGACTCGGACGTCGGGCAATGGGTTATTTCCACCCCTGCATTTACTTTTTTTTTGGGGCCATTATATGCCGCTCACCTGATAAGAAACAAAGGAAGTTAAAAAAATTAAAATAGTAAAAATAGCAAATTTTATCTTTCAAATATTCCCAGAAACAGAGTGGAGCAGAGAGAAAGGTAATGCCACAGGCTGCTCAGCTGGCATATATGATATACTCAAGTGTGCAACTAACATCTCCATATTCCCTTTTTATTTGTATTTTTTTTCCATCCCTACTGACCTAATAAGGTTTTTTTAAATTATGTAAACCAAGTAATTTTACAAAAAGGCCTAATATACGTAAAAATATCCTTTCACAGCAATCAGCTGTAGCAATTCTTAGTTACAAATGAAGGGCAGTTCACTCAGGCAGTACTCTGAACATTCCTGCTCTGTTATTAGTGTTCTACTTTTATTAAACTCTCAACTTCAGTTATTTAGAAATTATACAGTTTGTGTCATAAATAGAACTCGGGACATAACATAAGTATTAATTTCACAAAAGACTCCACCTAATAATAAGCAGAATAAAGATTTCCAATTATATATTCTCACTGATATATTTTCAGATTTTTCTTGGAAATTTGATAATGTGTTTAGAAAGGTAACACTTTGGAGTAAATATTATGTTCTGTGATTCCATCATATCTGTATCTGCAGCAAGTGTGGCTCTATACTTCGGGCATATCCACTCAGCTCATGGCTCAATACACAGCTTTTATTCCTAATTGATGGTCAGGCAGGCAGGCAGGCAGGTCATATTGGCAAACTGATGGCCACAATCGTGGTCACTGAAGGATAGAAGTTACCCACAACCACAAAATGCAGGCAACAAAACTGTCAGTACCTCTCAAGGGCCTCCCTGTTGTTTGATTGTGCCCCATGCCATGTATATGTGAGATGTAATGGTCTTTTGCCTAGCTTGACCTGGTTCCGGTATTGTTTTCTGGTGAGGTATTGATTGAAGCTGGTCCGTGACCTAGATGTTCCCATATTTACTATGTGGCACAGATACAATTAGGTCACAGAATAGAGAGAGCAAGCTGGTGATCTTGGATGGGGAAATTCACATGCTACAGGTTGGACCTTGTTGTTGGAAGGGATCGGGAGAGTTTGATTGATTGATATGTACCAGTGTACATTTACTGTGGTAAGTCAAATCTGTGTGTTGTTTCGTGTAACATGTGGTAGTCATTAGATGTAGAACTGATTTCTCTGCTGGGTGGTTTGCAAGGAAAATGTTGGCATGGTGAACACACCAAACAGAACCAGGGATGTTGGTATTTGTAGTATTGTGGTGCTTACAGGAATAGACATATTGGCAATTCAGGGAGGTAGGTTCAGACTTTGACATACTGTTGTTTTGCCTTTGTAACGAAATTGATTATCAATATTGGGAATCATATGAAACACAGACTGTATGTTGCAGCAGTAGGACTTCTTTGGTTAATACAACACATACAGGCTAATGATATGTTAGGTGATGTTAAAAGTTTATCTCTGATTTAATTAAAACTTGATTTGTTACAGTTAGGTGGTTAATCAACTTATAATGACGTGTAAGGAAAATTTATATTCACCTTAAAATACTCATAATATAATGTTGTGGAGAAGACATTTTACTGTTACTTAACTGAAATATTTAGACCAATGAGAAAGTACAATTTATTTCAGTATTATATATCACTCCAGTTTGTTTTTTACTCAAATGAAGTGGTATCAAACTGGTATAACATGTGCTTGTTTCTATGGGTATTATGATCAAAATCTGTGCTGAAACTGTTAACACTAGAAACCCAGTTGATGATACAGATCTTTTCCTATTTTCGTGGAAGTCCAATGTGTTGTTGTATACATGTGATTGCATGAGTAGGTATAATACTAGGGCCCCGTTTCACAAAGCTCTTGTAAGCTTAAAGATCTCGTAACTTTTCTCGTAGCATTTGTACCTCCTATACTGTAACATAGGGAGTATGAATGCTACGAGAAAAATTACGAGATCTTTAAGCTTACGAGAGCTTTGTGAAACGGGGCCCAGGCAGATGCTATTCTGGGTACTGTTCGGACCAATAGTATACTCAGGTATAATCCAGGTAGGTGTTACTTGGAAGAATGGAGGTGATCACTGACCCAATTTACCATTATCGGAACAGATTTGGATCTAGGTCAAAGGCCATTGAGGATATGTAGAGTGATAACTGGGTCAGCCCTGATCAGGGGACTAAAGCTCAATGTGTCCAAATGCTGAAGTAGTCTTGTAATGATGTCCTATAGAGGCTTCTGTGACTTTTATGAATGTCATAGAATGACTACATATGTGTGAGTTGATGTTTTAAGAACTCTGGGTTGCTCAGATGCAGTTCATGGTGGTTGTTTGTCATCCTAGGTCACTCACATTTGGAACAGATGTTATGTTGTGTTTGTATCTGTTTGAAATTGAATCATGTCAATCAGACAAGGTCCATTCATTGAAAGGTTAAATGAAACTGAACAAGAATGTGTGACACTTAATTAAAAATTGTTAAATATATATAGGTGTTTGGGGTGAGTTATGATGGATAAGGACTGTACAGTTGTCATGTATTGGGTTCTTGGTTTGTTGAAGCTCTTCGTTGCCATGATCTCTATTTTACATTTTTGTGGAATATGGTACCGTAATGAAGCGCTTGGTATGTGGAAAAAATCCTCAATGTTTGTGACTTTGGTTAGGCAAATGTAACGTGAAGGTCGTCAATGATATTGGTCAACAATATTGATACCAAGTAAGAGATTCATAAAAACATGTACATTTCATATTTAACTATCAAGTGCTGATTTAGCTTGAATGGAAGCATTGTTATATTTGCGTGTTATCATGTAACCAATACACCATAATATTGCATGTCACATTCAATGCTGAAGTACATTTCACTCCCTATCAGTCATGTGTCAATCAATCACAGTGTGTTAACATTATTGAACCGACACCATATGAAATTGACAGCTTATTGATAACAGTATCCAAGGGATACATTTGTGACATCCATATTAAGCCACACACAGCATCTGTGAAACTGGTATATTTTCCCTGTCGCAAAAAGTAATTTGTTATTCTGACAATCCTTGGAGCCATATGACAAGGGATGGAGATGCAGGTAATTGGGGCAAAGGACACTGGTACATTGTTGATAGCCTGGACTGCACACTGAGATCAAAGTGACTGATGAAAGGTACATTGTTCTAGCATCAGCAGCTCTGTCCCCCAACAGCTGACAGCAGATTGATAGGTGTACATAGCATGTCGGTTTCATCACTCTGTCAGTGGTACATCATGACTGTGAGCATGGTTTATTGCTTTAAAATATAGACAGGGAAAGAAACCTTTCAAAATTTCCCACTAGACCACAGGGCCAGTGAGTGGACAATGATTTGTGGTCCTCTCTGTACTTCACTGGTCCAACATACTTAACTATCAATACAACATTCACTGGCCACCAGGACAACTGCAAACTTATCATTTAGTGGTCGTGATGAATTTGTAATAGCCAGGGACCACAGGACCTGTATAAATTTCGCACACTATATGGATACTCAGGTTTGTTTCTGATAAGTTTCAGTAAACATTCATTCATTTGTTCGTTCTTCAATCCTTCCTTCTTTGATTCAGTCATTCAGTAATTCAGTCATCAGCAACAACACAATAGTTGATGTGTTGTAGTTTTCATCTTTCTGTTAGGGGAAGTGGTATAAATATTTTCAGTGTTACTCATCTGATTGAAACACTAGTTCCATACCTTTGTCAATCTGACATTTCTTCAACCATACAACCAGGACTGATTGTAGGTTGTCATACCTGCTCACAAATATACAAGTATGTATGACAAACCAAGTACTAATGTAGGCTTTAGCTACTGCAATAACAAATTGGGAAAACATTCTGTATAAACAGTATACCTGTACTTGATGTACATTGAACCCTTTTTACTCAAATTTGACTGATCATAACTGACTTGTGAAAAATAATCATAAAAAGTCCATTAGTGTTTAAGTGTTTTCCCATGCAAGCCAGTGTTTCATACAAAAATAGTCATTATAAAAAAAAATTGTCATTAAAATATAAACTTCATATAGCCTTACTCTCCATCTGAACTATGACAGTTTGTTTGGTCCGGTCGATAAAACAGTATTGTTTCCTTTTGAAAGGAGAATAATAATGGTCAGATTATCATGTTAATGTAGGCAGTCTCTTCATACGTTTATGTTAGAGAGGAAAGGACAATGTTGAATTCACTGGACAACTGTAATAATAACATACTTAATGAATGGACAGAAATCTATACAGTAATGTACTCAACGTGTTGCACCATTACAATGTAGGTCTAAGCATGTTGCCAGCAGCTCCATTCACTGGTGGCTGTAGCCAGAGCATTCATTGTCACAGTAGTGAAATTGACCAGTGTTAATTTCAACAGTCTGTCACTTACGCTCATAATGATACATGTAAAGATCTATAAATGCACATTCAGGGATCAGCTGGGGAAAGGGTTAGGGCTCCAGCTTTGCAACTGCTATGAAAAAGAGCCATTAGCAAGATGATGATGGATAATTGTTAGTTCCTGAATTTATAATTTTGGATATTGGAAATGACTTTACAGTGTAAATATACTGATGTAGTTTTAGGTTAGGATCAAAGGCGTACAGGGGACTGATTAACTTGAAACAGCCAAACACCATTGAGAGAATGCTGGGCCGATGTGGCTGGTGGGTTTGATCCCACACTTCAAAGAATGTACAAGATAAAATAGTTAATTTGTCTCTGCCCAGACTTTTATTTCTTGGCCTACAGATCTTTTATTGAAAACTCAGGGTTGATAGAAAAAGAATATATAAAAAGACGTTTGAGAAAGTGTTGTGATGTGTGCTGCGGTGGTTCAGTTAGTCAAACTGGTCCTTCTTTGAACCTTTAAATAAACGAGGTCATATTTTGAAGCTTTTTTTTCATACATTGCAGGATTTGTTCCTTACTGGGTCTGGGTAAACAATGGTTTTGTCTTATTGTATATTCAGACAGGATGATTGGTTTTGTAGTAATTGTGCCTGAACTATTTTCTGTTAAAAAGGTACAAGATCGCTGAAGTCCGATTTTCCATTAAGTGATTTATTGTCAACATCTTAATGATGATCATAAGCATTTCCATCATCATGAAAACATTATGATCACCGTCATCAGATCCTTTCTGTATCATATGTAGGATCATGCATTTTATATAAGCTCTGAAAATTTACTGAACTGTGGATGCATAGCTATACTTGAATGAGAAATGACAGTATGATACTAACTAGTGTAAATCATTGATCTTACATTAATTGATTCATCTTTGGAGAATATTCATGCAGATCTTGTATATCAGATATTTAAGAGATAGAACTTTAATAACTTCTTAACCGAAGACATTACCACGTCTTAGGCTTTGTTATTACATCTAATTTAGAGGCCATCTTCATTATAGGTAAACATCTCAAATTCTCACAATTCTCTCTTTTGCAATACTTGTACCACAAATGGAATAATATTGCAGTAATGTTTGGACACCATTGCAATGATGACCATCTCCCAATAGCTACCCTGAATATTACCTATGTTTTATAATGACTGTTGTGCAATGCCACCTGAAAATATGAAGTAAGCTTGACTGTCTGCTTGGTCCGCTTGTGGTGTCAACTGTCTGGCATGTCCACTGTCAATCTGGGATGTCCACTGGAGTGAGATGGACATTCAGTAAACAACAGGGATCAAGTGTAGCCTGTGGCATATATCTAACTGCCTTGGCCAAAAGGTCAGCTCTTATTTCAAGGAGAGAAATTTATTTCCATTTCATAAGCTTTTCATGCCCTACCTGTCAATCTTGAAGGATGTATATAGCACTGGGGCTGATATCCAACATGGCTGTTTAATCCTTCTGTTCAGCATATGTTACAGGTATGGAGGTGTGTTTAACTTTAATCCTGGATTGTATTGCAGTCATGCTTCTTGTCAGTGGTCAATTGAGTTCTTTTGGTCACTTTAAAAAGAGTCCATTTAAAGGAAGGTGTACTTTGTGTAACCTGGACAGGATAACCAGAATTTTTTATATTGAACTGTGTTTAGCATTCAAAATAACAGTTCTTTTAAAAATGTCATGATAAACGTATCATTGAATCGTCTTTTGTTACAATACTGCCTCAACAAACCTGGGACAAGGCTTAATTTCTTAATGTGTTTAATGTGTCCAAATTTACAAACAGTCTCAGAACCTTTCAGAGCCATCAAACCAAATCATTCTAACACTAAAATGTCCAGATGGAATTCTCCTATAAAGATTCAATGAACTGAGGTTAATTAACTATCTTCGATGGATACGTGTGATTGTACATTTCAGTATCTGATTGGTACATTTCGTTGCTCAGAATTAAGGAATGTTTCTCTGACACTTCGCTTCACAGCCTTTGAATGAGTTATTAATGTTAATGTCGCCAGCATGACAATGCCCATAGACGCCAGTGCAGGGGCAAATCTCGAGTGCAGATTTGATTAGTCTCACCTACAGGGCATATTAGGTGTAATCAGGCTCATCCCGTTAAACCCCTAGCGGTTATGCTGTCTGTTTGAACCAAGCTGCTAATTATAGCTTTGATTACTTATTTACTGTATTGCATGTGAGGGTGGTTACATATCATGTATACTCAGCAGCAAGCTGAATGTTTGGTCATTGGGAAGGGATTTGAAATGTGGTATTATTGCTAACATATTTCTCATTTGAAACAAGGATATATGCAGTATGTTATTTAATTAATGAAAATTGTTTTAAGATTACAGGTAAAATCTGAACTTTGGTGTGTGTTTGTTTCCGTGTGTGTGTTTCCGTGTGTGTGTGTGTGTGTGAGTGCGACCGTTCATGCATGGGTGAGTTTCCATGTGTGTCTGTTGTCTTCTATATTTTGATTTATTGTAGTAGCAAGATTTATCAGACTAAAAGCAAACTTACTCCACATCACGGATCACTTACAGCAATGTGAGTAGACAGGTGACATTCTTCTCCTAAAGACTTGACTACATTTTAACCTTGTTGGATCTTGTATAACTGCATGATGTCATCAGTGAAATGTCGGTCCATGTTAGCACTTGAGGGAAAGGCTTTTGTACTATCCATTCTCTAAAACAAGTATGAGACTGAAATGTGAAAATTTAGTATTTTCTTCTAGATGATGTCTCATCCATAATGGTTAAAATCATTTGGAAAGTTAAACTCTGTTAGTTATAATTCATGCAAAACTGTTGATACAGTGATATTCCTAAAACCCATAGCAGTATATTGTGACTAAGGCAGAGTAGTGAATGCATACAATCCACCAATCATCAAGATTTGTTGCTGTTGTGGTGTTGTTTTGTTTTAAGTACTTTAAGCATTTAGTGACTAGTGAACATTGGTGGAGATGTTTTCAGTACCTGATGAAGAATTAGGTAGCATACCATTGATACAGAAGATTGGCAATGAAAGATTTAACAATTTCATTTTCCAAGCATATGAACAGGTATGGTTTAGTTTCCTTGTTTGGTACGCCTTTGTAAAGGACTCATCATAGCAGTTGATAGCCGTCATGGCCCCAAAATCAAACAGACAGAAGAAAGAACAAAACAAAGAAAGAATAAGGCCTATGTTGTTTCAGATGTCTTTTTAATCCCAATATGACGTTGATGTGTTTATGCTGGTACCTTTATTAATATCACTAATTATTTGTTTAAGAAAATGTTTTTGAATGTCTATACAGGCAGTTGATCGATAACCTCACACAGATATAAAAAAAAACAAGGTTATTTCCTGTTTCTGACATGCCCTAGGGTCAGAGAGTGTACTGCGTAGATTGAGGCGTGTGATATGTGCTGACGGACAAACCAGACATGGTCATAGGTCCCTTGACATGTGTGATGTAGATGCGTAGATGGAGTCCTTTTAAAACCAGTTTACTTTTTCACTGTCTTGTATTATCAGGTATAATATTTACTTCTGTGCTTTCAATGTTTTGATATATACGTTATAATATGAAATATTAGTTGAGAAATAAGTAACTGTGATCACTTGGTGATTTTAATTAAAATTATTTTAACAGTAAACTGTGTGACCTTGACCTTTCTGTTGAAGATATATTTATAAAGAAACATACGAGAGATGATGGATACATAGTACTGAAAAGATGGTTGTGCTAAATGATGAAAGGAATTATCAGCTCAATACTAAGCCCGAACTTATTTGATGACCTTGACCTATCAGTTGCCAGAATTTATTTACTTGCCTGTTCTGCGAAATTAGTTTCTCACAATAGATCGGTCTCTGGGTAAAAGGAGATACAAATTAATAAAATCTTCAGACATTGATAAATTGCATTGATTTACACTAATACATAAATGGAATCCTTAGGAAAGTCTGACCAGTGCAGGGCTATTTGTCTTGTGACCACTTAAGTTTGTGGGAAATGTTTCCCCAGTGGACAGTCCAGCATAAGAGGGTGACATTTACACTGCCTTGTGTTTACAGAA
This sequence comes from Haliotis rubra, assembly GCF_003918875.1. Lineage (NCBI taxonomy): Eukaryota > Metazoa > Mollusca > Gastropoda > Lepetellida > Haliotidae > Haliotis > Haliotis rubra. The sequence continues at coordinate 643,745 of NW_025767679.1, forward strand.
CTTATAACGTCAGTGTTCCAATAACAGAGGATAGATACCTCCACTGGGCATCTTGTGAATGAATACTCAGAAATTAGTAAGTATGTGATGTTGATGGTTGGGCTTGAAAGTCAAGAAGGAATACTCTTAGCATTTGGTAAGCAAAAGATTACCATGCTCTCTTTTTTTGAAAACGTTTTCAAACCAATGTGTAATAATTGTTTGGAATTAGAATACACCAGAATTTTATTTACTGGACTTTTTGCAATGCGTGAATGAGTGAGTTTAGTTTTACACTGCACTCAGCAATATTCCAGCTATATGGTGATAATGCATGAATGTGCAATCCAATAGCTTTAGTTAATGACCTGTAAATATACTCCTACGACCTCTCAGTAGCGAAAGTGTATCAGTTAGCATCATGATTTTAGTGGTTTTAAATCATTTGAAAAATACAAACAACAACATATTTATTTAGCTTTAGATGACATCTTCATCTGGTGTGGGGCTGTTTGTTGTTTACTGTTCTGTGATTGATGTTTTATATGTGATCTGTGTGTTTTAATACTAATTCAAACCCTTAGTCTTGTTAACTTAAATCAGTTTTGTAAAAAAAACTATGTCTATGACATAATTTATTGTTAATTGAATATCTTTATTAAAAATTTCAAAATAGAATAATTTCTGATGAATTTATGGAACATTAAATATCTCTGTTAAAATTTTAAAATTAAAATCATTTTCAAATGAATATATCTTACGTTAGGTGGGTTCATCTGTTTCTGTTTGTATCTAAGTTTAGGGTCTATATTTACAGTTGGTGTCAAAAATGGTTGTGGCCTGAACTGAACAGTAGAATTTTCAGATTGGTTCATTTTCACTGACTGACTGTTTGTCATCCAAAAAAAAATGTAGAAGAATGTCTTCTAAAAAGTTCAGAAAATTGAAAAAAAGTAGACAAATTACATTTGTCTCAAATATAATGACTGGAAGGATCATTTTAGCAGCAAAAGCTGCAAAAATATGTAAACATATTGTAGAGCAATAAAGTAACTCACTCACTCATTCAAACTGTTTTGTAAACACTTGTTGCTTAATGGTGTTAAAAGAAAACAGTGAATTTTCAAATTTCTGCATGTGAAAGATTTCAGTAGAATGAGGTAGGTTAATACAATGAGGTGGTGAGACCTCTTACTTTGACTGTAAACTCTGACAGTATAACAGTCACAACATAACAGTTTCCTAAACACTCTTATCTTAACCATCCCAAACTAACAGTACTTTCTTTGATCCTGTGTAAGAATGGCAGCACATCCTGCAGTGATCATGTTGCATAAGGCAGTCTCTAGGGGCATAAATGTTTCAGGGTGTTTTAGTGGAGTATCTGTTCTATCTGACACACAGCAAGGTGTTATGCAACTTCACTTGAACATATGGCATAATCCAGGGTTCAGTCAGAGGTCAGAGTAGGAGGGAGGTATAAATAGCCCTTGTGGTTTGGGCAGTTAACCTATATTGGAATTGTGTAAATACTTGAAGTTCGTTGACAGCTACATGAAGGTAGTGTCTCTAACCGATTTGGTTGATGCAGTTTGTTTAAGGGTTGTTTCGTGTATAGAGAACTTTGTAAATGTCTGACTGTTTATTTATTTAAAGATATGTTTTGAATTCAGGACAGTATGATGCAGTTATATTCAATTCAGATTATGAACCAATGTTACATTTTTATGTTGAATATTTCAATAAATTTATATTCATTCAATATATGTTATATTGGGAGTCTTTAATGGCAATGTTTGAGGCTTGAAATCATTCCACCTCAAGACATTTTTATAAGTAAAATGAAAAAAATATTAAGTAATACTTATGAGACAAAATATTATGGATGTCAGCTTTTTGTTCTTTATTGTGTACACCAAGTTGGCATCCATAATATTTTGTTTCATACTTAATACCAATTTTTATGTGCCTCTCAAGAACCCCATTAAGTGAAATTGTAAAACATTATTTCAAGATATCTTGTGTGGAAGGTTTTTTTCATGTTATTATTAACCATATCATCATTAGGTATGAGTTTTAAAGCATTGGATTAGGTTTTGACATTTAGATAAGTGTAATTCTGTTGTAAAATGAAGTGTCTAAAATGGGTTCTTTTCATCTATTATAGATTTTCATTTACAAGTGCGTCATTCTGTTTCATTCAAGTACAAGATAAAAGAAATAGAGATGTTTTTCTATTGTTGGATTAATTTTCTATCTCCTTTAAATGTCTATTTAATTAACTATTTATGGTTTAACTTGAAAAAATTACGAAGATTATACTTATGTGAATGCGACTTCAATGTTTTTATAACTGATGTAGTGTACTTTGCATGAATCAACATGTGTGTGATATCTGCAGTTGGTATGGGATGATGGAAGTTGATGGACCAGTGGGTGGTATTCATTTTATCTGTAGTATTTAACTTGTCATTTTTCATGTTCACTGTCACCACTCATGTCAGAGACAAGGCCATAGTGGACATGTGGACATGGCTAATCCCATCCAGTCTGCACACACCATCCCATTAGCTTGCAACAATATTTACAAAATCAACACAAACTGAGACTCATAGACAGAAAGTAATTTCCTACCAACTGCTCTCATAATAAGATAGCGATTTCCTGTAAACTGCTTCTCTAGGAGACCAAACAAGAGCTGGAATTGAACAGAGAGAATTGACAAGTTGAAATCAGCAAGTGCCAATCAAACTGTTGGTGTGGGGATGAAATAAACACCATCTTCAGTTTCAAGGATACAAGTCAACATGGCTACTGCTTTGATTGCCTTTAATGGAAATTGATCAACTGTGATGTGTAAGTGTTGTTTCGTTTGCAACCAACCATCTGATTTTCATGCATAGGTTTTTTAATGCAAACATCATTTTGAATTTAGTCATTTTACTAACATTGTAGTTGTTTGGTGCCATGAAGTTCATATTTGCAAGCTTTTAGTTCAGTGATTTTCTCTTGCAGTGGAAATCGTTTAAGCTTCACTTCTGCTGTATATGCTTCAATATATGATCATAAATGTGGGTGGAAATATTTTGTCCATTTGTAATCTTTTTGAAAGGATGTTGACCATTAGTGGACATTATTTAGACCAGGGTCCAGGCAATTACTTATTGAAATGCCAGTGTTGACATGGACGATCATCCATATATTGGTCATTTCACTTGATAATGAGCTTCAACTGGGGTGTTTTGTGTTGAGGGGTGGGTGAGGCTCGTGCTTTGAAAAGTAGTGGTTGTGTCAACATACTGGACGTTCACTGGACACACACTGGACAGGTCAGGAGCATATTGCTTTTAACCACCACTCCACGATGAATGCATTTCCAAGTGCAGGTTTTCATTCTGACAATTCTGTATAGTGTTGATTGAATTGAGTTTTTGTCACACTTGAAATTGCCTGTCCAGTTTTGAATTTTACATCAGCAATTACTGTGGTAACTATGACAACCCCAAATATTTGTTAGCACCTTGTTTATACTAAAAACAAATGTTTATGTGAGTAAAATGAAATCTAGATTTCAAATGTGACATTCAAAAGACTTTTGAAATTCGGAAGGTCAGTTGTCCTTGTTAGACCCTAATGGTAACAATTGAACATCAAGGGGCTTATAGATGAAAGGCTGTTGTAGGAGATCACGCATCACCTTCTTCCTTTATACACAGGTAGATTATCACCACATGCATTTTGTGAATATGTGATCTCCTGACTTACACATATATCAATGATACATGAAGAATGTGGAATACTCCAAGAGCATTAAGAGGTTAATACTGATAATTAATATCTTTCCTTCCACCATGGTAACGTCTCAGCTGCCATTTTCCTAATCAAGATTATTGTGTGTTCCCATTACATTTAATATATCTCTACAGTTACCTAATTTAAAATAGACTTCACAATATAGTTTTGCATAAATTGGTATGAAAGTAAAATGGGTGTATTTGTTGTGTTTTTTTATAATTATCATTCCATATATTTAAGCCAATTCTTTAAATAAAATGGCAAGTAAGGTTTATATCCTTGAATAATCAGAACAGAAAAGAATTTTATTCTCAAAAAACACAAAAAGTGATATAGAGAACATACAGGTATTATACCGTATGTAAATATAAATAAAACATTAATCAACAGTTGGTAGACAACAACATAACCAGTTACATTTTTCTGCGCGTTATTGTGCAACATGCCCCGCCCATTTCTATATCATGTATATTGGCCAATAACGATACTGTAGTCTGCTTATGGACATGGACAAACTTTTAGCAGGTATATTATATCAAAAGATTTGCTTGCCCTAATTAAAATTTTGTAATCATTGCAAGAGCATTTAATTCCTAGATCACAAAACAGTCTTCCCATACATTCGAGATATACCAAAATGTGATATTTTTCACAGAACACAAGGAATTGTTCTTCTCACTTCTTCCATTTCTTTCTGTCTGTGTGTTCCGAGACCTGAGATTTGTCAGTGTGGATGCTTTACCATGTTGTTGTCCAGATCAAGTACTCCTGAGTGCCTGGGTGGCGTACAGTTCTTAGGATTCAGCAACAACTTCTAAGTTTACTTGTATGTTTCAGGTTTGACCGCTGCCCAGCTGACCTTTCCTGGACAGACAGCAGCCCCTCTGGTAGTCTCCAAGCACCTCAGTGTATTCATAACAACTAGGGATCTCTGACCTTTCAAGTACGTGTGTATTTTCTTAATTTTAGTCGGCAAAAGAAACGGTGATCCTGATGGATGATGCTTGTTTTCTGTTTTTCCTGTTTCTTAAGAAAAATGTGCCTACTAACAGACAGATCGTTCTTTGAGAGCACATTTTGTCAGGACTGCATAATGTGTTTGACCAAACTGTTGGCAGTAAACTGAAGAATTGAAATGGTTCTTGTGGTCCCTGCCTCTTTGTATATATTCTGATTTAAACTTAAAACTGGGGAGAGGTATGTGATGAGGCTTGTAGAACTCCTGCATATGTACAGTAATATCTTGGCATATCCTCTTGCATCATATTTCACAAGCCCATCTTGTACCTGTGACTGCTGTACCTCTAGGTTAAGTTATGTCAGTGTTCAAACTTCAGCTGAAAGTCACAGGTCTGTGTCAGTGCCCTAGTGGTAGGTGGTAAAGATATATTGGGGTACCTTCATTCCATCAAGCAGTCTTCAATGACCACTGTAATTTTGAAGGATGTTAAGCAATATGGGATATTTATGGAATGAGATCCTGAAACAGGCAAACCGGTGGTTGATAGCGCAAGCATCTCTCTCTGTTGATGGTTGTGAAATAACAGTAAATCAACCAATGGGATTGTGTCACCTGTGGTCACCCACAGTGGTTCTATCAGTTCTAAGCTGGTGTTGTCAGTTTAGCAGCCTCTGGAGCTATTTGAGACAACCTTCATGATCTATATTCCCACAAAGCAGAGGTGAGCTGAGACATGTCCTGCCACTGGATACCCAAATGTGTTGTTGTTCATAGGAAACATTCATCTTGTTGTGTCACATAAACCTCAGTTGATGGTTGTCCTGGGGTTACTAGGTGGTTAAGGAATCAGCTTGACACACCAAAGACCTGGTATAATTCTCCACATTTATGCAATGTGTGAAGTCCATTCCTGGTATCCCCCAAAAAGAACCATCTGCAATATTGGTAAAAGTAGCATTTTGTAAATTGAAAATTTCACTTTGATTTCATCTTTGAATTTATTTGTTAACAATTTACAATTAACAACAGAAAGATTATTTTCATGTTCAGTTTGCGCCATCAGAAAGTTTTTGACGCAATGAAGCTTGACACAGTCAAATGGTCTTCATATGACATATGTTGCTCTTGTTTGTTTCTGATTATATATGAAACTCCTATGGATTATCTATCGGGTCAGTTACAGACAGGCACCGATGATCCTATCACAGTGCTCAGCACTGAACCATCACCACCATTATGCTACAGGCATTTAGATTTCAGTGAACACAATGGTTCATATTGCACATAAATCATGCTTGAATTAATCTGAAAGCATATCTCATGAGATCGATTTCAACATGGAACATGCCTGAATAACTTCTCCGTTTAACAATGAGACATGAATATTTCACTCACCACATTATCAGCTTGCATGACAAACAGGTCAACTAAATACCTCCAATCTGTGTAGATTAAGGGGTCACTGTAGCAGATACACTAACATATATGTGAGCCTGATGTTTGATGTTCTAGGGGAGGTTCTGGGATGTTTTTACAACATAACCTTTCTTAAAATTAATTTTTTTACGTAAAACTATAAACACAAGCTTGATATACTGAAAAAGAATATCTTGTGGATAAAAAGACCTCAAGCCTGTTTGAATTATTTTTTTTTTTTTTTTTTTTAGAAACAAAAACCCTGTCCACACCCTCATTTTGTTAAATGGTTGGCCCCTTCCTAGCCTTATTTACATTGGGATGAGACTCTGTACTGACATTGATCATATACACATGTGCCAACATTGCTGTGCATTGATTGTATATCATATTGGCCACTTAGACCAGTATCACATAGGTGTGAAGGTGTAGGATATTGTCAATGGCATGTGCAGATATGTGATAATGATTCTTCTCATGCATGTAGGTACATGTCCCCAAATAGACTTGTTGATGTAATTGGCTAGTTTGCTCTTGTCCATGTTGATCTTTGATATGGACATTGACAATCTGTCACTATGTTGGGACAGATTAACACTTCAGGATACGGGACTCTATGTCTTAAAGTAAGGGCACATTCTCAATATGATTGTTGTTGTTGATTACAATTCAGTGGGATTTCTTGGTAAGGACCTGAATGCATATTTCATGCAGTGTTAGTAAATTTGATGTCATTTTGTGCCTTAGCCTGATTTGACAAGTAGTAAAAAAAAGTACATTTAGATCTTTGATAATTTTTGAAAGAAATTATGAAGAACAGCAGAAGACAATATCGTAGAGACTTATAAGTGATGTAAAACATTTTGATTAATTATGTGAAGACAATATCTGAACTCAGATAATGTTTCACGTTTTATGAGGGGTTAGTATTAATTGTTCTAATGAAGGAATTCTTAAGGGGCTCATATGAATAAGTTCAATGTGCCATGTTGAGAGATTGCTTTCAAAAGAAAATCTCCTCAAATCCCAACCAACATATACAATTAAGTATTTTGTTGCTGTGGTATTAAATCTTCAGCTAGAGTTATGCTTGAGGCAAAAAAAAAAAATAGAGAAATATTATGTGCATGTCAGCCATATGCCACAAATTGACATGTAATACGAAACACAAAATGTTTTCTTCTTAATATATATCTTTTAGATAAATGAGTTTTCTGGACGTACAAATCTATTAAGGGAACTGCTGGAATCATTTATTCATGGCCAAGGAATACGCTGCCATTTGGAGTTATTCTTATGTGTTGTCTAGAATACCTGAAACCTGTAATTGTATTCCTCTAGCAGAAAAAGAACGTCAAAAGGAAAGCATTGAACTATTGATCTTTTGATTAACAAGCTAAAGAACGTCTCACGAAGCAACTTACTGTTGACTGATGATGATACTGGAAGCATTACAGTGTCTTGTAGCATCTTGATTTGGGTAATAAATTACTCAATTTAGTTAACTGGCTCTGCAGAATCATTCAGAAGCCAACAGAAGCTGGAACAACTGGCCTTTGATGTTCCTTGGAATGTTTCCTTGAGGTAGGAAGATTTGTACCGGTATTCAAATCTGTATTGTATGTGATAAAGTCTGACTACCTTGTACTGTTGAAAAATCCATCACATTGAAAGAGTGAGAATAAGAAAAGGGATTCTTACAGATTGGGAATTACTGTGTAAAATGCATCTTTAGGGACTTGGTTGCAATTTACATCTATGTGATCAAATACACATACAAGCATTATGAGTCTCTGAATATTTTTTAAATCTACACCTGAAATCTTTAAGACTTCAGGTTGAGATGGAATGGAAGATAAAAAAACCAAAACATACCAAATAGTAGTAGGGGGAATGATAAGAAAAAGACGTATAGGTGCACCTTTGCTTAGAAGCTTCCATACGGGCTAATTCTGCTACCAGCCTAGTAAAAAATGAGTGTTTGCCCAAACCCTTCGACAAGACCACTTTCGGCTGCTCCCAATGCAGTGCACTCCCAGTTAGAGCTATGTGGGTGCATGGATATAGAAACATGCCAGGAACCAAGCTCTCGCGCGAAGCCTATACCGAGATCCGATCGGGTCGTTTGTCCCTTCGGGAAGCGAAGAGGAAGTACCACATATCGCAAGCTCGATACACGCGAATCCGAGGTGGTATAGACCCCGAGCCCCAGACGACGACAACTCCCGACATGGCCGAAGACTTGAGGCCCTGCTGCAGAAGTGTCGCCCGTGTTGCTTTCCCGACCGAGAGAAACAAATCCTGGGGCAATCGGGGCACACCTTCTCTGGCTACCAGATCCCCAAACAGTTTCTCGAACTCTACTTGCTGTGCTTTCACCCACTAGTAGAAGCCGGCAAAATAGTCGATTTCGTCTACATCTACCCACCCAACCAATTTCGACCCTCGGCGGCAAACTCGAATCATTCTCGCCGGCGACTGCTATCCGGGCCCCAAGGACAGACACAACCGATGCACTGACTGCCTCGCCACTCTATCGGAACTGCCTGCTCTCATCGGACCCCGACAACTCGATGCAGTAAGTCGCGGCGCCATCGACCACTGCGTCGACAGCAAGAAATGTGTTCTCTGGGAAAAGAAAGCGATAGACTACACACCCCAGGAGCGACTCCAACTCGAGGTTCCAGAAGAGATCGTGCTCGACAGCTGTTTTCGCGAATATAGAGAACCTGTACGACAACGCGTGCGCTTTCTGGAGCATACGGTATGCACTCCTCGCCAGCAAATTTGTGGACCATTGTCCATGCAAGGAGAAAGAGTCTTGTATCTTCCGGCAGCTATCGGGGAAAGCAGAGGTACCACAGGGACGGGGCAATATTTGGCATACCCCATTGCCTAACTATGGCGGACCCAAGGATATGGAAGTAGCACCCCCTCCGTGCAGCGAACACAGAAAAGCCGCAGACGTCCCAGAAGGAGTCTACTTGTGCAAAAAGTTTGCTGTAGCGAGATACGAAGGGAAGAACCGGCTGTTGTTGCTACTCGATCCCCCGACTGGGGAAACAATTCCAGTCTACGGCTACAAGATACGAGAAACGATTCGGGCCGCCGGTGGAATAGAACGCCTACGGTTGGTGCGGGAACCGTTTCTGTGCATGCTAGGCAAAATCTGCCGCTCTCCCATATCGAAAGAGAAAGACGATAGAGAAGTCGACTTGCTGCTTCCAGACCTTGGGCGAGAATAGCTTCTATGGGCCCTTCCAGACACCGCAGGGCCAGGGAGAGTAGACCTCCAGCAGCTCGCCTAGTATTTTTGCAGATGCAGTCGCGGGCTGGGGGTTGCAAAGGACGAATGGAAATTAAATACACTTGTCTAGGCCCGTTTTAAGTATTCCAACTGCTTTTCATGGAATTTGTGGTACGGAAAGTAGGGCACACGCCCCGACGGGGAAAAACAAACGCATGGTTCGTATACCCTACAACAATACTTTTTTCCCCAAAAACGCTGCATTCCACACTCTACTCCATATGGAAGGGATCCCCACATTTGGTCTTGGGTGTTTCTACCTTCTCTGTCGGTGTGTGGAGGGGGTGCACGAAGGGGGAAACTGGTTTGCTGTGCTTCCAGGTCTTGTAGACGACCTTCCAGAGAAACAGGGCGGCTAGCGAAAGGTAGGTCCACCTTTGGGCTGTTTCTAGCAACTGCCGCACCTTCTGGATATCCAGACGGGTCTCTTCTTGTTCCTCCTCGACGTTTTCTATTTCCTCCCGGAGTTCTTCCTTGTCGTCCTTGTCCAGCATCGACAAGATGTCGACCAACAAATTCGTGGTTTGCTCCACACGAGCCGGCAACGAATTCGTGGTTTGCTCCACACGAGCCGACATCACCGCAGTTTGCTCCACACGAGCCTCGAGCCTCCCCAAGCGAGCCTCTCCAAGCGATATTAATTGATCAGATGAAGTGTGTGAAGACTTCACTCCTCTTGCAAAGCGAACAAAACCATCTCAGAAGTACAAACCGTCATGCTACTTAAAAAATACATCCCGCTCTAGCAAAAGCGTATGGAATAGTCAGTGTTGTAATGTATACAAGCACACATACAAGACAATGTGTGGAATATCCAGTGTTGTAATATATACAAGCACACACATAGGGCAATGTGTGGAATAGTCAGTGTTGTAATATATACAAGCACACATACAAGACAATGTGTGGAGTATAGTCAGTGTTGTAATGTATACAAACACACACATAGGACAATGTATGGAATAGTCAGTGTTGTAATATATACAAGCACACATACAAGACAATGTGTGGAGTATAGTCAGTGTTGTAATATATACAAGCACACATACAAGACAATGTGTGGAGTATAGTCAGTGTTGTAATATATACAAACACACACATAGGACAATGTGTGGAATAGTCAGTGTTGTAATACATACAAGCACACACATAGGACAATGTGTGGAATAGTCAGTGTTGTAATATATATCCAAGCACACATACAAGACAATGTGTGGAATATAGTCAGTGTTGTAATATATACAAGCACATATACTCATAGAAAACAATAAGGGAAAACATGAAAGTACAAGTGTTCCTTTATTTATTTCCAGAATTTCACTCACAGTGCAATACATACCTTGTGAAGAAACCTGGAAAAGAATAAAGGAAGACTTGTACTTTCATGTGTTCCCTTATTCGTTTCCATGAGTATATACAGGACAATGTGTGGAATATGTCAGTGTTGTAATATATACAAGCACACATACAGGACAATGTGTGGAATATGTCAGTGTTGTAATATATACAAGCACACATACAGGACAATGTGTGGAATATGTCAGTGTTGTAATATATACAAGCACACATACAGGACAATGTGTGGAATATAGTCAAGTGTTGTAATATATACAAGCACACATACAGGACAATGTGTGGAATATGTCAGTGTTGTAATATATACAAGCACACATACAGGACAATGTGTGGAGTATAGTCAGTGTTGTAATATATACAAGCACACATACAGGACAATGTGTGGAGTATAGTCAGTGTTGTAATATATACAAGCACACATACAGGACAATGTGTGGAGTATAGTCAGTGTTGTAATATATACAAGCACACATACAGGACAATGTGTGGAATATGTCAGTGTTGTAATATATACAAGCACACATACAGGACAATGTGTGGAATATGTCAGTGTTGTAATATATACAAGCACACATACAGGACAATGTGTGGAATATGTCAGTGTTGTAATATATACAAGCACACATACAGGACAATGTGTGGAATATGTCAGTGTTGTAATATATACAAGCACACATACAGGACAATGTGTGGAATATGTCAGTGTTGTAATATATACAAGCACACATACAGGACAATGTGTGGAATATGTCAGTGTTGTAATATATACAAGCACACAAATGTGGAATAATCGGTGTTGTGATATATATGAATGTGGTTGTGTTTTGAGACATGTTACTTTTTTCGGCCACAACAAACAGTCTAATCATGGCTGTCACTTGTGTGCCCTCATGGTCCATTAGACGAGTAAACACATGCAGAGTAAACACATGCTAAGTAAACACAGCCAACTGCCATATCAACATTACAAATAAACACTAGTACCTCTCCCGACAGCTGGGCCACTCAAAAATAATGAGCCTGAAATAATGTGACATCTTACCTAGTGTAAAAATAATCACGTCAGATCTAAATTCTAAATCTTTGTGCTTTCATTGATGCTAAAAATAAGAAGTCAAAACCAGGAGCTTCCATCTTATGAATGTCCAGACATTTTCATCTATCGGAGATCAGAGGATCAGGAAAGTTGTCAGAGATACAGAAATAATATGGAATTTGACTTTTGACTTTCTCGCCCCTTTGTAATATACATGTGTTTCTCCTGAAGGGAGGCACTTAGCAGTGATGGAACTGACTACAAGTACCATGGGGAGGCCTGCTGTTGAGATAGGTACTTGTGGGTCACCCATGGTGCTGTGTTTTGGAGATTTATCTCCTGACCAGAAACATGTTTCACATTGACCCTGTGAAGTGAATATAAATTCGGAAAATATAAGTTAAGGACCAGCCCAATATCAAATATTTAAGTATTTTATGGATCATAATATGAACTATCAAATACTTTAATATTGAAAATTGGGGTGGTCCTTACCTTATTTGTTGAGTATGTATTAAGTTATCGTGAATTATATCGTACATATTATTTGAATTGATAGGGGTAGACGTCTGTGTTAGATTCGCATTTGCCTAATAGTCTTCAGAAGGGAACTGTTGAGTTGTTCTGTAACTGATTTACATGTTTGTATGAACTGGAGAATTTAAGTCTGTTGAGTTTACATGTTGCATTTCGTTTTGGTTACTTATAAACAAATTCTGTTTGTAATTTACTGCAGTAAGTCAACTTTTATTGAGAATAATTGATCTCTGATGAAGAAGAATATCATAGCTACAAATTTGTACCCTTTGTTTGTTGTAGTTCCAAAATATTACAAATTTAGGACTGCTGCCATATTTTATGGAAAGAATTATTCTAAACCAAAAACTTATTCACAAGCAACCAACATGCTGGTGTATTACATTGTCCAGTTGTTTCATTAAACAGTTTATACAGGTGATGCATATGGATGCGTCAAGACTCCTTTCATACAGAAACTCATATTAATAATCGGACTTAACCAGTGTTTAAAACTCCCAGAATTCCAAGCCAGACAGCCGGACTGGTAACTTTAACAAATTACCAGTACACAAACAAACTTGCCTGTCCGGTTTTCAACAATGAAAAAGGAAAAAAAAAATCAGGTTTCTGAATACTTTACTGTTTGTAGGCATCGCAATGAACAACATAGCACTAACAGGCAATGCACCGAGTTTAGGTAAACTGAAAGTACATGTGATTTGATTGCTTATTGCAAAATGAACTGTCCAATCTTAAATATTTTGACATAATTATCATGATACCTAAAACACCTCAAACTGACGACAAGATATTATGAAATATTTACTGTTAGGGGTAAAAACATCTACCAGACCACCGGACAGGTTACTTTTGAATTTGACCGTCCGAGATGAAAGTTTTTAGACCGTTCAGCATTGTCGGACCGGCGGGAATTTTAAAAGCTGTCTTAACTGAAGAAAATGGTACATCACTGTCCAACATATTTTTATCAATAGTATCAAGTTAACAGAATCTCAGACCTGTAGCATATTTTCAGGATGGAACCTGCTGGAGGTGTATGGCTCCATGGGCTCCAGAGGCTCCTTGTCCATCATGGCTCCCAGATCTGAGGTTGTCTATTACACGCACTGGCCACAACCACATAGCTTTGTCTTGATTTTCAACCCCTATCTGGCATAACACCAGTCCAGCTTGTGTCCATCCAACTCCAACCAGAGCCTTTAATTGAAAGGATGAAAGAATCTCTCCCAAGATCCCTCTATCTTATCTCCAGTGGATTCTTGAGACCGTACTGGCGGAGCTTCTCAATCAATTACCATAATTGAAATAATTGTGCTATTTCTTCTGATGCTTCCAAGGTTGTTTGTGGTCTCTGGTTCTAACTGGAATTAACAACAGAATTGGCTAACCGTTATTGGATTATGTGAGACCCAGTTTACTCAGCCTTAACTGTGGACTTCCCTGCAAATATAAAGTTACTGGAATACAAATGACGGTCATTTAAGTCACTATGCTGGAGGGACACTTTTTCTGAAAACGACTGCATAGAAAGGTATTTTAAAAAGTAATTAACCGTTCAAGTATAGAGACAAAAGATGTAGATGAATTGATTTCTTTTGAATGAATATATGTCTCAATTCTTCACTCTTCAATTATTTAAAAGTGATTGGAAGCCTTTTTTGTGTACGAAATTTCTTCTTTTGTCTTTTGTTTTCAGATAGTCATGTCTTATCTTATACACATGCTATTCCATTTCATTCTCTTCTTGTTTCAAAGCCCCAAACAGAAATTATAGAGATTGATATAAAAAAACTTTGGAAAAATGTTGATTTGAAGAAATGCTTCAGAAACAGATAAGAATAAATAAAAAAGTGTTTATGATTTCTAACCATTTTCCATACATTTGATTATCCAAACTGTTTATGTGTTGCAATGCCCTTTGCCACAACACATGCCTTGTGGAGAGTCTACTTTAACATACTGTGTACATCTAAAGACTCCACTTCAGGGTAGGTCTGTGACTCATAATTGTGGCATATGGTTCTATGTTAATATAGGACTTGAATGCCAGGAAATAACCAGTCTTGATTATCGGACAAAACCGGTTCCTTTGAGCTGGAACAACAAAATACTGGTGAAAATTATACAAATGGATCAATGACAATCTGTGATTGCACAAGGTGTTCACTAAAAGTTTAAGCATGTCTTGACCCACCAGCAGTGCCTGAGACTCAGACAATTTGCAGACAAAAAGTCCTGCTATGATATCTACCCCAGCATAATGCCTAATATAGTTCTAATTGATAGAATATAATATATTTAATCCTAACCATGAAGGTAGTGCCTGACCATGAGGAGTGTAGATGACTCTCAAGGTTGAGGGTTGTAAAGAAGGAATAAGAAAACGAACAGGATTACCTTGAGCATGCCAAATCAGCTTGAGGTCATTGTTACAATGGCATCTTGTGATGACTGGATTGTAAATTTCTTCCACAAATTAGACAATCTACCATGATAAGTGTCCAGCCGCAGATATCTGTCAGACATATGTTCTGTTTGTGATACCTTGTTAGGGCATTCCACTGGCAATTGGAAATTGAAACTGAAATAGCAAGGATATTCAAAGAGTCGTTTTTTGTTTTGTCAGATTGTTTGGTTATGTTTTGAAATGGAATGTTGTTCAAATGATGTCAGTTTTCATCCTCATTTCTGTATCTGTGTGTGACTTTTCAGAAATGAAATCATTCCATAACTCTATGATGTTTTTGAATAACGGGATTTATTTCCTGTTCATCAAAGCAAGGAAACAAGTGACAAACACATCGTATGATTGATTATGTTGGATTACCACAATTTACTGGGCTATAAATGTTTGTGTTGTATATGACAAGCAATCAACGCCAGGTCAAAGGGTTTAATTGGATCCACTATTGATTACCAATATTTGAACTTATTGTCAGACATTCGAGAGAAAACTAACTGACAGCAGGATATCGGTGGCATGCTGGGATACTATGTAATCTCAGATCGGGAAATATCGTATCATAGAGACCGACAATTGGACCAGAGAAGCTTGAAGCACAATTTATTGCTAAGAACATGGCGCCTATTGGAGATGAGAATGGTAAAGGCTGTCTGATAATGGTATGAACCTGCACACATTTTATAGAAGAACTGGGAGTTTGGTCCAGATTGGTATATTGATTCTTTACTGGTAAATAACTGTTCTGTCATCACTATTTTGAATCATCATGCAAAAGGAGATTGCTAAACTGCTAGAGTTGTTGAACACAAAAAGGTATATTTGTAGAGTGTTGAAAGGATTGCTTTCAGTAAAAGGGGCTAAGTGAATGGGAATAACTTTACAAATAAATACAAGGAATGTATATTAAAATTTGTGTAATACATTTTAGCATTGATACAGAAAATCAACCTATGCTTGTTTTGCGAGACTGGTACATGTTCATTTTATAAACTCCTGTTACGTCATTGATAATGATGGAATTCAGTCCTCAGCTATTGAATGTTCATTTGCATTTGAGTGAATCCTAAAGCACCCATATATTCTGATCACAACAGGATTAGAGATGAGTACTGCTGCTGTTTGTGCAATGCTTTAATGAAGGCTCAGTAAAGTAATATCCATACCTTGACATGCTACTTCCATGCTGCTTGATGGATCTGTAATCTCATCACTTGCTGCCTGTTTGTTCCTACCTTTCCAAAGGGGTATAATTATGGTGATCTAATTTACCCCAGTAATACACTCTGGCTTGCAATGATCCCCCTACAGTGTGATGAATGCTTGGACACTGAGGGAACCATTGACCATACATGAGGTCATACTTGGAGTGATTGGGTGGACATTCAGCTGGACTGTTCCTGTATGGGCATCTTATTGGTTTATCTGACATCAATATGCAAACACAGTTTTTGTATCGTTGACACCAGCTTGCAGAATAATTAAGGTATTTGTGAGGATTTCACTTTTTAGTTGTATGGTATAGATGTAAACTTTAGGTTTTGCTGGTGGAGAATTAGTTCTCAGCGAAATAATTTGCAGAGAAACAGAATGACATGGTGAATTCTGATTCCTCTTTGTATGGCGCAGCTGTAACAGTAATTGTATGGATTACTGTGTCCCAGTCAGGATCATCTGGTTGGAGTCCCAGATTTACTTTGAATGTGACCTTTGGTCTGTTAGGACCTACCTGTGCATATGGGTGTCACTTATGTGGTTAAAATCAGTTTGCATTTTGCTTTATCAATGTACTCTGAAACACTGTTGACAGTATCATACGTCTCCATCAAATACATCATATTGTAATATGGATCTCACAATCTCAGATGTAATGAAAATGTATATTTATAGAGAAACACTTCAAATATGTTCACAAATAAGGTTTCTGTTTTCATGCCATTAAATATTGTAAGAACAATGTCTCCATTAATACTCTCAGGCAGTGGGTGCTTTGGTTGTGTGGTTTTGATGAGAACCTTTCAGACTTTGCCATTGCAGTGTATTTGGACATCTTTCAGTCATTACTGGACCTGGCACTAGTTCACCAAGTAAAGGTGTAGGTCTGTAGCTTTGTAAATCCAGTCAAGGTGTTGGCAGGAGACCTGTAGTTCAGTTCAAGGTGTTGGCAATGTACTTGTATTAATCCAGTTCAAGGCATTGGCATTGTACCTGCATGAGTCCAGTTCAAGGTTTTGGTGATGTTAGTTTAAGAGTTCAGTTCAAGGAGTTTGCATTGTACCTGCATAAGTCTAGTTCAAGGTTTTGGTGATGTTAGTTTAGAAGTTCAGTTCAAGGAGTTGGCATTGTACCTGCATGAGTCTAGTTCAAGGTTTTGGTGATGTTAGTTTAGGAGTTCAGTTCAATTTATTGGTGATGTACCTTTAGGAGTGTATGGCCACCATTAGCTCAGTTAGGCTTCAAATCCATGTCTCACACTTTTTACAAAAGAAGGTTCACAAATAAATAGATGTGATACTTTGATGTTAAAGGGTATGAGTAACCTAGTGTAGTACATCCAGTCTGACAGTCAAATAATCAGTGCCCCCATACTTGGAACACCTCCCATGACCTAGTGCTCTATGTAAGATGCACATAGTAAGCAAGTCCAACTCAAGACTTCTGACCTTTGCTGGGTTGTGAGTGTTGAGATTCCGACCCCTCCCTTCACCACCATCATATGTACACCTTTGTAGTGTTCTCTCTACTTCCAGAATAAGAAAGATAAAACTCCTATCAGTATGGCAATTTCCTATGCTGCACATATCAATGAAAGATGTCACATATCATATAGGTGAAGACTGACGGACTGAATTTGGTTTTACGCCGCTTTTAGCAATATTCCAGCAACACAACGGCGGGGGACACCAGAAATATAGGTGAAGAGGGTAAGGTAGACTGTGTTGTTCAGCTCCTGGTTTCGAATCATGAAGAGATTCATATTTGTAACATATACTAAGTATTAAGTAAAAACGGAATACTTAGAATGTCATTGATGAAGAATCTTCTTTATAAATGTTCAGAAGATTTTCAAGTGTGAGTTAATTAAATCTAAACAAGGTTATGTTCCTGGAAGTAATTTGTGTTGTTACTTGGCATTCTGAATCAATCCTACAGAGATTTTAACATATTTTCCTTTAAAAGACACAAGTGGAATTCCCTACCTGTAAATAAGGACATATGGATGCCAAGTCTTTGAGTGTCTTCCTGTGATATTGCTTTAAATGACTTATACACACTATATCTACATTATTATACCAATACAAATCACAAAGGTTAGATTGTCATCTTGGGGTTAAATATGAAAGCTTAAATTCATGGGGATATGTGGTATATATTTGGTATATGTGAAAAAGAAGCACACTTCTAAACTGACGTCTAATTTCACATTATACTTCATTTTACTGAAAAGTGATGAGAGAGTTTTGAGCTGGAAGCGTGTCACATTAACATGCGATTGGCAGTAGCTGTTGACTGGTATTTGCTAACAAGCAGTAGACCATGATAGTGGGTTCAGTAATCAGCTCCAGAAATAGCCACCTCCCTCTGGCCATCCACCAGACCTGTGGTCAGTGTCAGGGGTCAAGGCTATGGCCAAGCTATTTCAGGTGTGTATACTGAGAGGTACATAAATACTTTCAAGATTCCATCAGTGACAGGTTTATTCACTGAATAGAGGTTTGCCCATTAAAGTTTAAGTCCAAATTTTTTGAAAATATTATGATGGAAGAAAAGTATCTTCAAAGTGAAATTAGAGGAAAACAACTTTTATTTTCCGAATTGACTTAAAAAAATAAAAATTTTTTATGAGAAATACAATTTGTCATGTACATTTGATTATATAGTTTCAAAATCTTACTGGTAAATGATGTGAATAAATTTTGTTTATACTTGATACATATTTCATGTATCAGTTTGTTTCTTTCTTTAGAGTTAAGCTAAGTTGTTATTTCCCAGTTCTCCCTTGGAGAGAAGGGGTGATGGAGTAGCCCAGTTATAAAAGACTTTTCTCATCATGCTGAAGGCTTACTTTGTGATATGGGGTAATATTGCCAAAAACAGTGTAAAACCATAAAAGTACCTTTTTGTAGTTTCATTTTGTATGTTATACAGGTGTTGATTTTCAATTTTCAGTCCCACTAATTTGTTGTTTAAAACATTGATGTTTTGTAATCATATTCATTGCTGCAAAGTTGACAAAAATTATTGACACCAGCTATTATAACACAGCTGTCTGTGCCATGTCATATAAACCATACCCAACGGCCAGTTGATTTGTATCGTAATAAAATCAGCTGACCGACATCCTGTGTATGTAAGTAAGTTATATAATACTGGCAGATAGCACTGACCATATCTTGTTTAGCCAGTGGCCTGGCATGTGTTACATGCAGTTTCTAGGCCAGTGGTCAAGTGCTTGACCATTAATCAAGGGAGCACATTGACCCTATGTTGGCTCATGTTAAACATTGTGCTTCAATATACAAAGGTCTTCAGTGAAAGGTGTAAGTCTTATGCATAGACCAATGTGTTCATTTTAGGTCAATATTAATCACATATGGATTAATTGTTTGTTTAGAAATTTGAAAAAGATCTGAGGTATCAGCTAAAGAAAGAAGGGAGGACATATAGAATTTCCTTGTCTGTACTCCAGGACGGTAAAAGAATGTGACGTAGATGAGTAAGTAGCAAAGTGAAAAGGCAGGCATGAAAGTCTAATACTTAGTTTAATATGTCCATCAAAGGCTGGTTTATTTTTCTCTGTGGACCACATAACTGTTCAGTTGACATTTTAAACCTGTTGGTCACTCCAGTTGTTTGTATCTGTAGTTAGTCTTCAACAATATTTTCCTGAAACATTGAAAGCATGATCATGCTAGTTTTGTAACATATCAGTCATTCAAAGCTCTGTGATCATGTTGTAAAACTGTGGTTATTTAAAACAAATGTAGTTCATATACCTGTAAGTTTCAAACATAAATGACTGATGTAATAGTGCATGGACATTAATGACACTAGAGGCTTGGTTTAGAAATAAAGTGAAATTTCCCTGACAGATTTCTTATGAAAAAGTCTGAAATGATGAATCCCAGAAGGGACTAAAGAGCTTGTACAGGTTCAGTCAAACCTGAATAATTGCCTATGAATCATGATGAGTTTAAGTCATCACTGTTTAAGTCAGGTAGAATGATTCTGATGTTTGATTTTCAAGTGAAACGTATGTAGCAATGTCATGTTCAAATATGTTCAATTGAAATGTCCATGTTTCAACAAGTGTTCATATTTGGTTTGAGCTAGCACAGCTAACTATGTGTATGACTAATATACTTATAATAAACTGGAACTGGATATATGGAACTGTTTTGGGGGTGGCTCCTACCATTTGCAGTATATTTTATTTGAAATGCGTACAATGAAGTATGGTTAAAATAAACTAAAATTAGTGATCACTTTAAGTTGATATAACCGTAGTTTACTGTACATTATTTGAAAGTGGTAAAAGTTGTGCTGATTCCAAATGTGATGACAGAGCTTATTACAGGACTAGATGTGAGATCACTATGTTCTCTATGCTTATTACAGGACTAGATGTGAAATCACTATGTTCTCTATGCTTATTACAGGACTAGATGTGAAATCACTATGTTCTCTATGCTTATTACAGGACTAGATGTGAGATCACTATGTTCTCTATGCTTATTACAGGACTAGATGTGAAATCACTATGTTCTCTATGCTTATTACAGGACTAGATGTGAGATCACTATGTTCTCTATGCTTATTACAGGACTAGATGTGAGATCACTATGTTCTCTATGCTTATTACAGGACTAGATGTGAGATCACTATGTTCTCTATGCTTATTACAGGACTAGATGTGAGATCACTATGTTCTCTATGCTTATTACAGGACTAGATGTGAGATCACTATGTTCTCTATGCTTATTACAGGACTAGATGTGAGATCACTATGTTCTCTATGCTTGTTACAGGACTAGATGTGAGATCACTATGTTCTCTATGCTTATTACAGGACTAGATGTGAAATCACTATGTTCTCTATGCTTATTACAGGACTAGATGTGAGATCACTATGTTCTCTATGCTTATTACAGGACTAGATGTGAAATCACTATGTTCTCTATGCTTATTACAGGACTAGATGTGAGATCACTATGTTCTCTATGCTTATTACAGGACTAGATGTGAGATCACTATGTTCTCTATGCTTATTACAGGACTAGATGTGAGATCACTATGTTCTCTATGCTTATTACAGGACTAGATGTGAGATCACTATGTTCTCTATGCTTATTACAGGACTAGATGTGAGATCACTATGTTCTCTATGCTTATTACAGGACTAGATGTGAGATCACTATGTTCTCTATGCTTGTTACAGGACTAGATGTGAGATCACTATGTTCTCTATGCTTATTACAGGACTAGATGTGATCACTATGTTCTCTATGCTTATTCAGGACTAGATGTAGAAATCACTATGTTCTCTATGCTTGTTACAGGACTAGATGTGAAATCACTATGTTCTCTATGCTTATTACAGGACTAGAGAAATCACTATGTTCTCTATGCTTGTAGATGTGATCACTATGTTCTCTATGCTTGTTACAGGACTAGATGTGAAATCACTATGTTCTCTATGCTTATTACAGGACTAGATGTGAAATCACACTCTATGCTTGTTACAGGACTAGATGTGAGATCACTATGTTCTCTATGCTTATTACAGGACTAGATGTGAGATCACTATGTTCTCTATGCTTATTACAGGACTAGATGTGAGATCACTATGTTCTCTATGCTTATTACAGGACTAGATGTGATCAATCACTATGTTCTCTATGTTCTCTATGCTTGTTACAGGATTAGATGTATCACTATGTTCTCTAGGATTACAGGACTAGATGTGAGATCACTATGTTCTCTATGCTTATTACAGGACTAGATGTGAGATCACTATGTTCTCTATGCTTATTACAGGACTAGATGTGAAATCACTATGTTCTCTATGCTTACATTACAGGACTAGATGTTCTCTGAAATCACTATGTGAGATCTATGTTCTTGTTACAGGACTAGATGTGAGATCACTATGTTCTCTATGCTTATTACAGGACTAGATGTGAGATCACTATGTTCTCTATGCTTATTACAGGACTAGATGCTTGTGAGATCACTGTATGTTTCTCTATGCAGGACTATTACAGGATGCTTATTAGATGTGAGATCACTATGTTCTCTATGCTTATTACAGGACTAGATGTGAGATCACTATGTTCTCTATGCTTATTACAGGACTAGATGTGAGATCACTATGTTCTCTATGCTTATTACAGGACTAGATGTGAGATCACTATGTTCTCTATGCTTATTACAGGACTAGATGTGAAATCACTATGTTCTCTATGCTTATTACAGGACTAGATGTGAGATCACTATGTTCTCTATGCTTATTACAGGACTAGATGTGAGATCACTATGTTCTCTATGCTTATTACAGGACTAGATGTGAGATCACTATGTTCTCTATGCTTATTACAGGACTAGATGTGAGATCACTATGTTCTCTATGCTTATTACAAGGACTAGATGTGAGATCACTATGTTCTCTATGCTTATTACAGGACTAGATGTGAGATCACTATGTTCTCTATGCTTATTACAGGATTACAGGATTAGATGTGAGATCACTATGTTCTCTATGCTTATTACAGGACTAGATGTGAGATCACTATGTTCTCTATGCTTATTACAGGACTAGATGTGAGATCACTATGTTCTCTATGCTTATTACAGGACTAGATGTGAGATCACTATGTTCTCTATGCTTATTACAGGACTAGATGTGAGATCACTATGTTCTCTATGCTTATTACAGGACTAGATGTGAGATCACTATGTTCTCTATGCTTATTACAGGACTAGATGTGAGATCACTATGTTCTCTATGCTTATTACAGGACTAGATGTGAGATCACTATGTTCTCTATGCTTATTACAGGACTAGATGTGAAATCACTATGTTCTCTATGCTTGTTACAGGACTAGATGTGAGATCACTATGTTCTCTATGCTTATTACAGGACTAGATGTGAGATCACTATGTTCTCTATGCTTATTACAGGACTAGATGTGAGATCACTATGTTCTCTATGCTTATTACAGGACTAGATGTGAAATCACTATGTTCTCTATGCTTATTACTTGTTACAGGATCACTATGTTCTCTATGCTTATTACAGGACTAGATGTGAGATCACTATGTTCTCTATGCTTATTACAGGACTAGATGTGAGATCACTATGTTCTCTTTGTTCTCTATGCTTATTACAGGACTAGATGTGAGATCACTATGTTCTCTATGCTTATTACAGGACTAGATGTGAGATCACTATGTTCTCTATGCTTATTACAGGACTAGATGTGAGATCACTATGTTCTCTATGCTTATTACAGGACTAGATGTGAGATCACTATGTTCTCTATGCTTATTACAGGACTAGATGTGAGATCACTATGTTCTCTATGTTCTGTGAGATACTGCTTATTACAGGACTAGATGTGAGATCACTATGTTCTCTACAGGATGATGTGAGATCACTATGTTCTCTATGCTTGTTACAGGACTAGATGTGAGATCACTTATTACAGGACAAGATGTTCTTTGTTCTATGCTTATTACAGGACTAGATGTGAGATCACTGTATTCTATGCTTATTACAGGACTAGATGTGAGATCACTATGTTCTCTATGCTTATTACAGGACTAGATGTGAGATCACTATGTTCTCTATGCTTATTACAGGACTAGATGTGAGATCACTATGTTCTCTATGCTTATTACAGGACTAGATGTGAGATCACTATGTTCTCTATGCTTATTACAGGACTAGATGTGAGATCACTATGTTCTCTATGCTTATTACAGGACTAGATGTGAGATCACTATGTTCTCTATGCTTATTACAGGACTAGATGTGAGATCACTGTGTTCTCTACGCTTATTACATAGTGTGCTGTCATTACCTTGCCTGGATGGTCCCACTTGATTAATATTGAAACAGGCATCCCTGATGACAGGGATATCACTCAAGTATGCACTGGTCAGTGACATGGGAGTGGACAGCCGGTCCAGCCACTGGACACTCAATTTCAGCAGTCTGACAATGGAAGATGCATCACTGAATGGACTGTAGTGGAAATCGCGGAGGTGATGATTGTATTGACATTTTAGTACTTAAACTATGTTGATTTCAGTGAGTCAGTGGTTGAGATTAGACTGGCAATTTGAGCGAATGTGATCGTGTTATTTCACATTATAGATGTGCCAACAGTATGATTCAAACATTGGTAAAAGTTACATCATTATTAACAATATTTACAAATATAATCTGGAAATATGTGACACTGACGTGCATATTATCAAATTTGAAAATAGAAACAATATAAAATATAAAAAGTTATGGATGATTATCTTTACATTTAGGTGTGAAGTTAACAAGTGTGCCTCAAGCATAGTGACTTGGTTTTATTCTTTTGAAAAGTTTGATTAGATTCAATTATATTTTAAAAACTAATCATTGAAAATGTACTGACATTTATAGTAAGGAGAATGCTGTGATATCTGTCATGGTTGAAGTGTCAACTGTAGCTGTACCTCCGACAAACATATCAAAGTGACTTAAAATAGATGAATAACTATTTAACCTTATGTTCATTTTTATGCTATTTAGTAGTGTTGGGAATTGGTTATATTCTCACAATTGATGATTGGTTCATTACAACCGATCAATCATCGAAAATAATTGGTTAGCGTCATTTATGAAATGTTCATGGTTATGTTGTTAATGCACCAAAAATATAGAACAAATATGTAGTTCTTTCAGGGTTTTTTCTTTGCAAATTGCACAAAATGCATTAAAAATGTCATCTATTTACAGGATGACTAGTATGTTAGGAACATAAATTTCCTGGAGTCTTTAAGATAAATTCAATCATGACAAGGAACGAGCTTGTAGTGCTTATGAAATTTAACAAAAACCAACCTTGTGTAAAATGTGGTTAATGCAAACAAGTGTTTCAAAATTGGATGTGTTCGATTATGAGAAAACATGATCGATTGCTCGGTCGTTTAGTCATTGCGACCAATCTTCGATTATTTCAACTAATCGAACCACCACTACTATTTAGGTGACGGAACTCCACTGTTACAAATTTTTCCTGCAACTTTAAATGTGTTTAACGGCTTAAATATAATTTTATGGAACATGATCCCATGCTAAACTCTGTATGATGAGACAAATGTCTACAAATTGATGAAAGTATTGAGAGAGATGTTGGAGTGAGGTGAATCTGAAGGCGGAGGCCCAACACCAGATAGTTGGCACTGTGATGAGCAGGGTAAAGATTCCAGGGCCATCTTGACAGCACGTGGCACAGCTTGGCAGTCACCTCTGGCGGTGGGTAGGTCGGTAGGTAGCACACTGGTCTAACTTACAGGGGCATTTCCTGCATGTCAGTATGCGTGACCTTTGTTACCTAGAGATGCGGGATATGCCATCAGGTGCTGTGGAGATTTACTGCAGGCTGTGGTTGTATATATACCTTTCTTACATAATACTTGTACTGTTATTCACCATCATACTGATCAGTATTTGTGCTCAATTTCAACGGGAAACACATTGAATAAGATTCAGATCGTTCATGTTGAATCATATCACCCTTGATTGTTACTAGACTGTGGGGGCGGTGGGGTAGCCTAGTGGTTAAAGCGTTGGCTCGTCACGCCGAAGACCCGGGTTCAAATCCCCACATGGGTACAAATTCACATGTGTGAAGCCCATTTCAGATGTCCCCTGCCGTGATGTTGCTGGAATATTGCTAAAAGCGGCGTAAAACCAAAACTCAGTCAGTCAGTACCAGACTGTGTCTGTGTGTATACAATATATATATATACTGGGAGAAACAAATAAAGGAACACAGGAAAATTCAAACATTCCTTTAATATTTTCCAGGTTTCATCATCACAGTGCTGTGGGAGGAAATCTGAAAATAAATAAAGGAACACTGCCATGAAGTGGTGTTCCCTTATTTGTTTCCCTCAGTATATATCCATAGTTGAATGACTGCATTTACTGATTTAGTCCTTTTTCATTCAGGTGTTTGATAGAGAAATACTGTTTATTCGTAAAACGAAAAACAATGTGACCTTAACGCTAAGGTGATTGTAATTCCCATACCTTAACACAGACATGCAACAGTTGGAGCGCTAAGATTGTTCAGTACAATACCACCCATACAATTGTTCCACAAAGTGATGTATGTGATAATATTGGTGTGAATGTTAAATTATGGGAATCCTGATAATACAGTGCTAACAGGCACAGGATTTTGTCTGGGCATTGTGTACAATTTAAATGTCATAGGGGCTGTAGGGTAGCCTAGTGGTTAAAGCGTTAAGGTGTCATGCTGAAGACCCGGGTTCGATTCCCCACATGGGTACAATGTGTGAAGCCCATTTCTGGTGTCCCTTGCCATGATATTACAGGAATATTGCTAAAAGCTGCGTAAAACCATGCTCACTCGCTACATGTGATAATTGTCCATGTGTTCATGCTGCATGACTCTGTTAATGAGGCCTGTATTTTAACACCGGCTGCTTAGGAATGAATTACATTACAGAGCACTATGCCATGATTATTCATATACAAGCATGATCGTAATAGACCATCCTTCTGACAAGGGTGTCCTGGGAATAGCATGCATTACTTCATTTGATATTCATTCAGAATCTGACTGATTGGAAGATTTCCTTTTGTTTATTCAACTGGAAACTCCTTTCATATCTTCATGAATTTGTTGGGTGGTGGGATAGTCTAGTAGTTGAAGCATTTGCAGGCCATGCTGAAGAGCTGAGTTTGATTCCACACAGGGGTACCTCGTGCCCCTCCATCATTTTACATGAATGATGTTGAAACAGTGGTTAACTGGAACCATCATTATTTTGTTTACTTTTTGTTGAAAGACATTTCTTGCCCAGATAGCAGTGTATGAAATAAGTTTGGAAAATAGCCAGTTCAAATATGATAATTTTGTCTATTTAAATGGCAAAATAAGACAAAAACTTCTAAAAGTTGCCAGCCCAGACCAAAAGTAACCAGGTTATAGTCTTATCAGGTTTTATTTCATACACTGTTTTATCACTGAAACTCTGGCTGTCTCTTCAGTTTCTTTGTTGAACACATGGTATGATCTGCATGTCAAAGTGAATGTCGCATGAATAACTTATGAAGAATTGCACAGATGGCTTCACAAAGTCAAATGCTTTAACAGCATGCTGGTTTCATTAGAATAAAATTCAAGAAGTTCTTTTTACAGCCAGGATTATGCACACCCATTTGGAATGCATAATAGATGATATGGTTTGCCTACAGTTTGTCTGTCACTTGTAGTATCTGCAGCACAGATGTATGAAGTCGATATGGCTTGAAATGGACAATTGGAATGTTGGTTCACTCATTACAAATACAACTGCATTTTATAAAAATGCGAAACATGCTTTTCTGTCTAATGTTTTATGCTTTTTGTAATATAGTTTTTGCATCTTCCCATGTTAATCTTATGTTTCAATGAACATTTCTGTACAATACAGTTTCATTTTGTATTGACCTCTGCTGAAGTGGATTTCCATGCAAGTAGGGGAGGCAACTCTCAGAGCAGAAGCTGTCAGGTACACAGGTTTTCCATTTTGTGTTCAATATCGGGATCATCTGACACCGGTCACTTGTTTGATTCCCTGACCAATCACAAACCCAGCTAGGATTGTATTTCCTGCTCTATCAAGGAATTGATTCCTCTACAAACAAAGCACATTCCACTGGATGGTGCTGGGATAAACTTCATGCATGTGCTGATTTCCAGGCCATTCACCATTGATAGGGTTGATACGCCATGGTGCTAGCCTTTTGCGTGAAGGATTGGAGGGGGGGATTCAGATTGTGTTTGTGAGTGAGTGTCAGAGACTATATCCTTACACAATTTTCTGGGTATAGCTGAAAAATTGGTAACACAGGTCTAACTTCTAAGCCTTTTTGTCTGCTGCTCACTCACTCACTCACTCACTCACTCACTCACTCACTCACTCACTCACTCACTCACTCACTCACTCACTCACTCACTCACTCACTCTCACTCACTCACTCACTCACTCACTCACTCACTCACTCACTCCTTCACTCACACTCCTCACTTCACTCACTCACTCACTCACTCACTCACTCACAGAAGTATTGTTGGAATGTTGCTGAAAGTGGCCAGAAACAATCA
This sequence comes from Haliotis rubra, assembly GCF_003918875.1. Classification (NCBI taxonomy): domain Eukaryota; kingdom Metazoa; phylum Mollusca; class Gastropoda; order Lepetellida; family Haliotidae; genus Haliotis; species Haliotis rubra. The sequence continues at coordinate 671,979 of NW_025767679.1, forward strand.
CTCTTACCAAAAGTGACATTTACAGTATAGAAATGACTCACACAGGTACTCACCTGACATGTGGAAGGAACTTTCAAATTTATTTATAAAGTGGAATTATGTTTTAACAAAGAGCTGCCAGTAGCTCACTACAGCAATATCATGTCAGTATATGCATGAAAGTATTCATATATTAGCCTTGAAGCGAACATCTTGTACATGTATAAGCATAATGTACACCTGCTTGCTGGACATACTGACCAGGCCGATCAACTGATGAGAGCCAGGGGTGTGTGCGGAATTTCGCTCATCTCAAATTACCTGTTTTTATTTGAGAATTGATCATGGCCAGGCTGTGGAGAGCCTGTGTTTGTTGAGTGAGTCATGTCCACCTCTCAGACCTTCACTGACCGCTGCATACAGCTGTAAGCTCACACATCACTTGATCCTTGGGTTGGGCCAAGTGCATCTGTTGAATGGAAAGCACTCACACTGAATGGAGGTTTGATATCAAGAAAGAGTTCAGGGTAGAAGTCATGGTTTTGTAATATGGGCAACATGTTATTAGCAGAATTGTTTCTCAGTTGAAACAGATATGATGATCGCAATATGTACTCTGTTGATGAATTTGTAATTAATGTCAGGGTGAGTTTCATTTTGTAGTGAATAAACAGCTTTTCTGTCAGTTTTGGAATTGGTCTTCAGAATTGGTCGTAAGAGATGACATAACGGATATGGTAGCCAGACTCTGGCTTGGTTGATGCATGTCATCAAATCCCAGACATGCTCATTGAAGCTCAGGACGTCAGTCAATGGATTGAATATTTACAGACTGTCGTCATATAACAGGAATTTTATTCTGAGCATTCAACAACAAACCATTTGAACCATTTCTGTGAGTAAATGTCATTATTAGACTTATCAATCAATAATTGAAACATGGATGATCCTATTTCCAATAGTAGGATGTGGCTTGTTTCATCAGGTAGGTTCTCTCTGTGTACTTGGTGAGACTACAACAAACATAATTCCCCTCAACCATTCACTGATCACTGTCCAGCTCATCTCCAGCTCTGAATAGCTCTCTCCTGATTGACCACAGACACAGGGTGTTGACTACTCCCCAGCTCTCTGTACAAAGGACATCAGTTAAAATCATCTATTACAATCATCTATTACAATCAGCAGTAATTACATGATGTGAATATGAGCCCCGCCACATCCTGCATCTCCACTGTATTATCAGGATGGGCTGTGGCCTCACATTCCTAGCCACTGGCCAGAATGCAACTCTGAGCTGGCGGCCTAGGAAGAGCTGGTTCAGAGACTTGGTCAGTCGGTGTACTGGACTAGACGCTGACCAACCTGACCTGCTGGCCAGCCAGCCAGCCAGGAGTGACCACGCACTTGTTTGTTTCTTGCTGTGTGCTCACTTGTGCGGATCAATATTTCCTCATTGTTCAGTTGGGTCTTGCTGACTGACCACTGTCCTTGTACTGGCCTTCATTCACAGCAGGGTGTTACTATGGAAAACTGTAATGGGCATCAAGGTTAGGTAAGTCACAGTTGTTGAGCAAATACAGGCGTCTAGGGTGTGTGACCTTCTCTTTACTGCTGTCATGCACTGCTCATGCACTGTTCCTGGACGGATTAATGCACTACCTTATCCCATAATGTGTGACTGTTACTCCAGTTCTGGACATATTGAGTAACATGTCCAGTGTCAGGGTCCATGGTGGACTGAGCTCAGTGAGAGCTGATCAGCTTCATGAACATTTAGGACGTGACTAATCTTAAGTAGAAATACCTATAAGTGAATTCATTGATTGCCACATGGTTTGGTCAGTAATAGAGTTGTTACATAATCATGGATATAACAAATACTGCTTTATTGACACTGATTGAAAGCTAGCTGTTTCAATGTTGTGTTCTTGTGACGTGTTCAGGCAACAGATTATGTATGGTTGGTTTATTGACAAACACAACTTCATGTGCAGATGCATGGACATTGTTTACACAGACATTAAGAGGCCTTCAATTCGGCAATCCAGTTTTGAATGAATTTACATTCAAATCTCTTTTTGGAAAGCCTTTATGTTTTATAAAGCCTTGTTACGGACATTGTAATTATCATTTTCTCTCTGTTGAGATGATGAGACATTGTTTATTTAGAGATGGTGAAGGATCAAGGTCATTTGTAAAGTTTCATCACTATTTTCATTTTACTCCCCATACTCATTTTACTCCCCAGAGAACATGTTGTAACATGTAAGGTAAATGTCCTCAATCATTGACTGCACACACAAGAGAAAATCAACTTGGATACATCATTTACTCTCTTCATCATTATGGGACCGGTGGGGTAGCCTAATGGTTAAAGCGTCCACTCGACATGCTGAAGACCTGGGTTCGATTCCCCACATGGGTGCAATGTGTGAAGCCCATTTCTGGTGTCCCCCCCGTGATATTGCTGGAATATTGCTAAAAGCGGCGTAAAACCATACTCACTCACTCACTCACTCACTCACTCACTCATCATCATGACACCATCTTTATTCAGAAATACAGTGTACAGACTCTGAATTAGACTTGTTTATTGACACTTGTCTGTAGGCAGCTTGTACTCAACAACAGCTTCAACAGCTGGAGTTGTGGCTGTGTATTCCGTCCATTTGTTGAACGCTTCAAAGTCCCTGGTAACAATAAGAACATGTCTGGAGTGATGGCCACTCAGTTCTTCTCTGTAGGGGGCTTGTCTTATCCCACACACGATATACAGGAGAAGGTGTTTCAGGTGTGAGGCAAGGTAACTGGGAACCCGGTCAATGTTTGTACTGTACAAAATCCCATAGTGAGCAACAGAGACCATCTCTATTGTGCACATGTAAAATGTGTGTGAGACATGTACACATGAAGCTGCTTTTTCATTGTGTACTGTTCATAAGTGTTAATTATTGTGGGTATATTTATTTTTCAAATGTTATTGTGATTGTGCATACAAAGCCCTTGATTTCAAAAGCATTTGATATAAAAAGTAACTAATTTGTTTTGCATTGAAGAGCCTGTATGTTTTGGTCATGTGATAAATTCACTACTTTTTCTTGATTGCCTGGTCATAGAGATGGCGGCCTATGTGTTGCCGAACTGTGCTGATTAATGGGATTTTTTAACTTCATGTAAATAATTTATTACCCTACTTATTAATGACCTATTTATTTATAAGACTTCAATACAAGATTTATGCCATGTGCATAAAACCAAAAACAATATGGAAATCAACTCTGAAGTGACATTCATGGTGTATGCTTCAAGTTGTTTTTGTTTTGTTGTTCATGTTTCAAATTTGTATGCTAGGTTAGTACTGTGATGGAGTACTGACAGTGGGTTGTGAGTAGAGGTGGCAGATATATCTGGTGATAGATTGCTCTACAGATCAAACAAGGAGTTGATGTCAGTATGGCTACCTACAGTTACTGATCTTATAACACTTTCTTTTGAGCACATAGCACAACTGGCCAAAATCTTAGATGCTTCTGCCAAAACAGTAGGAATTGTGAACAATTTATCTTTACGTACACAATTTACAGTGGGTAACACAACTAACGACAACAAAAACAACTGATGGTTTTTTAGACATTCATTATTAAATGCATCTCATCAACTCTGACTGGTGCATACATGAAGTGAATGCTTGTTCAGTTCCTGGGAACATTGTCCTGATGGACATCAACTCAAGCATTCAACCAGGGACCCTCTTTACAAAACAATCTCAGCACCACTACGGACAACACGACCTTCCACAGCTTCAGCTGCAATAGTTGTAGCCCCACTGTTCACGAGGGATTGTTACACTACATGTGTTGTAAGTTTACATGAGTGAGTGAGTTTAGTTATACGCCACACTCACCAATATTCCAACTATATGGCAGTGATCTGTAAATAATCCAGTCTGGACCAGACAATCCAGTGATCAACAGTATGAGCATCGATCTACGCAACTGGAATGCGATGACATGTGTCAACCAAGTCAGCGAGCCTGACCACCCGATCCCGTTAGTTACCTCTTACGACAAGCATGGGTTACTCAAGATCAATTCTAACACCGATCCTCACGGGTCGTAAGTAAGTTTGTATGAAGCAGTGGGAGATAAGTCAGTGTTAGTGCTAAAATTGTTTTTTTGAAGAGGGTTGCGCTACACGTGTTGTAAGTTTCAGCTAAACTGTTACTAAACTGTTGTAGTAATAACAGCGTTTAAAATTCCTGCCTGCCCGACCGTCCGGAATGGTCTATTTTCATCTCGAACGATAAATGTTTTAAAAAAAAAGTAGCCTGTCCGGTGGTCTGGTAGATATTTCTACCCCTAACAGTAAATATTTCATAATATCAGACAGGTTCTCTTGTGGTCAGTTTGAGATGTTTAAGGTATAATGAAAATTTTGTTAAACTACTTACGATTGGACAGTTCATGTTACGATAACCAAAGACAACACGTGTACTTTCAGTTTATCTAAACTCGGTGCATTGCCTGTTAGTCCTATGTAGTTCATTGTGATGCCTATCGTCGCTGTCGTATAGGTTAGGCCACACGATGATATGGAAATTTGTTGGGCTTCCCACAGTAAAGTATTCAGAAACCTGTATTTGTTTTGTTTTTGACTGTTGAAAACCAAACAGGCAAGTTTGTATCCGGACTTTTAATTTTTAAAGTTACTAGTCCGGCTGTCTGGCTTGGAATTTTGGGAGTTTTAAACACTGGTAATAAGAATGTTTGATGAATACAGACCCAGTTCTTTTGTCTTACTTTTCTCTAAATATTCCAGCCTGGGATCATATTCACAAATCCATCTTAGTGCTAAGACTGGCAATTCTCCTAGATTAAACAAAGTCACTCCTAGCACTACAGTTGCTTTGTGAATATTGAGCTGGATCAGTTGAACTGCTTGGTCAATGACTTTGCTGTTCTTGCCCGACCTTTCAGTCAATGGTTATCTTTCAGAGATATTATCTCTAGAAAGATCAGTAAGAGTACTGAATTATCTCAAACAAAAGACACTGAATCATCTATGTCTTGTCAAAATAAGTATGTTATGAAAAATTAGTCTGTATGTTAACAATGATCAGAGTAGTCTTCTATGGGTATTTGTTTATGAGCTCATACAATATATTTTGGCACTTAGTATTGCTCAAATTTGTAAGCTTTGTGAAACAATTGATAAAATTTGTGTAAAGTTAGTGCATTACCATCTGAGTAAATATGTTGACACCAGTGACTACTGTAGTTTGTTTGAAATAACATGCTACTGTTTTGTAAACCCACAACAGACTAACGTTGACTGAAACCATCCATTTTGACTGCTGACATGACAGCCAATGGTTTGTTTGTTCCGAGCAACTGTATGTGCTGGGATAGTGATGCGATACACCTGACAATGTCTTCCATAACTCCAGCATGACTTACTCTGATACTATCTAATCTAGTAACAATACAACTGGGTACATACTCTGATGGACCCCAGAGAAGGTGTAGGTGCACACGACACTCTCCCTTACACCTAGACTGTCACCACATTGTGGTGGTCCCTGTATGTGTTTTATTGCTTATTGGGTCCCGTCAAGTCCCATCCCATTTTACAAACTGCCAGATCCACCTTGTCAATTGTCATGTTAACTGGCATGGTTACTTTCAGTGTAATAGGGATACATGTGAAGGAAACTTACCTGAGTTCTTTATTTTCAGATTGAAGTGTTGGATAACCAGTTCCTGTACCCTGAGAAGCTGACATGATTACAAACATTGGGCCCACAAGTTATGGACATATTAGCTGCTGAACATCAGTATTTGTGTTGGTAAGTAAGTCAGTGGACAATCTCTTCTTCATCAGTGTCTGTGATGCATGAAACTGTAATTCAGATATCACCTGGTGTATAATGTAAGAAGAAAGCCCATAGTCAGGCAGGTCTTTTGCCAATTTGGTCAAACCCACACTCAAGGTGGCTGTTCATAATGAAGCTGCGTCAAACCCATTATCATAGGATCCTAGGACACAACACTGCATGGCTTATTGAAACTCTGTGGAAGATTAGGCCACCCGTGTGCCCCAACATTATGGTATCCTTGGCTCATTGTCACCCTTTCATAGCCCTAATCTCAGTATATTTTACGTGATTATGTTGCTCCATTCTGCTTATGCCTATGTCAGGATCAAGGTGGACCATTTGCCTTAATGGTTTTGTTGTGAGTGTATTTTAGTGTTGGTTGTAGTGTTGCTCATGTCCTGTAGAAGAAATGGGACACTTGGCTGAGAACCAGCTCTCAGAGCCACCCTGTGGGCAGTCCACTGTTAGGACAAGAGTGTAGAAATCCATCAAGCATAACATGATAGTGTATGTACATTGTAAACCAGAACTGCCACGAGGCTCTCTGTATCATGTTGCAGAAAATTGACAGATTTGATTTCACATGCTAAGGTCCATATTGTCCAGTAGGTACAAAGTTGGCTCAGAATAAACAAACAGGCTGGACATGTGGTGTAGTATGTTGACATCTGGCTACATGATATATGCTTGGAAGAATAAAAAGGGATAGAGGCTGACCATCAGTGGGCAGACCTTTATGAGATTTTGATGCATACATACCCATTTTGGGTGACTGATAAAAATGGAGATTAGATCGTCACAGTGGTAGATGACCATCAACAGCCGGCACCCAGGCCAGACTGACCCACTTTTCATTCAGTGTTTTTGACAATTTGGGAGTGGCCCATGTCATAACCCTGAATTTGAAAACACAGATTTGGGCTTTCTTTGAAAAAATACTGTGACAAAAAGGAATACAAAACCAAAGCCCAATAAGTTTTAACATTCTTGTTCATTCAGACAATGTCTGGAACCTGAGTCAGATTCAATTATTAGCAGGCTTGAGGTAGCTTGAGTAATTATTGCTGACTTTGTCCAAGAACTATGTTTCTTGTTGACTTGGTTATGACTGGTGAACAGACTTTCTTGATGCCTGTTGTGAACTGACTTTCTTGATGATTTGTCAGTCCACTTTGTTATGAATGTGGTGAACTAACTTTCCAGTACCCTGTGTCATCAATAGACAACAATTTTTTGTTGTTGAGTTTTGCCATAATAAGATGCATGGTTCACAGGACAAGGTAGACGCAGTATTGATTATTTGTGAATGCATGTGACAGTGTTGAATTTACTGCTTGTGCCAAGATAAACAAATGTCCATCTGTGTAAACCAGTCCGGAGTGGTAATTAATGTCGAACCTGAAGAATTCCCCCTCCATACAGACCAGCTGTTGACAAGGGCGGACATCACCTGTGCATGCTCTTTCCTCATCAGTGTGCTAAATAACTGTGAGGCTGTTATCTCAATGCTGATTACTAGCCATCATTCACGTCTCCTATATCCAAGCTTGTTATATATTTCCATCATATCACCAAAAAGATGGACAGATTGCATGTAATAACGTCCCCACAGCATTTTTGTGGTTCTCAGTGCTGATTGGCCAGTTGAATCCTTAGTACATACAACATACAAGAGCAACATGATATGATAGTTAGTGTCACAAGCTGATAGCATTGTGTGATCTGAACAATAAGCGGACTCTTGGGAATTTTGTCTTCAGTGTTGGCTTTTTCACAGGTTTTCTACTTTTAATTTTCTTTAAAAATAATAGTAACAATTACTAACATGATGAAAATCACCTTGAAATGATATTTAGGATATCTATCATTCTAGAATACATGATGTAAGACCATCTCCAAACACCCTGGTCAGCTACTTTGTAATATTTTAATGATCGCTTGCTATTCTCTAAATATCTGTCATCACTTGTGATCAGAATGGAGACTTTTTTAGGGCTCAAAAAATAAAAAAATCTGCACTCCCCTGCAAATTCGTAAGTAATATGAACTTTCCACTCGTCCTTCTAAAATTGTACTTGCCCAATAGATCATGCATCACAAAGAATATAAATTATTATATTTCAAAATGTTTGCTTGGAATAAAACTACAATGAACATTACTTAGCTTGTCTTCTGTACAAAATCGTTGACAAAATTAAATTCGTTCACCATTTAAGACAGCTGAACTTCAAGGAAAAAGAAAAATGTTACTTTTGGGTCAGAAAACGTACTCGTTCTCTAGGACAAGTCAATTATGTTTTTCACTTGCCCGAAACAAATTTTACTCATCAATATGAGCGGACAAGTGGAATTTTCGTGGCCTGTTTTTTTACTCTACAATTGCAAATGACTTATCATATGCCTTAGGCTAACAATGAGCAGATGGACAGTTCACACTTCCTTAGTTACATACAAATTGTGTTGACAACCATACTGACATGATATACATTTCTGAAGCCTTCCATTCCTCCAGAAGCTTCATGCCTGGGAAGGTTCTGGGTGGGGATGATTCCCCAGCAAATCTATAACTGTCTTGGCAAGTTTTGATTGTTACAGTGTGTGATCAGGCTGATTGTCTTTGCTATGTTTGTTCCCAATAGTACTCATGCAGTCAACCACTGGTTTGTGTGGCTTACAGCCGAACGTAAAGGTGTCATGATGTGACTGGAATATTGTTGACTCACAAACAATCTTTCATTAAATTACAGGAATGAGTGCATTGTGTTTTGCTTCACTTTTAGCTAAATTCTTGCAAAATCACAGCAGGGGATACTAGAAATGGGCTTCACACTCTGCACATGTCTTCAAGATCGAACCTGGGCCTTCTGTTTAATGGGCAAATACTTTTATTACAAGCTATGCCAGGAATTTCATTTGCTGGTCGTTTTTCATATCGCCCAATTTACTGTGGCTCTGTATTTAAGTATGTATGTAACTATCTGCTTAGTGTGGTGGGAAGGTTTGGAAGTTTTAAGTGGCGTGTTACAATTTTGCATGGGTTTGATGCTCACAGGTCAAAGAGCTTAACCTCGGCAAATTGGGGATGAACATCTACAGTTTTTATATCTTTTTTTAAAATATATATATTTTTTTATTTATTCATTTTTATTTTATTTTTTTTTTTTTTTTTTATTTATTTAATTATTTTTTTATTTTAATTTTTTCGTGGGGAGGGCAGGAGACGGAGGCACAATTATGTATCACCTTAGGAAGTCTAATGTGTCAGTCTGTCTGTCAAATATAGCCCCATCACTGATCATAATCACTTTCAACATTATTTGAAACATCATCGTACAAATAACAACTTAAGTTAACTTAAATGTACAGAAATTGTAGAATTTAGAGAAAGCGTGAAGTTGTTCACTTATTCTTACCGCTGAAAAGAATTATATTAAATTGGAGGATATGTTCAATTTGTCTCATTGTTTTCATTCAATGCATCATCTGTGGTGTGACAGGATTAGAAGAATTTGTCATATGAACACCAGGTGCATTTTACGTACACACGCTTCTGACAGAAACTTCATGAAATCAGATATATTTAAGCACGGTGATCATTTACAACAACCTGCGTCAGTCATAATATACATTTAATCTTAAAACATTGCAATGAAATATATTTACTGTTTAACAGTTTGCGACAGAAAATCTTTATTGTCATGCTGAGTGGTAATCTATACTGGACAAAATAAGTTAGGGATTTTGGTATTTTTATGATTAATATTTTATCAGTGTCAGTGAATAAATAGATCATTATTCATAATTTCAAAATTTTCATATATCCCTAACTATGTTTGTCCAGTATATGTGAAATACGAAGAAACAGGTGTAGTTTTAAAGTTAAAATTCTACATGACATGGTGACTGGACTGGTTACTCATCTGTCAGCTGCATCAACTGCTGGAATCAATGAGCACCAGATGGCAATAGATGTAGGCCAGGCAGATATACACACAGGGCTCATGTTGGATACATCTGTCATGAACCACATCCTGTTTCACATGTCCTCAAAAAGGTAGTAGATTTTTTATGTACAGGTGTGTATGTCTGTCAGCTGTAAACCATCCTTAAACAGTGTATTGCAATCAGATAACATCAGTTCAGTATGGAGAGTCAGCTGATCTGAAATTGTTTTTACAGTTGAATTGAAGGTAAAAGTTTATGTAAAACATGCTCGGCTAATGTTAAAGGCACAATGTCTCACATTTTCGAGATTATTTTGGGGCATATGCACCCACTTTAGCTTCCTATTGATGAAATAAAAGATTTATTATTGCTTATGAATTGAATGAAATTGATAATTGAAACTTTAAGGAGTACAGCTTCCAAACAGGAAACTTGCCATATATGGAATGTAAACAATTGCTCTGTACATCGAACACTGTCGCACGTGGTGTTGTCGGGAATAAATTATATGGTAGCTTACCTGAAAGCTGATAATAGTATTATTGAGAAAAATGCATTATTTATTTTTAGAGAAGTGTGGTGTGATGTAGTGTATTTAAGCATTGACAAATTATATTTGGTTTGGGTTACCACAATTTTAAGGAGTTGTGCATGGGGTTTACCCATTAAATTTGTCTTGTAAATTCAGTTTGTATTAACAATTTTGAGAACTACAAGTCTATAGTCAAAGGTTTGAATGTTTAGTTTAGAGATAGTGTTTGTTTATTGTGGTCAGCATTTTCTAAATTACACAGGTCCACATACAATAATCTGTCACAAGATCCACCCTTTCAAATGATTTTGATACATGACTGTGTTTTTGAAGGAAACTGCACACTAAAGTAACAATCAATTTTAGCATTGTGTTTCATGTTAATTCTTTCAGCCAACTGCCAATAAATGTGTCCAGCAATTTGGACTTCCTACGATCAATAGAAATGATAGAACGGGCCCTGTAATTATCATGTAAAGGGAAAAGCAGGCCCAAGATTTGAGATCAGACCATTACTAAACTAGATCCTCCTGCTGACAGTAAAAATACCCCCTGCTTTTCATGGCAGCATAGGAAATATTCAGTTACAAGCTCTGGTCATTTCAGCTTGACATGACCTACTTCTAGGGTCAATGAGGCAGAAAGGTTACATTGACCTTTTTGACCTAAGGTTGTGTTCAAAGGGAGATAATTCAAGCATAGTATCAAGATGGTCAGCCCTAAAATGCTGTCACTGCAAAGATCATTCTATATTGGTCCTTGATCTACATTCAACCACATTCAGTAGATTAGTTGATGGCATCGTACGGGATCAGTGAACTTTGTGTTTGAATGAAGGCCTTACATGTATCTGATGATGATTTAAAAATATTAGGTACTGTTTCCTTGAACATGTTTATCATTGAATTTGACTTCTTTTGATAAAATATTGAATTTGCTCAAAAGAATAAGGAAATGTGTGCATGAAGGTGTGTAAATAATGGTCTAAAAAGAGTCGAACTGGATCAACAAACAGAATTATTTGAGAATGTTTTACCGGATTTTAATGGTATTAGAAATCAGATATCCTGACATTGATGATTCAGAATTTCTGGAAGGAAATGTTGATTTGTAATCATCTTACTAAAATGTATATGTAATTTATATGGAAATCTTATTAAGATGAGCACATTTAGTTAAAATGTTTTGTTAACTATGTGTAACAGTGACCTGTGCCTGTGTCAGACTGTATAGCTGAATATATTTCAGGGCGTCTTGTCTCCATTTCCAAATGCAACCACATGTTTTGGTATTATGTATTTTTAACATCCATTCTTATGATTTCAGGTTCAGAAGATTCAAGAAACAATGAACTCATCTGAATGGTGAGAATACCATATTTTATAGTTTTCCTTTCTCAGTTTGCAGACAAGTGACTGATTCAGTGTGATGTCATCAAAATATGTATTATATGTATTAGTGCAAGAATGGCAGATTAGTGACTACTTCGTATCATCTGCAAACCATAACTAAACTTGTAAAAACATAAGTTCTATTTCATCATCATTCATGTGCAGTATCTGGAAAAAAAGAAAGATATAGAACTGCTTTTAGTTCAGTATAAAGAGAAATGACAACCGGAAATATCTGTTATCAGTATTGACTCAGCAGAAGATTGGACCTTATCATTCTGATTTCAACTATAACCAAGATGGATGTCATGCTTTGCTTCTGTCAATGCAGTGTTGAAGTTGGTAGTAAATATTCCGATCTGTTTTTGCAGGCGTGGTCTGTTGTAGACCATCTTCAATGTGAAGAAGGGAACCATGAACCACAACATGGGGACCCACCCAATTGTCAGTGATACATCGCAGGGGTCCTCAAACCACACGATACAGTCCTCAGGTATACACCTTACGGAGATGAGAATTCATTTTGAATGCACATTTTTCATTTGATTACTATACAGTTGTGAGTGCTATGAGCATGCTTTGGGCATGGGCATGGCTCATATGCATTCTTCTTTTCATTCTTTGTTCTTTATTTCTTTCCATCTTTCTTTCTTTCTCAATTGAATGGAGGTGAAGGAGCCTTTACCATATTTACTATGTACATGTATTCACATCAACAGTGACATTTTTGGTGGAATATTTGGGAAGGTAGAACTTGGTAGCTTGGTCACATTTTGGTACATTAGGTCAGTACCTTATGTCGGATGTTCCTGAAACATCTCTGATGTTCATCGAGTACATGGACATATGTTTTCAATTGAGGTTTTGTGCTTTGGTACCATATTCTTAAAACCATCTTCTTTCCCCTAAAATGTGTTTTGGGAAACGAGTCAAACAAATGTTCCATAATCTTCAAATCTGTGTTGGGTTGCTGGTCAAAATAATGTTGTAAGAAGTCTAATTGGGGTGATATGTTCCCCGGGACAGGTTTTGCTCATGCTTTCAGTCACTGGATTGTCTGATCTAGAATCACATGTTGCCGAAAAATAACAGAGAACATTTCTGACTGATGGAATGTCCTTTCTTCACTTCCCTCCGTCTTTCTTCCACTATTTTGTCTCTCCCTAATGCACTCATCTTCTCACTCACTCACTCACTCCTCACATTCATCAATCATGTTATGATGGGCCTGGACTTAGCATTAATCTTTCATCATTGTCTGGACAAGACTCGTTGAATTATTTACAGGCCATTGTAATGTAGCTAGAATGTTGGTACCTGGTGTGTAACTGAGGGAGACCCTGCCACATGGTAGCCAGCAGTAGGGTTACCGTAGTTACAGTGTAGAGACCCTTCTGATTTTCCAGTGAGCACCATGCCCAACCAAGCTGCCTACCTCGCCGCTGCCGCCTTCAACAATGCCGCTGACTCTTACAACGGCCAGTTTGCTGTCTTCGATTCTAAACCGTCCTACGTACCTCATATATCCAAAGAGAGTAAGAGCATCACCATTTATTCCTTCCTCCCTACCTGTATCAACCATCAACCCATTCGGTGTACCCATAGTGTCAGCTGAAGTCTGTTGTCTTGCTTGATAATCACACAATACCTTGTTTCATAAAAACATTGCTTTTGTTATCACTGGAAAAATCATGCTGACTGGATATAATACGAGTAAAATCATCCGGGCAGAAAATTAGCTTGTTCTTTGATGATCTTAAAATCGCAGGTTGACAAAAAAAGTAAAAGTAATTCTATATTTGGATCAAAACGTTCTTCATGAGTGTATTGAGTGACTACCATGGTTGTTGGGTGATCATGTGAGCGTGCTGGTTGCTGTTGGTCGAAGGTCAAGTACTGCTTTTGTAGGTGCTATCTTGTAAATGTTACTCGAGTTTCTCAAACAACAGGTGCTTCTCATCACACTGCAGGTTAATGGCAATTTGTTATTCACCTTTCAAGCCATACATTTGGAACTTTATGATTGTTTGTTTGTCATGCAGCCATCTTGTCCCAGACAGTAAAAAATGAAATTTCATTCAGTGGGTGCGCATATCGCCAAGAATAGTCTCTAGACACATATCAGATGTTAATTTGTGGGTGATGCCAAGATGTTGGTTATCGGACCACGACATGACATGTTCACTGTTAATTCTCTTGTGTCTTTATGGTAACAGCCCACTTCAAAACTGACCGGAAAAATGCTGTCTGGGATATTGCTGGCTATGGTAAGACGTTTACACTGCAGTACTGTGTGACTGCAGAACGCTGAATGTTGTCGGGTGTCATGTTGTTCCAATCATTTCACTGTTGTCCTGATGCATGAATCCAGCAAGACTTGACTTATAGCCATGCTCCATATTCGTGTCAGAAGTGAGAATTACTTATTGGCTGAATTACGCATGGTTTATGGATTACCTTAGTTACTTATAGATACCAGGGCCCAGATTCACAAATCGATCTTAGTGCTGATATTGCCATGTTACTTTAACATTGAGTATGATCATTGTAGCACTAATATTGCCTTGTGGAACAGGGTGCTGGGAAAGTTTCCACAATGACTTCATAATGATAAGACAATTATAATTCCCTCACTTTCACATACCTTATTTCACAGTTGTAAGATCGCCTGATGGAATGGACCTTTTGGGTCTATTTGAGGTCAAGCATCTGTTGGATGAAATATGTTACTTGTGATTACGACATTTTATGAGTGTATAGTGCTTTTCATCAACTGTTGTTTACGTTATGACTCATTGTTGCAATATTACATGGCCTGCTGACATCATGTTTATTTTACGAGAGCATTAAAATTAGAAAAAAAATGAGACCAGATCGCTTATAAAAGCAGGAGTGTATTATGAGGGACTGTATTTAATGCCTCTTTCTGTTCCTGTTGGGAGCCAGAGCAAATAAGATCTTAGAGCTTACCTTTGTCCTAGTAGTATCCAGAATGTTTGGATCAGGTAAGTGGCTGCACAATGGGATGAGATAACTGTGATACTGATGGTGGAATACCAGTAAGCAGACTGGTGGACACTGTTTTGACTGACTCTTTACTCAATGCTTTATAGTTTGATAGATTGGCTTTTCTGTGCAGTAGGGCATTGTTACAAGCAGATTAAAATTGGGGAATCCTTTTGTTTTGCTTACCTTTGAAATATTTTGTGTTATTTGAGGGTTATGTTTGCTTAAGTTTGACAGCATCATACATATGCTCAATCTTTTCAACAAAGTAGTAAGCATCTACATTAGGTGTCCTCCATCATCAAGCCATCACATTCTGAGCAACATTAAGACGAACTAATTCACTCACACAGAAGGGATTTAACGAATTTCTTTCTTCACAAGGACACCTGTATGTAATTCAGTCAGAAAAATTTAGTAGCTGATATAAATCTGTCATTCATGAATATTCTCATTGTCATTTTGCTAAAACTTTAGATGAAAAGTATTCTTTGTTTAGATGAAAAGTATTCTTTGTTTAGATGAAAGTATTCTTTGACTTGTTTCTGTTTCTGACCAATTTTTTATTTGAGTGAGAAGTAGGAACTAGCTTTTTAGTCAGCATGGTCCATCTATCTACAGACTCCTACACCAGTGAGACTTGAGTTTCACGGAAGTGCCATCTCCTTGCAGCTGTTTAGATGAAGATGCAAACCTCTCAGATTGTGATCCTCATTTGAAGCCTTGTTTTCCTTTGCAGCTCAACTGTATGATGTTCACTGTGGAATGTATTCAGTGACGAGTCCCACTAACCTGTCCCCCTCTCCTCCCCCTCCTCCGCGGATCTACAAGCCTTGTGTTGTCTGTAATGACAAGTCCTCCGGCTACCATTATGGTGTCAGCTCTTGTGAAGGGTGCAAGGTGAGATTGTCTTGTTTTGTCTCCAAACTTGCGAAGATCTGGGTGAGAATTGGTTTTCAGCAACCCATGCTTGTCGTAAGAGGTGACTAAAGGGATCTGGTGGCCAGGCTCGCTGACTGGGTTCATGCATGTCATCGTATCTCTGTTGCTGATGTCAATCGCTGGAATATTGCTGAGGAAGGCATTTAACTACAAACGAATCATAGCTATGTTATAGTTTATTGGACCGCCTCCGTGGTGTAGTGGTTAGAGCGTCCGCCCGGAGAGAGGAAGGTCACGGGTTCGATCCCCGGCCGTGTCATACCAAAAGACGTTAAAATATGATACTTGTTGGTCCCTGCCTGGCGTTCGGCATTAATGGGTACAACAAGGACTGGTCGGCTCGGAGTCAGTATAATCTGTCTGAGTGGGATATTCATGCTTCACTGCGGCATGGTATCTGAGTGGGCTAGCACTATAAAACCAGCTTAAGTCTGGGCTAGTACAAGCAGCCACACATACACATACACACACATGCACGTCGTCATATGAGCGAAAATATTCTCAAGCACGACGTTAAACCCAATTTCACCTCACCTCATAGTTTATTGTATTTAACATACTGATGAAGACTCATCATGAATCCTATCATTAGGTAATACTGTTACCGACTGAATTCCACCTGATGAGTAGGTACCTAGTACCATCCTTGAGTTGAACTGCATCCAGTAAATGGAATGATAATGACATGTGACTTCAAGGAACATCTTTTAGGTTCTGCTCATGACTGGTTCAAATGATGTATGTTTTAGTTGAACAAAAGATGAAAGAATATCTGAATTGAATGCTTTGCCTTTCTCGAATTCTTGCTTGTGATCAGAAATGGCAACTGTGGATTTGAAATCCATATTGATAATTTATTTGAAACATTTCTATCTGTATCACCTTGGCTTTGAGGTGAGATATTGTTCCGTTGGTGTGGTGCTTGTTATATGTTCATGAATCATTAACAGAGATGCCAACCCATACGATTTTATCGTATTCGTTACGAAAAAACAACACAAAATACACGACTACGATAGCTGTAAAAATACACAATTTAAAAAAAAAAAATACATTAAATTAAGTTATCAAATAGCATACGTACCATACACAATAAATTTCTATCACATTTTATTCAGTATCAAGCTATATGTGGATACATACTACTGATTTAGTTGAGTACAATGTTAGTAACCAGGTCTTAGGCTATATATTTAATTTTTTTATTTAATATGCAAATTCTTTGGAAAAGTTAATACTAATTTTGGCGAACAAATACTAATTTTTGAATCAGTTTTTGGCCAAAATACTAATTGGGCCAAATTAGGGTTGGCATCTCTGCATTGAGATCATTCCGTTGGTAGTTCCAAATGTTGAAGTGCTCCTATCCTTTTTCAGGGCTTCTTCCGTCGCAGTGTCCAAAAGAATATGCAATATACATGTCACAAGGACAAGAACTGCCCAATCAACAAGGTCACCCGCAACAGATGCCAGTACTGTCGCTTGCAGAAATGCTTTGCTGCGGGAATGTCCAAAGAAGGTATCTTAACTGCCTTGTGATATCTAAAGTTGTCTCCAGATTTACTGATGGTTAATCACAAAGGTCTCCTATTAGAAGAGACTTTTAAGTGAACAGTGTCTTCAAGACTCAAGTTTGGGTAGAAAGGGGTCCAGCAAATATGCAGAATGAGCAAATAATCTTATAAAAGATGTATGCCAGCACCACATAACTTCCAACACTTTTTGTCTTCTGGACTCAGTGTGGTGTCATGATTTGCACATTGTCGCAGCCACCAATATCTCATTTGTTTCTTAGACCTTCACAACTGAAGGAGTGTGAACAGTGTTTCATTGGTTGACCGTGAAAAGAAACTCTTAGCTTTGGTTTGAGGGACTTACCCTTGATGGTAGAGCCTAGGCCATACTTCAATTTTGTCACCATGAGGAGTAATCAGGTCAAGCTGACCATTAGTAGAAAGTTTGCATTCACATTATCAGATCAATTCTCTTCCTACCTGGTACCCATCTGCTGCACATAGAATGTGGCACATTTGAATAAGTACAGTTGAATCAGGGAAGTGTCTTTAAAGGAAAATAGAAGGTACAAAGGTAAGCAATCTGGAAGGACTGTCCTACATTTTGTTTATCTTTCTCCAGCTGTGCGCAATGATCGGAACAAGAAACGCAAAATTAAACCAGAGTGCACCAGCAGTCCTAATGAGGACTTGACTGGCGATGACCAGAACCTTATACAGGATATTCTGGAAGCTCACAGAGCCACCTTCATATCGGACATGGAGGACAGTCCAGAATCGGTAAGCTGATTTCAAGCTTTCAAGATGTGAAATGTTTATTCAATTTATAAGGATCTGAGATGGGAGTTTAAGTCTTCTTTCACCTTTTCTGTCTTCTGATATTAATGTGCTTTTAGACACAGTGGAATTGGTACCTTTTCTAGTGATGGCTTTCAGAATTGGCTGGCAGTGTTGGAGTTCGAGGCAGAATTTGACAGGTTTGACACTGCATTGAGCTATATCACAGCAGATATGGCCTTCACGCATTGTATCCATGTTGGGAGTCAGCAGGTCTTTGGTGTGGCAAACAAACACTTAAACCACTAGGCGACGTTGTTGGAAAAGCAATCCCAAGTGCATTCTATATAATTTTCTAGAAGTTCCATGCACAGTTACAAGGCTTGTTGACAGATTTACAATATTTGTTATTACGACAGTGATGCATTTGGTTTTGCTTCTTTCAGCCATCCTTGAAACCGCGTGAAGAGGAGGACAGTGTTATATTGTGGGAGAGAATTAGTGAATTATCCTCCGATGGTATTGTGAAAATTGTGGACTTTGCCAAGAAACTCCCTGGCTTCTCATCACTTTCACAGTCGGATCAAATTACATTACTAAAGGCAGCATGTTTAGAAATTATGGTGAGTCTCCTTCATCTCCATACATCTCTGCACCTTCAGTTTTGTATCTTGATAAATTATCGTACCTACCAAATTCTAATCGGCCAGGACCCTTTCTGTTATTTTCAGTGAAGGTACATTTCTTGTTTCCTTATGAAATTGCCAAAATGTTGGCATTACATTTGGAACACACCAACTGCAATTTTGTATCTTAAATTAATAATGTGAACCGCAATTCTCCTGATATGGACAAGATTTTATGGTTGAAATACAGGCCTACCATACAAACGGTAAACAAATCATCAAAACTGAACTCATATACACCAAAACAGAACACAAATCACCAAAATAGGAAAATAAACTTCACAAACTTCGCCATGACTTCAGGTAAAACTGACGGTCTACCAAACCACGAGGAGTGAACAAAGTGTTTGTAAACTTTTTAAATCACTAAAATATAGTAATGTTGAACGTGATGCTATGAATACTTTATTTACAAAACTGAAGAGAAACAGTAGCACGACATGTTGACAACAAATACTATTCGGTCGAACGAGGGACCACATTGTGCAGACTTGCAAGCCTGACACTGAGAAGTATGGACATAGGTTTGAAGCTTACTACAATAGGGGGTTGATGCGCTACATCCTGATATCAAAGTTTCAAGATTAGACTCATAGTGACGAAAAATATTATGTACCAAAGCCTATTTGTCTCCCCTCACCGCCATCTTTGAAGATTTGGATGCCGTTTCGGGATGCTATGAATGCCGTTTTGTACACTCGGCGACCGTTCTCGCTTGCTTTTGTAGCTGATACGCGAGTTTGGTTTCCATTTCAAATGAACAGTCTTCCATTACAGATGTATTGTTTCGGTTTTAGAGGATATTGATGCAGTTTGTGAAGTTTATTTTCCTATTTTGGTGATTTGTGTTCTGTTTTGGTGTATATGAGTTCAGTTTTGATGACATGTTTACCGTTTGTATGGTAGGCCTGAAATAGATATTGGGGAATATCTGTTCAGTTTGTACTCGTCTTTTGCTGCTTTGGTGAGCGTGCAAATCAACTAAGTGGATAAACCCCTAACTGTGGTATTCTGACTGATTCGGACCAATGCATGCAGCAGACATAACCTGCAAAATAATTGAGTGTGCAGTAAGGTATATTGGTTGTCCACGAGTCCCTCGGATGACATTGGTGGATGACATTATACAGATGTACAACCTGTGAGTGAGTTCAGTTTTACGCCGCACTCAGCAATATTCCAGCTATATGGAGGCGGTCTGTAAATAATTGAATCTGGACCAGACAATCCAGTGATCAAGAACATTGAACATCGATCTACGCAATTAGGATACGATGACATGTGTCAACCAAGTCAGGGAGCCTGACCACCCATTCCCATTAGTTGCCTCTTACGACAAGCATGGGTTACTGAAGATCAATTCTAACCCGGATCTTCACGGGTGTACAACCTGTGATATAAAGTGGAGCCCTGTTGATCCTGACAGTAGTGTTGTCTCCAACATCATCAGGACTTGCATATATCCTGATAAATGAATTGTTGTAATGTTGAAATGTCACTTTATATGTATCATAATAAGACTTTAGTTATAATATCTGAACTATTGACTGTGGTATAAACACCACTCACTTCGTCCCTTTCAACATGGATGCTACACATGGTAAGAGAGAAAGTATGCGGGGAAGTATAGTTTTAGGTGCTTTTTGCAATATCGCAACAGGGAAGGGACACCAGAAATGGGTTGAGAGGATTGTATTTTTGTTGAGTATCAAACCCAAGTCTTCGCTGTACCCCACTGCCCCTATATTAAGTAAGATCGCATTCTTATTATCCCCCGCAACGCATTTTGCGGGGGTTTAAATGGGGTATTAAAATGGACTCGTCAGAACTCTGCGTTAAATATTAGTAGTTTTGGAATCTGAATAAAATCCGTTTGGCATTTCCAAGGCACATTTGTCTTTTCCGGAGCAGAACTCTAAAACCGTTCAATATTTCTTCACCAAACTTGGCACATACATAGATCTGGTGGTGTACTTTTGGTAGTTTTGGATTTCTGTATGAAATATGTTTGGCATTTCCAAGGCAACAAGTTTGACTTAGACTGAAATTGGTGATAGTGCTCCTTTCTGGAGCAGAACTTTTAAAATACTCTCCTTCCACTTTTCTATATACACACCTAAATATTTGACATAATCATAACTCGTAGACATAATCATGAAGAGTATTTTGCCATTTCGGGGGATATTGATGACTTTGTCTTGGGAATGCTCTGTTTCGCTAGACCCAGATTACTGTACAGATTCAGTTCCTTGGTTGTTGCATCATTGGAACCACAGAGATTTGAATGATGGTATCTGTTTTAGATATTACGGCTGAGTGCGCGATATGATGCGGACTTAGACTCCATGGTGTTCATGAACGGGGTGACGTTAAATAAGGATCAGCTACAGCAAGGAGGGTTTGGCAATCTCACGGGAACCATCTTCAGCTTTGCTGCTTCCCTTAAAGCTATGAGTACAGACGAAACGGAGTTCGCAATCCTGTCGGCCATATGCTTGATCAGCGGAGGTAAGTCAACACTTTGAAGACTGTTGTTTCATGAAAATTAGAAAATGTGTGCAGAGTTCGGGATGGAAATGATATCTGAATCCACACTTAAAATTGATCTGCAGTTTATGTCAGAATGTGTTTTCTTTTACCAATTTCTGAATTATTACATAGGCATAATGTAAGTATACTATAAGAACGAAAGTGGTGCTGTGTCTGTCTAACCATATTTATGGATTATCTACCACTGTCATGTTCATCATTTGAAAACTAGAATTTCGGGGATTACAGTTTGAAACCGCTATAGCGGTGTACATGGAAGTTTATAAAATGCAATTAACCAATAAGAATTTTTCACATAAAGAATCATAAGCCATAAGACCTCATTCAGAGTCACTAACCCTAATTGTGCAGTGGATAGAGAATCTAAAGAGCTGCATGATACCAACACATGTTAAGGATGGTCCTTGCTGTTACCTTGCCTGAATTTCAGCATTGAAGGGAAGAAACAATTTTGACTTGAGGCATGTTGGACAAGCTGTTAAAAAAAAACTTAAGTCCAGTTGCTAGCCATGCTATTTAAGAACAATCATTTTTATATGTGCAAAGTTAAAACCCAAGTTACATTTTACTTCCACCTGTATGGATGTACAAAGGTGGCACAGTGGGTGAGGGTGGCTTGGAAGATTTGCATTGCTTGAAATTTCATCCCCCCAGAAGCTGATAGAGAGGGCCTCTATTGTGGGATTGTTAATTCACTAAATTTTGACCAATGGGACTCGAGAATCCCTGCTCAGATGCGATGTTTTGGAATGATGTTATAATTTCCTCTCTGTTTTTCAGATCGCTCAGGGTTACAAGATACAGAGAAAATTGAGCAAATGCAGGAGCCATTACTGGAGGCATTAAAGCATTATACTCGCTCTCGGAGGCAGGAACAGCCGCATATATTCGCCAAACTTCTCATGAAACTAACTGATCTCCGGAGTATAAGCGTCAAAGGTAAGACCTCGTTTCCGTCCCACTATATACACCACCATCATTGTACGCTGGGGCTTGACCATAACCTGACTTATTGGATATCACAGAAGAAAGGAAAGTCTTATCATCTCTGATGATATATAACAGTGTTATGGACATGTTTATTCATATCAGATTCTCCATACAGTGTTTCTTTTTCAATTTTGTAATGCTCTTTAGACCTGACGTTTTCAAAAATCTCGAAAGAAATGAAATCAGAAATTGTCCATAACATTTTTTTCCATTTTTTTGTTTAACATGTTCAAAATGTTAGTTCTTTCCTAATATCCGATAAATCAATGCTTGTAACATTGCATATTAAATCCCCATATATATGCTTTGCCGACTTTTAGTGCTAATTTTAGTTTTGCATTTTGTTTGCACATTATCAGTGAGTGTAGCGGATGATGAGGTTTCAGCTTGATTTGCTAGTATATTTCGTTGCTGCATTTGATTGTGTACGTAGATTCTTGCCAATCCAATTTCATTTGCTCATTTAGGTTCAGCAGTCATGTACCATCACATGCACATCTAAATTTAGTAAAAGAAAAACTTTATTTACAGAGACTTCTTCAAATGTTAAAATAGTTTTAAGAAAATAATTTACCAGTTTGGAAACTGAGAGAAAACAACATTTAATTATATGCATTTCAAGCATAATGTTTTTGTAATGTTATCATGCCTTCAGCTTATCTAAATGTCCAGGATCAAAAGGGTAAAAACAGCTTTTGTGAGAGTGTGAACAGTATTAGTGAGAGCATCAACAGTATTACTAAGTGCACTAACAGTTTTAGTAAAAGAAGTAATAAGAGTATTAACAGGATTTGTAAGAATATGCAGGATTTGTAAGAACATATACAGTGTATGAGTAAAACATGTTATTTGAGTATAAACAAGATTAGTAGGAGTATAAACAAGATTAGTAGGAGTATAAACAAGATTAGTAGGAGTATAAACAGCATTAGTAGAGGCTTCCTGCTTACTCATGTCCAGGATTAGTAAGGGTATAAACTGGAATAGGAAAAATGTTGACAGGAATAGTAAGAGCATAGATGCTATTTGTAAGAAAATTACTTAATGGTTATAAGCAGAATCAATAAGAGTTCCAACAGAGGATTAGTAAGAGTATATACTTATACAGAGGATTAGGAAGAGTATAGAGATTATAGCATAGGATTTGTAGGATACATACAGAGGATTAGTAAGAGTATACACAGAGATTTATACACATACAGAGGATTAGTAAAGAGGTATATACAGAGGATTAGTAAGAGTATACACAGAGGGATTAGTAAGAGTATACACAGAGGATTAGTAGAGTATACACAGAGGATTAGTAAGAGTATACACAGTACATAAAGGATTAGTTAGTAGGAGTACATACAGAGGATTAGTAAGAGTATATACAGGATTAGTAAGGAGTACATAGAGATTAGTAAGGATTAGTAAGAGTATATACAGAGGATTAGTAAGAGTATACACAGAGGATTAGTAAGAGTATATACAGAGGATTAGTAAGAGTATACACAGGATTAGTAAGAGTACATACAGAGGATTAGTAGTATATATTAGTAAGGTATATACAGAGGATTAGTAAGAGCATACAGAATAGTAAGAGTATATACAGAGGATTAGAGTAGTACATACAGAGGATTAGTAAGAGTACATACAGAGGATTAGTAAGAGTATATACAGAGGATTAGTAAGAGTATATACAGAGGTTAGTAAGAGTATATACAGAGGATTAGTAAGAGTATACACAGGAGTAGAGTACATACAGAGTTAGTAAGGTACAGAGGATTAGTAAGAGTATATACAGAGGGATTAGTAAGAGTATATACAGAGGATTAGTAAGGTATATACAGAGGATTAGTAAGAGTATATACAGAGGATTTAGGTACAGATTAGTAAGGTACATACAGAGGATTAGTAAGAGTATATACAGAGGATTAGTAAGAGTACATACAGAGGATTAGTAAGAGTATATACAGGTTAGTAAGAGTACATACAGGATTAGTAAGAGTACATACAGAGGATTAGTAGTACAGAGTAGTATACAGAGTAGAGGTATACACAGGATTTGTAGGAGTACATACAGAGGATTAGGAGTATATACAGAGGATTAGTAAGAGTATATACAGAGGATTAGTAAGAGTATATACGGGATTAGTAAGAGTATATACAGAGGATTAGTAAGAGTACATACAGAGGATTAGTAAGAGTATATACAGGATTAGTAAGAGTACATACAGAGGATTAGTAAGAGTATATACAGGATTAGTAAGAGTATACAGAGGATTAGTAAGAGTACATACAGAGGATTAGTAAGAGTACATACAGAGGATTAGTAAGAGTATATACAGGATTAGTAAGAGTATATACAGAGGATTAGTAAGAGTGTATACAGAGGATTAGTAAGAGTACATACAGAGGATTAGTAAGAGTATATACAGGATTAGTAAGAGTACATACAGAGGATTAGTAAGAGTATATACAGGATTAGTAAGAGTATATAGAGGATTAGTAAGAGTGTATACAGAGGATGAGTAAGAGTACATAGAGGATTAGTAAGAGTATATACAGGATTAGTAAGGTATATACAGAGTATTAGTAAGAGTGTATACAGAGGATTAGTAAGAGTGTATACAGAGGATGAGTAAGAGTACATACAGAGGATTAGTAAGAGTATATACAGGATTAGTAAGAGTATATACAGAGGATTAGTAAGAGTGTATACAGAGGATTAGTAAGAGTGTATACAGAGGATCAGTAAGAGTATATACGGGATTAGTAAGAGTATATACAGGATTAGTAAGAGTATATACAGGATTAGTAAGAGTATATACAGGATTAGGAAGTATGAACTTGATGAGTGTTATCATATACAAGATTAGTAAGAATTGATACAGCATAAGTAATAACATAAACACTGTAAGAGCATCAACAGGATTCTTAAGAGTTAAAACAGTAGTAATAACTTTGTATACAGGATTAGTAAGATTAGTATACATGATCGGTATTTGAACAGTATTTTTAAGTGTAAGGTATAGACAGTATGGGTAAGACTAAATGAAGGATAATTAGGAATAAAGGCATTTCTTTCTCCTATTTTATAGTGTTTGAAAGTTGTTGTAATATTCTCACTATCCATTAAGGTGGTTTGAACTCGGTTAAACATCTTGGACAATAAATATGTTGCTGGATGTAAACAGTCACTACTAATTTAAATGTTAACACAGAAATTAATCAAATTCTTTATTAAATTTAGATGTGCAAAGGACATTTGGTTTGCTCGCTTTGAGCATAATGTCTGGCTTTCGCTTCCTACCCTCATTTTCTCCATCTTCCTATGCTCTAGGTGAAAAGCAGACACTTCGTTTCGCGCTAGACCACTTGGCTAATGCCCTCTCTCTCCTGGAGGCACCTGCCTCTAGCCAGCCCATTATCAAGAAAGAACCCCTCTCAGATGATGAACCCAGCTCCAGTAGAAAACCTTCATCCACCTCATACATGCGGAATAATGTTGGAGGCAAAAACGTGCCTCAGTATCAAGGGACTGTACACACAAACATTAACCTTATGGCCATGAACCCCAGCAACGTAATGTCACCTGAGTTCATGGGGTCAAGGTTACCGTCCCCTCGAATGGGACCGCTGCCTGATTCATCCATTCCGTCACCCCTTGGGATGGGGATGTCGCCGAAGCAGCTGAGTCCGAATCAAACTGTGCCTGCAGCAGGGATGGGATCGATGGGCACGCCCTCCCCACCCTTCCCCACCATCACGTCCCCCAATATGCCTAACTACCTAACTGGTCTGTCGCCAACTCTGTCTCCTAACATCTCCTTCTCATCATCTTCATACATTAGCTCCATGATGTCGTCGCCGGTCGCCTCCAACAACGTCTCATCAAGTGTGGATGAAAACATAATGTCCAGCATCCATGACTCTATTTCCGACGGGATGCAGTCCCTTGTGCCAAATATGGAAAATCAGCAGTTTGGTTTGACGCAAAACCTCAACAGGGCGCAAATTGATGAGATATTACGTAGCAGTCACATGTTAGGGCAGCAAGCAGGAAACGATATCACAGACTTGGAGACAATGAAACATTCTTACAACCCGGGCAGAAGCAATACCAATAACAATGCCAACAGTAACGGAATTCTGTCAACAGGGTTATACAGAAGTGAAGTAAATGGAACTCAGCTTGTTTTGAATGATGTGGGCCCAAACACAGACCATCATGCTCCTCTCAGCAAAATTATTGCTGGAGCTATGACAGATTCCATGCAAATTTGAATGAAATGTAGCCTGAAGTCATGAGGCAGGAAAAGTCCTTCACTGTCTAATATCGAAAATGATAAACGGTATACAGAATGCTTGTGAAAACGATCCTATTTACCATATACATATTTTGATAGATTTGGAGTATTATGTTATGTTACTTGACCTTTGAAATCTTGCAATGAAGATGTGAAGGTTGATGTTGTGGAGGACTGAGATTTGATGGAGACAGAGTTCGGGGCCTCCAGAAAGGGAGAGGGCTGTTGGTTTCGTGATCATTTCTTCCGCTTCTCATTCAAGGGGAGATAAATCTTGGACTTACATGAATTGAATCTCAAGTATTTGATTCTTAAATTATCTTCGGAATTTTCTTTCTCGATCCTGAAGATTGTTATTAAATTTCTTTTGTTTATTTTATACTGTTTATTTTCATGTTGTGAACTGTTTGTTTATTTCTCACCTGGAAGCATTTTAAAAGACATTGCTATTATCACACAGTGCGCAGCATTAGGAAATGTATTTTGATCATGCGAGCTTTTGCACTTAGTTGTCTGCTTTTCTGCCATGCTTGGCTTGTTTATCTGTTGACTGGTGATCAGCTTGTAGCAACTAGGCAGGTATGTTCACCATGATGTGAGGTAGAATTGCTTTTTGTTCACACTGCAAAATGATAATTTACACCAGGTGACATCACAATTCTAGTGCTCATCAGCCATTTTCAGCTTTGTTGTTGTATGTTGTATTGTTTATGCCAGTTATAATTTTACTATATATTTGTATTTATTGCATAACATGGAAACACCGACCCATGAAATAGAATTTCTTTTCAACATCATGCAAGGGAATAAGAACCATTTTTCTATTACTGTTTTATTGGGGAATAGATTCATCAAAACAGGGCTATGTAACATTTTTTCTAAATTTTCCTTCCATTAGACTGGAATAAATTAACTGGAATAAATGATTGCAATGCATTGCATAAATCATTTCATTATTTCATATTTGATATAATCCTTATTCTTGTTTCAATATATACTGCTGACATGAAAACTTCCACATTCATGCTTGTGAGTGGGAAATTCTGAACATGGTGGGGAAATTTATGATCAAGGGGAGGTAATTCAATTCTGGGTTCAATTCTACTTCCCTTTGTGACAAACTCAACAGAAGTGGCCTTACCTACACATGAACAGGGCTCCAGATAAAGGCCGTATCGGCGTATGTACGGATAAAAAATATGCACAATATGGTAGGAAATAATTTAGAAAACGTAGCAGATACGCACCACAGCAATGGTGTACGGTCTTAGAATCATTTACAGACATATTTATCTGAAAAAAAGTATTGTTTCATTGTTTATTGACCTGTTTACACAAGAGTAGCAATGTTGTGGTGCATAGATGAAATGAAACACAAGAATACTGATAGTCCATTAGTTTCCATTCAGTACTTTAAATGTACACTTAAGGTTTTCCAGTACTCAATATTGAACAAATAAGGAGTACATACTCCTGATGTTGAAAAATTATCTGGAGCCCTGCATGAACTAAATAACAACTTGCTTTTATGACCTCTTAGGACTAAAAACTTATCAGATCACAAGTTAATAATCTTATTACATTATTATATTTATTGTAGTGCATAGAAAGACTGTTCTTCCAGGATTTGCTAGCTTAACCAGAACAGATTTTACAAATCTTCAACAATTCTAAAGTGCTAATATAACTGACCTAGTGTAGTCTCAGAGTTTAGTTTGCATATGGTGAACATGCCTGCCCAGTTTTAGAAATCTACAAACAGAGTGGACTGACTGACTGCTGGTGTAAGAACACTATTATTTCCAAGCTTTCTGTGCAGTGAATGTATTGTAAAACAATACAGTCAGTTATAGCTTTTAGCAGATTATCAAGCCCACGATTCATAACACCTCACAATACCTTTGTGAAGGTATGGACACAAATCTGAATATCACAATATTTGACAGAATCTCAGCTTCTTACTTAAGAACTTATATTAAGTATGCCAACAGTAGGAATACTCTTTGTAAGTATTCATGGTACAAGGTTCGAATTTAATTTTTGACAAGCCAAAAGCTATTTGTGGGTTAATGTCATACTGAGCGAGCCAAACTGAGACAGTCATCAGATAATGACAATGAGTGTCTAAGCCTATGCTGCAATGCACAGTACAGAGTTGCTTCCCTTAGCTGTACCAAGATCCAATAATCACTGGCTTGAACCCATGGATCACCCCAGTCATCATAACTGTGTTACTGTTTGTAGGGTTGTATGCATTACACATGCCAGAAAAACCTATGATCATACATTTTAAAGCCCATGTTCACCAAGAGTATGTTTTTGGTTTGGCCAACACAACAAGTTTGACCAAGGATATACATGTCTTAGAAATATCAGTTGGAGCTTGCCTCCTGCATTACACCAACATACAGGGATATGAATAAAAAACAACTCTCAATAGTGTTACGTCTCAGTCACTCATTCACTCTCTCTCTCGAAGATCAGTGCTGTTGGATGCATTGCCCATCAGCTACTGACCTTCTGCCCGATAGTAACTACTTTGAGGGAATGTAAGGGTCCATTAAATTCGAACCTTGTGGTGTATTACCGGTGTGGAGACTTGTCAGCTTGTTTATGATTTATTTTTAAGAAAGATATGTTATAGTTGTTAATTTAGAGAAAGTGTTTTAGCATTATGTAGATGTTGTGTATATATAGCCTTTGTTTTAGCTTATATGTGTGTACTACTATCAGATGATTCTGTTTGGATTGGTTATCTTTCATTCACTAATGTTTCTAACAAAACAAACTCATTCATCCAGAACCAAATTTACATGTTAACCTTTATGTTGAAATTCTTGAGAGGCATTTAGAAGTTGATGAATATATAAGACGAGTATATGGATGACAACTTCTTCTTTATTGTGTAACACGACGCTTCTGGGCTACTTCTTCCCTTTTCTTCAGGTGATATCAAACCTTTATGTTGAAGTCGTGTTTTAATGATACCGGTTTATCGGAGGCAGTACTCCAGAAATATATCTTATGTGTACATGTTTATACACAGTATACTTATATGATTATTATGTTTAGTTAAACTTGTATATCTAGCTAAATAAAAATTGGATATCAGACGAACATTCGTCTTCAGAATCTTTTGTGGAGTTACATTTTATGAGAGGTTTGTGACTGTTGCTAGTATCGGTGGTGAAACATATTAGAAACTATTTATATCCACCAAAGTTTAGCCCCTTGTGGTTTGTGTAGTTTCTGCAAGCACACACTATATTCACTTTAAAGAAAAACAAATTGTGAGAGGAATGTTTTCATTTGAGTGATACTTAATATCACTTATAAAATTCATTGTCATTATATAGGTTAATGAATTCATTAGTTCAAACTGGATTTCCACTCCACTATTCTTGATATGTGTAAGTACAACCCAGACTTCCTTATAGTAACAAGGGGCTGTGGGGTAGCCTAGTGGTTAAGCGTTGGCTCGTCACATGGTTACAATGTGTGAAGCCCATTTCTGGTGTCCCCTGCCGTGATGTTGCTGGAATATTGCTAAAAGCTAAAAACTCAGTCAGTCAGTTATAGTAACAAACTCTTACATAG
Organism: Haliotis rubra; assembly: GCF_003918875.1. Lineage (NCBI taxonomy): Eukaryota > Metazoa > Mollusca > Gastropoda > Lepetellida > Haliotidae > Haliotis > Haliotis rubra. Next base: position 702,058 of record NW_025767679.1, read on the forward strand.
TGTCTCTAGGAAGGTGAGATTTGTTCCCGCAAACACTGGAATAATTTTGGATTGATTAGAAGAAGAAAAAGCATAATGAAATAATTTATTTTGGTTTTCCTTTAAAAATAATGGTCTCTAGTTACATAGTGATAAAATTGCATATCAATATCACTTATGTTTATGCATTATATGTTCAATTTTCATGTTTGGTTTTTCAGGTGCTGAACGGGTATTACATTTACGACTAGAGATGCCAGGAGAATTGCCTCCCTTGATATTAGAAATGTTAGACAGAGCTGAGAATGTGTGTATTCCTTGACTAAGGCTTAACTGCTTAGTTTGAATTACAGTTTGATGATACATATTGGCCAGCTCTTTCAAAAAGAGGTCACATTGCCATACAGAATCATGAACATTTAATATGTGATCATTTCTTTCCAAGAAAGACAATAGTGAGTAAGACAACCACAAGGGAGGTAACTCTTGGGAGAATGGAATGAAGGGAGATAACTCTCCCCTCATACTTGAAAACAGTTTCTTTGGCTACATCCAGATGTGTTCAAGTGAACGGAGGAGGAAAAAAAGTCACAAATCAAAGGGAAGCAACTCCTTACTGGATGCAAACAACAAACTGACAACCAAAGTGTTATGACAGCAAATGAGTGATATATTACTGAGAAAAATGTTTGTTACCTGTCATATCAAGGGAGGTAACTCCAATGACACATAACTCGAGTGATTTGCTGCTGGTGATGAGAAGATACCTGGTGATGAGAGTTGAAGAGGAAGTCATGTTTTCATGAGATTAGTTTGTGTCTAGCTGGTAAACCAGTGACATCAATGCCATGTGCTTTGGTTTTACCCAGTTTTGTTCCAGTTTGACAAAAGATTACAGGTCAGTGAAGTTAGCTCAGGTCCAATGCCCAAAGCTCTAAAGTTCATAGGAAACAATATTTGTCTGTATATTTTACAGCAAAATTATTCGACTCAAAGTCATTATATGCCATGGCACTAGTTCCTGGTATTTCTTCATATTATTCTCTTTTGAATACTGGAAGATAGACATGTGTTTAACATGCAAATTGGAACTCCAGCTTCCTTACTTAGACCATGAGCATGGCTGTAGGCTGAGGGTTGATCACTACCTAGTTTATTCCTCTGAAACATACTTTTATTATTGGTTTTTGTTTCAATTTTATTTGACTCACAAAAAGTAGGATTATAAATAAGTTGTCCATTGTTAAGCTAACACAGAGATCTATGTCAGATTATGAATGAAAGTGCCAGAGGCTGGTAAATTTTTAAGATAAAGAGATTATTTGGACAAAATTGGGATTTTTATAAGCCTTTGTATTTTAGAATATTCAGCTAAGTGGGGAAAGTTTTAATAAAAGTTTTGAAAGTTTACTGTCATTTGCTGCAGTCTTGGTGACCATCAGCCTCTGATCTTGTCCAGATATATTCAAATATTGCAAACGGGGCTCCTTCAAATATTGCAAATAGAAAACAACTCTTCTTATCAGATTATTGGTCATAAAAACATTGGTGAAAAGAAATTCAGATGAAATGTTATTGTTAAGGAATCAGAAGGATATGAATGTGTACAACAATGTTGACTCTGGTTTACAGATGTTTGATATTTTTCATGTTTTTTTGGTATTAGGGAGAAGAGAAATGTAAACATATACGTAATTATTTATAGAGAGTTTGTATTGGATTGCTTATATGAATGACCTGGTTCTCAACTCCCAGAACACACATTGAAGAATTCCATTGACAACTCCTGATAAAAGTCATTGAACTCCATTGCAGTGGATGGATTATGGTACATATCATAATGAATTGAGATATGAGTTTCATTATAACTTTAACACCAAACAATTCGTAACTTTGAGAAAACCAATGTAAGATCAGTCAGTGTTTTTAGAATTGTAGTTGAGTACTGGATTTAGGATTATTTAAATTTTTAAATTTTATGAATTTTACTTCTTAAAAAAATTAAAAGCCTTAAAGTGCTAAATTCTGACAAAGGATTGACATGGATTTGCTTTTGTTCTGAGAAGAAAGGTTCCAATGTTTCCCAGCTATCTCCGGGTTTATGTCAGCTTGTGCTGATCTGGTCCAGCAGACCGTACTCTGTATGGGGATGTAGATGCTGATGGTAGTTAATCACCTGCACGCAGATCATTTACACCTTCATTGTAAGGCATGTTGAAAAATGGTTCAATTAAAAAATATCTTCAGTGACCATATGAATAAATGATAAACAGACATACAGTTTGAAGAAATGATGAAATATGATGAAATGTCTTTATACATGTACTTAGAAAATTAGATAAATATTCATATTCCAGGGGAAAATCAAATTTTAAAAAGCTTAAAATGATAATTTGGGTGCTTATTTTTTTAATGTACAGTGATTTGGATGTCTTTAGGTTTGCTATTTTTTGTCAGTTGTCTTACTTATATCTATTTTTCTTCCACCATCATGTTCCATGACCAAGTAGGGCATTTTTCAAGAAAATGGTTTGTTATAAGTTTGATATTTCATTTTCTTATGTTCATCACAATCAGGAAGATTACCATTTTAAATCAACCATAATCAAGTTAAAATGAAATTTTGCTTGTGAACATTCAGGTTCATGGAGATGTTATTGTTTCTGTTCCAATATTGGAAAGATTAACTATATAATCGTTCCTACATGAAGGGAAGGTGTTAGCGTCAAATATTCATGGAGTGAGACAAGATGACAGCTTCAGCTGTGGATGATGAAGAGGCTATTTGAAGGGGGTGAAGCTGGCTGGCTTGGTGTGAGTTTGTACCCAAAGCCTGCTTCACTGAACAGCCATATAGCCATGGTTGCACGGAGACACTGTAATAATGGTAACATGTGAGACAGCTAAGCCATTTTGCAAAATCAGATCTGTTGACTGTAATAGTATTCAACAATAGAAAATGATTTTTGTGTATTTGCTAGGAATTTTGGTAGTTTTATAACTTGAAATGAAAAATACTTTGAAATGGTTAATTTTAAAAAACAAACATCAATATATTTTTATTATTCTGTTCTGACGACTCATTCCTCCTCCAACAATGTTTTTAACAAAGGATAAGCTCTGTTCCCACACTTTGTCTTTGCTCATGAAATACAATCTTATTTGAATATTGAACAGTAATTTTTATTTCAGCCTATCTAATCTTCAGATCTAAAGATTATGAGGTGTCTCTCGCTCCTTGATGACCATCATTGTATAGCTTAAAAGTTGCCAACACCCGTGAAAAAACTTCACCCCTCAAATGTTGTTGTATAATATTTATTATGTTTGATGACTGCTGTTGATTATTATAAAACCCGGTAGATTGAAAATTCGTGATACAGTTTTTGAATCAGTCATAATAAATTAAACGGAATAAATCTTAGGTTTTAGAGAAATTTCCTTGAAAACAATCAAATAATTCTTTGAAATACTCTTTAAATAAAACAAATTTCAAATTTCCGATATTTCTTCAAATTAAAATTCAGTGTTTTGGACAATACCTTGGCAGTAAAGAATTAGTTTCATTTTTTGAACTAGGCAATTCAAATCCGGTGCTTTGACAGCTTAAATGAAAGACACAATATTGGAAATGTGGAAGTTGTTTTGAAATACCATGTGTAACAACTCATCTTCGAAATATTATAGTTTCATTATTTCAGACTCTAACAGATTTTAAATTGTAGACATTTCCAATATTGTGCCCTGGTAAATTAAATTTTTATAGATTTTGAAAGTGTATTTGTATTTTCTTATGTAGCAATACAATTAATACCTGTGACGTTGATTTGATTTCAAGATTGAATGATTCATGATGTATTTAATATTTTTAGAGTTCACACATATTTACTAGTTTCCTGTTATTGTTTCATAGAAATATTTCATCATTATATTTGCCTATGATGCCACAGTGCATATTGTCATTACCAACTTGTTAGATTTTGAATTGCAAAGTAACAATAATGCAATTCTGCTAGTATGTCTATTTGCAAGATTTCATGTCAAATTTGTTTGAAACTTGTATCTCTCCAGCATATTCATGTTGAAAGTCCTAATGGGCATCTGTTGGAGTATTGTACTAGTCACAGAAACTACCTCAAGTACGATTGGACTATGCAAGTAGCTTCTCTACAGTTGATTGTTAGAATTGTTTTCTCATTCTGTCATGGTAGGGTACTGGTGGTCAAGGATTAAACTGTTTTGACTGGAAAAGAGAAAGGATATCAGCAATCACTCTCAGATTTGGGCAAACAAGGTTATCTGGAACTGATGAATGATATCCAGTGTTGTAACTGACAAACAGTCCAGCCACTAACATTTACGATGCAAGAACTCAGAGGTGCCAGCACTGTATGGTTCAACAACTTGTGATGCAGACTTGTGTTCCTTAGTCTTGGCAGGATCTGCTAATTGTGGGTACAAATCCCAGATTTAGCCTGATCATGATTCATGCTCTGGGTTGAAATAAAGCAAGACCATTAACATTAGGTTGAATATTATACAACATTAAGCAGGGTCAGACTGCTTACTCTTGCCTTTTGGTAGATGTACATCGTTTCTTTCTGGACAGTATTTTGGGACTTAATAGCTTTTGCTATTTGGGATTCCAGATTGTAATCAGCCCACAGCAAGCTATGCTTCTTGTACAAGATGACTAAATGGATCAGGTGTCCTTACTCAGTGCTTTGACTAAATGCCATCATATTCCAAAATAGGTGGATAGTTGTGCATCATGTATATAAGTAGCTTTGTCAGTCTGGATGTGATTATTTACAACCTGTCGGGGCAATGGGGGTAGCTTTGGGGTCAAAGCGTTTACTCCTCATGCCGAAGACCTGGGTTTGATTCCCCACATGGGTACAATATGTTAAGCCCATTTCGGGTGTTCCCCTGCTGTGATATTGCTGGAATATTGCTAAAAGTAGCGTAAAACTAAATTCACTCACTACAACCCATCATATAGCTGGACTATGGTGTGTGGTGTTTATTAACAAACCAATATGATTATTTCTGTTGAATAGGTACATTAATTAGACACAGATCAAAACAGAAACTGACTGACCACCAGCACCGGATACTAATGAGGTGTTTCAGTCTTTGATTATATGGAACTGAATGCTTTCATTAGAATCTTTAATGGATCAAGTTCCCAATACAGATGAACCTTGTTACCTCCTGTTTCATGGGAACAGTGATAACTAGAAGATCTTGACAGACTATTGCCAATCATAGGCCGTGACATGGTAGAAGAGGCCAAAAATATGGTTGAAATAAATTTGGAGGAAAAATATTAATGTTCTAATGCATAAGAAACGATGACATTAATAAGTAGGTAATAAGTGAGAAGTATGATTTAAAGTTAGTATATTGAACATTATTTCTTGTTGCACCAAACCAAGGTGAATACTTTTGATATCTACTGTAAATCATTTTACTACATTAGGCTGATGTCACTGACCCTCCTCATCATCATCCTGCTCAGGGGTGGGGGGTAACCTCGTGGTTAAAGCGATCCCTCGCCACACCAAAGACCCGGGTTCAATTCTCCACATGGGTACAATGTGTGAAGTCCGTTTCTGGTGTTCCCCGCCGTGATATCGCTGGAATATTGCTAAAAGAAGCATGAGTATAAACTCACTCATCTTGCTCATATTAAGCCGTCTTCACCATAATGATGTATCAATTCAGAATGCAGTTTGAGATACCGTATCTGGATAATGATATGTTTCATCAAAAAGTCTGTCAAGACGTTCTTTTTAAGAGCTGTTCAGACATGTATTTAAATATAGTACATTTTGGGGATTGAACAAATAATCATGTTTTTAACTTCTGTCTTGATGATATTGTTGGAGATTGTTTACTACTCAAATGCTCCCATTGTGATAGTCTCACAGTCCCTGAACCACATTATTTTCCCTAATGCCTAGTCCTCCCTGCACTGCTAAAGCACTATATGAAGCAAGTCTAGATTTCCCCAGGTTGAGGAATCTCCCAACTCACTGGGGCTCCTTTTCAATTTAAATGGGTTTATTTGTTAAAATTATATATATTCAGGGACTAAGCGTTAGTCTACCATTTTGACAGTGTCTAGAGTTAACAAGGTTCAACTGTATGTACATGTCCATTAGATAAGCTGTCACTAGTTGCCATGTGAAATAACGAATATTTTCACACAATGTTAACCCAAGTGTGTCAATAGACTGTCACATGCGTTTAGTTCATGAACATAACTTCTTGTCTTCATTTTACAAAGCATTTCCAAAAAGTGAATCTTATTTATAGGATTTGATGACATTTAAATGTATGTATGTATATGTATCTTTCTAATCTTCAGAGTGCATGTGTGATGTGTGAGAGAACACCAGATCTACCTCAGAACTTCTTGACATGCAGTTTATTGTTTCATGTTTGTCATAATATCAAATTCATGAACATTTATTATGCTATATTGATAAATCAAGGATTGGGGTTTAACGTAACTACTTTTAAGAGCATTACACTCTAAAATTGTATATCATCTGAATGAAATGTCCATCAAATATATCATGTGCTGTTCATTAGACATCTACTCATGATGTAATAGTCTTTAGCTAAGTACACTGTAGCCATATTCATCAGGGAAAGTTATTGAACCTAAAAACATTGTAAAAAGGTTATTTTGAGATAAAACAAGCCTTTTTCATTTTTTTGGAATAGGTAACATGCAATAAATTGTGCATGCTTCGGTATCACCATACTTCTGTACTGATCTCAACTGAAATCGAAATCATTTCTCTTAATTCTGATACTCTCTGCATGAAGATCTGACAAAATTGTCATTGACCTCAGATGTCAGGTGAATTTTCTAATTAGCATTGAGGCTTCTATGTTTGAGGTGAATCATTCAGAGAAGCATTTCTGATTTTGCTGTCAAAAAGTGAATTTATACAGGCAGTTCCAAATGGAAATAATTAAAATTACAGTATAATTTTGTTGTGGAGATTGTATGTTTCCTGTCATTTCTGACTTAAGTAAAGGGGAGTAGTGTTGAAGGAATGTTTGTTTGTTTAGGGCTTTGCTATTGTTTGGATTAAAATTCTTAATGGAAGTGAAGAAATGAATCATATTTGCCTGTGTTGGCATCTGATTGGTAGAACAACAAATGAAATCTTCATTTTAGATTAGGTCAGAGTTTGCTCAGGATTGACATGACAATTCCTGTGGTTGATTTGTCAGATCTTCACCCAGATGGGTGTCTTATCAGAGAGAGTGAGAGAAAACTCATTTTAGTGTATTTCTCACATCATGTATCTATTCATGCTTCCATTAGTGTTCTCTTTTTGTAATTTTGATAACAACCTATTTTGACATTTTAGTAAAATCATATTATATGATCAACATTGTTTAATGGTATCGGTCAAAGTAAGAAATTAATTTACAGGAATGTTCTTCAAATTCCTTTTGTAAGGTTTATTCATCACCAGCCTGTTTAAGTTGGACAACTACTTTTGAAATTTTGAAATTCAGTGGCATGTTTTACTAGATGACTTAAATATGACAGTTACTTTTGAAACATTTTATCATTGGGGATTAGTTTTCTTTGTTCTTTACAAACAAGAAAAATGTCCTTGTTCTGTGTATTTGTTTACACCAGACACAAAATTGTATGAAAAGGGATATGTCTTTTATCATATATTTGTTGTTTTTCATGTAATATGAATTGACATAAAAGCACATGTGTGAACAGCAATGCCAGCAACATGATTGTAGGAATCAAACATTTAAGTCAGCATTCTTACAGAAATTCCATACAGTGAACATTTTACAATCTGAACATTTTAAGATCATTGACATTTGGTTATATTTTAGGTTATATATTTCATTGAATTTACAATGTTCATAGCAAAACCTATGTAGTTTACTACATCATTTGTATATACTCCATGGTTGTGTTTGTGTTATGTAGTTTTATTCAAATTCAATTCGACATTAATATCATATATAACAAGCACGGGGACACCTTAGGCAGTCATATCTTGGGTGTCACAGTGACTTTCAGAAAGCATAGACTCATTTGAAGAAGACTTAGAGAAAGGATGCAGAGTCAGAGGTGCTGGCGAGTTGTGTAGCTTAGGGGGCGGTGTTTCCAGATTTGTCAGCACCATATCTGCCATTGGTATAGGTCAATGACCTGCATGACTCTCGACTTTCCTTCACATCAAGCTGCCCATAGTATGAACATATTGGTCCAAACCAGCATTAAACTCAGATTGTTAGTTTTGGGGGGAAATAGTCACACATATGATATAACATCTACTTAGTATTAAATAACATTTCATCTGATCTTTCAGAATAATTTTATGAAATGATAATGTAGAGTTTGCAATGTTACATGGGCCATGCCCAATTAAGCAGTTTCTCATTCTGAACACCTGCAGTTTTCCTAGCATTGTCAGATGTACTATCAAGTTTTATTGTGCATGCTACATATTCATGAGAAATCATTTGCATATCTAATGTGGATTTGTTAAACTTTCCATTCGTCACTCACACTGTTACTTGATGTTGGGAAGACTTGACCATTGTTGTTAAGGGGGAAAAAAGTCAGCTTAGAAAAATCATGTCGGTATGTAATTGTTCATGGCTAATCATACACAAAGGACAAGGTAATCATAATCTCTCATTTTGCCAGCTTGATGAAATTTTAACTGTAAAAGTTACAGAGATACTTGAATATTTGGAATGAAAATTGAACATGTTCACCAGGCTGATCTTACATATCTAGATACAAATGTATGTGTTTATACTTTATGTATATCCCACTCCAAAGAAATTCTGCTTCCAGTAAACCATGTCTTGACTCAATTTAACCTTGCCAATACTTTAAATGTTATAGAATGTCCTAAACTAGAGTCGTTAGATTTTTTTTCTTGTAAAAGATGCCATGAACAACTTTTGCTCTGTTTTGAATTATGCAGATTATATTGATTTTAAAGGACCCCATTTCATACCTTGCCCTTTATGTATTTTAAGCTAAAGTTACTTCTCTTACTTCGGCCTTCCCTTATCTGGGTTGTTCATATTATCATGTGAGTGTTCATTATTCTGACATGACAGTACTTTATGTAACATGTGAGTGACAAAACCATCATTTATCACTGCCTATGTTGTCATGACAACAGTATCTCAGGAAGAATTTACACAAAATTCCTTTGGTTTTTCAATCCATTGGTTGCTATATTATGTATGATATACGATTCTACCTCCTGTAGAAGTGACATTCAGCAGATGCTGAGTGAGAGAGTGTCCAGTAATGCCAACATGCTGGGGGAATACCCTGTAGCGATGAGAGGCTATAGGGATATAGACCCTATAGTGTTAACTGTACATAATAAACAAAGTTATTTAGAACCTGTTGTCTCTCTTTATTGAAGAACCTGTGAAGATTCAGGTTGGAATTGGTCTTCAGTAACCCATGCTTGTTGTACATGGTGACTAACAGGATCGGGTGGTCAGGCTTGGTTCACTCATGTCAACGTATCCCAATTCAGTAGATCGATGGTCATGGTGCTAATCACTGGATTGTCTGGTCTAGTCATGATTATTTACAGACCACAGGCATATTGCTGGAATATTGCTGAGTGCAGCGTTAAACAACAAATCAACCAACTTTATTGAAGACTTGTTTTCTTTTACAGGTTCTGCTTTCCAGATATTTCCAAGGATATTGTCAAACTACTGAAAGGTTATTTGTAACATTAGTTTACAGATGTGAAAGATGTGTTTTTTATTGTGTGGATACAGACATACTGCTGTGAGTGGATAACGGAATTTGCAACAGAGTATAAACCTAATGTGTACCATATGCATGTTTCAAGTCAGTTTACATAGCTGTGTAATAGCAAAAAAGAGGATATATTTGATATTCATTTTGGTCAATATGTTTTAGTTGTGGATACAAGGAACAAGTTACCCTGATCACAGTTACTTGGGAGTGAATGATCTGAATACATTACAGGTTTTATGGATAACATAGTCTTTTAAACTGCCAAGTATTCATGTTTGTCCAACTTCTAGATGCAGTTCAAGAACTTGAATGTATCTGATCAATATATTTAATCTGGAAAGTAATATGTAAAACATTATTGCTTAACTATATCAGACAATCTAGTGAAGTTATTTTGACTTTGGATTACAATATAGCGCAAGAGGACTACATGGCATTAAATCATTTCTTTTTGGAGGGGAGCGTAAGTCATGAAAGAAGTGACATGCATTTTGCAATACTGCAGTTATCACCACAATTATAAGCTATCCAAAGAAATCTATGTAAGTTGTATTTCATGCTTTACATGTAGTACTAGTAGGGGACAGCATTCCTGTTTAATGAAAAACACTGAGTGAGTGAGTTATTTCTTTCACTTAGCAAACCAAGTTTCTTGGTCAGTTTCAGCCCTGCAAATAATGTGCAAAATGCTATTAAAATATCTTACCAATAATGGGCACTTTAAACAAGATGTTGGAACAAGCAGTGAAGCCACTAATTCAATATTAGTTGAGTTTGAGTGAAATGAAACATTGTCAAAAACAGCGAAAAACAAGGGTGCCAAAACACACTGTCACCATGTTTGATTCAAACGCCCAAACACAACATCCTAGTGTGTGGCGAAGACTGTTTCATTTCACTCAAACTCAACAAATATTGAATCAGTTGTTTCACTGCCTGTTCCAACATCGTTTTAATTACCCATTAAGCACACAAAAAGGTGCATTTACCTTAAATGACCTCACCACATTTAAGGTTATACATGATTATCAAAGTTTAGGGTGTTACCATACTGTTTGTACTATATAAAGGTACCTGCAATTGAACCCAAAAGTTTCACTGTTCCAAATTACAATATAAGCGAAAGGCGTTCAATAAGTTTTGCAACTTAAGCATTTGTGTTCACACAAACAATGTCAACTTGTGGGAGGTGTGAAACAAGTCATAAGGTCAAGGTTGACGCGTGTCATAACAAGTTCCAGACACAACAATATGTTTGATATGGTAGCTTCATTCACCTAAGGGTGGATTCTGTCAAACATGAACAAAGCGCTGTAATAAAGTTCCTTACCAAGGATGGATGCAAAGCAAAGGAAATCCATGGTCCCATGTGTGAAGTGATGGGTAAGGATGCTCCTGATTATTCCACAGTTTGCCGCTGATATCTGCGGTTTAAAAGGGGTAGGGAAGCCTTCAAATTCCACCCAACCGGAAACCATAGCCGCTAAAGAAATAGCCGCTTTTTTGTTTGATCAATGCATAAAAGTGTCTCAATTTTCGAAGGAATTCCAATATTGGATGGTTTTTTTGGCAGCAATGAAGTAGCGAGCTGAGGCATTTTGTACTCCCTGAAGCTTCATGAGTAGATCTTGCCTTATGTTGATAAGCAAACTGTTGCCATAGTCAATCCTGGACAGTATCGGAGACTTGACTAACTGACTAGTGGCTTCCTCAGTCAACAGATGTCTAATCATTTTCTGTACAAGAAGTTGATCCTTGCACCCCCAACATCCCTTTCTTGCTCCCTTCTGCTCTCTGTAAATTATATCATTGGAAGAGCAGTAAGATGACACAAGGTTTGTCAAAAACCCTGTGAAGATTTTATGCTGAGTATTCAAACATGATAGGGCGGAAGTCTCCTTTTTTGGAAGGAGTATTGTGCGACCTTTGCAGAACCACGGAGGAACATCACCTGTGTCCAAGAGAGAATTGAAACGGTGTCATGCCAATATCATTAGAAAAGGACTCGACAAGGAGAACCTGTTCTTTCAAATTGGTATCTCCTTTGGCAAGGAGCTCGATGTCATCTGTGTAAAGGAGATGAGTAAGCGGTGTTGGGGATCTGTGCTGAGGAGGTCCGGGATGGTAACCTTCCTCTCTGTTGAGCAGAAAGCTCAAAGGATTTAGAGACAAACAAAAAAGCAAAGGACTGAAGGAGTCCCCCTGGAAAATTCCCCTTCTGATTGGAATAGATTCCAAAGTCTGTACCTGCCCTTGCGAGTACATCTCATGTTGAGTCGACCAGCAACTCATTACAGACTTGAGTAAATCAAGTAGTCGCTCAGGGAGGTCAATACAACGAAGAGACTTCAGAATCCATTCATGAGGGACAGAGTCGTATGCTTTTTTGTAGTCAATCCAGCACATGGAGAGGTTGCGGTGATATGTTTTAGCCTCTTCCAAAATCATTTTCTGTACAAGAAGTTGATCCTTGCACCCCAAACATCCCTTTCTCGCCCCCTTCTGCTCCCTATAAATTATATCATTAGCAGAGCAGTATGATGACACGAGGTTTGTCAAACACCCTGTGAATAATTTGTATAGTGTATTTAAACACGTGATAGGGCGGAAGTTTTTGGGATCAGTCATGTCTCCTTTCTTGGGGAGGAGTATTGTGCGACTTTTTCAGAACCAAGGAGGAACATCACATGTGTCCATGAGAGTATTGAAGGAGTAAAGTAATGGTGTTTGGACACAGGGGAACAGTTTCCAATTCCAGTTTCGAATGCCATCAGGCCCTGGAGCTGTATTAGATTTGGACTTTTTCAGAACACTTCTCAGGCAATCTGGTGAGATGTAGCAGACAAACGACCTAGTTACTTTCTCATGCATTGCATGGACATAATCACGGACAATTATTATTATTATTATTATCATCATCATTATTATAGGATATTTATATGATGTTAAACCTGGTTATCATTGACAACAAAGAGGTACTAATTTCAAAGTGTGAAAGGATGGGTATAGAAATACAGAGTGCAAACCTCCAGCAGCAAACTCATGGGTCATAGGCATGTTGGAGCTGATTATTTACCAGCTCAGAGACTTGCAGATTTTCGGTTCGAGATAAGCTATTAGGCCATTTTTTGTGAAATTTGTCAATCCTGTTGTTTTTCTTAGCTATGTCTTTGTTGACAAATACAACATTCTGTATTATTTTCAGAAATTCTGACGTTTGCAGCAGTCTGTTGTTTATACTTGAGACATATATGAATCGTTTCCCAGCGAGAATAATGTTGTTGATAAAATCATAGCCAGTGTTAAGTCCCAACAGGATTGTGCAATCTGATAGTACAATGTCAGTGCTAAAAGTGTTTTTGATAAGAATCCTTATTTCGCTCCAGAACATCTGTACATGTTCACACGAGACAAATATCTTCTGGTTCTGATTTGCAAAATGTACAAATAGTTTTGTCAATCAATTTCTTTTTCAACAATTCTTTTTAGTATATATAATCTTGTGGATGAATGTAAATTGGAAATCCAATAACTTAACATCCCGAGTACACTTTCTATAGTTTGTAAGAACAATACTCCAAGGCAATGTAATCTGAGTCATATTTTCCCACTTGTTAAGCGCATCAGGTAACTCACCTGTTTGTCAATTTGTCATAGAACCTTCTACAACCTTTTGAAGGTATAATAAGTTCATACACTGTGTCATTAATACCCAGATTTTGATTCTCAATAATAGAATTATTGACTGTATGTCTCCATGAAACAGGGATATTTTTCAAAAGTTTATTGTAGTCTAGAAATGTTCCTCTAACTGGATATCTGAATCTCATTAAAAGAAAGTAGACCGGCAGAATTACAGAGGTCTTTGACGTCAGTGATTCCATACTCAAACCAACTTTTAAGAAAAAAGGATGAATCAACAAACTGATGATTAAACCAGAGGGGCTCAGAGAGTATTTTAGACAGATCATTCTCATCAGTTATGAATAGACTTCTGTATCTCTTCCATGATAGAAGAACATCTTTCCAATATGGGTTGTCCACAGTGCAGAACTGATCAATGTTTGAGCCCATCTGAGCAAGTTGACGAATAGGAACATTGCAAGGGTTATTAGCGTCATTGTTAAAATACCTCTTAATAGTGGCTAGTTTCAATGCAGCAATAATAGATTTTAAATCAATCATCCTATTTCCTCCTTTCCTGTAATCTTTTTTCATGTTCATCCTCTTAATCTTATCAGGATGACCGCTCCAGATAAAAGTGAAAAACATTTTCTCAACATCATCCATGAAACATTTGGGAGGATTAGGGAGCGATATAAAAATGTGTACTAAAGTAGATACAGCCAAGGTTTTAATTACAGTTATCTTCCCAGTAATAGTCAACTTCCTTTTTCGCCAATTCCCAAGAATGTTTGATATAACTTTTAGCCTTTTCCTGGTGTTGATAACCCACAGGTCATTCAAATCAGCATTTAAAACAATACCCAAAACCTCAAAGTTCCCTAAGTGCCAGTCCAGGCCATATTCACTACATATTATATCTTTACTGTTAGCCATAGCTCCAATCCACAGGGCTTTTGCCTTGTCTATATTTATTTTTAGTCCTGACATGCAATAGAAGAGAGAGAGAGTATCCATAGCGGCCTTCAGGCTGACATCGGAGCCATCCGAAAAGAGCTGGGTGTCATCAGCATATTGACCTAGTTTATATTCCTTGCTATTCAAGATAATACCCTTAATACTTACATTTGCACGAATCATGATACCTAGGATCTCTGCTACTAACATAAATAGATATGGCGAGTTGGGGTCCCCCTGCCTACAGCCTCTATTATTAGGAAATAATTCGGATAGATGTCCATTTTGGATAACGCAGGAGGTAGCATTTTTCGTTAGTATTGATATCCGTTTCAGCATGTATGGACCAAATCCAAACTTTTGTAAAACCTTGTTTTTGAAACTCTATCAAACGCTTTTTCAAACTCAATTAATAGTAAAAAGCCATTCTTATTTTGTTTTCTAATTTCAAACATGATATCATGTAACAGTCTTATATTTTCACTGATTCATCTGCCAGGGATGAAGCCTGTGTGATTTTCATGTATCAGATGGTCAAGTGTAACTTTTAGTCTTTTAGTGATACATGTACTTTATAATAATTGTGAAGTTAGTAGTTACATAAGTGCTGGAGTTAATCTATTGTTACTTTCTGTATACTGCTCAAGTGATATTGTTTGAAACAGGCACTTGCTGAGACAGAAAGTAGACAAATTAAAGATGTTGCTATAATATTTATAAACCAGTAATAAAATGAACTCTGTCACATATAAATCTAACAACATGACTGACTGAGTTTAGTTTTACGCCGCTTTTAGCAATATTCCAGCAATATCACGGCGGGGGGACACCAGAAATGGGCTTCACACATTGTGCCCATGTGGGGAATCGAACCCGGGTCTTCGGCGTGACGAGCCAACGCTTTAACCACTAGGCTACCCCACCGCCCCCTAACAACATGAGGATACGTCATGTCAACACCAGCGTTAGGGCTTTACATTACGCTGCAGTGCACCACTTCTGTATTTAACAGCCATATCCTACTTAGTTCGTCAGAACCATACACATGCTCCCCCCAAGTGCTCATGTTGTTGATCACTTGGTTGTCTGGTCCAGACTCGATTATTTACATACCGCCGCAATATAGCTGCAATATTGCTGAGTCCGGCGTAAAACTCACTCACTCACTCTAACGAGGTTTATCGTTATTTTGAAGTTCACTGACACTGGAAGGGGACGCTCTAGCTATGAAAAGGGCGTTTTATCATTCCAACCATATTATCGGGTGACAAATCAAAACTTTTCATTCAAATGTCCATTTTTGGAATCAAACCCCGACGTTTTTCCCAAAATACTACCACGACACTGCTCAACATTTACTCAAGGAAAGTTATTTAACCTGACTTTCACGGTACTTTCCTGCGATTTGATACTGTTTCAGTTTTCGGTGGTGTTTACACATAATCCTACACCACAGCCGTTGTTACAAATATGACATGCCTGTTCCTGCACTGATGTGTATTATTTCCATACTCAAGAAAGAAACAACAAATTATCGGTCTTAATCTATTTATTGAACATAATTAATGTAACCAACAGACAAATAATGACATTAAACTTTAAATTGCCAATGGCACGCACAATAGAACATGACCTTTATACAGAACAATTCCAAGATTCATCAGTAAATAAACAAGGTTGAATTGGTAGATCACATAAGATTCTCGGTACCCATTAGGCTTGGCAGAACACGCGTGTCAATGCTGCCCCGACTAGATACAAGCCATGGAGTTGCTGTTTTAGAATTGGTCTTTAGGAAAATATTATCAGTGTAGAATGAATACACAATGCCATTTTAGAAAGTGGTCAAATGTAACATATTGTTATATTTGGGATTACACTTTCTCAGTAAAGTACAGATTCTAGAACTTTTCTTGGGTTGAGTGCCATCCGGGATTCGAACCCGCACCCTCAGTCAGACACCTAATCGCCAGCTCACAAAGTCAGCCCCCTAAACCGCTCAGTCACCGGGGTTCCACGGGCAGCGGCTGACTTTCTGTGCTGGCGATTAGGTGCCTGAATCCGTACTTTACTAAGATAGTGTAATCCCATATATAACATATGTTACAGTGTGGAATGAAATTGCTAACGACGTCATCATTCATTCATATGCCCTTATGTTCGTGCTCAGTATATGCATACAAGCAGAGACCATTTACATACAAGACTTATCTGGGAATGTGACTAAATCCTAGACGGGATACACCTGTCCTGTGTCCTGCGTACACATATTTCGGGATCACACGAAATGAGCTTAGTTCTATGAAATCTAAACCTCACGAAAGTACATATTATTAGGCATTAAGTAAAAATTCGATAAGATGTTTAATATATATTGAATTTCAGTTTTACAAACATCAGATCAAAGTACATTCTTCATGTAGATATTTCCAATGGGAAACAATTCCTACGTTAATGTCTCTCTGGGGTTGTTTAATTAGAAATACAGAAGTTAGAAAATGACATGAATTTAGCGAAGTATGTCGTAGTCATACTGGCATTATACAAAATTATGTACAGTTACATGATATCGCATTCAAAAAGATACATTATAGGGAGAGATATATGTTCACAAGTTTCATCACAATTTCTAACATTCAGTCTCTTTGGAGAAATTATATAAATAAACATAGTTGTAGGTCGATGTAAATTCTGCAAGGTGGAATATCAAAGGTTTCGATCTTGAGCTGTAAAGAAACACACGTAGTGGAAACCGGAGTAAACAGCCGAAAGTAGCAGGACACCTTTACTGATATATTTCTACAGTCTGGAATCTTAAAACGAATGAAGGGAATACATTTAGAAAGGCAATTTTATTGATAATGTTAAACTTGTTTGCCTGTCAAAGCACGTTAAAACATTTCGAAAACTAAACGTGTCGGATTGTGGCACAAGAAATGTACCTAGCTTTTTGTTTGGTTCTAAATACATGTCTAAAGTCGATGAATTAGCAACGGTAACAAAAAGATAACACTTGTTACATGCAGTTCTTATTCTTGCAATACCGTTATATTGCTTTTACCATCAACCAAAGGGTATAATCAGCAGACTGTCACAGATGTCGGTTAAACTTTGAATTTGTTAGATGAAGCTTTGTTCAAACTATCGCGGTACGAGTGAGACGTTAATAAAGTCACGCAAATTAATTTACTACCTCAAACTGTTTCACATTGAGTGACCAATGTCTTCCGATGACAGTATATTGTAAAATGATTTTCCATTACATTATAACCTTAACTCGAAAACAAAATGTTAAATGTCATCTATAATATGCAGGGCGGTTGACAACGAATATTGTTGACAAGCCAGCACCAAGGCACCAACGCTCACCTAGTTCTATATATTCACGTTTTCGATAAGGATACGTCCCTTGAAACGACAGAAGACGTGAACCTTTGTAGAAGACTATAACTATATATAACACATGCTACAAGAACATAGTAGCTGGTATACTATGAAAGATTATTCCCACAGAGGTCAATACAGTGTTTCGATAATTGTTATGAAACAAGGCATTTTAAACCTCGGACACACTAAGTTTAAAAGATGCACAGAAAAAATTACAACAAAAATGTGAATTCTATTATGATAAAACCCTGGACCCATTAAATACCGTAGACTTGTTTCACGTTAACATAATGAAAAGAATACCCTCCCTGTCAAAGAGCTCTCATGAGTGAGAAACATTCTGTAGTATTCTTTAGTTAAACATGTATCGAGGTGTATAGAAGCGATAAAACCATTTCCACATTAATAAGAAATTTCTGCCAAAAGCAGAGTCGATTGTACAATTGTGACTTTATCATGAGCAGATATTTGTTTCAGCAGTATTACAGCTGTATGATGTTGTTTGTACACAAATCACGTCTGAACCAGACAATCCAGTGATTGTCACCATGCGATACGATGACAGAGCATATGTTTATGAATCACTATGAAATAGTGATGATACCAGGTGTTCGCGAAAAGGTGAGCGTATCCTGCCCCACCGGTGGCACCCGTCATAAACATATACTAAGTCTAGTCATTTGTTTACCTGAACTAATTCAGGAACGTATGGTATAAGTCAAAATAGAGAAATGCATCCGATATAATTTTTGTCACTGATGCATCAAATTTGGAACTTTCCTCCAAAAGTCTACCATAAAACTTCTTGAAAGCTTTACTGAGGCCTTGAATACCCTGACAAAGTCGGGAATATGTACACAGGATCATCCAAGATGATGAAACAAAGACTGTCAAATATTTGAATAATACAACTGGCACTAAACAGACAACATATTTAAACAAGTATTTAGTCAGTGTGAAAAACAAAGATCCAATCATGAACTGGTTGTTGAGTAATGAACAAATACATACAGGTTATATACAAGAAGAAAAGGTGTAATTTTAAAGAACTCATTTTACCATGAAAGCAAATATTTTATCAGTACAACTGTCCAATGTTTCTACAAATTATAACAATATGTACAAAAGTACAACTGACCCTATATGAGTGTTAAGACATTCATATTTGTTGCTAGCAAAAGTCAAATCCAACATGATTCATTATCATATTTCAGCAATCTCTATTATCATTCAAACACATTTGAATAGGTTACCCATTTTGATTTAAACCAATAAGTTGTATATATACATATGATTGCTAGGTAACCCATATTGATTTAGATACTTAATGGTCAACTGACCAGTAAGTTCTATATATGATTGCTAGATAACCAGTATTGTGAAGAAATTAATTGTATTTGGATATTTGGTCTTGATTGTTTTATGGGCCAGTGACGTGAATGAATTATTGATAAATTTGAAGGACAGCTCAGTTTAAAGTATGAAAAATCTTTTATTAATTAAAGACATGTTCATAGCTTGTGAAACCTTGTGTGTGTCTCCCAAACACTCATTTCATAGCATAATGACTACATTGTAGACAAATAAATGAGAAAAGGCGTATGATGAAACAATTTAGTTTTTTTACATGCCCAAAAAACACCCAAATCGTAACTTAATCAGATGGAAGACATTGTGGAATACACTGTCATTAGTTGCTATTAGTGTTATTATAAGCAGCTATTATAAAGTGCTATATAACCAGCGCATTTGAAGGACCTTATGCAGTTTAGCATCAACTCCGTAAATAGTCAATAACAAAAAGATAGAACTGAATATCTGAAGATTTGTCATTATTTAAACCAGCACCAAACGCTAGAATCAACATTTCCACCAGATCCAGGGATAGTAGGATAAATGTTTATCTTCTGCTTGATCCATAAAGCCAGATACATCTGCATCTTTCTGTGCCATAGCTCATTCAGTGGCTCAAGAGTAGCGCCCTGATGGTTGGTTAAATAGGCTCTTGATGATTGACCTGTTTCTTATTCTTCTAAACAATTTTTGTCACCTAAAGCATCTGTTTAGTTTCCCCCTACTGGTGACACATATTGACTGTTTATAAACTACTAATAAATCTTTTTTATAAATGGGGGAAGGTTTTATGCCAGTAAAATATACTCATGCCAATAATGGTTGTCACCCCCTTCAATTTCTTTAATTGGAGAGGGTGTGTGGGGTGTGAGGTGTGTGTGGGGTTGGGGTTGGGAGGGGCATGAGTATATTTCAAGGCACGAAAAACTGCAATATTTTGTAATTTATTGGATCTCCTAATGTATGACTACAACGCATCTGGAATACCAGTAATCAATTTGAATGTACATTTTTCAAATAGGCTCCACATATAAAGTGTGAGTTGTCTCATTTGAATGTAAACCATGGTGACTGTAATTTAGCCCGACGGGTTATGAAGTCGAATCTTTCAAAAACAGTTTGAAACACGAAACAAATAAAGAAAAAAAGCAACGATTCGGAGAATATCTATATAAGCCTCCATGCTACCATTTCTCACGTCTTTGAAACTTATCGTCAAAATTCATGAAGTATTTTAGCAAAGAACATTCAGAGAAAATGATGACGAGAACGTGTTTGAAAATCAGAACGTGTCGCAGACACACAACGTTAAGGGCTTGCACGAATGAGTAATCCTTGACAGAGTCCTCTGTTGTCCCTCTCCCATTGTCAAAGTGATCCTGAGCAGGTTCAACCTGACCGAAATATCAGTCCATCGTCAGGTCACAGGTTCGATCACATAAAGCGATGCAATATATTTCGCAATTCATTCCGTGTACAATAATAATAATGGAATAATCTCAAACATGTTTCAAGCGTCTATCAATGTTAGGAACAAATCCTTTCAAGTCAGTTTTGGCATCAAAGGTACATTTTCAACAGCTTCGGTGTAGAATGTACAGAGACCCGTGTTAGAGAAGAATGTGAAGCTGACATTACTGTACCTTTACTTCTTCCCATATGCCCAGCAAATAGCATATCTGTCTAAACTCCTCATTCATTAGCACTCCTTCTTTTGTCCCCAATTTCAGTAGGATATCCAGTGGAGTCGCACCACCGCGGACAATTGCATGAGGATGGGCACCTCTTTCCACCAGACACAAAGCTGTTGAAAAACATGGTATTAGATCATCAATTCTATTTTCTAACGCTAGTTGGAGGGGTGTCCTTCCGTGGTTGTCTAGGGCATCAATGCATCCCCCATTATCAAGGAAGGTGTCCACATACCAAGCATTGTTAGCTTTCGCGGCCAGGTGGAGTGGGGTCTGTCCTTGTGAATCTGTGGCATTCACATCGCAGCCATTGTATATAAGTAATCTTGGGATTCTCATCACCTCAGAAATGACTTCATCTTCATCCAAGTTGAACATCTGAACATGACCTACAATTAGGGAAATTAGTTTGTTTTTACATAGTAAGTGTAACATGTTCTGTTTGCCATGCTCTGTACAGGAAGTAACAGATGCACCATGGTTAAGTAACAGACGGATAATTGTTTTTGACATTTTGTAATCCACAGGCCCTTCCAGTACTACAGTGTGTAAAGGAGTGAATCCATATCTGTTGAAGCACTCAACGCTAGCCCCTTTTGCCAACAAATACTCAACATTTTCAGGATTATCTGATTTCACTGCAGCATGGAGGGGTGTGTTGCCATTCTCGTCACAGTGATTGACCCCCATCCCTCCTGTAATAAGAAACCAATCATAGCAACATTGCTGTATTGGGCAGCAACAACAATCAAATTCCATACAGATTTCAGTCTACACATCAAAGCCTGCAGATTCTGAACTTGAGTAACATGGCTATCCGCCGCTGCTTGAGGTTTACCTTGTACGTACTGATCATCATCTTCTTCAGGCAAATCTTTCATTTTTTGGTGTTTCTTACACTCCGAAGACGTTGCACGAACATCAGTTGTTTTAGGTCCTAAATGTACTGACTGACTTATGTTTGACCCAGACTCTTTTATGTTCTGGGCAGACTGCCCCGCGACCACTGCTATTCTACTTCTATGTTTGGCTGTCTTCATGGCTTCAGCTAGTAGCATGACCACCTCAAGATCACCAGCAGCCACAGCATGGTGTATTGGAAGATATCCACATGTGTCCGGTGTGAACATTTGGTTCTTATCTAGATTGATAAACAGCTGAACAACATCCTTTGAGGAACAACATGCTGATACATGAAGATACGGACACAAATCCTTATAGCTACTTTGAGAGGATGTAACTAGGTGATCATAAAGCTTCTTCAACACATTATGATCATTCATTTTGCATAACAAGGCAATGTGTAACGGGGTGACGGGCAGCAATCTATCAGTAGTACAAGGAAACATGCCATTGTCGAGAAGATAATTTATAACATCTGTGTTGTCATTGGACATACATGCAACATGTAGGCACGACATTCCTTGATTGTTCTTCTGTTCCAGATTCGCTTTTGCAGATACCAACCTTTTCAGGATGTTAATGTCAAACACTGCGTAGTGAACTGCTGTATTTCCGTATTTATCAGGTACATTAACAGGGGAAGAACTGCCAACAAGTGAGGATATTATTCTTGAGATGTTTACATCACTACACTTCCCAACTGGTTGGTACCCGAACAGAAAGCTTTGGGAAATGTCATTGCTAAACAAAAACACCATCAAATGTTCAGTGGACTCTAATAAGACCGGGTATTGTAAACTGTGTTTGACATATTTTGGAATCATCTTTGCTGCTTTTAGTAATGCTGTTTCATTCATTGTATTCAGGGCTGAAACATCTGCCCCAGCTGAAAGGAGAGAATCAGCACCTCTTGCATTTCCTTTTTCAACTGCAATATGAAGTGGTGTATTGCCATTGTGATCAGGAATATTGACATTACATTTCTTCTTAATAAGAAAATCCATTTTTACAAGTGAATCGGCCACTTTGTGCAGTGCAGTTGAGCCTTTACAATCCTGAACATCCAGATCAACATCTGTTGTGTTGCTGTGCACGAATTCCATCCCAATTCTCCATCTAGCATCTGGTAAGTGAGCTTCACATAGCACGTGAATCACACTAGGCATTACTGAAGGAGTCATTGATTCGGTTACATATTGAAGAATATCAAGAATGTGCTCTGAAGTAAACCTACTGAACACCTTCTTGACATCAATATGTTCCCAATCCACTCTATGATCAGTGCATTTCTCCCGAAGTAAATAGAGAATGACGTTATATCCAGTTTGATTTTCAAAAGCAACATGCAATACAGATTTCCCTTTTTCAGTTTCAGACTCGAGCAGGGATGGATATGTTTCAACAAGCAGCTTCACATTTTCCACTGGTGCATCTGGTCCAAGTAGCAAGTGTAGAGGTGTAAGTCCCACACTGTTCATGTTGGGAACTTCACCTGACCTTCCCAACAGTTGCTTAAAAGACTTGTTGGAAATGGAAACTGCAGCAGCATGGATAGGGGAGTTCCCATCCTTGTCAACACTGACTACATCGGCTCCATTCTCCAGGAAACGTTTCACAGAATCAGACTGAGATTCAGTTTCATCTTCATTTTGAATCTCTTTTGCCACCAGATAATGTAAAGGTGTCTTTCTGCTGGCATCCTTAGCATTTACATCTGCTTGGCTGTCTAACAAAACTTCAATATTTTTGTAAATGCATTCCATTGCTGCATGGTGTAGTGGACTCCTGCCATGTTTGTCTCTGACTGAGAGATCAGCCTTATGTTTCAGGAGCTCCTGAATCATTCTGCTTCCATAAAAGTGTTGACTTGCTATGTGCATAGGTGTGAATCCATCAGTATCCTGGAAGTGTAGCATGTCTACGTCTGTAGGTCCTTTCTCTATCAGTAATTGAACCATCTGCCATCCTTTGTCATTCTTGGCTGCCATATGTAAAGGTGAGAGTTGGATAGGCTGTTTCGTTGTTTGAATGTTTGTCACTGTGATTGAAAAGCCTATGCTTAATAGTTGTTCAATGAATGACTTGTCCCTGTTTTTACATGCCAAATGAAAGGCAGTTGCGCCAGTGTTGTCAATTCTGGACTCATCTACCTGCTGTGATAACAGGAACTGGCAAAGATCTGCAGACCCTTTCAAACACGCATGGTGCAGTACTGATCTTTGCATTTTGTCGACCTGATCTTTGTTTTCCTTCGTTATCAGACACTTAACAATATCTTTGCTTCCACCACCTACTGCAGTCATCAATAGTTCATTTTTGTTTTCAGGATCCCCAATACATTTTGGTCCTGTAAGTTGTTGAAACATTCCAAATTTGCCAGATGAGCAAGCTGATAGAAGCAGCTTTCTTTTCCGCTTCGGTGTTTTAAAATGGCTCCAGTTCACGTGGGGTGTGACATGTTTTAGTGTTTGTAGTCTCTGTTTTTCCACCAAAATGTCAACAACTGTTTCCATGGTTTCAAATTCAGGTGGCATGTGTCTCTGCAAAAGCCTCATAATGTATGGATTGTCGATAGAACTTTCCGCAGCCACTAGAGCACATTTGCTACAAGGAGTAACGTTTCTTGACAAAACATCGTCAAATAGTTCAAAGTCGCCTGAACTGCATGAACCCTCCATAACATCGTGCAAAAGTAGATTCTGTTGTTCTTTATCTGTGTTACACATGAGAGTAACCAAATGTTGTAAAAGAGGTTGACATTTGCTAGCTGCTGTCAGACGGTATAATGTTCGATCAGTAATCAAATGTTTCACAGACTCATCACTGTGGAGTAGTTTGTGTATGGTCTCTGAACGTTCTGTGTTTTCAAAAAACTCATCAACAAAATCCTTCCCGGTAAATGCTCTGTGCTCAAAAAGTTTGAAATTATTAGTCTGGATGTCTCCCATGATTCTGTTGATAAATGTATAGTAATGTTCTCTGTGAATCTGTATTCGGTCTCTTCTGTTTTCATGACTGCTATCAAAAATTGATGTGTGTTCAACGAGAAAGGATGCAGGTGCAATTTCTAGCAACTTCTCTACGCTTTCATCTCCAAACACAAGACAGACTGCATCATAAAGTGACTGGTGGTAGAAGTCATACGTTCCCTCTTGTTTGTTGTATACGAGGTACTTCTTTCTTTCCAGCGTGATCGCAGCTGATTTGACATTTTTTTTAGGAGTATCTCTAGGTATTCCACAGGCCTCCATAACTGTATGAAACATTGGGGGCTTTTCTGTGCTGTATGGATCCAGTGCTCTCGCTGATACACAACCATTGTTGAATAATGCCAACACAAGAACCATGTATGCAAGTCTATCAGTTTCTTTCAGTTTTGTTATTTGGGATCTTAAGATTACAAAGGGATTCAAAAAGAACTTATGACCAGCGCTTTGAGCCTCCTGATTTGTAACAAAGTACTGACAACACTGAGGAAAGCCAATAATTAGGCTGCCCCGAACAGTAGCACTCCTTTCCGTGTCGGTCATTTTGACTTTATATCTATCTAAATAGTCAGTGAGCATGGCCTCCTTTTCGTATGTCCTCAAGCTGTTTTCTTCTGAGGTAGTATCAATGACATTGCTTAGCAGCGGGATGTCATCAATGAAACCTCCACATTCATCTCTGACGAAATCTCGAGAAGTAGAAATGAAATACATATGTCCTTCTGCTACGTAGGCTGCCAAATGGCGGAAATATAATTTCCATTTCTCTAAAAGAGCGAAAGCGAAACTAGAACGACCGAGTATGTCATCGACAAAGACGATGGAATTATCTGGAGGTATATGTTTCATGTCTTCAGGTTCATAGACAATATATGCTTGAAAAGTGGACTTATCCTTCCTGAACTCTGTAAGTATGTGATACACCATTGATGTTTTTCCATCTCCAGATCGTCCCACCAGGAAGAGAGAACCTTCGGTCATCAGCGTGTCCTTTGCTTCTCTAGTAGCTTTAGTGGTGTAGAAAAGTTTCCCTTCCCAGTCGTGAAGAATCATGTTTGTCTGATCTGTAGTAAATATAGACGAGCCGAGAGGTATAAAACACATTAAAACATTTTAAAGCGTAATTTAAGAGACTATGATACATACGTGTATACCTGTCACATATAGAACGTCCATAGAACATCTAAAGAAATCATTCTACGATATTGGTGAAAATCTTATGATTTGTGTTCTAAGTTCTAATGACTTATCTATTATTTACATATGAAACATTGTAGATTGCATGTGGTTGATTAGGAACAGTTCGTATAGTCAAATATATACATCATTGTTTGGCTCTAGTAGTTTTCAATGAAGACAGAATGTGACAAAAGAACACAAATGGCTCGCAATAATCACATTTTGGTTGCTATTAATCTCAACGAATCAAATAACTGCAAGGTTTTGGAAACTGCATTGGCAAACCTTGGAATTGAGGGAAGGTTGTGGACGACTTCAAAGAGGCAGATGCGGAGAATGGCAGAAAAGACCTTGCAGTTATGTTAAACTCTGGCCCACATGGCTCCCCTTTAACGGCCATTACGGTAAGGTGCCCCTTTCCGATCCTTTTTACGGTCATTACGGTAAGGTACCCCTTACACGCCTCCATGGTTCTTAGGATTCGGTACCATCATTTCATCAAGTATGCTTAGTTTACCTCACTGGCAGTGTGAGCTCGATCCTCCACTTAGCGTCGATTGAAATAAAACAAAGTGCGCACGGCAATGTGCGCTACTCCATTTTCCTATTCGGTTCATTCCATACATTATTGTTCTTTCACAACTATATCAAGTGCCTAATACTTACGAATGATCCTCTTCAAATCAGGTGACAAGTCTGGCTCTCGGGTAGGTGCTGATGTGTTCTGTAATTCATTGGCATTTTCTTTCTTTCCATGGGAATTCCTACTTCTCTGACGCATAATCTTCCCTGCAAATTGTCACAGTCCATGTTACAGGGGAAAAAGATTATGTTACCATGAATTACTTATGTAACATCTACTACAACTGAATTCCATCCAGATTTCATGTTCTTAACAAATACCCAGTGGATGAATGGTTTTTTAAGCTTCACTTCATCGTGCCAACAATAATAGTCACCCAGGCAAACAAACAGCGGTTGATGATATGAGCATCAATCTATGTTATCATGTCACCATGACATATCAACCAAGTCACTACATAAAACATTTCATAAGTCTGTTTTGACAAGAATGGGATATATGGATTACTAATTTGCCCTGGGAGAGGTCAATTCCACATTTCAAGATCACTTACTGTTCACAGTGCTCTGCCGTTTTGAGTAATGTTCTTCAGTTTGTCCACAATGTTCAAATAGTTCTTGAATCTTTCGCTGGCACGGATCCAAAGGCATAAACCAATCATATGTTTCGACATCTGCTAGTCCAGTAGGTATAACATAGTCGCGATCCTTCGTATTCTTGGTATGCAGTGGTATCACAAAGTGTCGACGTTTATTTGCCAGACATGTGCTTGCGAGAGCTTCGCTTTTGACGAAACAAGTGTATGTATCTGAATTTGTGTTCACAGTGAGCATGAGGAACATAAACCTGCACTTCTCTGCCAGGAGGCTTGGTCTATCAATAAGAGATGCCCTGAACTGAGGCTCATCAGCCAAACACACTCTTGCTTTTTGATTACCCACCACTATATTTTGATTCATCTCACTTTGTATTTTCATTGCAAGATCTTCATCGTCTTTTGCAAATACTAAAACGGCATCATATTCATACACTCCAGACGTCTGTTGGACTGTACATCCTGGTCCGGGCAATGTTATCGGGTTAGCTGTGTGTGCAGAGATGGAATTCTGACAGTTTTGGTCCACTGATGTGTGTTGACCAGGGCCTTCCTGAGACTTAGCACATGGATCCACATAAGGCTGATGCCTTTGGTCTCCTGGTGGCTGTTGACCAGGATCTTCCTGAGATTTACTGCATGGATTCACAGAAGGTTGATGCCTTTGGTCTCCTGGTGAGTGTTGACCAGGATCATCCTGAGATTTACTGCATGGATTCATAGAGGGGTGATGCCTTTGGTCTCCTGCTGAGTGTTGAGCAGGATCTCCCTGAGATTTACTGCATGGTTCCACAGAAGGTTGATGCCTTTGGTCTCCTGGTGAGTGTTGACCAGGGCCTTCCTGAGATATACTGCATGGATCCATAGAGGTTTGATGCCTTTGGTCTCCTGGTGAGTTTTGACCAGGATCTTCCTGAGATATACTGCATGGATTCACAGAAGGTTGATGCCTTTGGTCTCCTGGTGGCTGTTGACCAGGATCTTCCTGAGACTGAGTTTATGGATCCATGGAAGGCTGATTCCTTTGGTCTCCTGGTGAGTGTTGACTAGGATCCTCCTCCTCAGACTGAGTATATGGATCCATAGAAGGTTGATGCCTTTGGTGTCCTGATTAAACTAGACCACGGTCATCTTGAGACTTATTGTACAGGAAGGCTGTAAGAAGTCAATCAACAAAATACAATCAAAAATTGAAAATATTGATTAAATAAGATAAACGATACAACGAAAGGACTACAAAGTACAAACGTTATTAAATCAACAATTAATACATGTGGGATGTATGCAACAAACAACGGCAAAGACTATCCTCAAACATGTCCCTTAACCTTATATAGATACACGTGACGCATGGGTTAAGACTATATTGAATCGGTAATACTACACAAAAACAAAATCCGTAGTTTAACAAGTAGTTTTCGTTGTATCGATCTTTCAATGCAGACTGAATCATCTGACAGCTGTGATTGGATGATTTATGGGAGATTTTGCGGGTTTTTTCAAATGTGCATCCATCAATAATTAAAACTGGCCATATTTTTCAATATTTAGTGCTGCTTTATTAACATGATGCCTTATGCTAGATGTGACCATAGGTATTTTCAATCAGGTGACATTTTGTGCGGAACTGGGGTAGGATCAGGCTGAGGTATTCATTTTTTGTCACTTATCTAAGTCAATGGGTTAATATTTGGTTTTGTGTAACCGCTAAATTGGATATTTTATTGACGCTTCTCACAGTTAACGATTACATTAAGGAACGGTAACTCTAAAAATATTGATCAAATATTTTCGTGCATCAGTGCATTTGCATCTAATACACATTACAAACAGTATATGCAGTAGAAGGCTAGGTATACTATAGTATTTAAACGTAAATATTAGCCACATCGAGTACACAGTCCGATATTCTGGATTAAGCTACATTTCTTTGAAAAAAGAAAAGAAAGGAGCACAGTTCTATCCTGACACCCCGACCCAACCCCCCAGCCCCACCCCATCCCAACACCCAACCCCTACACATCCAATCCTTGACACAAACAATAGCATACTAATATGAATAATGCCTTCGTATACACATTTCAAGTGAAACTTCGAATATTTTTTCTCTTGAATTGTAGTCAACTACACTATGCTAAATAGGTAGCATCGATGATTTATTTCACCTGACTACAATTAGTAAGTAGAAGAAAATAAACAAATATAACTGAAAATATTGATTGAATAAAATTTCCTTAAAACAAATGACAATGTAAAATATGAAATAGATAAAAAAATATAAATTAAATCATCAAACTGATGAACATTGTATATAAAAAAACAACAAGTGCATTAAAAAATCCAACATACTGATTACGTAAGATTTCTAAATGAATAATTTACAGAGATATGGATATTTAACCATATCCGAAGGCATCTCTAAGAAATAGTAAATAAACAAATAAGTCAAATCAATATATTGATTCCGTATGTATTCAAATAATTTCAGTATACGCCTTAGTCATGTTATTTTACCAAACATCAACAAAATATGACACACGTATTACGTTTCTTTTGTGCAATAGACTTCAGACTTCAAGTGACATGTTTAGCCGGTGTTCATGCAAGTGTAACGCTGCTGTAGGCGAGACAATAAGACGCGGAAGTACGAGCAAAGCGTCCATATTGGATAAAAGTTTAAACTGTGATACGTCACCTAACGTCTTTAAATACCGTTATAGCATGTACAATCTCTTAGCAGCCTCGTTACATCGGCGGCAAGTCAGTTAACCTAATGATTACAAGAGTTTGGGGCATTTAGATCTAAACTTGTTTTATAATTTATACATTTATCTTAAAATCTATAACACGATGAAATTCACACGTAAAGCACTTAATTTCGTTACAGCCTTTTTGTGACGTAATTGTCATAATGAGGGCATAATTGTGATCATTTTGTTGTTGACGTATGTACGCTAAGGTATTCTTAAGACAAATGGACAGACCTATTTATATCTTTTCCCCATGTATATATGGCAGGTAGGGACCATGTGACCTATATGTCGCTACACAGACCCTGTACTCCAGTCACGCATATAGTAGATGACATACACTAAGGATATTCGGTCTCTAGGAGCAGTACAATGTTTACTGTATGTATGTTTTACCTGCAGTGTCCATATAACGCAGCAAACTGCGATCTTCACACAACAACAACACCTGACCTACTTCAAAGTGGCTATCCTGGCAACTTTCGGTTTCGATATTGCCTGTATGTACTTAAATAACCCCTCCGGATGAGAAGATCTGTTGAGGTAAAAATGAACCCCGTTAAACCGGACTGTGCGTTCCTTGCGAAATTCTCGGGATTAACACATTTCGGAATTATCGTATCATCGATTCAAAATAATGCAAGTGCTCCATACAAATGGATAGTGTTAGTGGTTAGTAATAATAAAAATAATTTTAAATAACTGTTGAATATATATCCACGTTTCTCATGTATCTTCATTGGAGGTTGGGTCTAGATATAAAGACGCTAATAATAATTTTAGTCAAGGATTGACATAAATGGGCATTAATTAGTGCATGTTGCAACAAGGAAATGACATAAAAATAATTTTAGTCCATTTATCATGGGCATTTCTCCACGCATGCTGCAACAAGGAAATGACATAATAATAATTTTAGTCCATTTATCATGGGCATTTCTCCACGCATGCTGCAACAAGGAAATGACATAATAATAATTTTAGTCCATTTATCATGGGCATTTCTCCACGCATGCTGCAACAAGGAAATGACATAAAAATAATTTTAGTCCATTTATCATGGGCATTTCTCCACGCATGCTGCAACAAGGAAATGACATAATAATAATTTTAGTCCATTTATCATGGGCATTTCTCCACGCATGCTGCAACAAGGAAATGACATAATAATTTTAGTCCATTTATCATGGGCATTTCTCCACGCATGCTGCAACAAGGAAATGACATAATAATAATTTTAGTCCATTTATCATGGGCATTTCTCCACGCATGCTGCAACAAGGAAATGACATAAAATATAATTTTAGTCCATTTATCATGGGCATTTCTCCACGCATGCTGCAACAAGGAAATGACATAATAATAATTTTAGTCCATTTATCATGGGCATTTCTCCACGCATGCTGCAACAAAGGAAATGACATAATAATAATTTTAGTCCATTTATCATGGGCATTTCTCCACGCATGCTGCAACAAGGAAATGACATAATAATAATTTTAGTCCATTTATCATGGGCATTTCTCCACGCATAATATAATAATAATTTTAGTCCATTTATCATGGGCATTTCTCCACGCATGCTGCAACAAGGAAATGACATAAAAATAATTAGTGTTAGTGGTTAGTAATAATAAAAATAATTTTAGTCCATTTATCATGCACATTTCTCCACGCATGCTGCAACAAGGAAATGACATAAAAATAATTAGTGTTAGTGGTTAGTAATAATAAAAATAATTTTAGTCCATTTATCATGGGCATTTCTCCACGCATGCTGCATGCTCGAAGCGCCCAAACAATCTGATCATTATAACGACGGATAACCCAAACTGTCTGTGAGGCGCCAGAAGGTTAATAGTCACATGACCTATCCCACCGGGTACCCTTTTCCTGCTGGGTGAACAGAGGCAATTTGGAATAAACTCACTTGCCTAAGGTGAGACCACATATATCACGTGTGCTTCGTTGTGGTGCAGGACCGAAGTCCTAGAAACTCTCAGGAGTAAAGCTGTCACACACGCTCACCCATCCAAGGACTCAACGTTGCTTAACTTCAACTGATTTGTGACCTCAGCTCTGGTTAGTGACCGGGGAGGATTGGGGAGTGAAAATTAGGTTTTCGGATTAACGAGGGTCCGAATAACGGTGTTTCACACAACGTCCAGGAGCACAAGAATTACCATTATAAATTTACTGTTGAATATATATCCACGTTTCTCATGTATCTTCATTGGAGGTTGGGTCTAGATATAAAGACGCTTTTAAAAATAATCAACAAGGAAATGACATGTGTGTTTTCCCCAAGTACTTCTTAAAATAGACAACGCGGATACAATCAATATTCTTACCCCAACGAATATAACCCTTCATTAGTCAATCATAGTAGAGCACAGCATGCAACCTTCCAGCGCCTAACAGACAGCTTGGGTTATCCGGGTTAATAATGTGCTGTGCTATTCATTGTTAGCATACCTGGTGTGGAGTTTGGCGCTATATACATGGACACATTATTATTATTATTATTATTATTATTATGGCAGGCCGTGATATTCGAAAAAGACCTTAAAACAATTTTCTACACGGGATATTTGATACAATAACAGTGTTGTTTGTCTACATGCCTCTGTTCAGACGTATTACCATTTGCATACTGGTGATATATTTACACGTCATGTCAAAAGTTACCACATTAAAATTTTGGCATTATAAAGATGTTTTCTACTTGTAAAGTTAGTCGTGAAACTTTTCATAGGTACATTGTCAAAACGGGAGGATTTATCAACATCGAATACAGATATACACACCCTTGAAACACAACACACACACACACACACACACACACACACACACACACACACACACACACACACACACACACACACACACACACACACAACACGCACGCACACACGCACGCACTCATACATACAAAATATACTTATCTAGACAAAATGTCAGCTTCTAAGGAGTACACGATATGATTAAGAGAATTGCTTTAGCCCTGAGTACATTCCTCACAGCCCAGGGTGCCCAGTTTGTTTGATAAATGCAACTTAGGTAGGCTTACCGAATAAAAATAGGTACTACTTCTAGTTATAATCATCGGCCATTTTGAACAACCAATCCCCATCCCGCAATTGGACACTTGGCTACTGTACGCTTACATTGCTGTTTTGCCATGCGAGCTGATAGTAATTGAAGCGCTCGTTAAATACTCCATCACATCCATAACGACCTGACACAGAGTGACACGGAACGGGCACAGTGCACAGATTGAGGTTGTTACGCTCATTTTTAACAGGGTAGATGAATTAATATTTAACGAAGGACAAGGTCAAGTTAAATGAAAGGTCATGGAAGTTACGGATTCACCATGCACATATCTAACGCTCTTACTTTCATTCAGTTTTATTTTATTTATTTATATATTTATTTATTTATTTATTTATTTATTTATTTATTTATTTATTTATTTATTTATTTTATATTAGTTAATTTATTTATTATTATTATTAGTTATTATTAGTATGATCTATTTATTTATTTATTTTTTAAATTTTTATTTCTTATTTTATTTTATTTTTAATTTGGGGGTTGTTGTTGTAATTATTCGGTAAATAATTCAATCTCCCAACAAACACACATACATATATGTACCTTTCTCATTTGGGGCGGCGGGGTAGCCAAGTGGGTAAAGCGTTCGCTCGCCACTCCGAAGACCCGGGTTAGATTCCCCACATGGTTACAATGTGTGAAGCCCATTTCTGGTGTCTCCCGCCGAGATATTGCTGGAATATTGCTAAAAGCGGCGTAAAACTATACCCACCCACTCAACACCTTTCTCATTTACGTACACTTTTCACAAAATACAAGTCTAGGACAGGAAGCGAGCAGTCAGTGTAAAGTCACCTTCTGCACATCACCTTATTATCTATCTGTATACGTCACATGTTTACTACCTGCTAAGCCAGTGATTTTATCGATTGATTTGTCGCTGTTTGCTAAGTTTTTTTTAATGAAACGTAATCATAAACGTACCATTTTGAGTCAATATTTGAACAGTTACGTTACTTCCACGGTCAAATGTTGTTTTAAGTTAGCATCCTCGGCGAAAGAAAACGACGCACTTCGTGTTTAAATTTTATTTATGTTTGAAAAATTAATTGAATCACTAAGGGACCGTTCATAATTTATGGGTTGGTGGGGTGATGATGATTTTAAGTGGGGGTCACCTATTTGTTATGGGGCGCTAGGAGGGGGTCAGCAATTTGGCACACGTGTACTGAAGTGTCAGCAATTTTGTATATAAAAATATGTTTAAAACTGCTTAGAATTTATGGGAAGGGGGGTGTCATTGATTTTGTACATGACATGCAAGGGATAACTTATTTTGTACAGTATGATCCGTGTGCATGCGTGTGTTGATGGGTGGGGATTAGGGTCGTGACATGTTGGTTAGTTTTTAAACCAGGAAATCATAAAGAGTATAGGGGGTCACTCGTCCTCATCCCTTTGTCTATAATCAGTGTATACGCCGCGCATCCTTGGCCCGCGCGTAACGGCTGCTTTCCCGTTGCCATGGCGATCCGACTTTTCTGAAGAGAAACATAGCAGTAAATGAATGGGGTCACGTGACTTGGTGCCACGACGGAGAAAGAGGCTGGGTAACTTCTTGGAGAAGTTTTGTAACATAAACATGAAAGTTTGCGTGTTACTTTTCGGAGTACTATCCCAGGTTGTCGGCATCGAGATCGTCCAGAAGGTTGACGAGGACATATTTGATAAAACTGGTAAGTCTGTAAATTGTTGGAATTTGTAGTTGGACAAATGTATCAGTGTTTGAGGAACACATGTGGTTCTCGCTATGGCTGATGTTCCCTAACCTCACTGGTTAATAGGAACCACCTCTCCCGTTATATCGCTGAAAACGGTATACATTACGAGGAACGTACATTTTGCCTTGTTTCGCTTATATACAGCATCTCGGCATAACGTGTATGAAAGGATGCTCTAAAAGTAAACAATGATTTAAGATTGAGTGGGTGTAGGGGTTTTCAGAACCCTTACTACAATAGCTGCATCTGGAGAACCATATCGTTCGATGTCAGTATGTTTCCCATAAAACACTCGGTTTTCTTATCATAAATTTGAAATCTCACTTCACGATGTTTTATTGGGTAATTTACCAGATATCAAAACGGGATTGAGGAAGGCCTTTAAGTAATTTGAAGGAATTTCTGAGAATATTCCACGGTTTTATTAATTAATCAATATCTTATTTCTCACCATCTCCATGCTATAGGGTCGGGACAGTGACAATTTAATTTAGAAAGAGTTCGATAAATTTCGACTTTTACACTTAATGTTAGTTTGATCATACAAGAGTGCAGTTAAATGAGTTTAATCTCAGTAAGTACCCTCAGTATTTTATGACGTTTGAGATATCTGATGGGGAACAGGTTAAAGACGTCCAATCACGATAGCCACACTTGCGAGATGAGTCCAGTATTGTTAGACTATTTATGTATGAACCAAAGTGGTTCCCTACTGGAAAACGCATCCATTCTTGTAACTGTAAGTGAGCATTCAGTGTAACCTCTGCTTAGTTAAGTCTGAAATGGCAAACGTTATTGTAACAGCTAGACACGACTGTTCCGAGGGGGTCTTCGTGGAATATAATGAGAGTCGCCGTGCTGCACCGACCTCGTATTGATCCAAGAAGTTCAAATGGAAGATGACTACAGGATGGCAGTGCAGATGTGCACGACGTTGACGAGCCAACGTTCACCGCCCCTCGGGGATGAACAATCAGGTCATTTGGCAGGATTAGGCGTCTTTCATAATAGACACAGATTTGAAGACATTAATTTAGTTTGTTTTATAACCTGACTAAACTATTTCTTGTCAAGATCAGTTTCCGTTAAAATAGTACCTCTTATTGTGTTGTTTTAATGGGAAAATTCGCAACAGATGACAGGATATATTATTTTTAAAAAGAAAATCAACATCGCATTTGTGCATTATTAGGTCACTACTCACACTCACACACACTCACACACACACACACAGTCGGTACATATGCATACTTAAGTACCCAGTTTATACGTATATAACATAGACTAAAGTTAAACCTCTGAAATGTAAAAACGTTTGTGATATGCTAGTGAGGTCGTCTTTCAATATGTTAATAAGTTCAAGCCAGGAGAAATTCAACATTTACAGAAGTTTGTTGAACTGAAGAGTAGTAGTCTTGCTCGGGGAATTCTACGAGATATCTTTCATCAGGCTATTTGTCTCAGTTCAGAATTAATATTGCCGATGTGACTTGAAAATTTTAACTCACTCACTCACTCCTAGAATTAATATTCATCTTCTGCCAGAGACGTAATGATTAACCCCACGTCATTTCACCATCATGCTCAATGCAGAAGCTGTTGTTTCCAAAGACTAACGCTTAGTCTCTGAATATGTATCATTTTGATAGTAACAAATTAACCCAAAGGATCCCCCGTGAGTTTGGAGATTCATGTTGACTTTGTAACCCGACCCTAAAAGTGAGTTTTCTTTCAGATGATAACAGACCCTGAACCGGGGGAATCTAGACTTGCTTCACTTAGGGCTTTACCAATGTAGGGAGGGCTAAGCATTAGGGAAAATAATGTGGTTCAGGGACTGTGACACAGACTGTGTACATCCCGCACTGTCTCCATCGGGGCGGTGGGGTAGCCTAGTGGTTAAAGCGTTCGCTCGTCATGCCGAAGACCCGTGTTCGATTCCCCACATGGGTACCATGTGTGAAGCCCATTTCTGGTGTCCCCCGCCGTGATATTGCTGGAATATTGCTAAAAGCGGCGTAAAACTAAACTCACTCACTCACCCCACCAGTCCAGAACCATAAACCTTCCCCTTCTGCCCAACTCTACTGTAATACTATAGTCCTACATAACACAAGTCTGTATTTCCCTGGACTTGAACCCCAACCCCATAAGGTTCCTTTTCAATCGAAATGTACTTGAAATCTAATTTCGATCAACATTATTTCAAAGATATATTCTGTTTCTATATGACCTGTTAAAATACCTAAAACAGACTTGTACAAGGCAATCTCGACCATTTCCGTCAATAGCTAGAGTGAGAGAGTGAGTTTAGTTTAGGCCTCACTCGGCAATATTCCAGTTATATGGCGGTGGTCTGTAAATAATCGAGTCTGGACCAGACAATCCAGTGATCAACAGCACGAGCATCGGTCTACGCAACTGGGAACCAATGACATGTGGCAACCAAAGTCAGCGAGCCTGACCACCCGATCCCCTTAGTTGCCTCTTACGACAAGCATGGGTTACTGAAGAACAGTTCTAACCCGGATCTTCGCTGGTGTCAATAGTTAGAATTAAACTGTATATATATATATATATGTATACTCATGCTCATAATGGTTGTCACCCCCTCTTTGATTACTAACCGCTTTTTTCAAAACTCAGTTATGTTACTTCATTAAATATTTTTTTAAAGAACTTTTTATGGCTACGATTTTAGTAAAAGACCACTCAAAGACATGCTCCCCTCAAAACAACTAACTTTTACACGTGAGACTGACTTGTGAATAAGCTAGCTTTACCAAATTTGTTGCAGATTTAAATATTATTGAGGATAAATGTCTCAGAACATTCAGTTGTCAGGAAAATGATAGTCAATAGCGAGTAGCTCCGCCACGGGCTTCAATAAGGGAGGTCATCTGTCGCCTCATGCTATCACCAAGGTTGTTGACAATGTCTAGTCCAGTAGCGTTCCACATTCGAATCAAGGCTGTGCCTAAGTCATCTAAATTTCCAGGAGGGACTACCAACTACCACACTTGCCTGTCCAGATGGCCCGACATGTGCTCAATTGGGTTCATGTCTGGACTTTTCGCGGGTCAGTGCAATCTGTTAATGCCCTCCCTTTCCAGAAAAGCACCAATGGTCCTGGCACGATGTGGAGCAGCATTGTCATCTTGCAGCAGGAAGTTGTTGCAGTATACTTGTCGTGCATGTGGAATCAAATGTTTTTCCAAAATGTCTCTGTACTTCGCTTGATTGACGTTTCCATGAACGACACGAAGTTCTGTTTTTCCATTGTAATGAATCCCAGCCCGTACCAAAACAGAGCCACCGCCGCCCGCAACGTAACCTTCCACACAGTCTTCTATAAACCTTTCTCCAGCTAATCGTGGAACTCGCACTCTTCCATCCACCCCGTGTAGAAGAAATCTGAATTCAACAGAAAGGATGACACGACGCCAATGTTGTAACGTGATGTTACGATGACGTTGGGCCCACTCAAGTCGACGTTGCTTATGCAGAGCTGTTAGAAGTGGTCGACGGACAGGTCTTAGTGCTATGTAACCCCTCTCCAGTAGCCTACGCTTGACTGTTTGCCTGCTAAGCATCAAGTTAACAAGAACACCCTATCTTTATCTTCACGTCATGGCAGATAACGTCGATGTCGACGTACAAGGCGTAAGAGAACCCTGTCGTCCCTTGAGTCAGTTTTTCGGGGTCTACCTGTAGACACTTTTGGTACTAGTGATTGACGATTTCAATGCAACTTTTTATCCTCTGTACACTTCTAACGCGTACGTGCAACTCACGACTTATTGCACGGTTGTTAACGCCAGCTCTTGATATTCCTACAAGCTGGCTACGTAATGCAAGTGACAATGGTGCTGGCATTGGAGTTTGTATAAATTTTTTCTTTACAAATTGAAAGAAGGTGTGCACTCAAGCTCAACACAAATGGCAATGAAACTGAACAGTATGCACGTTTTTTCTACATTCTAGAATAATGCTGCATGCTTTTTTTCATGCTTCACTAAAACCCGCCTGTGGAGATGCGTTTGGACACACATTTTCACCAGACATACACAAAATTTCAGTTGGATACAATATATTGCATGAATATGAGAAAATATGGTTATCTACAGGGGGTGACAACATTATGAGCATGAGTATATATATACAATGTAAACTATACAATCGATGATACCACATCGGTGATACTGCATTAGTTGATTAGATGTCGAAAGCAGTATTACCTTCCTTCCCAAACTTTTGAAAACAATCTGAAAAAAGAAAACGTTGTGTATGTGGCATGGGCACTTTTGTATTTCACTTCCGTCAACTCCAATATTGATATAATTCTTCTCTTTTCCAGGATGGATAACCCACCGTAAGTACAAATTTTGTTGTTTTAGTGACGGTGCTGGTTCCACACCAAACACACGTCAGCTCCGGTTTGTGTACGGGGAATTACTGTGCCCCCCTGGGGAGGAGGGGTGTAACCAGTCACCGGAACAGCCAGTGCGATCTGGAGCTATAGCCTGTTTCATGTTAAACAACTTCCGTAAATATTCACATATATGACGCTATGATATTCTTCTACTTGTGGAAGATAATTCCCGTGCACAATGAAAAAAATCACATTAAAATAATACGGCCGTGGACTTTTTAGAATGATGCATAATAATCACCTGATCATCTGAAAATGTAATGGAATGTATATTGCACAAGACGTATTCGCCAGGCCTGTTTGTGTTCATAACACCATAGTACTCATTCGGTACCACAAGTGACTTGTTCTGGACGTCCACGAGCAACGTCACGTCGGCTGGACACCTGTCGGTCTCAAACTCTGTAAGACTCTCTAACAGTTGGTGTCATCTCTGTCCCATTAGTGCAAGGGCTATGGGGCGTTCATTACGAGAGTGTAACTTCCGCCTACGACGTCCCGCGGTACGTCACGTACGTCACATGGAAAAAAACGCCTGATATGGACAAAAAAACATCCTGGGTTATAGGTCTAGAGGTCAGTGCTGTTCACAGATTATATACTGACAGCAATGATGACCGTCAGCGTGTCTATCAATGACGGCCTGAACGTTACGCTGACGTGTGTGTTGTTTAACGTTAGGTCCATTACGTCGTGACTGCGTTATGGCGTTTGGAGGTATCGCTGTACAAACGTTTGTCACTGCTTGTAATGGTTAAACCGGACACTGCTTTGGGAACCGACAACTGACCTACATCAGTTTCAACATTACAGCCCGAATTATTCAACCGACTCTGCTTTTAGCAGAGCGTTCTTGTGACCATGGAAACGTTTCGTCGCTTCAAACGACGTTTACAGAGGACATGTGTTGGCACTGTTCCATTCATGGTTCATGGATATCAGTACATTGTTCAGTTTCTACCTATTATTCCCCATGATGGCGATGTGCGCTGTTGTACAGTAACCTTTCCCAGCGAGTGTATGTGTATATTTAAATGTCGTAAATAATTGACAATATATGTGACCATGTGTACAGATCGGTGGGTAAGACACAAGAATGGCTTAAAATACAACAGATACTGTTTATTCAAAAATTCTGTGCTCCAAACTACAAGTTATACCAGCAGTGCTATTACAAGCCTGTAAATGTAACATCGTGTGTCACGCAACACTTTCATTGGTGTGCTTTATTACAGGATTCGGCGACCCCATGTCACCTTCCCTCAAGGGGGGTAACTCGAGATGATAGACCATGACCCCTCTCTTTTTGTTTCGATAACTCACATTCCTTAGTCTCTAATTGGCTTGAACTCTGACCCACGCTTATCCCATACGGGGACGTAGAAGCTGTGGAAACAGCAATAAGGCGACAGTTGTAATACAATAGCTGTTGAGGATATGGCCCTCTCAGGATAGCCTTGATCCCTGGCTGTTCTGAACGACGAATCTAGGGGTGTTTTAGTAATTATATCCGTATACTGGAACAAGGGACAGATTGTTCTTACTTACATAATCCACTAAAAGTACTTCGCTATATAAGGGAGGTGAGGGGAGGTAAAATTGGATTTAACGTCGCACTTAAGAATATTTCGCTCATATGACTAGGTGCATGCGTGCGTATGTGTGGCTGCTTGTACTAGCCCATACTTAAGCTGGTTTTATAGTGCTAGCTCACTGAGATACCATGTCGCAGTTAAACATGAATACCCCACTCAGACACATTATACTGATTCCGTGCCGACCGGTCCTTTTTGTACTCATTGATACCGAGCGCCAGGCAGGGAAAAACAAGTACCATATTTTAACGTCTTCTGGTATGACGCGGCCGGGGATCGAACCCGCGACCTTCCGCTCTCCGGGCGGCGCCTTATAAGGGAAACAGTGTTAAAGACATATTTCACACACACACACACACACACACACACACACACACACACACACACACACACACACACACACACACACACACACACACACACACACACACACAAACAAACACACAAACAAACAAACACACACAAAACAAACACACACACACACACACACACACACACATATAAACAGATCCTAAATTATAAACATAAAATATCATGAAAATGAGCCCAGAGACTTTCTTCATTTTCAGATGAAACTTTGGCTATCTAGACTTGCCACATATTCTAGACTTGCATGGCTTTCTTGGATATAATTATATGTTTCAGGGTCTGGATAACAGACAACTTAGAGAGTTGTTCCTATGATTTATTCCAGCAAGTTTCAAATATATCATACAGAGTACATGAATTTATATATGATAATGCATAAAATGATAATATTGATAATGGTAATGATATTCTAATATTTGGAATAAATGCAGTTCATGTTATATTAGAGTATGCATTCGCAAAGATTCATTCTACAAAGTATACAATGTTTGAAATGAGGAATTACGATAATGATAAATAACATTAGTTAACTGATTAATCTTCAGAGAGCATGTAGGATACAATGTATTTGGCAATTATGCATGGCGTCTTCTCCAATTTGCCAGTCAGATCCATCCTGCCATATAACTTGCATTTGCTTCAAACAAAATGGTAGCGCCCCAAACAAGAACGTCTGAACCTTAATCAAAATGTATATTGTAATAAATCGGGTGTTATCTCGCACAGTGCATCAACTAACTTGAGCAAATTGATTGAAAAACATGCATAGATATAGAAAAAAGATGTGGTGGCCCATTGAAGGTACACTTGCACATCCTGCAATCGACCGAAATGTGTGGGGAAGTTTACCAACCGGATGTTGATTTAGTTACGCGACTTTGACAGTATTATGCGTAAACTCTTTAGGCCAGTCCACATTGCTCCTAAAAGGTCAGTTTTGACAGTAGTTAGAACCTGTTCACAATCAGGAACATATGGTTCCTCGGCCCTGACATCTTACAGTTTCACACTGTTGTCGTTAACAGCAGACATGTCTTTTGGTAGAGAGTTTACAGGAGTTCTTTGAGATGAACCTGTGCGTCTTTGCTGATAGAAAATTATGGCAACAAGGTTGTATCATTTGGGAGATTCGTATTTTTCCCATTCAGAAGTTTGTGCTGTGAATACCCTGTAGATCGGCAGGTCACATTGCGCATT
Source organism: Haliotis rubra (assembly GCF_003918875.1). Classification (NCBI taxonomy): domain Eukaryota; kingdom Metazoa; phylum Mollusca; class Gastropoda; order Lepetellida; family Haliotidae; genus Haliotis; species Haliotis rubra. The sequence goes on from NW_025767679.1 coordinate 744,282, forward strand.
GAATGAGTCGATTTGAATATATCAGGGTCAGCATAGGTTCAGAAAGCTTGTTTTATTAGATTGTGTCCCCTTTCACGCACCCGGTAGCTCGGAGGTAATAAGGCATAGTGTAGTAATCTTTGCTATACAAAGAGTTCACATTCATGGCAGCACAACTTTGATTTATCAGTTTGGAAGTTAACTGCCAACCTTCGTGAGTACGAAGTGTGTTGGGAGCACAAAAATGTGAACAGACCCCACTGATCAGAATGTTTTTCCAGATGCTTCTTGGGTCCACATTAGGAAACCTTCAGTCCAGCGTGATAAGGAATCAACTGCAAGGAGAACATAACTGTAACCTTCCTTAGTCTCAGGCACCGACCGTAGGATGTCAACATGGATACAAGAGAAGGTGTCCTATAGCCAAGTGCGCCACAAGCTCTGGTTCGGTATTTGTCCTTCATTTGGAGCATTGGTAGTCGCCACAAGATTTGCTATAATTTTCAATATCCTAGAACAAACCTGGCCAGTAACAAAGAGCGCAATAGTGCAGTGGTAAGGCGTCTGCCTATCACGCTGAAGGCTCGGGTTCGATCCCCGGTGGAGGCACCGATCCCTAGGTTCGGGTCTCGAGGTAGGCAAATTTGCGTAGTATCCTTGGACAAGAAACTTAGATCCACATTGTCTCAGTTCACCCAGCTGTAAAATGGGTACCCGTGAGGATGTGCTGGCAATGTGAGTATTTAGTTCATTGCGCCTAACAGGCAGCATGGCTGTATGAACCCCAGGGAGTTGAAAAAGTATTGGAAAGTTCGATAGTGTCCTATGACCGGGGATAGTAGTGTACGTAGCGCCGTGAGTAGGCAATGTGCCTGGATATGAGCGCCATATAAGGGACTGTTACTATTACTATTAATACTTGCTACGCACTGTTCAGCATGTGGCATCAACCGCCGACTTTGGAACCATGGTGGGCAAAGAGAGGCTCTTTGTGACTTTAAATAAGGACAACCAGCTGTGTTAAAGTGAGAGATCCATTGGTTTTCTGTCCTCTCTGCTTTGCATGATAGAAAAGGTGCAGCATACTGCCATGAATGTCATACTCTTTAGCAAGGACTGTTAGACCCTTTTATGAACTGCTGTAAAGGGAGAAAGAACTTTACCAGTTTTAATGTCGTCAATGATTGGACTTAGGGCAGGAGACTTACGCTGCTTTTCTACCAAGTGTTAATCATCAAACATTTGCAGCGTTAGGTATCAAAGACAAAGGAGATCAGAGTAACGTGTGTTTAAGCCAAGGGAGGGCTATATGGCCTGTACATACGGTAAATGATCCAGTGTGTGCGAGTTACACTAATAACGTCTAAGGCTGCCAGACACGCCAAGGCTGTTATTCCTCAATTATAGCGAGTGAGTGAGTGAGTTTAGTTTTACGCCTCCGTTTTACAATATTCCAGCTATATGGTGGAGGTCTGTAAATAATCGAGTCTGGACCAGACAATCCAGTGATCAACATCATGAGCATCGATCTGCGCAATTGGGATCCGTTGACATGTGTCAACCAAGTCAGCGAGCCTGACCACCCGATCCCGTTAGTCGCCTCTTACGACAAGCATAGTCGCCTTTTGTGGCACGCATGGGTTGCTGAAGATCTATTCTACCCCGGATCTTCACGGGTCCCCAATTATAGTGAGAGTGACCACCATAGCATGGCATACATTCTCAGGCATGAAGGTCAAGTTGTCCAAGATGTACCTTACGTCAGTTTGAGATGCACTTGTAGTAAAGCTGAAGGATTTTTTTTTTGGTCAGGGTATATGTGAGGGTATGTGTGAGGGATTGCATCTTGTTGGTGAGGGTTATATAAATGAGTGACTTTAGTTTTATGCCGCTTTTAGCAATATTCCAGCGAGGAACATCAGAAATGGGCTTCACACATTGTACCCATGTGGGGAATCAAACCCGGTCTTCGCCGTGACGAGCGAACGTTTTCACTACTACCCCACCGACCCAAAGGTTATATAAAGGATTAATGGATCTACGTTTGTGTCATTTTTGCTCAAGATATAATCTTCTATGTCTAAGTAGATAACGTGTTTTGTTGGAACTTACATTTTCTGGGTTGTCAGTTTGCCATTCTTCTTTGATATCATGGGACACTGTCTTTATGTGACTCCAAGTTTCCGCAAAGGTTTTAGGAAAGAATGTGGTTTCATCTACATAGAGTAATATGTAACACCAATTCATTTCTTTTAGTGTTTCCGAAATGGTTTGCTGAAATGCCATCTGAAAGAACCCATTTCAAAAAAACTCTCGGGCGTAGTGAAATTTATCTTATGTGCGATTTTTTAAGGACAATATATTTGCCAAAAGCCTCTAGCCCAAATAAGCCATCCACATTTGGCATTGTTGTCGTAGATGTCTATAACCTGCAGCAAGTGGGAAGGGAGTCTAAAGGGCGAGGTGTCTATCCCTTTCTATTTGTAGTGATGTAGGTATGGACTAATTATGACCACCCTTATGCAAATGTTTATAATCATCTTTCAAATTGAAGAAATGCATGTTTATATTTTCCATGTTTGAGGATAGCACCGCTGTCAACATCCTATGAGTGGGTACTGTTATCACTTTTACAAGTAGGAGGATCAGAATCAGAAATGGTACGAAGTTCTAGGAGAGAGACTAAAAATAAATCAGTAAATAATAATAATAATTTATTTATATTATCAAATTTTCTGTCCTTTTTTGACAGCAATGTTATTGGCAAGATTCCGGAAAAGCATGCTAAATAAACAGACCTCGCCTTTGAAATGTATTCTTGGTGCCCTTGGTTTGGTACCTCCTGATCTCTTGGCGCAGATCAGGAGAGTGCCCGGGTTCTCCACCGGGAGCACAACCCTTCTGACACTCAGGGTACTGCAGAAGGCTGCAGTGTTGGGAAGCCTTTATATTCTCCGCAAAGTTCTTGGTGAGTTCGACTAGGCAGCGTTTCCTGGGAGAAGTCCCATTCGCTGTCTGGGCTGCGTGTAGAGGGGACATGGGCCCTGAGCTGATGATGAGCCTTACCAGCCTGACTCTGCCAGGATCACCCGAACCTTCTCTGCTACATTTTTCATCTTAATCTTAATAATACACTAAAGTCCACCCAATAGGTGAATGCTCATAGCACTAACAATCAAATAACATCACATTATTACCCTGGATATCCCAAGCTGCGCCAGAAGGTTAATACTCACATGACTTGTCCTACCGGGTACCCATTTTCTGCTGGGCGAACAGAGGCAATTTTGTAAAAACTCACTTGCCTAAGGCGAGACCACATGTATCACATGTGCTTCGTTGTGGGGCAGGAATGAAGTCCTGGAAACTCGCAGGAGTCAAGCTGCCAAACACGGTCATCCATCCAAGGACTCTTCGTGCCCAAAGTTGTTTAATTTCAACTGATTTGTGACCTGAGCTCTATGCACAGGACCACAACCACCACCCTTTTTGTCTTGTCTTAAGCATTCTAATTATATTCCCCAAATCTGAATTACATTGAGTTGACTCATACATGCCTTTCCATCAATAACTATTACCTTTTTCGTACAGGTTGTCATGGTACCGAGGTTGGCTTTGGCTACTCGGGAACCCTGGATCTACATTACCAGAATCTGAAGAACCGGTACCAGGATTGCACGTATGTCCATGGTAACTTGGAAATCACCAATCTGGACGATCCCAAAATAGATTATGACCTCAGTTTCCTGTCCAAGATTCGTTACGTCAGTGGGTATGTTCTGATCGGCTTGGTGACGGAGGTCGAGAGGATTCCCTTGACGTCTCTAGAGGTTGTCAGGGGCAACAATACATACCGCGTTAGAGGTGTCGAGTACAGTCTCATCGTGGCTCTGACGTCACGATTCCCCGACGTCAACGTTGGTCTCAGGGAGCTGCATATGCCGTCACTGAAAGGTTTGTAGTTGGACTGGTTAGGATGTGTGTCTGTGTTGGTTTGTAGTTGCCTTTAAAGACTGACGTTCGAATTAAGCTGGAAGTTATACTCACGGAGTGATATTTCGAAACATGGGTTTTACATATTAAACATGTTTAAACATCACGTTAGAATATTAGACATACCCGTGCTCCTTATTATGATGTTAAGATAAATGACCTGTTCTCCACGTTTGGATATTTGACCTTTGCTCCAGGTTTGGATGTTTAGATATAGTATCTGTACTTGATGTCTCGATGTTTAGATGTATGACCTGTACTTCACGTTGGGATGTTTAGATATATGACTTCTACTCCGTGTAATGTGTTTTACGTCACTTACACGTCACGTTGGGATGTTTAGATATAGGACTTCTACTCCGTGTAATGTGTTTTACGTCACTTACACGTCACGTTGGGATGTTTAGATATAGGACTTCTACTCCGTGTAATGTGTTTTACGTCACTTACACGTCACGTTAGGATGTTTAGACACATCACTTGTACTCCATGCTAGGATGTTTAGATGTATGACATGCACCACACTTAGATATACTGAAATAAGTGACCTATTTGGGATGTTACGATATATGACCAGTAATTCAAGTGAGGGTCTATAGAAATATGACCTGTGCTCAGTTTCCATATCATAATCTCTGGATGTCCATTCTGACGATTCCTGTGTTGACAGAGGTGACTGTTGGGAAAGTATTGTTTTCCCAGAACCCCGCGCTCTGCTACGTCGACACCATCGACTGGGACACCATCACTGCCGGCAGAAACAACTCCATCAACTTCGAGGAGCTTGCCTCTTCCCAAACATGTAAGTCACTGTTAAAGCCTGATCGTATCCCAATGTTCATCCCATTCTTCAAAGTTAGGCCATTATTTGCAACAAATCAGCTAAAAGCAGTCACAAAGTTTCATCACGAGTGCATGTCTTACACCAACTCTTCGCTGCCGTCGTCAGCTATGAGGATTCAAACCCGGGCATATTGCATGACTAGACTAGGCTTAGTCTCTGAATATATATAATTTTGATAGTAACAAACAAGCCCATTTAAATTGAAAAGGAGCCCCAGGGAGACCAGAGATTCAGAACCTGAGGAAATCTAGACTTGCTTTATTTAGGGCTTTAGCACTGCAGAGAGGGCTTGGCAGTAGGGAAATTAATGTGGTTCAGGGACTGTGAGACAGACTTATTGCATGACCATCGCAACCAATAACCTTTCATATCCGCTGTTGACGACAATCAGAGTGAGTGAGTATGGTTTTACGCTGCTTTTAGCAATATTCCAGCAATATCTGGGGAGCAACAAATGGGCTTCACACACTGTGCCCATGTGAGGAATCGAACCCGGGTCTTCGGCGTGACCAGCAAATGCTATAACCACTAGCCCCACTGCCCCCATGGGTCGAGTAACGAGTAACGTCGAGTAAGCCTGTAATGGTAGACACCCAAACGTCAGCAACATTGCGGCTGGTTATCGAGTTTGAGTGAGTGAGTGAGTGAATGAGAGTATGGTTTTACGCCGCTTTTAGCAATATTCCAGCTGCGGACACCAGGAAATCGAACCCGGGTCTTTGTCTCGACGAGCGAACGCTTTAACCACTAGGCTACACCACCGCCTCCCATCGAGTCTGAAACAGTCAGAAACCAGGGATTGATAATATGAGCATTGTGACAGGGAACGACGTCATGCAATCAGCCAAATAACTGGTCCTGACCGCCCGATCCACAATAGTGTGAACTACTGATATAACGAACTCATATCCGTCGGTGAGACTTCGTTATAAGCATGTTCTTGCTGAACTGACATCGTTCGTATTCTTAATCGCAAGCACTCATTTCCTGTCTGGCACTTCCAACAGGGCCAGAAATAGAACTGAAATTAAAATAAATCACAATCGCGTACCCTCCGGTAATATATCAAATAGCAATGATTTCGAGATAGAAAGACATAATTGCCCAATTCTCACTGCTCGTATACAGTCGTAAAAGTTTCGGTTTTGGTAACAGTGTTAATTTTATCACAACGACCAATCAACATCTACCGATAGATCGACCAGGCTGTGTGCGTGGTGCGGCCGCCATGTTATATCGAACAAACATTGAAGAATATCTGATTTGCACAGAGATCATTAAGTCTCAAAGCGAGCTATCAACGCTCATGAATATTATCTATACGAGTTTCGCCGAAAGTCACCTTAACACTTATATGGTTAAACTTAGAAACATTTTCGAAGTAGGTTGTCATGACCCAGAAATATACGAGATGACGCGCCAAGTGAAGTTATCTCCCTTTGGAATTGGTGACGATAGGAGATCTTACTGTTACGATTGCCGTAAGTCGTGAATTAGAGAGTTAAGACAATCGTGGTGTGCTGTGATGTGGGACGGTGATGCTTATATCGAGGGGTCCTGAAGAGGCGTTCTGGTTGTATTTAATTTGCTTCATTGTTGTCGTGACATAGGGGATTACACAGGCTCCGTGCCACAATTTACTGTTAATGGATTCAACCAAGTGAATGTCTATGTTCAGATATAGGTTTATAGCATTCGTGGCATAAATACGGTAGTGTGGGCTATTGGTTACAGAAGATCTAACCTCATGGTGTGATTCATTGCTTAGTCAGGGAACTTCTACTGGTATTCAATAATGATGCTCCAACAGCCAGACTGGAAACAGTCAATCCGGTGATAGGTTTCTGTAGCCAATATTTCTGAAGTATTGAAAGCCAACAATTGGACACAAACAATCATAATAAACATTGAAAACGTCGTGGATATTGGGGGTGACTCACACATCAATGACAAAGAACACCTAAATCTCATATTAGAAATATATACTAGCAGACAGAGTAGTATATTTTGTCTCCCAAGCGTATTTTTAAACATGGCGGCACTTCGATTCCTGAACCGGAAGTGCCGCCATCTTGAAAAAGCCGCTAAGGAGAAGAGGAACACTGCTAGAGAGAAGGTAGTGTGCTGAATATTAAATGGCAAATGGTATATGTTATTGGAAACAACAATATAATATACTGAAAGCCATTAGAAACGCATCACTGATAGATTAGCATATGTCTTAGGTGCGTTTAGGCATATATCCAAGAAGTTTTTAGAGAACCATGTGATAAGTGACCATTGAAGAAGAGAATGAAATGCGGTATGAAGTTGCACTGCATTTATTGACCAAGGCAACGTGGGTTAAACAGAGACGGGGTCAAATCAAAAGTTCACACAGGTAAACAACAAGAAGGAAGACAGCGTCAGTATCGCGTGTGTCCACCATCAGCATCAATAACAGCCACACACCTCCTCCTGAGAGAAAAGATTACCCTCCTGAAGAAATCCTGAGGGATCTGTTGCCATATCCTGCGGAGAGACGCTTCCAGCTGCTGCAAGTTGAGAGGTGGCGCCATATTGTCTCCTCCCCATCTCATCCCAGACATGCTCGATGGGTGACAAATCAGGAGACAGCGATGGCCATTGCATGGCATTGATGTTGTTCTGTCGCAAGAAGTCCATGGTATGCCTTGCGATATGGGGTCTGGCGTTATCTTGTTGCAGAGTGTGCACACGTCGATGGGTCACCATGTGAGGGACAACGATAGGCCTTAAAACGTCCTGCGTGTACGTTTGGGCGGTAACACGGCCTCGAAAGACATGTAAGGGGGTCCTGTCAAACACACTGATCCCGCAATGGAATTAAAGACCAAAAACCATGTGATTCTAACAGGAGAATTGTCAAACTTTAACCCTGCTTGAATTTCGGATCAGTTTGGTCATCTGTCCATGCTCTACATGACAATTCGTGGTTATGTGATCATCATGTGTCACGTGACCGCACCTGCATGCATGCTGCTCTCACTTTGCATGCTTTTCAGGGGACATGGTTAGTTGATTCATACAACAGTTTGGGTTCGAACCATTCACGTCAGTAAAACTTATATCATCAGAATGGGTGATGCGTTTCTAATGGCTTTCAGTATATATGGTCATCCGTCTGATTAATGTTAATGATAAAACATGTACGGATAAAACACATGGATGGTGTCAGAAGACCCAGCGACACCCCCTGAAAGAGGGCTGGTGTAACAAACAATGTCAGTATCGGGTGTGACCTCCATTTGCGTTGATAGTGGAAAGGCAGCGGCGGGGCATTTAAAGGAAATATATTGAATCACAACTTTTTATATGTTATAAAAGATCAAACACAGTACACACACACACACACACACACACACACACACACACACACACACACACACACATATGTGCTTTCATTGTGTTTAAAAAAGTAACGAACAACTGCCCAAATCCGATAGCCAGCGCATATTGTAATCCGAGTTTCGGACGATATAATCGGGCTGTGACGTCATAGATGCGAGACGACGGTCATTTTCGTTTCTTTACAGTGCTTATATCTAACTGTTTGACACCAGATTACTTAGAACAGCTTTGGGGCTGTTGTTCAAAATGTCACCCAAAGATTTCCGACTGCATGGCGTTACCAGATCCGGGGTGGAACTGATCTTCAGCATGCAACCCATGCTTGTCGTAAGAGGTTGCTTGCTCACTTGTCCCAGTTGAGTAGATTGATGCTCAAGGGATCCATCACAGGATTGTTTGGTCCAGACAGACCACCGTCATATAGCTGGAAAAAGGCTGAGTGCACAACACACAAACAAACCTAACCGGATGTCTCGAGTCCTTACGTTTGATATCTAGAAATGTTTTGCTGCTTTAGAAGTTGCAACGCGAGCAACACTTCCGCGACGGTATCCTGCAGCAACGTGGTGTTACGTCCCTGTAGTTGCACAAAATGAAATGAGTCCTCCATTCGAATGATTGTATGTTCCCCTCCATTGCGCCCGGAACGCTATCGTAACTTGCCAAATTGTACACTACGATATTCGTAAGCCTATGGATTGTGATTCCTTCCACCCCATACCATTACAGGTTGCTTCCACTGTCTAAACTGAAGGCGACGTTTGGAACGCTATCATATACCTGGAAAAAGGCTGAGTCCTATACAAACCAAAGATGTTTCGAGTAGCACTACGATATTCGTGAGCCAACGTAATAACACTCCGCTATAGGTATCCTGAAGCAACGTGGTATTACGTCTCTGTAGTTGCACAAAATGATTTTACACTTCCACTCCTAAACTGACGGCGACGCGGAACGCTATCGTACCTGGGGTCCTATACACAAAGCTTTCGTAGCACTACGATATTCGTAAGCCTGTAATAAACTATATAGGTTTGATTGCTCGTAACGGTACGGTATTCGTAAGCCTGTAATAAACTATATAGGTATGATTGCTCGTAGCACTACGATATTCGTAAGCCTGTAATAAACTATATAGGTATGATTGCTCGTAGCACTACGATATTCGTAAGCCTGTAATAAACTATATAGGTACGATTGCTCGTAGCACTACGATATTCGTAAGCCTGTAATAAACTATATAGGTATGATTGCTCGTAGCACTACGATATTCGTAAGTCTGTAATAAACTATATAGGTATGATTGCTCGTAGCACTACGATATTCGTAAGCCTGTAATAAACTATATAGGTACGATTGCTCGTAGCACTACGATATTCGTGAGCCTGTAATAAACTATATAGGTATGATTGCTCGTAGCACTACGATATTCGTAAGCCTTGAATAAACTATATAGGTATGATTGCTCGTAGCACTACGATATTCGTAAGTCTGTAATAAACTATATAGGTATGATTGCTCGTAACACTACGATATTCGTAAGTCTGTAATAAACTAGGGGCGGTGGGGTTGCCTAATGGTTAAAGCGATATTCGTCAAGCCCTGTAATAAACTATATCCCCACATGGGCACAATGTGTGAAGCCCATTTCTGGTGTCCCCTGTAATAAACTATATGGAATATTGCTGAAAGCTCGTAAAACAAACGATATTCGTAAGTCTGTAATAAACTATATAGGTATGATTGCTCGTAGCACTACGATATTCGTAAGTCTGTAATAAACTATATAGGTATGATTGCTCGTAGCACTACGATATTCGTGAGCCTGTAATAAACTATATAGGTATGATTGCTCGTAGCACTACGATATTCGTGAGTCTGTAATAAACTATATAGGTATGATTGCTCGTAGCACTACGATATTCGTAAGCCTGTAATAAACTTTATAGGTATGATTGCTCGTAGCACTACGATATTCGTAAGTCTGTAATAAACTATATAGGTATGATTGCTCGTAGCACTACGATATTCGTAAGTCTGTAATAAACTATATAGGTATGATTGCTCGTAGCACTACGATATTCGTAAGTCTGTAATAAACTATATAGGTATGATTGCTCGTAGCACTACGATATTCGTGAGCCTGTAATAAACTATATAGGTATGATTGCTCTCGTAGCACTACGATATTCGTAAGTCTGTAATAAACTATATAGGTATGATTGCTCGTAGCACTACGATATTCGTGAGCCTGTAATAAACTATATAGGTATGATTGCTCGTAGCACTACGATATTCGTAAGCCTGTAATAAACTATATAGGTATGATCGTAACGGTACGATATTCGTGAGCCTGTAATAAACTATATAGGTATGATCGTAACGGTGCGAACGTTTTGTGGATCAGGACCCTGGATGCCGGTAGACCCTTGCACAACCATCCGAGCTGACGAGATGAAACCTAGTATATGAACCTCAGATGTTGTCCACATAAAGCTAGGCGTTATTGACGTTGACATGGAAACAACATTTGGCGTATAGCTGGACGTCAGATGCTGCGCTCCATCAACCGCTCGGTTCAGCCACTAATTCTCAAACCAGGAATTATGCGAGCTGTTAGTGTGGGCAGTTTGGCATCGATTACGTAGAAAACCGAAATGGTTGTCTTGTTGACCTGGGTGGCGTGGTGTGGCGTGGCGTGGCGTGGCGTGGCGTGGCGTGGCGTGGCGTTACGCGGCGTGACGTGACGTCCCATGTGGACGACCGGTCCGTAGCTACTCATTATATTAGGGATGCCCTTCTGTAGATAACGTATCTAAAGATAAGATATTGTTTCAGCCAACATTAAGATGTATGGCAACTTTGTTTTCCGTCATGCCTGTTTGTATCATACCCACTGCACGGAGACGTTGATTTTCATCAAGTCGTGGCATTGCGTAATCGTTATTTTACGGTTAATAAGTGTGTTATAAGCACATAATAGCTAAATAATGATTGCTTTTCGCATTGTAAAACCAGGTGTGAGTATCAGCTGTGCAGAGCTGCCTACGATTGGCATGCAGGAAAATTATTATTGTGGGGTTGAACATATTTATTCGCGATATATGTTTGTCAGAACCACGCCAATACTCATGATTTTCACCAAAGAGCTGACGGTCTAAGACATCAATCAGTGGTAAATGTCCGTCCATTTCATAGTTTTCGGAGTGGTGTAAAACTAAATTCACACAGTCGCAGATACCCATCGGTTCAGAAACCACATGTCATCAGTTGTGACTGAGCATGCTATAAGCATACAGGCAAGCATGGTAGACTGGATACTTGACCTATGTATTCTCGACCCTACCTCTACATTGCTTTGTACCTAAATCTAAATCAGAACCCGTGAAAATCCGGGTTAGAATTGGTCTTCAGTAAACCCATACTTGTCCTAAGAGACGACTGATCAGGTGGTCAGGCTCGCTGACTGGGTTGACACATGTAATCGGTTCCCAGTTGCGTAGATCGATGCTCATGCGGTTGATCACTGAATTGTCTGGTCTAGACTCGATTATTTACAGAACGCTGTCATATAGCTGGAACACTGATGAGTGCGGCGTAAAACAACAAACCAATCAACCTAAATCAGATGCAATAAATGTGAATAAATGTTTCTATAACATGTGTGATATTGCTGCAGCGTAAAATGACGTTTCTACAGAAAGCAAGTATACGGTCCTGGGACAGAATAGCAGCCTGCTTGAATGTTTGGTGCCAGTCTCTTCACAAAATACTGTCTCATCCAAACTACGTACACTGGTATAAATTGATGGGCCTGTCTTTTACAGGTGACAACTGCTCGGACAAGTGCGACGTGGACGGCGTCCGGAGGTGCTGGTCATACGACATCTGTCAGGAGGGTGAGACACGTTTATTTCACTTCACTAAAACAGTTCTATATATCGAGGGGCCGTGGCAAGTTAGGTGGTGATGTGTATGATATGAATAACGTTGACACATCACCCTTTCCTCTGTATGAGGAAGCATCATCCTTATTAACTCAAGTGATCCCTGAAGACCTCTTAGAGATTTACATATGTATATATTTTAAAATTTACTGTCGGTACGAATTCATGCACAGGACACTGTAGTGACTTGCATTTATAATATATTTTTGTCATTTCTTTTACAAAGAACATTCCGACGTGTTTTTGTCGCGTTGATCTCAATCCCTACTAGTCGATTCATACAGGGATGGCTAATTAGGAGATAATCCTATTGTGTTTACATTTTGGAAGTGATTATAGTTGGTTGAACGCTGCTAAAATGAAACATTTAGCAGCGTTCAACCAACTATAATCGCGTTTTAAAAATTTTATTTTTGACACTAAATTTTTACTTCTTGAAAATTTTAACTTCTAGTAACAGCCAATCAAAAACGAACATACTTAAATGTCATGGTAGAAATACCAATTCTAACCCGAATCTTCACAGGTTACTCAAATTTTGAAGAAAATCTGATCTAAACAGAACATGTTTGATAAAATGTACATTTTTATGTTAAAAACGAGATCCAGGGGATGTTGGAGTTGTAAATAGTCTGACTCTCAGCCCTTATATACTGCCTAGCCGTCTAGATTTCCCCAGGTTCAGAATCTCCCAACTCACTGGGGCTCCTTTTCAATTAGATTTGGCTTATTTGTTACTATCAAAAATATAATATAATCAAGGACTAAGCGTCAGTCTAAGCTGTGAACACAGAGACAGTTTTAAAGCCATAAATAATCATCCCACTGTGATATTGAACGAATGTTTGGAAAATATAGGCGCAAAGCGTTAATTTTTAAACATTTACTTTTTTTCGCCTGAAACGAATGCAAGCATTGGATCATTGATTGTTAAAAACGTCTCATTGTCTCCACAGTAAACTCAGGGAAGTGTGATGAGACCTGCCCCTACCGGTGCTACGGTCCTGACGCTGGCCAGTGTTGTCACCCCACCTGTGCTGTTGGCTGCACCGGACCCACGGAACGTGACTGTCTGGTAAGCGAGACTTAAATTTATAATGGGTGTCAGATCAAATTTATATCGAAGATGTTAGTCATATTACAACGTGTCAGCTTAAAGAAGATGAAATCTCCCCAAATGGTGGATGGTTACTGTTAGAGAAGGGATTTGATTTGACAGCCCGGGAACCAAGGGGCATAACTCTGTGAGCCTCGTCGTTTGCTTGTTACAACGGGTGTCCGTGCTAGAATGTGTGAGTTTGGTTTTAACGCCGATTTCAGTAGTGCTTCAATTATATCACGGTGTGTCTGTATGATGTGGTAGCTAAGTGGTGCAAGTGACGAACCTAAAAGCATGATCAGGACAAATTTAGGGTTCGAACCCATAAGAATAGACTCTTGTGGTCTTGTCACACGGACCTTCATCACATACATATACCCTATATAGACGATATGGTCGAGAATATGTGGCAAGTGTTGATTACCGCAGTTTCAGGTTCTGTTCCACCACTCCACAAGAGTGAGTGAGTGAGTATGGTTTTACGCCGCTTTTAGCAATACTCCAGCAACATCACGGCGGGGGACACTAGAAATGGGCTTCACACATTGTACCCATGTGGGGATTCGAACCCGGGTCTTCGGCGTAACGAGCCAACGCTTTAACCACTAGGCTACCCCACCGCCCCCACTCCACGAGAAGCCTGACTCGACCCAGACCTACTTGTCCGTTTCCCATGCCATAACACTGCCATGTGTGATGGCATGGAAGAAAGGGTGGCCTACAGAATCTCTATTCTTCTAGTTGTTTCATCGTGATTTCCGAAAATGAAGAAAGTCTCTAGGGTTTATTATATTTTATTAGGATAATTAAAATAACTTTTTTTCTGTAAAATATACTGAGAGAAACAAATAAAGGAACACAGGAAAATTCAAGCGTTCCTTTAATATTTTCCAGTTTTCATCACCAGCTTTGAATAGCGCTGTTGGGGGAAAATCTGAGAATAAATAAAGGAACACTGCCATGAAGTGGCGTTCCCTAATTTGTTTCCCTCAGTATACAGGGGCGGATACAGCTTAGTAGGAAAGAGGGGGTGCACAGTTCATTTTCTCCCATTTTCACGAGAGTCAATGGTCATTTAATAAACTTTCAGAACAAAACGGGGAGAGGGTGTGTGTGTGCAAGAGTACGTGCCAAGACGTTCTTTTTAGGGGGGGGTGCACCACATTGAGAAAAGGGGGTGCACACTTCATTTTCACCCGAGTTTTAATGGTCATTTAATAAACATTCAGGACAAAAGGGGGGGTGGGGGTGCGCACCCCTGCACCCTCCTCTGGATCCGCGTATGGTATACTTTCGTTTCAGAGACTAGATGTTAGTCTAGAGTTCCCGGTACACTTATGGGACGGGACAGCCTTAGACGGGACAGCCACAATAACGAGAGCCGTTTAGGCTGTAATGACAATCAAGCACCCATAACATGATATATATGTATGTATGTATGTATGTATGTATGTATGTATGTATGTATGTATGTATGTATGTATGTATGTATGTATGTATGTATGTATGTATGTATGTATGTATGTATGTATGTATGTATGTATGTATGTATGTATGTATGTATGTATGTATGTATGTAACCCATAACATGATATGTATGTATGTATGTATGTATGTATGTATGTACGTACGTACGTATGCATTTAAGTATGAGTGTGTATGTGTGTGTGCGTGCGTGCGTGCGTGCGTGCCTGCCTGCCTGTGCCTGTGCGCGTACGTATGTACGTGTGTACGTATGTACGTGGGTGTGTAGGTATGTATGCTAAGTGTGTATATATGTCAACAATCTTTTCATATTTTTTAAACGCTTTTTAAATATTGCTGATATTCTTTTTTAAGGTGTCATTTCGGCCTCTCGAGGCCTGGTGTTTGCATTGTATATGCTGTACTATGCTGTCCCATCACTTATAACACATGACACTATAATACACTATTATTATTATTATTATTATTATTATTATTATTGTTATATTTCTGTGTTCCAGGCATGTAAAGACTACTACTATGACGACCACTGTACCTCCCACTGCCCCGACAGGAGCTACCCCCGCAAACAGGCGTGTATTCCCTTCTGAGGGCAGGATGTCAACAGTTTGACATGTTGAAATCAACAGTTGTTGATAGCAGGGAATTCTCAAGTGTCAGGAATATCATGACACAAAATGAAATCAACATGCCACTGCAAGTATAGTGATGACATATGGACCAGCGTCTAAGAAATACCCAAACAACTAAAGCAACAAGTGATAGACGTCAATTGACGTCATAATATGATTAGTTTTTGACGCCAGTATTATCACAACTACACCTTTTTATCTTGTTAAACAACCATCACGCTTAAATATAATCGCTAATCGTTTGGAGTTTGAGCGTTTGGGGAATAAACTTCGATATGTACCTTTAAATAAGAATGAATCTCCAATACCTGGTGCCAGATTTCCTGGTCCTAGTCTAACGCTGTGAAGGAATGGCACTGAGGGTCATTGTGTTATTACGGTATTTATTGACGTGTCAGTAATATATAACACAAGATTTGAATTTGCAGGCAAACAAAATGGCCTTTTAACGACTTCAATCAAAGAAGGCGGCGGGATAAGGACCCCTTCTACACTAATGACAATTTTTTGAGTCGCGGAAAGCTGTGAAATATTGGTTTGAAAATTGTAAGACATGTTTAAATGGCTCCTACTGGACGTTCCCACATTGACAAATGTTAAGTGAAAATTGGTTGATTTTTCGAACTTCAAGAGAGAATCAATGTCCATGACGGAAGATGTGTTTATCCTACATCGGCACTGTCTTTATCTACATCTAGTATAGGCAGAAGATCAGCTTTGGTCAAAGACGTACTTATAATCTGCTGTTATTACATTTTACCTTTACCTGTGCGTCTAATGCTTTTATGAGTCCAAACATACATTTTTGAACAGAAGAAAGTCCTATTCTCTCATTTATATGGGCAAATATGATTACTCGCGTAATGATTTGTAAAGATTTTCTTAATTACCTAAATTGCACTATACCTTGAGGGACAAGTCAAAACATTGATTACACAAGAGTCTCGTTTCCTGCTGACTGGGTTCCGTCCTGTTGCGCACCTTAGTACAATAACCAGTCCACAATTTTGAGACCAATTCATTCAGCTGGATACATACATACTTATCAGTATTTATTTGATACATCTAAGCACTTGTATATTGCAACACTACGCTCCGTTTAATCCTTGCAAACACGTCGTGCAGCGTGCTCTGTCGTACAGCGGGCTCTGACAAACGGAAATCTGGAAATCGTGGAAATCTCAAAACGAGGCTCTGCCGCTAGAAAAGTTTGGCGGTCTGGTACGGACTTGGTATTATATCAATCACATTGTGCGTTACAAAACTACACCGAATAAGCGCAAAGAACACATAACCGGTGTAACCAGTGAGACAGATGAATTGTGAATCATTTTACGACCTCATCAAACCTCATGCTGCCTCAACCTCGCCTTAAATATAGAAATACGAAGTTATTAAAGTTTCAAATTAAAATTAACTTGTAAATACCATTTTCTTATGAAACAAGGAATTGGAATTCTTTGTAACCATAGTTGTTTGTGGTGTCTCTTTTCACTTTCACACGAGAAAATTCGGACCGGCTGAAAAGTAGGTCATTGTCTGAATAGGTTAATGAGACTCGTGTTTCGGTTTGAAATGGCGCTTCTCCGCCTACCCTGTCCGCTGGTGTGATTGGATGTCTGGCCGAACCTCTACCTGTTATGATTATCAAACATTAGTTATCGATCACACATTATTTGCATTGCTCCTGGAGAACTAATATTCTGGTATTTTTTACAACACAAAAGTGAAATAAAAGATTCATGATGAACATATGTTGACAGATGTAATATTGATTGCATATATTGAACATCATTCAATCCTGTCTTCAACCCACAAGTATCTATGCAAATATTGTTTACTCGTCTGTATTTTGCATTTTGTTTGTTTTGATGTTGTATTCGTGCACAGTGTGAATAATAAACACTTTATGGGCGTTTTTTTCTTTTGAAACACGAGACAATTCAATGTATTTGTTGTCATATTTATATTCATAAATTAGAATCAACGCCCCCTAAGATATGAATGATACATTATAATTAGAGACACGGTCCCTTTGATGATCAATGTCTCTCGTGCAGTTATAATAAACCGAATGTTCAGACACGAACTCTGTTTATTATATTTTTTGTCAGGTTTTGTTAGCTGTTTTTCACACAAGTATCAAACAATTGGTGATTAATTTCCCCGGAGTTGAGGCACTACTGGAATAGAAATCGCATTTTCGTTTTCATCTTTCATAATTCAAATCAAACGAATTCGTTAAAGACCGCTTTGTTACTGATACCGTTATATGTTTAACATGTGAAGATCATTCGATTAAAACTTGGGTATAGTTTATGAAAAGAGTAGTAGACTAGTTTATGAAAAGGTTTCGAATGTTTTGTTCTGATGATCTTTGTATTTTATTTTTGTAGTAAAAATGCATTGAAAACATCACTGGGGATAAGTATTTTCTGATTTGTGTTCACAAGACTGGTTTTGGGGAAGGTTAGAAATTCTTTACAATGCGATCCTATAAGCTGTCTATATTACGCTATGCCATTGGGTATTGTGTCGACTTACGCTTAGTCCCTGAATCTATATTAAAGACAAGAGTTTTATGGATGACAACTTCTTTATTATGAAGGGTCACGATGTTTCGAAGCATGTTCTTACTCCTTCATCAGGTGAATGAAACAATTAGGAACAAACAGCTATATATGTACATGTTGAAACAACAACAGTATAACAAAGGAAGCCAGTTGTTAATTGGTGGATGGACAAGTGGAAGCCAGGGATTGTTAATCCAGGCATGATTGATAAGGAAGACAAATAGAAGCCAGGGGGGTTATAATTAGCACTAACTGGGTGGATGGACAAAGGAAGCCAGGGATTGTTAATCCAGGCTTAGTTGATGAGGTAACAATAGTGGCATATAACAGGGTGGTAAGAAAACAAATGGAAGCCAGGCCTAATAGTAATAAATACAAGGACAAAGAGACCAGCAGTGATGGTAAATTAAATTAATAAGTCCCAAGCGCTAGGTATATATGCTCCCTGGTCACGATTGATTGCTGGTTGGCTTCTTCTGATGTCTATGGCCTCTTGCAATTTTCTTTGCCGCCAGTTGTTGTTGTTGACAGACAGGGCTTTGGTGGCTTCCCATACGATGGCGTGGTCCTGGTTCTTGTTGATGTGTTCAGAAACAGCAGATTTGAGGTCGAGTTTGTTGACGGGTGCTTGATGTTCATTGAGTCTGGTGTTAAGGGGCCTGAGGGTTTCACGGATGTATGTGTCACCACACGTGCAGAGAATTTGATATACACATCCTCTGGGGTTGGGTGTTGAGCTGCTGGTGCCTCTGCCATTGGCGTGCAGGATGGTTTTGATGGTCTTGTTGCTGGAGAAGGTGTCATCAATATTAGCCTTCTTCTTTACTAGTCGGGAGATCTGGTGACTGACAGAGCCTAGGTAGGGAATGGTGATCCTGATGGGTGATGGGGCAGCTTTGGGTTTAGGTTTGAATGTTTTGAGGGTCTTGTTGATGATTCTGGAAACTAGATGTGCAGGGTAGCCATTGAGTGAGGTGAACAAGTAAACCAATTTAAAATGAAAAGGAGCCCCAGGGATTCAGAGTAACCTAGACTTGCTTCATTTAGGTCTTCAGCATTGCCGGGAGGGCTAGGCAGTAGCAGTAATGGGATTCAGGGACTATGAGACAGACTATGAATTATGGGTTGCTTGTTTAAACAGGGACCTGATACATGTTATATATGAAGCCTTCACTTGTCCAAATATCTTTCCATATGTACGAACTCAATGCACCTCATTGTTGTTCTGTAATTTATAAGATTACTTTTGACTCAATAAACATTGATTTTTCTTCCTCGGGAGCTTTCTATTGAATCTCTAACCGCATGTTACGTAAATATACACAACACGAGTGACGAATCGATAACAAGCAACAACGACATTATTACTCATGCTTTGAAAAAAACAATAATGAAATATGCATGTTCATTTTATTGATACCTAACCCTTCATGAAATTAAGCTGCGTCATTCAAGGTTGAAACAGATCAAAGAATCAATTTCAGTGATGTCATCAATGACGAATGATCGATTACTATCAATCACCTAAATGTCACCACATTACTGCTTCGAAAGTTGACACGAGATTGTAACGCTATGCAAATTTGATGTTAGTTTAATTGACGGGGGATCAGTGATCTAAAGCAACCGAAATTACAGGTTTGTGTTCTTACGCTCTGGAATCGTGTTCTCCGATTTTATTGACAAAAGATCAAGGTTAGGTTACTCATCAAGAAGAAGATAATTTGTACAAAGCTACCAAACACCTGGTGATGAAATCGACGCAGGGCGCCCGTCAATTAAGATCTATCTTGGATTGGCGTGTGACGATGAAAATGACAAGTGATGTCACCGTCCTTTGAAATGCATTACACACAGGGAAGCCATGCATGATCAAAACGCAGAGATGAAACAAATTAGGAACTGGCACGAAAATATCTTGTTAATTTCTAGATTTATCACTTGCATGCTATTCACAGATTACAAATGAAACATGATCAAATATTGCCCAAGTTCTTATCACACTCCCACGCCTTTTTGGGGGCGTTCTTTATCGTCGTGATGTTGACCTTTTTTATATAAAATACTTCATATTTTCTGGAAATAATTACGTCGTTTATTGATTTCTGTTTGCCAAGTGCGTGAGGTGTGGAAAAGTATATTTAGAAAATGCAGTTACTTTATTTGCATATTGAGCAAATCTGTGGAAGGAATACCTGTGACGCAAAGTACCACCACGTAATATTAATCAAACTTAGTGATGACAACTAAAAGCTAGACTAGATATGACGTATACAATGACAAGCCGAAGAGTGAGTGTAGATTTAAGCCGCACTAAGAAATATTCCAGCTATTTGGCGTCGGTCTGTAAATAATCGAGTCAAGACCAGACAATCCAGTGATCAAACAAGCATGAGCATCGATCTACTCTGTTGGGATACGATGACATGTGTTAACCAAGTCAGCGAGCCTGACCACCCGATCCCGTTAGTCGCTTCTTACGATAAACATGGGTTACTGAAGATCAATTTTAACCTGGATCTTCGCGGTTCACAAGCCGAAGAGAATATCGCAGATCTTACACAAATGTAATAAACTTATATAAGACACAAGTAAAAATATGTAGATTCTTTGCTTCTGAATACAGAATGGGAATCAAGTACAACAGGAATGATATCATATTAACATAAGTTTGAAATTCAGATTATGATGATGTGGATTCTACAGGTTTATTAACCTTTAAGCTATCGGCTCGTCACGCAAAATGTGTTATAGATGTAACGACACGTGGCGTAAAGCCATACTCACACACGCTCTTTGCTTGTACAAGACGCCATTATTGGAGATCAGTGAATGAGTATTGCTTTACTCCGCTTTTAGCAATATTCCGGCAATATCACGGCGGGGGACACCAGAAATGGGAATACCCGTGAAGATCCGGGTTAGAATTGATCTTCAGTAACCCATGCATGTCGTTGGAGGCGACTATCGGGATCGGGTGGTCAGGCTCACTGACTATGTTGACATATGTCATCGTATCCCAATTGTGTAGATCGATGCTTATGCAGTTGATCACTGGATTGTCTGGTCCAGACTCGATTTATTTATATATGGCTGGAATATTGTGGCGTAAAACTAAACTCACTCACTCAAAGAAATGGGCTTCACACAGTATGCCCATGTGGGGAATCGAACGAGCGAACGCTTTAACCACTAGGCTCCCCCACCCCACTATTGGAGATGCATACCGGGGTAGCCAACAACGCTGTACCAATGTCAGTTATATCAGTGACAGCTGTGAGTGGGCGCAGCGTCTGGTGTGACACAGGTGTTTGAGTGAGTTAGTTTTTACGTCGCTTTTAAAAATATTCCAGCAATATCACAGGGGACACCAGAAATGGGCTTCACATATTGTACGCATGTGGGGAATCGAACCCGAGTCTTCGGCGTTACGAGCGAACGCTTTAACCACAAGGCTACCCCTCCACCCCACACAGGTGTTTGACTTTTATAAGTTTGGTAAAACCACGAAGAGGGGTTTCTTCATAGACCAACGATGCTATTCTTCATAAATCTGGAATTCGACCGCATGACCAGCGGATCCTGACTCGCCAAGGGGCGTAACTCCGCACATATAATTGCAGAGTCTACGAGCACTTGCCATGGTTAATCAGTCTAATCATCAACTATAAAAACAACATCAAAACGAAAAACACCCACCGTGACATGAATAATATATGTTTAATGTGGATTGATATACGATGACGAATGTAAATACCCTGATGAGATCAATGACGACAGCGATGAGTCACCCACGTCACGAGGTATCCTTATGAATATTTCACAGTTGTGTAATTGAATGAGAGAACGGTTCTTGTATTGATTAGATCGCCAAGATCTAACAACACGCAACTTTGTTTGTATGTGAGAAACTGACATTCAGAGACACACAAGAGCTTGTACAGATGTCATAATTGAATAACTTCCTGGTGCTCCAGACGGGTGCCTCTATAGTTCATGAATGTTATGTCGAGCGTTTAAGAAAACGCCTGCTGATGGGTGACGTTTTGTGTTGAACTCTTACTGGAAGTATAAGCCGATATCGGGTTTAGTTGGAATTAACCACCACTAGAACAACACACGGTAGGATTTCATACGATCAGATAGAGACCGCTCATCGACCCGATGACTGTTCAATGCAAGGCCATCCTTTGGTCACCCGTCAGGAACTATTGTACGTCTTCGTGTTAATACATCACTCACGTCCTTGTTGATTCGAGAAGCACTTTATCAGTGCGGGTGACCTCAATGCTCACAAATATGAAAGATACATTTTAGAAAGTCCGATATGCTCATGTGGACTAGCAAATGAGGATAGTTTTCACTTTTTCTATACTTGTCCAATATATACTGTAACTCGAAATAACATGTACTTTTACCAAAAAGGATATACATTAGACTCAGTATTATTCGGAAATGTCCATGCAACTGCACCTGTAAATATGCAGATTCTTGAATCTGTTCATTTATATATCGTAAAATCAGGCAGATTTGACGCCCTTTTCTCAAGATAATGATTGTTTACTCTCAACCTATGATGTCGACATACCTCTCTTCTTTTGTACTATGTACAGCGTATACATGACTAACAGCCAAACTATTTAATTATTATTTGTTTTTGTAAGGGAGAGGTGTTCATATAAGCTTACAGCTTGTTCACCGATCCCTATTCAATTTAATTTGAATAAAAATATGTTTAAACCAGTGCGGGTCACCACTAGTGTTGGGAATTTGGTTGAAATCTCACAATTGATGATTAGTTCACTACCAACAAGCAATCATTGAAAAATAATTAGCGTCATTTTTCAGATTTTCCTGTTCTGGTTGTTATTAAGAATATAGTATATAAGTATATATATAGAAAAGCATTTGTTGTTCTCTGATGTTTATTGTTTTATTTGGAAACTGCGCAAATAGCATTTGCAAATTTCACATTCAATGTAACATGGTGCAACTTGCTACTTTAAAGTGATGACTAATATATCATGAACATGTGGTTCCCGTTGTCTTCAAGAAATATTCAGTCATGACGTTTCAGTAAGTGAAGTGAGTATTCTACGAATTAAACACGTTTTCAGGCCCTGACAACTTCTAAGATATATGTTCCATTGTCAACTGTTTTAAACACTAAAACAGTAGCTCCAAAATCGTATGTGTTCGATTATGAGATCGATTGCTTGGTTGTTTGGTCACTGCGACCAATCTTCGATTATTTCAATTGATTGGAACACCACTCGTCAACACAGACAGGAGTCTGAGGCATGAGGTTGGTCAACAACCGAGTGCAATATAGAACAAACTTTATGGATAACAACTTCTCTTTATTCGTGAGTGCGACGTTTCGATACAGATTCTTGTACCGTTGTCAACCGAGTGGTTGATAAAGTTAAGCATGTGTTCATTCCATGGCGTGGTGGGCGAGCTGTCTAAGGCGCCAGGCTAGTGATCCATCGAGCTTGAGGTGCCTGGATCGAGCCCACCTGTGACCGGGTGTAAAAACCTTGGAGTCAACTTTGCGTGCAGACTCATCCAGTGTTGTCACAACCACATTAACTCGGTGCGCCTAGTGGCTGCAAGAGTTGTATGATCCCCAGGGAGTTGAGATTGATAATACATTGTGCCGTTTGAGACTGACACCCAATGATCGAGGGAAAAACAAAGCGCCTTTGAGCAGGTGATCTGGATATTGGCGCTATACAAATATATATAAATAAAATATGATATAATTCCGTCTGGTCATGGTGACCCAAAGTCAGCCTATCAGACATCCGATCCCCATTTAGCTGGTACTGCGCGATACGGACTGGGCACAAGGTGACACAATCTACTCCGACATGTCCTCATGGGACTTAAACATAACCAAGCCTACAGCAGGTACAGAAGCTCACCTTCATTCAATGATATTATATTTAACTGAGTGAGTTATTGAGTTTAGTTTTAAGTCGCACTCAGCAACATTCCAGCTACATGGCGGCGGTCTGTAAATAATCGAGTCTGGACCAGACAATCCGGTGATCAACAGCATGAGCATCTATTTGCGCAATTGGCATAAGATGACATGCGTCAACCACGTCAGCAAGCCTGACCACCCGATCCCGTTAGTCGCCTCTTACGACAAGCCTGGGTTACTGAAGATCAGTTCTACTTCCTGATCTTCACGGGTCCATTTTAGGGATGAGGATGTGGCCTGCGTGATTGCCAGCTGATGAAAGTATGTTTGATAGTGGCTAAAAGTATTCAATACAAGTTTGTCTGTTTTAGACCTTACGTTTCAACGACTGTTTTGATAAAGAAATTATTTTTTGGGCCAAATCTATTTACAAGTGTACATTGTCACTTTCTTATCCTCTGTAGTGTACAACCTTACTCGTGATGTTGATCACTGGGTTGTCTGGTCCACACTCGATAATTTACAGACCGCCGTCATATAGCTGAAATGTTGCTCGAAGTTAAACAACAAACCAGCCAATAAGATATGTTTATATGGTTTGTCTAGATTAAGTTGGATCAACGTGGTGGACATATAGCTAGAATATTGCCGTTTACATTAACAAACAAATAAACAAACAAACAAAAGGTTAAAGACTGCCAAGTCATATTCCACAGGCTTATTTCACCAATCTGATCCCGGTATATCTAATGTTAACAGACAAACAGTAGCTGCTCCGGGCTGTGATCACCTGTGATACTAACAACAGGCTACAGTATACAGGAGGTAACTAACTTCTCCCGTTACACTTGACCGCCAGATGACCACAGGTGATTACCGGTGCCTTGTTACAACTGACATAGGTCAGCAACAGGGAATATGGTGACAAATGAATAAACAGTGACATCTTCTCCGTAATTCGTGTGTTTGTATTTTTCTCACTAATGTATTTTCGATAGAATTTGTCATGCAACATGATAAAGGGACTTGGTATTTTTCAGGCCGAAAGTAAAAACACAACACCTGGGTATATATGTGGGGATTTTACAAATATTGTGTGTATCGAATCTGCCTGGCAATACATAGTATAATGGTGTAACGTCATCAAAACGTGACGATGTTGAAAACACTCCAATACACATCTAAGTTGCCCAAATAAAAAACACACATCGGCATGAAAACCTCTGCTTGTTTGTTTCTATTTTGTAGCCATTTAGCTCGTCACGCCGAAGACCCGGGTTCGATTCCCCACATGTGAAGCCCATTTCTGGTGTCCCCCGCCGTGATATTGTTGGAATATTGCTAAAAGCGGCGTAAAACTCACTCACTCACTCTTGCCTGGCATTCTATAATAGCACGTAACATATACATAACATCACATCACAGTTCATTATACTTAAAGGAAGACATTGATCCACACCCAAGGACTGGAAGACTCGAAGTATCAGGTGACTTAACTACGTCACTACTTAATTTCTTTCTGCAGACGGAACCAGTGTTAGACCTATCAGTTAGACACAATCTTTAATTCTTTAGGTTGAAATTTCATTGGCAGTAATATTGCTAAAACGACGTAAAACCAAACTCACTCACTCACTCTTTTCGTTTTTCAAATTTAAGTACCACCCTCGCCATTCCCCAAAACTCACATGTAGTAGTTTTGACCCTATTGTAAACTGGAACCAACTGTGTAATTTGCCAAACCAATAAGTAACGTTATCAAAACATTACAAATCTGAAAACAGTTCCTAAAACACCTCACACTTAAGATCAAACACCTGACTGCGTTACCAGTACCAAATATATACATCACCATCGAAACATATGTTTTGTTTATTGTATTTTGCGTTTTTCTTTGCCCCACAGTTTACATAAATGGACATGAATATCCGTGTATAGTGTATATAGTGGCGATCAGTCCACCTACTGTCCGCCTGTTGTAAAACATTAAAAATGACCAGTTGTAGGGTTCATATTTGCGTGTGTGTTATCGACAGAAACCCCTGGTTGAGATCCTATTATTAACAGGCCACATTTGTGTGGCTTCAATAATGCCCGTTGAAACAACTTCACCCGCGGGATCGGGTAGGATGACACATAGATCGATGCTCATGCTGTTGATCACTGGATTGTCTGGTCCAGACTCGATTATTTACAGACCACCACCATGTAGCTGGAATATTGCGTTAAACAAACCAAACAACTTCACCCGACCCTACTTTCAAAGTAAGAAATTTAAATTTGACGATATCTGAACATTTAGAAAGAAAGTTTATTTAAATCTGGTGTGATACCAGCGCATAAAAGTATTGAATTATTTACATAATTTCATTTACAATTATACTGTTGTAAGTTTATTACAGCGAGTGCGTCTCTGTCTATGGTTCACCTTCAGCTCACGGAGAGCGGAAGGCCGCGGGTTCGATCCCCGACCGCGTCATACCAAAAGACGTTAAAATATGGTACTTGTTGGTCCCGGCCTGGCGCTCGGCATTAATGGGTACAACAAGGACTGGTCGGCTCGGAGTCAGTATAATGTGTCTGAGTGGGGTATTCATGCTTCACTGCGGCATGGTATCTCAGTGGGCTAGCACTATAAAACCAGCTTAAGTCTGGACTAGTACAAGCAGCCGCACATACACATACACACGCATGGACGTCGTCATATGAGCGAAATATTCTCAAGCACGACGTTAAACCCAATTTCACCTCACCCCACCTCACCTTCAGCTCACAGCTAAAGTACCGTCAGAAGTAGTCCTTCAAGAACATTGTCTAACTCTGTTACATGGAACTACGCTGTCCAATTAGGAGATACGCATCCTCTAATTAACTAACCATGTAAGTAATTTATATGTACTTCCACATACAATGTTACTGCGAATGTACGTACAAACATATCGACCTGTGATAAATCAATGAGCGGTGTCAGAGGTGATTCAGGGGACGTTTGGTACACGCAAAATGAATCATTAAGAGACGATTGTTTTTATGATGATAGTGATAAAGATGATGATGATGGTGGTGATGACGACGACATTGCATCATCATGCAGAGAATTTTCGTCATCACAAGCATTCCTTCACGAAACTTCTTTCTTTATTTCAGATTCTGAATATTTGAGGGTATTTTGATAAAAGGAAATGATAATAAAAAAGGCGATGATGATAATGGTGGTGGTGGTGACGACGACACAACATCATCATGCAGAGAATTTTCGTCATCACAAGCACTCCTTCACGAAACATATTTCCTTATTTCAGATCCTCAATATGTGAGTGTATTTTGATAAAAGGAAATGATAATAAAAATGATGATGATGATGATGATGATGATGATGATGACGATGACGACGACGACGACGACGACGATGATGATGATGATCAGCAGCAGCAGCAACAGCAGCATGACGATAAACAAATTGTTTCTCTGACTATATAAATCACTAGACCAAGCGAAAACAATGTCAAATTTTGAAATGCTCTTTAAAACTTGCCCCACGCAAAATGTCTACACATTTTATTCTTATTTAATAACCGCGGTATAACTACTGGGCTACAGCGCATGAAATATATCACGAGTATGGAGCGATAACGTCAGCATCATGGCATATACAACCTGTCAATCAGGACAGCGAATACCTGTCAATCATGTGCTATCAGTTTACCGTGTAAGGTATTCCTTACCACTAACTACCATAATTTTTGCAATTCGTTGCCACGGTTACCTATTCTAACAAAGCATGACAAACGTCAATGATGTCACGACCACGTGACAAGTCTGAGGCGTCATGAATACTGATTAATTAATAAGCACATTGGTAGATATTTAAAAGCAGCTAAACTTTGTTGGCGTCACACATCTCGGTCCCAGGCAATCGCTTCACCGGCGCACAGCGATCGAAACTAACAGAGAACAGTATACAAGGCTCGAAGTTCGCGGTCCTGTGATCATTGATTGATTTGCCTGGGCACAACAGATCGAACACTTCTTAATCATCAACAGTACACACACATTTATTGTAGAATTGGGATAGATTTCTACGCTTGGAAAAGCCAGCGTGAATATATTTTTGTCAGAAATATTCTATTCTACATATTTTGGCAAGTGCTCGAGAACAGTTAATATATATGATGATTCAAGTTCTTATACTATGTGCATGGTGTGTTTGCACTGCTCTCGGCGTCTTCATTCAACCAGACATCGATATACCCAATTTAACCCTGGAGAAAGGTAAGCAACATTTTATATTTTACACTGGTTTAAAATAATTGTAAACTGTCTTAATGTTCTTTAACTTCAGGCAAAAGCAATTGGTCGCAAATTTGAACGATGATTATTCAGTCAAATATCGATCATTTAAAGATGAGAAAACAGTATTTATGTACCCAAAGCGGCTTATTTGGATTATGGACTTGGGGTGCAGGAGACAACGTTGTCTAAGGCAACGCTATTAGTTGTGTAGAGTTACGTCCCTTGGGCGCAACAGGATTCTATGATAAAGCGTTCGAAACTATGTCCTAACTTTGAAGCTTTAAATGTTAGTACACACATTTGTAGACATCTAATGTCACTGCTTCCTCCAAAATTTAGCTCATGTGCTACGATATTGCTGTGATAATGTTCAATATGAAGCTTCCTGACTCACTAAATCAACCTTCCTCGTTATCATCATGTTTTCTGAACTTGTTAACGTTCAGTTAAACATTTCATCATGCCTCTGGTAAACATAGATTTTGGAATGTCCTGTAGTATGCTTTATCTGTTCATCATGATTATAGCAATGTCGTCATCATCGTAATCGTTATCAGCTTCAGAACTCATCGTCCATCACGTCGACGATACCCGTCGCATCTTTACACATAACTATACAAGTACATGTCATTAGTGTATACAGTGAAATATTTGAAATACCAATACGACATTTTGGTTATGAGGTGAAAGGTGATGTGAAATTGGGTTTAACGTCGTGCTTGAGAATATTTCGCTCATATGACGACGTGCATGCGTGTGTATGTGTATGTGCGGCTGCTTGTACTAGCCCAGACTGAAGCTGGTTTTATAGTGCTAGCCCATTGAGATACCATGCTGCAGTGAAGCATGAATACCCCACTCAGACATGTTATACTGACTCCGAGCCGACCAGTCCTTGTTGTACCCATTAATGCCGAGCGCCAGGCAGGGACCAACAAGTACCATATTTTAACGACTTTTGGTATGACGCGGTCGGGGATCGAACCCGCGGCCTTCCGCTTTCCGGGCGGTCGCTCTAACCACTACACCACGAAGGCGGTCTTTGGTTAGAATGGACAAGCAATATCTCAACATTGAATTTCAAATGATATTCTTATTTGTTTTAATCAACTTAACATAGACAGTTTATTCTTTTGTGTGTGTGATTCTCCATTACTTGGTATTTTGCTTCATTCAAGATAACGGCGTTAAAGACAGAGCATAACCACTCACTCGTAATAATAGATATATATGGTCTAACATATTATTGATCGAAAAATTCCCATCACAATTTATTCATATTTTCTCGTCACCACCAGAGACTGCATCTGAAATCATTAAGAACGACAGACATCGTGTTCATTGACAATCGTAGCATAATGACCTACAAATAACTATATTGACACATTTATCTCACAACGACAAATATTTTCATTAATAAAGAACGAATCAGCTTCGGTCGGGACCTAGGAATCCAGTCATCAATATCATGAGCAGCGTTCCATGTACGCGTGGTTCGAACAAATCTCCGAGCCTTAAAGACAATCCATATGCACTCTTCCTACAACCAGTATATACTTTTCTGTTGTCTTCTCTGTTCCGGAACCCCCGCAAGGGTTTATACTAATTAAAAAAAACCGTGACGCATCATGCTGAAATCCGATTTGTCAGCATTAACAAACAACAGACAAAAAATAACGAAAACTTTTTGCAAATCACACAATAAACGCCTACTGATGTCCGTTCTATATGATCAAATACACATGAAAGAAGTGACAGATCATTTGATGCGCTTGACAAAATACTTCCACACATCGATTTCCTGAAACGAACAAATGTAACCAAGTGCTACCCGCTTTAAAACATTAAACAGAAACTTTATAGTATTCATAAACTTTGTAACTTTCTCTTTTGACATCTTTAAAATCGGTATTGACAACGGTCAACTTCCTGGATGTCTATTTCAGTTACTTCAACGCACTCTTATGACGTTCTTAAAATGTTGACAAGATAATCATATCTGTTGGGTACTAATCTATAAGAGCCACAAATATCTACCGAAATAGAATATATGGATTAAGACTGTATGTCGCCTCTGTTTAAAAGACACGTTGACTAAGTCGTCGTGGAAGGAAAGTGGCTTAAAGTTGTTGATTTCTAAGTCACTTGTGACGAAACAATTGATTTATTGTCATGACGTTTGTCAATGTGAACACGTGACGTTGAAACTCAACACGTTTTCAGGTAATTGATCAATATAATTCTCTGCGAGAAGGAGATAAATGTCACAAAATTCTTTCTTTGGCATGTGTAATTCGATAAAAACACTCAGATGAATACATCATGGATTTTACCTGCGTAAGGACAGTTTAATTGACAGTAGCATGAAGTTAAACATGAAAAGCATAAGAAAGGCTTGATACAATACGCCTACATTAACACTACTGGCGGAAACGTAATGGACTGACGTAGCTACATGGCAGTATAATGTGTGGTGGAAATAAAAGAGGGTCATTTGTTTGTTCATTCATCCATTCTTTCATTCATTAACATTACCATCCATTCATTCTTTCTTATATCACATTATGTAATTATTGTATTCGACATCTTTATTCATCCATTCATCTAATGATCCGTCTTCGTTTATGTATTTATTTATTTATTCAGTTATCTTCGTTTATTTGTTCATTCTTCATTCATTCACCGACCTATCTTCGTTATCTGTCCATTCTTCATTCATCCTTTCATCATCGATCAAAACTCGTTTATTCATTCATCCCTTTATTATCGATCTATATTCGTTATTATTCATTCTTCATTCATCCATTGAACCATTATCGTTAATATATTCATCCTCCATTCATTCATTCATCGATCCATCATTGTTCATTTATTCATTCTCCATCCATTCATTCATCGATCCATCATTGTTCATTTATTCATCCTCCATTCATTCATTCATCGATCCATCAATGTTCATTTATTCATTCTCCATCCATTCATTCATCGATCCACCCTTGTTCATTTATTCATTCTCCATCCATTCATTCATCCATCGATCCATCATTGTTCATTAATTCATTCTCCATCCATTCATTCATTCATCGATCCATCATTCTTCATTAATTCACTCTCCATCCATTCATTCATCGATCCATCCTTGTTCATTTATTCATTCTCCATCCATTCATTCATTCATCGATCCATCCTTGTTTATTTATTCATCCTCCATTCATTCATTCATCGATCCATCTTTGTTCATTTATTCATTCTCCACCCGCTCATTCATTCATCGATTCATTGTTCATTTATTCATTCATTCATTCATCGATCCATCATTGTTCATTTATTCATTCTCCATTCATTCATTCATTCATCGCGCCATTATTGTTCATTAATTCATTCTCCATCCATTCATTCATTCATCGATCCATGATTGTTCATTTATTCATCCTCCATTCATTCATTCATCGATCCATCATTGTTCATTAATTCATTCTCCATCCATTCATTCATCGATCCATCCTTGTTCATTTATTCATTCTCCATCCATTCATTCATTCATCGATCCATCCTTGTTCATTTATTCATTCTCCATCCATTCATTCATTCATCGATCCATGATTGTTCATTTATTCATCCTCCATTCATTCATTCATCGATCCATCATTGTTCATTAATTCATTCTCCATCCATTCATTCATCGATCCATCTTTGTTCATTTATTCATTCTCCACCCGCTCATTCATTCATCGATCCATCCTTGTTCATTTATTCATTCTCCATCCATTCATTCATTCATCGATCCATCATTGTTCATCCTCCATTCATTCATTCATCGATCAATCATTGTTCATTCCCCATCCATCCATTCATTCATCGATCCATCCTTGTTCATTTATTCATTCTCCATCCATTCATTAATTCATTCATCAATCCATCATTGTTCATTTATTCATCCTCCATTCATCGATCCATCATTGTTCATTAATTCATTCCCCTTCCATCCATTCATTCATCGATCATCTTCGTTTATTCATTAGTCCATCCTTTCATCATCCATCCACCTGCATTAATTCATTCATCGATCATCGTCATTCATTCATTCATTCAAACATCCATCCATCACATCCGGTCACAAACAATTTTGAATTTGTGGCATTCTGTAAGATACGCTGGAGAGAACTTAAAACCAACTATGACACCAACTATATGTTGTGGGGGTCATCCGTTTATGTAGGCCTCTGAGTGAACCCTATGTAACGACTGATCAGATGGCCCTTGGATGAGCCACCGCCCTAGACCAAACTGGTTGCGGTTGTGTCTCATCTTGTCTCATTTAATACCGAGATATGTTCTCATCTGCTCCCGAGATATTGATAACACGAACGTGTTATCAGACACTAGTACCAATGATCATGGTCCATTTAAAAAACACAGGCAATGAAAACGACATCGACGATTGACGGAGTTGGGTTTAACGTTGATTTTGGGCATCATTTTAAAAAACGCTATGCCTTATGGTGAAAGTAGACATTTAACAATACATTTAACACTTAACAGAGCATGGAACAGATTGATATGAACCCAAGATCAGAGGATTATAGCTCGGATACATGACACTAGTCTGGGTCGAGTTTTCCAGGTTGATAATACACAAACTTCTGTCGTGTATTGACGTTATTGCGTCAACCGCTGCTTAACAGCCTCACATCGAAAGCGATGTTTTCGCAAAATCACCCGTAAGGTCCGGTTGATCATCAGTAACCCATGATTGTGGTAAGATTCGACTAACAGGATCGGGTGGTCAGACTCGCTGACTTGATTGACACATGTCATCGTATTCTAATTGCGTAGATCGATGTTCATGATGTTGATCACTGGATAGTCTGGTTCAGACTCGATTATTTACAGATTGCCGCCATATAGCGGGAATATTGCTGAGTGCGGTGTAAATCTAGACTCTCTCACTCATTCGCTTTTCGCAAAATCAATGTTACGGACACTATAAGCATTGTTGATAATGAAGGAAATATAAATGTATGTCCCACAACTAATTAAACTAACCAGTTCAAAACAAAAACTAAAGAGTAATTGCTGATGATCTAGAAAATAGTCTGGAAGAACCGAGATTCGAACCCAGGATGATAAGTTTCTGGTTTTCAGGAGGGATACATCAAGGCAGGACGATCTGCAGCGCACCATTTACAAGTTAAATTAACATATACTACTCACACTCTGCTAAGGATCACAAATAATTACAACTTTACTTAAACGTAGATATATAAGTTGAAACTGTATCCATTTAAAACTGGATAAATAATAATATAGTAACACGTCTTTAGGCAAACAGTCACTTTAATCTAACCTTATGCACTTGATACATGAGTGACCATAAAAACCACCCAATCAACCACAAGGTGCAATGACAAACTGAAACCTAGGATCCATGCTTACAATATTTAAACAAAATTTGACCCCAAATAATATTTTTCTGTTGAATCCATGATTTGATCCTTAGCAAAGTGTGAATAGTATATATGTTCATTTTCAATCTGGAAATCGTAAACAGTCAAATTATATCATCTACCTAATCTACACAACCGACACTCCCTCTTCTGTTTGCAGTCTGCCCAGGTACCCATATGGGATTCAGCTATTCCGGTTCTCTCCGACGTCACTTCCGGTATATGCAGAGACGTTACACCGGGTGCACATACGTGCAGGGGAACCTCGAGATCACACACCTGCGTCACAAGAACATTAACTACGACCTGAGTTTTCTCAGCACAATCCGTTATGTCAGCGGCTATGTGCTCATTGGCCTGGTAACACGTGTCCGAGAGATACCCTTGACCAGTTTAGAAGTCATCAGAGGTAACCAGACACTTGAACTCTTCGGAAGACAGTTTGGACTTGCCGTGACCTTGACCTCCAGATCGTACGGATCTAGGAAAGGGTTACAAGAACTCCAACTGCCGAAATTGAGAGGTAAAGAGTTAAGTGTGTATGTATTCCATTAGTACATCTCCATCATATTGTATTTTCCTACCCAACTCATGATGGGGATGTTTCTTTACACACCATGAATGAAACACACTAGAGAAATGGCATTATACTTATGTACAAAGAGTACGAAATATTTACATATGCCTATGAGCAAACACGTGCATATGTAACATATGTTATATGTGGGTTTACACTTTCTCCGTAAAGTACAGATTCTAGTACTTTTTGTGAGGTTAAACCCTATCCGGAATTCGAACCACACTCTCCGAACACTTAATCGCAAGAACACATAGTCAGTCATCTAACCCACTCAGACATCGCTGCTTCCACTGGAGTGGTTTAGATGGCTTAGATGCCTGACTTTGTTTGCTGGCGAGTAAGGGGGGTCATTCACACTGTACATGCTTCTCCATAAAAATCATCATATCTCTCACACACACACACACACACACACACACACACACACACACACACACACACACACACACACACACACACACACACACACACACACACACACACACACACACACACACACACACACACACACAGCAATAAATTATTAGCGATTCCTAAGTGCCTCGACGACGTGCATAGTTGATACATATATTGTGGATTGTTCCATATTTGCAACTTTGAAGCACTTTGTATTCAGTAGTAGAGTTCAATATAGATATAACTTATCTGGGCTTGTTCTATTCATACATTATGTAGCGTTGAAAAATAGTTTCTATTTCTGTCGTTTCATGCTTGATAAAGATGTGAAATTCGGCATCTTGGCGAAGTATATAGAACCATGTTATTTATTCACAGAGATCTCTAGGGGCGATGTACTGTTTGCCAACAACCCTGGACTGTGTTACGTCAAGACCATCCTCTGGGAGGCCATCATCAGCGGTGGAAGGAAGGCCATGCTCAAGGGAGACCAACCACTGGCTAAACGATGTAAGGATATAGACATTATTTACCTCGTGTGTTTCCCTATCATTAATATCACATATTAGGAATAAAACACACGAGGTTGATAATCTCTTTATGATATAATGTTATTCTTAAACAATTTTTTAAAAAGAAACAAATCGTACGTGAATTTATATGAAGAGAATCGAGCAGCGTAAGAATACTTAGCGGTACACCAATGTGAAAGGCCGTTCATGATGGCGGCATATGGTTGTGACTAGTCGTTGATATAGTGCAAACATAACTCTTGCTAAAAATAGGATCTTTTTGTCTAAAAAGAACAACAAAATCGGGCAGTTTTCAACAACACAAAAGTAGTTCGTGTATTGGCCTAATTTGCATATATATATCCGCTTTGGATACCAAGTTTATCAGATTGCTCTATTGCACCGATAACACCCTCAATTATATGATAAACAGCATTGTTTGAAGAACTGTTGTCTGGGTTCTTAGGGGTGTGTAATCCCACTCTTGACTCTTGCTTGACAACGGTATAAGAATCCATACCGAAACGTCGCATCATATATAATAAAAGAAGTTGTTATCCATAAACAATTTTACTTCTTTATGGGCGTGTAATCCCTTTTTCAAACACTTAGTTACTGCTCTGGTAAGAGAAGTATCAATGATGTTACATTATGACGACCATGGGATCCTATGACCATTTGCAAAAAGCAATGTGACTATCACTAACGCATTGCTGTATGTAAAGTATGCAACCTGCGCCATTCCAGACACACTTTCATGAGGATTCTGGTGTGGCCTAGGTCCGCAGTAACCCTTGCTTGTCGTAAGGTCCGACTACTGGTTCTGGCGGTCAGACTTGTCTGTTTCATTATGTCCCGATAGCGTTAGTGTTGTTAATTCTCTCATTCACTGGTTTACTTGAGCCATATTCGACCATTTACATGCCGCGGTGAGCCGGAATGTAAGTTCAGTGTGTCAAGTGCAACATTTATGTCACTGAAATAACTGCACGCTGAACCGTGTGCGTCATCCGAGATCCTTTGTGTATAAATGTCGGTGTCAGGGGGTAAAGCCACACATTGATGGTTTTAAGAAAGTGTGTGAATGAGTATGAATGTGAGTGCGAATGAGTTTCTTTTTTGTTTCTTGGTGTTTTTTTAGAAAATGTCAGATTGTCTACCAGTAAGATTTCATACCTTACAAATGAGAGTCACCCTTACCCTGGAGGTGATCCTCAATCCTGCAACAGGGACTGGCAATAAAAACATTGAAATTAAAATAAAAACTTTAGCGTGTGCCATCTCTTTGCTAACATGTCATTTCAGAAAATGTAGACTCATTCTTTGCTACTCATGATGTATATAGATCCATAGTCTATATACTTCGATGGGTCATTCAACAGACACATTCTGTTTGGTACAAGACTAAAGAGAACTGGACACTTCTCATCACGCTGCAACACCATAAAAGAATCGGCTTAACATTATTCTGAAGCACCCCATGCTTGTCGTAAAAGACGACTTACGAGATCAGGGGGTCAGTCTCCGTGACTCATTTGTGTAGATTAATAGTCATCACTGCATTGTCTGGTCCAGATAATATACAGACCGACGTCATATAGAGTGAATGTTGTAGAGTGCCGTGTTACATAACAAACATATAAGATCGGAACCTTTTTTCGGTTTAAACCATAGTTTACAACAGCTATGAAATATGAGGAATTCGTTCAGTATACAGGTCACAGTATATGATTTCATAAGATATATACATACAAAGTGCTTTTAATTTCATAACCTATATGTGACATACATTCTCAAAGTATAAGTATCAAATATATACAGATGAATTTACAGTAATGAACAACCTAACATGAAGACTTCTTTGATAAACCTTACAAGCAGAGCTATAGATTTAGAATGGGCATTTTGAAGATGATGTGTTAAACATGTTTTCATATCAACTCCTTCTGAAGTGGTGTAGTAGCCAGGCGGTTCATGCGTTTTCTTGTCACCAAACAGCCGCGTTCGATTCCCAATATTGCTTTTTTTTTTTGTAAAGTCGTGTCGGGTTTTGCCGCCGCGGTTTTCTGCATTCTGCCTCGTGAAGACTCAATAGACCGACTGGTCAAGTTAATCCCAACCGACTTGGTCTTGTGCCGATCTCTTAATGGTATGTCATGTCTGTATTGTGTAGCTGAGTGTGCGTGTCTCTCTCTGTGCAGGTTTGCCGTGCTCCAGTCACTGTGATCAGGAGGGTACCAGGCGATGCTGGGGGAGGGGGAAGCAACTCTGTCAGAAAGGTAAGTAACTGAATCAAGTAGTGTTTTGTGCTGAAGATCTTAACATGGCCGGGGGCGGTGGGGTAGCCTAATGGTTAAAGCGTCAGCTCATCACGAAGACCCGGGTTCGATTCCCCACATGGGTACAATGTGTGAAGCCCATTTCTAGAATAATACAGGCAGAGTGAGTGAGTGAGTGAGTAAGTGAGTGAGTACAGTTTTTTTGCACCACTTTTAGCAATATTCCAGCAATATCACTGCGGGGACACCAGAAATGGGCTTCACTTATTGCACCCATGTGGAAAATCGAACCTGGGTCTTCGGGGTGACGAGCGAACGCTTCAACCACTAGGCTACCCCATCGCCCCAGTACTCAAAACGTTTGATGTTCAGTTTGCATAATAAAACAGCCCCGGAAGCCACCTGAACAAATAGATCTTACTCATACGTTGACTCAGGTACAAAACCTCACGACAGTTGCATCAGATCTCAGCAATACAAATACACTTGAGCCACGATGAAATAATACTAGGCAACTCGTTTTTCTCCTGTTCCAGTCGAGCCCTTGACCTGTGACCCCTCGTGTCCGTACCGGTGTTTCGGACCTGGAAAGCAGGGGTGTTGTCACAGCCAATGTGCCGCCGGATGTTGGGACGAGACCGAGGCTGACTGTGAGGTGAGAGTGAGGCTCAGATGAAGCCTTATCGGATTCAAAGTCAGGATTGTTGATGGCAGCTGTAGAGAGCCCTATCTTCATAACAGTTTGATTTCAGAAAAAGTAACGAAGATTATCAATTAGCAGGCTTTTCTAACTATCGCGGAAGTGATTGGTTGAGTTTAGTTTTACGCCGCACTCAGCATTATTCCAGCTATATGGCGGCGGTCTGTAAATAATCGAGTCAAGACCAGACAATCCAGTGATCAACATCATGAGCATCGATCTACGCAATTGGGATACGATGACATGTGTCAACCAAGTCAGCGAACCTGACCACCCGATCCCGTTAGTCGCCTCTTACGACAATCATTAGTTGCTGAAGACCTGGATCTTTACTACAATTAATTTATGCATACCAAGTTACAAGTAATTTATACAAAATACCCCTACTCAGACTCAAATATACTTCCCATGTGGGTTAGAATTGCGCCACATCTACCTGTGCTGATTGTCAGAGGAAACCAAATGGATCAGGTGGTCTGCCTCAGTGACTTGGTTGGTGGTGTGTTATCATACCCTGTTGCTGTAGATCACTGAATTGTCAGGTCCATGTTTGGTTCATGGTGTGTTATCATACCCTGTTGCTGTAGATCACTGAATTGTCAGGTCCATGTTTGGTTCATGGTGTGTTATCATACCCTGTTGCTGTAGATCACTGAATTGTCAGGTCCATGTTTGGTTCATGGTGTGTTATCATACCCTGTTGCTGTAGATCACTGAATTGTCAGGTCCATGTTTGGTTCATGGTGTGTTATCATACCCTGTTGCTGTAGATCACTGAATTGTCAGGTCCATGTTTGGTTCATGGTGTGTTATCATACCCTGTTGCTGTAGATCACTGAATTGTCAGGTCCATGTTTGGTTCATGGTGTGTTATCATACCCTGTTGCTGTAGATCACTGAATTGTCAGGTCCATGTTTGGTTCATGGTGTGTTATCATACCCTGTTGCTGTAGATCACTGAATTGTCAGGTCCATGTTTGGTTCATGGTGTGTTATCATACCCTGTTGCTGTAGATCACTGAATTGTCAGGTCCATGTTTGGTTCATGGTGTGTTATCATACCCTGTTGCTGTAGATCACTGAATTGTCAGGTCCATGTTTGGTTCATGGTGTGTTATCATACCCTGTTGCTGTAGATCACTGAATTGTCAGGTCCATGTTTGGTTCATGGTGTGTTCATACCCTGTTGCTGCAGATCACTGCTGAATTCTAACCCAGATCTTCATGGGTCAAAGTCTAACTCGGAACTTCACCTGTTACTATCAGAGAATGGGTGTGTGGTTGAATCATATTTAACATAACAGACAACACTCTTCGTTGGCAGTAAATAATCGATTCTTGGTCAGACAACCACTTGACTGATGCCAACGATAATGCTCCAAATCTACAAATCACAATAACATACCATCGGGACTCGAGAGAGAGCCAACACTCTCCCTGCGTGATAAGGACAATCCTAATGGATCAACTTCTATATTTGGGTGATGCGACGTTTCGATACTGGTTCTTGATACAGATGCTTGGCAACGATACAATAATCTGTATCGAAACGTGGCATCACCTGAACAAAGAAGTTGTTGATCCTTAAAAGCTTGTCCCTATATGACTCTCCAACTTCTAATAATGCCACTCAAAGAACAACCCTCCCTGTGGACAATTAAGGGACGTCCCTTATAGTGAACGTCAATGTTGGTTTCTCCCCAAGGGGTCAAGATGACCAGTCCAGCGGTGAGGTTGCGTGACACATTCTTCTGTACCAAGGTTACAATAAAAACGGTTTGTCAACTAACTCGTCAGTTAACGAATCTAATTATAAGCGCGACAGTGCAAGAATGAGTCATTTTATCATGCCGGCATTCACTCCTCGTTGCATGGAATTCAAGTTTCTCTCAAATAATGATCTTTTTCACCAAGGCGCAATGCCCTTACTATTGTGTTTCACCAAAGCGGTTACACTTTATGTTCTGCATACGGGCTTTTCCCGGATGTGAGTGATCCCGTGTGATGTAACTACTGACCGAAACGGTGAATGACTCACCAGAGTGAGTGAGTTTAGTTTTACGCTGTTTTTAGCAATATGACGGCGAGGGACACTTGAAATGGGCTTCACACATTGTACTCATGTGGGGAATCGAACCCGGTTCTTCGGCGTGACGAGCGAACGCTTTAACCATTAGGCTACTCCACCACCCCGGCTCACCCGAATTGGAGGGAAGTCTTTGACAAGCGTCAAAATGGGATTATCCAAACATCTCACTCAGCTTCAGTGCAATCCCCTCGTGGCAACTGCAGGTTACAATATGTCTCCAGTAACCCATGCTTATCTAAGAGGAGGCTAAATGGATCGGGTTGACAGGCTAGATGGCTTTAGTTGTGTCACCGTCCGGTGCAGGGTGTCCATAATATCAACCACTTGTTTGATCCAGAGGCGATTATTTACAGCTCCGTCATGATTATTACTTGCCAGGAATGTTAAGTGGAGCTTTAAACCAACATAAACATTATAACATGTTTTGCATACCATTTACTTCATAATATTTCGTTTCAGATGTGTAAAAACTACAACTACCTGGGCCGCTGTGTTGGTTATTGTCCATACGACCCCAACACATATGCTTTCGGCTCAATGTGCCTTAAGTTTTATTGATGTGTCACCACGGATAATCCCCTCTGTACCATTCAAGGATCGATGTCCACGGAAATGATCGATGACGCAAGCCTCAACCCGGATACATCACGGACTTTGATCACAGAGGCATGACATTAAACGACATTTGCTAACGTTGCCATGCTCGTTTTTCCATATCAGATCAATATTGACACATAACATTGACATAAACGCACTCTAGGGGAAGAGCATCAGC
Source organism: Haliotis rubra (assembly GCF_003918875.1). NCBI lineage: Eukaryota > Metazoa > Mollusca > Gastropoda > Lepetellida > Haliotidae > Haliotis > Haliotis rubra. Next base: position 785,203 of record NW_025767679.1, read on the forward strand.
AGACTTTAGACACTAAGAGGAAACAATATTTCAAGTCCAATGTAACTTTACCAAAGTGCCGGTGTATGTTTATAGACCAAGTAGGACGGAAGGGTCATATATGGGTACAAGACACAGTTAGTGAAAGTGATGTATGTCTGTGTACACGGAAATGGTACTTTCTAGGTATTGATATGTCTAGATAGTGGAAATGGTTCATCATTATGCGAGCTCTAGCTCTGATGACCAAGCCGCGTTATCTGGACAGGGAGGACATCAAAGCCCTACTTCCCGAAAGGTCATACTGTGAAACGCTCTCATGCACTCTGGAGCTGCTCATGGCAATGTTAAATAAAATGTTATGCTTTAAATAACATCAATACCATTTTAAGAAGTAATCTATAAGGCTCGCAAATAATCACTAGGATATAATATTTTATTTCAAAACTGCTACACACTTTCAAGTTGTTGATTGAAACATCCTGGAATCTTGGGAACCAACCATTTTTAGACGGATTATTACTTTTCGCTACCTCGTCAAGATGTACTATCTGTTTTCTCTATAGGAGGATCCAGATCTTGGGAAATCACTTCAGATTTGTTTTCAGCACATGGAGTGAACAATTACTTATAATTTGGTGGGAAAATCCGAAGGTAATCATTTTATAGTTATTTCTTTTAACGATTTCTCTTTCAAACAATCCAAACCATAATAACAACGATCAGTATTGATATGCATTCCCACGGTATAAAGGTCCTCTTCCTATTGAATGTCCTCTATATAATTGTCTTACGGGCAACATTTTCCATACTAAAATGAATACAATCAGATATTCCAGTCGGCTTTCAATATCGTTGGTTGTGAACGAGCGTACAGATTCTATTAAAGAAGATTTCCTCGGTTTTACGAGAATGTTAAACAATACCTATCTTGTTCTCGTCATTGGTAGCGGTATATCAAAGGTTCGTGGAGATTATTTACTGATGGAGTTCCTCCCCTGTCGCTTTGGGGCCGGGTTGCCCAGTCGTTGCAGTGTTCGCCCGTCGCGTCAAGCCCCTGATTCCATTCTCAACATCGGTGAAATATCTGGTGTACCCCTGCCGAATTATTCCTATAATACTGTCGACAGTGGCGTAAAACCTACTCACTCATACTGATGGGTGGAGAATCATGGTAGCTTTATGTCTACTGAAACATATTTGTTGGCATAAAATAATCCAGTGAAACGCAACGCCTTTCTTAGTGTAAAAAATGTGTTTTGAAACTCGATAAGAATTAAGGACAGAAAATGATAAACCTGTTCTGAAGATGCAATTGGTAATTAGTATTAGTTCACCTGTACTTTTGGATCATTGCTCGAGGTTCGAAGTTAGGTTATCGCTAAATTAATGTAGTGTGTTTGATAGTCACTTTCAATATTTTCCGTGTGGAAGGGTACTTTTACCACTCTGATGAAAACGAACGCTGTCGGTGATGTTAGATCAGTCATAAGACTCGGTTCATACTCAAGCCGACAAACAACGAATCCCGCAATTGATTCAAGGGAAGCAGCTCTGCACAGTACTAGTGGAGGTAGAGATAACTGAGAACTGACGCGTTGATAACACGGAATGCTGTACGGAGATCGATATGGCTATACTCACATTCCTACACTTTCACCAGTGAACATTCTGTTTCATTTTCAAAACGACCGATGTACATGAACAGAAGTTTTGCTACTTTCGGCCCACTTAAAAGCATTGAATGTCAGTATTTATCAAATGACAATTGAAACTATCCCTACATTAAAGATGATGTGGAACGATACCTGTCTCGCTTCAGTACACTGGTCAGTCTCCTTTCAATATCATGACTAAACTACGTACTTGAGCTATCATGGTGCAGATTGGTTCAGCGTGACTGGTACCGCCACATGGATGCTGTTCGTTGTAAAAGACAAAAATGGATTTGAATAAACAGTTGTGTGCATTCTCATCTTTGTGCATTTTCTTTGTAAGGCCATGGGAGTGAGTTGGGGCTCATGATTTTTTCCGGTTACAGTGAAACCTGTCTAAACCGGCACCCCACTGGACCGAAATAAAATGACGGTTTAGACAAGGTGTCGGATTACACAGTTACGATCATTTTCTAACATGGCTGCCATTTACACTTGTCAATCTCTTTATCTCTATAATGCCTTTCATCTTTTGTGATCACCTCCGTGGTGTAGTGGTTAGAGCGTCCGCCCGGAGAGCGGAAGGTCGCGGGTTTGATCCCCGACCGCGTCATACCAAAAGACGTTAATTTATGGTACTTGTTGGTCCCCGCCTGGCATTAATGGGTACAACAAGGACTGGTCGGAAGGACCGGAAAATCAGGCTGGAATACGGAATAGACACGTGTCGGATTAGACAATGTTTTAATTATCATAATATCCTTGTAAAATGGCGGGACCAAACTTTTATGCCTGTTTTGACAGTGTGCCAGATTAGACAGGGGCCAGTGTTGCCAGGTTTCACTGTATATCACCACCTGTCACATTACCAGACAGTCAAGTGCTACTTTAAGGGTGCTGTTGAAACCATCACTCAAGGCAGTTACAGAATCAAGCGACACAATAAACCCAGTCTTTGAGCCTTAATACCATCCATTTAGTTCGGTTTGGTTTGGTTGTTGTTTAGACTGCACTCAGCAATATTATAGCTATATGTCGGTGGTCTGTAAATAATCGAGTCTGGACCAGACAATCCAGTGATCAACAGCATGAGCATTGATGAACGCAATTGAGATACGATGACATGTGTCAACCAAGTCAGCGAGCCTGATTCATTTGCAGAGACTAGATGTCAGTCTAGATGACATACTAATACAACTAATAGTCTTTTACAACCACATCTCAGTTAGTCACATGATACCAGTTAAGTTAACAAACAAGACATTTGTGTGAATATTTTAATCCACCCGTAAAGAAATGCTGTTTCTCTCCTTCACACCTGGTGTGCGAGGCTGGAATAAGGGGGAATGGATAACAAAGGGACAACATAATGGAAATACAGCCATTCCTGTTCAAGCAGTAGGACAGTTTGTTAACAACCACATACAGCCAGCGTATAAGAAATATATCTCAGTAGGGGAGAAATATTTGACATACAATACACTTGTTAGTCAAGGGTTCTTCTGGTCTGGTTGAGAGACTACTGATTCCCCACAATTCTAAACATGTTAATGTTTAAATACTCAACCAACTGGTTCAACAAACTGATTTTACTGTTTGTCTGATTAACTACTTCAACAAAAACTAACGAGTGACGGGGAATGAAAGATTATCGTTCCACAGTTATATTAATTACGTAATTCTCAAGCCTTAGCGAGGAAAAATAATTAATACAAAGAAGGAAAGATAATCTGTCATTCCCGTGACGATTATTGTTTTTGATACCCATATAATTTTTCCAAGTCTAAAATGAAAACAGCTTTCTCTGAAAGGAAACCCACGATGTGGGGAATCTCATATCTGTACACGTTGATTGGTTCTTTTATTATCTTAAACAGCCAATCAACGTTCACCAAAAGGTGTAACCTCCCTTTAGACTTACAGGAAAAATGCTCCCCTGTCTCCTCCTTCCCATATGGGTGATAAAGCATTATAACCTTGAACGCTTAACAGTATTGCCCCTCAGTCAGATTTCCACATAATCACCAAAACATGAAACAAAGAGATGTTAATCAGCTGATGGCTTTTACTTACGAACTGAAATTCTACAGTATGTTATTAAGATCTGGCCCCGATTTCTCGAAACAAACTTAAGTCTGAGTTTTTACTCAAATTTGAGAAAACGCAGGAAAATGCATTTCCCAGAATAAACTGAAATCAATATTAAACTCAAACTTAGCAGACAATTTAAGTTTGGTGGATAGATTACTTAAGTTGTTTGGGCTTTTTTTTAGTTAAAAAATGTGCAGTTGAGTTAAAAATTCAGCTGTTTCAAATTGTCAAACTCAGTTTGAAATTTGAGTAAAAACTTAAGTTTGTTTCGAGAAATCGGGGCCAGATCTAAGTGCCTGGATACCACTCCAGACCACGGCAATCTGATTGTTATGAGATTGATGATCTGGCCTTAGTTTCACATCTAGATGTGAATCCAAAATTACACTTCCCATAATGCAGTGCGGTAGACTTGGAGTCAAACATCGACATACCTCCCCCACCCCTACCCCGAATTAGCCGGGGTAACTATTCTCCATCACAACCAACACTTACCGGAAATATCCAACAAGCCACAGGTAGACACGAGGTATATTATATTTGCAATAAAGGATTTTGATATATCTTTGTAAGTATAAGCGTATGTATATGTACATATTGTTCATAAAACTCAACTCTCACTTATAAATGAAAATATAAACTTGAGTAAATTTAAACAATTGTCCAGCATCACTTACAGCTCAAATTAGACTCTTCTAACCATACTAAAGATTAGATTAATCCATTCACTGGTATGTGTTTTCAGCTTAAGCAACCAAATTTAATCAGTAAATTGTAACATAGCTACAAGAGGCTTATTTGAGCTGAAAGAATGAGCTAGAAAACAGATTAAATAAATCCAAAGTTATTTGTAGTTATTTCAGAACAGCAGTGTACAGATATATAAGCCCGGTATATGACTCAATGTATCAATGAATGAGAGAGTTAAAACTTAACGTTGTACTTGCATTGTTTCAGCCACTCATCAAACATGGTAAAATTCAAAAGACCAATAGATGGATCAACTGTAAAAATGACATCATTTTCCACACATTCAGAAATGACAGGGATAGACCAAAAGTACAGAAATAGTAATCCCACCACACAATACTAACCATACACTATGTCAGTAATCACAAAATTCCGGGAAATAGCTAAAACACCTTCACTTTTAAAATGAAATAACATAATCCAATGGGCAGTGTGCAATTTGTCCATACCATATTTCAATCTATGTCTCCAAATCAGGGGCCACCTGTAAAAACTGATCCCAACACAAAGACTATTGTATGACATGTTAAGGACTTGGAGTCAATAGTGATAGTGTGCTGTGGGTCCAGGAGATACCTGTAATATGTGCGTTTACCTCGACAGTATGCTGCCAAAGGTTGTCTCATTAGGCTGCTTCTACTGAACCTTCTACCATAGCACCATAATTCACATCTTCATTCATGTACCATATTACAGATCCAGCCCATTATGATAAACACCCTTGATATTTGAATACCTTTGTCTGGAGTCAGCTTCCAGTGACGTGAATACCTTTGTCTGGAGTCTGCTTCCAGTGACGTGATGGTGAAAACAGATATCCTATGAAATTCCAATGTTGATACCACAGCAATGATATCACAAGTACTCACGTTGCCTGTCCTCACAATTTCTTCTCAAACGTCTATGGACTTCCTTCTTGTTTTAATACGAATAAAAATATCTTCTCCATCTAAAAACTCTTTCAAGACAGCCTCTGGATTCATACAAATAGACTAGAGCATTGCACAACAGAGATTTTGACTGTAGATCTTGCATGAAAAGATGTTCTGATTGGTCGTTGCTTTGAATATGATCAGAAAGAGAAGATAAGAAAGGACAGTGATATCATTTCCTGAACAAATCTATGGAGAACGGGGCTTAAATATTCAACATAATAGATCAGATAAAAACAGTGGATAATTTAGGATGCTCAGTTCAATATCCGTAACTGAGGGTAGGTTCACTTTGAACAGTTGTATAATTTGTGTTGCATTACTCTTACATGTATGTCACAGGAAACGGAAATATTTCACAACCATTTCACTTATTTTGTTGAAAAAGATATTCTGTGCTAGTTGTTAAACGAATCAAACACAAAACACAGTAAATATGTCAAAGTGTAACAACCCCCTGCTTCTACCAAATGAAAGCAGTCTAAAAATATGTCAAAAGTAGTTCATAAAGTTTAATTATGAAAGCAATGGGAAAACAATACAGGAATGAAAACATAAACTAAAATGTAAAATAACATTGTTCAGATGTGACGGTGTAACCATATGTGAGGAAAATATCTCAATAAACTTACATGAAACTTTGAAAATAATAGACCAGATCAATTTGGTCAGAACAAAGAATAGGTTAAGTACACACTTCAATGTCTGAATGAAACATTTGAGATGTTCTCTTGTTCAACAGCTGCAAGATGCCCTGTGCGTAAAGCGCTCCTCTGGGCCATGCTCCATAAAGTGATCTTATCACTAAGGTGATCGTAACTAATATACTTTAACACAGGCTTACGATACCCTAGTGCTTCAATTGCTCTGTGTGATGTGACCCTCAGGCCACTTGCACAAGTGATCTTATCACTAAGGTGATCGTAACTAACATACTTAACACAGGCTTACGATACCCTAGTGCTTTAATTGCTCTGTGTGATGTGACCCTCAGGCCACTTGCACAAGTGATCTTATCACTAAGGTGATCGTAACTAATATACTTTAACACAGGCTTACGATACCCTAGTGCTTCAATTGCTTTTCGGAAGTGGCCCTCAGGCCACTTGCACAAATGATCTTATCACTAATGTGATCGTAACTAACATACTTCAACACAGGCTTATGATACCCTAGTGCTTCAATTGCTCTGTGTGATGTGACCCTCAGGCCACTTGCACAAGTGATCTGATCACTAAGGTGATCGTAACTAATATACTTTAACACAGGCTTACGATACCCTAGTGCTTCAACTGCTCTGTGTGATGTGACCCTCAGGCCACTTGCACAAGTGATCTTATCACTAAGGTGATCGTAACTAACATACTTTAACACAGGCTTACGATACCCTAGTGCTTCAATTGCTCTGTGGGATGTGGCCCTCAGGCCACTTGCACAAAGTGTTCTTAGCTCTAAGACCATCTTTAGAATGTGTTAGAGTATGGGAGTTACGGTCATTGTAGAGCTAAGATCGCTTTGTGCAAGTGGGCCCTGTACGTGTACATCCACCACTCACATGAACACTCTAGTGGCAAGTCAGTCAAGCATTCATTAAACAGTCCACAGCTACAATACTTACAGTTACCATGGTAACAATTCATCTTGATCAAACACCACTTAAGAAGTTTATGAATACTACAACATATAGTCTTAAATGGATGAGGCCAACATTTAAGTTGGTGTTTTGAAAGCCACCATCTGTTTAATAACAATTATTACTGAAAATTATAACTCAACAAAACTATAACTTTGCAATTGAGATTCCGATCAATTGTAAGGTGAGTGTTCGTGAAATAACTGTAAACATGGGTAAACATACATGCCACAACAAGATACATCCTGACTGCAAATTAACACCTGACACTTTGATACATAATACACCTATCCATGTACTGATTCATGACTTAGTTCTGCATCAATTTCCAAAAGTAATACACACAAAGTTTTGCAATAATCAGCTAGCATCACCTTTACACTTGTCAGGAAACGAAAAGCTAATTTATTTGCATAATACTGTCTAAAAGCCCAAATTTTCCCAATATGCATATAAACAAAAAAGCTGTTGATTGCAACAATCTTGTCAGGAGGATTGCATACAAAAACATAAAATTTGTATCATGATACAAAGCACATGTTTTAAGTATCACCACTGAAAGTATGTACATCGTGATAGCCTAACCACAAGCAATGCCCACACACGATGACTGCAGGGATTAACAGCATGTTCCCAGACATAAGTTCCGAGACATTAATCCTGAAATAGTGACAATGTTGGAAGACGAAGTCCACTACTACTAATATGCTCAGATATATGAAGCTACATCAAAATGGAAACAAATAAATTCCTGGTACAATGAAACACAAAGTCTCATTCCTATATCGCTGCATCTCCATGTTGATCCGTTACAGATGAACAGTGTTTAGTTTGTGCTGAATCATGTACACGACAAAGGCTGTTTCTAAGATCTAAACCTCTTGCAACAATTTCTTACACTTCGAACAGGATGAATGTACCAATATAAGGTTGACTAACTCAGAAAATGATGCTGGAAATGTTCAGTCTATCTACAGTTTATCTTGGATCTGGGTAGATTGTAACTAAGCATAGTCACATATTCTGTTAAAATGATTTTTTTTAAATTTCACATCTCTACCATGACTACAGATAAAACTTTGAGAGATGAAAACAAAAAATACCTCAGACCATGTTGGACCCATGGACACATACTGTAAACGTATTATATTTCGCGCAGGTTTTATTTTCGTGCTTTTCGCGCAAAACATTTTAGCGCGAAAATTTATACACCGCGAATAAACCTGTCATTCATTCAGTCTAGCCACGCTCGCCCCTGAGTTGTTACCATAACACATCAAGTTTGAAGACAGAAATCTATGGGAATCTTAAAATGACGACTGATAGTAGCATAAAGAATCATACTTAACTGTGGCTGTAATGGATTTCCCAAAACATAATTAAATAATGAGCGAAATCCAATCATCCGAATTAGCGAAAACAGCAATGTGTGTTGTGGCCGCCATGGAAATTGGTCACATGACAGATGGTTTGATACAAAACAGATTACCATGAAACGACTCGGAAAGAAATAATACAGCAGTATTTTATTTATTCATTAAGATTTTATTTACCAGTACATCATGAAGCGAATAGTCACTTAACACTCAATCATCTCATTCACAACAACCCGGCTTGTTTGAAATCACAAAGAGCTTCATATACAGTAGAAGTTAATTCGTCAGATCGTCAGAATTCGGAACATAAGACTGATGTGTTTTTCATCTCTTCCATGAGTAAACGGATTACTGTGTACTAGTATATCGTACAGATAGGGATTTCCTGTGAGTAAGCAATAAATGCCACCTGACAGGTTAAGCCACTCTGTTTGTTTTCACTGCTATTAGTGGCGGCCAAAGAGACAGCTGGCAGTTCCGGCAATTACTGATTGCGCGAATAATTGACCGCGTGATGTAGTCTAAACTGTCAATTCCGCGAAAATTGCACCAGGCGAAAATAAGTACGTTTACAGTATATACCCTACTCAAATATATTCATAATCCGTTACTATTCTTTGATATATGTAATACTGAAAGCCCTGAGCATACATTTAAGGACATCAGCTTAACAACTGGTATTTACATCAACATGATAAACATGATACTAAAACTCCTTACATTCCTCATCTGATACTTTCATACACATCATTATATGTACAAGTAATGTTGAAGAGAGCCATACTACGATATCCTCCAGATATGTAATCACAACACAGAGGTAGTTGCAAGGTCAAACATCTTCCAAACTGTTTTAGTTTGATTTTCTTTTGAAACCCAAAGTGCCTATGCATCGACGTGGTCATTGACCGAGGATTTTCTTTAGAATTGCGTTGACTACATCCATTGATTCATCCTCCTGGATAACGATGTCAAAGCTGTCCATGTAGGATTTGAGATTTGTTTCCACCTGCAAACAGACAATGATTATTTGAGAAAGTGTGAGACAGACAATGATTAGTTGAGAAAGTGTGAGAGAGTTTGGAAGTCCAACACAGTCTTTATGTGCTAGGGCATCAGCCCCTTGGTTACCGTCCTCTCTACCTCCTTGGTAATCACCCATGAAGATCTGGGTTAGAGTATTGATCTTCAGTAACCCATGCTTGTCGTAAGAGGCGACTAACGGAATCCGGTGGTCAGGCTTACTGACTTGGTTGACACGTCATTGTATCCCAATTGTGCAGATCGATGCTCATGCTGTTGATCACTGGGTTATCTGGTCCAGACTCGCTAATCTACAGACCGCCGCCATATAGCTGGAATATTGCTGAGTGCGGCGTAAAACTAAACTCACTCACTCACTCCTTGGTAATTTTTCTGGTCAACCTACAGTAAACCCTGAACCCATTCTCCTGGCTTTCACAATCCCAAATTACTTGCCCTTGCTTTCCATTTGACAATTTGATTGGCTACAATTTTAGGTCTTATGCACCAAATGCACCAATCAGTATGGGACTTACATTAATGCAAGTTTAAATATGCAATGTCAACAAGGTTGTCAGTTACCATTGTTTATTACTGAGTTTGTGTGAAATTCAACATAGAAAACTGACTGACAAGCAAATATAAGCCATAAAATATACTGCGTTTGATGGAAAGCATGTCTTCATCAGGCTCATGTCCATAAATATTGGCAGTGGCTTTGATTTCTAGGTCAGATGAGTTACTTCCCTTACACCCCCCACCCCACCCCTCATTGCGCTCATAACCAATTTCTTAAAATTCTGAATTACTGAAACACCAAGAAAGTTTGGCAGTCATCACAAGATGACATATCCCCCCAACCCCTAGAAATTTGAAAGAACAAATCATCTGACAGTTACTTAAAGTCCAATTTGATGAGTGAATTTCTGTCTAACTTGTCCATCTGTATACAAGAGTAGTTATTGAACTATCAAAACAATAACATGGAACTGGTCAAATGTAACATATGTTATATTTGGGATTACACTTTCTCAGCAAAATACAGATTCTAGTACTTCTGTTGGGTTGAGTGGAAGTTGTGGCTGAGCGGGTTAGGTAGTAGACTTTGTGTGCTGACGATTAGGTGCCTGACTCTGAGGGTGTGGGTTCGAATCCTGTATAAAAGTACTAGAATCTGTACTTTACTCAGAAAGTGTAATCCCAAATATAACATATGTTACATTTGACCACTTTCCAAATGGCATTGTGAATTCATAACATGGAATTGGTCAAAGGAAAAACTACAAATCCCTAACTTTGTTAAGCAGCTGTTGACGACCTGTATTTTGTTTATGCACACTTTCATGGAGGAACACCTATCAGAGATATGGCCCCGACTTACACACCACTATAAACAGAGTCAAAGTCAAATTCATTTTCTTAAAATTCCTAAATAGCGAAAGGCACCCTTGGTTACTACATGTACTTTTTGATAGGTACTCCGGAAATCCAGTCCCTTCTCTTTTGAGATTTAAGTCTAAATTGTTTCCATGGAAATTGAGAAAATATAATTGCCAAAAATCTGCAAATAGCAAAAGCCACTACATTGGGATCTGCTTGATATATCTACGATGTTTTGTTGAAAGACATTAAACGATTTTAGAGCTGTGCTCCGGAAACAACACCTACCTACATTTCAGCTAAGTCTAACTTGTTTCCATGGAAACAGGGGAAATCAAATTTGGAAACATTCCTAAAATAGCAAAAGGCACCACTTCAGTCCTTGGTTAATACATGTACCAGGTCTGAATGAAAAATCCTTCATGGTTTTCAAGTTGTGCTCTGGAAACGAAACCCATCCCTCCTATTGAGACCAAGTCCAAATTGCTTCCATGGAAATCAAGAAAATAAAAATGCCAAAAATATGCAAGTAGTGAAAGGCACCACTTCAGGATCTGTTTGATATGTCAGCCAAGTTTTGTTGGTAAATATTGAGCGTTGTTTTAGTTATGCTCCAGAAACAAAATCCATGCCTTTCTGAGACCAAGTCCAAATTGTTTTTGGACATTGACTATATCAGCCCCCATCATATGCCAGGGGGGTTAAAAAGCCTCAGAAGAAACTTGAAAGATTCTACAATCAATGTTATTTTAAAGAACCACTAAACTTTGTTTTTTGTTACTCTTTTAACCATTACATATGAAAGATTTGTAGTTAGTCTTATGCGGAACACCAAATTTATTCTTTAAAAACTTGTGGTTAATTAATACCGAACGATTAAAAGTGGCCAAAAAGTCGCCTGCTTCCCTCTCGCACGCCAACGAAACCACAGACAGGTTACGTAACTCTGTCGCCAGAGCACTGCAGTGACGTCATATGAGGAACGATTTTCAGTTAGTTGTATAGAAAGTGTGTAGCACGCTCAGCATTTTGATGATTTCTCGACATCAAGCGACAACATGCCGAATCGTTGCTTTGTCGTCAATTGCTCCTAGGGTCGGGCGATGGTGTCACCATGCACAGATTTCCACAGGACCCGCAGTTAGGTGCTAAATGGGTTATGTTTGTGAGTCGCGGCGGCGTTGTGGAAGCCTGAAGCGATATCTTACTTGTGTTCAGATCGCTTCGCGGAAGTTACAGAATCAAAACTACTTACTAGTTGTAGTAAAATATGTATATGATTGATGACCATAAAGATTTTCCATGACACAACTTGTAACATAACGATTTCTTCCTCGGAAGTGAGGTTGTGGTCGAAGTAACAATAATATTGTAAGTAGTATTATATTGACACCCACCTCGCTTCCACGAGAGAAATTGTTATGTTATACGCTATGTCATGCAAAATCCCATTGGCCATCAATAGAATACATATTTTACTACCAGTAGAAAGTAGTTTTGATTTTGTAACTTCGGTGAAAACAAACCTAAATAGCATTTATCCTCAGACTGGCGGATGTTCCGACAGAGGGCCGCCATTTTGAAAATCGTAAAGTCTCCCACAGGGTTACCATTTTGAAAATCAAAAGTCTGTTAGAATTAATGAGATTATAGTTTGTTTTCATCAAGTTAGAAAATCAAAACTACTTTCTACCAGTAGTTAAATATGTATTGGAATCATAACCAAACGGATTTTGCATGACACAACTTATAACATAACGATTTCTTCCACGGAAGCAAGGTGGGGGTCGAAGTCACAATACTCTTGCGATAAATTTCTTGCTACATTCACATGGTTAATGTCCACTCACCAGTATGCAGATACTAGTCAATGTGCGTCTTTATATTTGGTCTTATAATCCTAATTAGTTTATTATCATACTTGTATGCATTTTGAAACTAAATAAACAGCAGACGATCTGCTGATACTTATAGTGAATTTATAACAGAACTGTAATATCTAGACATTTTATAGTTTGCCAATGTGAATCATAATTCGCACACACACCCTAGTCTTGCCTTTCTCATTACACTTCACGGCAAAAACAATGATTCTGTTGAATGCTACGACAAATGAATAAAAACAAAATGCAAATATTAAAATTAAAACAGATTAAAGTTATAGGAACAATATCAGGCCATTACCTTGTTCGAGGAAAGTATCCATCAATATCCACAAAACTGTTCCAAATGATGTGTCTTTTAACAGTTTAATATACGAAAAAGTGATAAATCTTTTCAGGTATTGGTGTATAGTCTCATTGGTCACCCAAGATAGCACACCTGGCAACTAATTGCATAATGTCGCCTTTCTTTAAAAACAGTAATTTAGTTAGCCAATAATGGGCAATCAATCAATGTATTGCCGGTTAATCCTTTGAAAGAAGGGCGTTGTTTTTACGCTTGAACACCGACACGACAGAGTGTATTCAGTATAGATTAGTAAATCTACATACATAAACACTACCTTTTGAAAATTCCGCTGTGTAAGATAAAAGTAATTAATCAATCAGCGTGTTATCGGTTAATCCTTTGATCGATCTTTATAATGTTGAATATTTACTCCAGACACAAGAAATGCCAAATGGGAACCTTTGTCGGGTAATCTAAGTGTGTTACCACTAATTATACCTGTTATAAATTCATTAACTGACCATCAAGTGAATGATGACAAATAACATGTGTAGGTTTATACCACCTAACACGGGTTACAACAAGGGAGTATTAATTGCTGTATTGCATGTGAAAACTTATGGGCCGACACTGTTTTGAGAATACAAACAGATTTTTACATGACATGATTAAATATTGAGGTAAAAAAACACAGAAATGGGATCAATTTGGATCAGTCATTATACAAATAGGGCCTAACGACTTCAATCGATTTTGACAGAATCGCGTCTATGAAAACAAGTTTTAACTCGGAAACTAGGCAAAGCAGGAGACAAAATTAAATGACAGTAGATTGTGAGAACATATAGCTTTCATTTTCCACAACAATTGCCACGATTTCAGGTTTATACAAGCCTGTAAACAAGATAATTTACCCCCTAAAATGTAGACGAATTCTGCATCGGCCCTCAAAGCTATTCCTCATATGACGTCACAGAGACGAGCTGCTCTGATTGGTTGAAATTTCGTTCGCGGGTGAGAATTGTGCACTGTTGTCAAAAAGGTCGATTTAAGTCAATTAAAGGTCGAAATGAGTAGTTTTAATGACGGGGTTTCATTTATAACGATGCCAGTTAGTGATTTATGTATTTGTACCCCCTAGGGTTTATGTGATCTTTAACAAAGTCAGAGAATGACTGAGACTTACATGGTGATTGAGGAAGCCAATTTTGAGCATGTGGGTGACCTCAGCACCCTCGGCCATCCTCAGGTCGCCCAGGGAGTCGCCCAACAGGATGAGGTTCTCGTGATGCTTCAGTTGCTTGAAGTAGTCGGAATCGTGGACAGCGTTCTCGTTCTTGTTATAAGTGTGGATCATCTCACCCTTGAAACCAATTAGCTTGCCCTGAGGAAGAGAAGAATTTCACCATAATAGCGTGGACCGAGGATACAGATAATCTGATGCAGCTTAATGCTAGTTTGAACAGTAAATTAGCTAGTGCTGTAACAATGCATCATACTATCGATGGATTGCAATTCTTGAGTCTCCGATAGCAATTAATCAATGGTAGAAACGAAACAATATCGATGCATCCATAGTATGTGTAACTATTGATAGTTGAGTAATTGGCTTCCATTCATAAATGTGCAGCGCAAAATACCGGGAGTTACCAGATTCGTTCACTTTGATTTAGAGTTATCTGCCGCTGTTACCTCTTAAACAAACATGGCAGCAAACAGGGCATGTGACTCAGAGTTTGAAATTGGGAATAACAATAAGTTTATGTTTTAACTGCTTACTTGATCTGGGTTTCAAGTTTTCTTGTCAGTTATTAAAAGAGACTGAAACTCCTTCAGCTATACATTCATTTGGGAAATGACTTTAAATGAGACAATTCACGGAGAGAAAACTATTGCAATAGTTGGTCACAATAACAATAGTATGTTGCAATAGAATATCGCTATCCCAATAGTTGTTTCCCCCTCAACAGTCACCCCTAAAATCAGCCTAACCTAAGGTGACACAACACAGGTCACTTGTACCATGAGGACCAGGATGAAAAACCCCTTACCAACAGATACTGACATGAGCTACCTTTCAAAGCAAACATAAGTTGGAACAGTTCCTGAGTTTGCTAGAATAATACTTTGAAAGGTGTATTTTCTGTGCTAAATGCAGCTTACTAAATTCCAAAAAAGAGCATCTAGCAGTGAAAGCTGTGGATAGTTTTCTTTCCTTAAATTTTCTTATCAATCTGACTTCTGACTTGTACAGATCTTTTCTAATCATAAGTCCAGTATTTTGTCCAATATATGACCTTGAGATCATAAACCCAAGACAAACTGAATGTGCAAGTCAGATAACCATTGAAAGATAACTTTGACATTCAACAATCATATTGATGAGAAAAGTGATTCACAATGATTTATCTTATTATACTTTATCGTCTGTGTTAAAACAATGTTTCAAGGTCCTAGATCATACGTACCTCACTATCAAAATCCATAAAGTTAGAGACAATCTTCATGTTGTCAAGCATGTGGGCCTGTTGTGTGATGACCTCCTCAATGATGTCGCCAATGCCAGCTGAGAATATCAGTAACGGAATCTGGTGCTGGTGCAGCTCATCGAAGAACCACATACAGCCATCTCTGTTGAAATAGGGAGATACTGACATCACCATTGTGATCCGTCACAGAGTATACGAAAACTACATGCATAACAAAATAGGAGCCATCAGCAGATGACAAATCCCTCTGGCCCCCACATCAAATCATCTAACAGTTACATTAAGTCTAACTTGATTTTTTAGACTAAATCCAGATCATTTCCATGGAAATCATGAAAAATAAAAATGCCCAAAATCAACAAATAGCAAAAAGCACCACTTTGGAATCTGTCTCATATATCAGCTCATTTTTTTAAAGATATCGAAAGGTTTTCAAGTTGTGCTCCAGAAACGAAGCCCACCCCTCCATTTGAGACTAAGTCTGAATTGTTTCCATGGAAACCGAGAAAAATAAAAATGCCAAAAATCTGCAAATAACAAAATGCACCACTTTGGTATCTGCCTCAACTTTTGTTGGTAGATATTTTGAGTGATTTTTTAGTTATGCTCCGAAAACGAAATGATTACGGACTGATGCACGGCGTTGACTACATCCTAACAAATCTTCTGAACAAACATGGTTCCACCCTGCTAGTAAACCACAATTCCAATATGAGTGGGGGATGTTTAATGAGAGCAATAATTTCTATGCATCATGTAGCTGTCACACAAGTCCGACACTCATGACGCTGTACCTGATGTGAATGTTCAGGCATCGCCTGATACATCAAGTCTTAGTACAACACTGTCAGCATGGGCAGAAAGGAAGCACTAAAATTCACTGCTTTTACAAGGATATTCAGGCTTTGTAAACCATTTAATGGTAGTCAGCCATAGGAAATCAAGATAACAAACTAAACCCATTATTCAAGCATGTACTTTGAGAGTACTACATTCACCTAATAGCATGCAGCAGATAGTCAAGGTAAGTTTCCGTTTACTATGGGAACTTCTCCACACACAAAGGGTAACTCTCAATATAAAGTCTCCCCAAAACATAAACAACAACAATGATCAATGATGAATGGTTTTGAGATTTCAACAACAATTTAATGAAAATAAAATAACCAAAAACAACACTGTCATAAATGGTTATAAATTCCAGGTCTTTCAAACTATTTTGGTGGTGGTCAAGAATTACAAAACACACCAAAAAAAACCCAGTGCTTTTTAAGAATGAACAAACAATTCAAAACCTTTCCTTTCATGTACGAGTCAGTGAGTGAGTATGGTTTTACGCCGCTTTTAGCAATATCACAGCAGGGGGGACACCAGAAATGGGCTTCACACATTGTACCCATATGGGGAATCGAACCCGGGTCTTCAACGTGACGAGCGGACACTTTAACCATTAGGCTTCCCCACTGCACCGTAGTGTGTATGAACCCAGAACATTAGACATAATGGACTCGGTTTCATGTCTCCTACAACTGACACTATGGGAATTCAAACATTAAAAACGGAATGAGGCGCCATGACGATCTAGGGACTGTCAAATCACAGGAATCTGAGGATGTACATGAAATATGCTACTCCAAAACTGTATCAATGTGTATGTCATTCATGTTAACGTTGCATTCAGCAATAATCTTGCTACATTAGATATCTTTATATAATTTGGATCAGACAAACAAGAGATTCACGCTATGAGTATCACATATATTAAATCAATTCTCGGTAACCCAACTGTTCAGGTTTCTTGTCCAAGATATAACTCCACACTTTAACATTTTCAAAATGATCAAACAATGATCAAACAAAATCAAATAAAATGAAGCATGATGTGATAGTGTTAATGAAAACAAATAATTGAAAAAAAACTAACTGTTTTTACAAAAACAATAAGCAATAGAATGTAAATATGTGTTTTTTTCTAAGGAATTTGGTAAAAACAGTGGAGGTAACTTTACCACTTATATATTTAGCAATATAATGACCTCTGCCTCACCATGCAACCCACAACACCATCCATCTGATACAACTGAAAAAAATTAGTTGTCTATTAAAAGGCAAAACATCAACGAAAGTATAATACAAAGGAACAAAAAATGTTGTATTCAGCACATTGCACCACTCTCTCAGAGAAGTAACAAAGATGAGGCAAGATAACTTGTGCATTGTAATAACTTGACAAATAAACAATGAAAACCCTATCAGAAAATTTCCATTACACGTTGAAAAATAATTGTTGCGTACCAATTACGCATTTAAAATGTTAGATACGCAAAAAGTTTAAAACAAATGAGTACGGAATGTATTTATAAAAATTGCTTGCGTAATGAAAAAGACATCGATTGCTATCAAGTTGTACGGTTAGTATAGGACAAGTGTTGTACTGTCAGTATAGGATGAGTGATTTTTTTATGAAATCATTTCCATTATTTAAGTTAGTTTTGATTAGGTATGACATAAGGCAGAACATACCTGTTCAGTAAACTTACTCAATGACATAATACTTAGGTGAGTAAAATGACTGAAATACGCACATATTTGAAAGCAGTGGGTAACGGAAAATGAAATACCCACTCAACATTCATAATACCCACTCCAAAAAAATACAGTGGGTACAGTACCCACATGAGCTAAATCTTATCTGGAGCTCTGTTCATGCATTACATCCTTACAAACATACTGACAACATTTGTTGCAAGGCTGATTACACCAATAACTTCAGGTTATAGATGTCAAAGGGCTCCCACAGAACATCCCCCATAAGTTACAAACACTTTCATGCATTACATCCTTACAAACATACTGTAGCATTTGTTGCAAGGTTGATTACACCAATAACTTCAGGTTATAGATGTCAAAGGGCTCCCACAGAACAAAAAGATCCTCTCATTATGCTTGACAACATATCTGTATCCATAAGAACATCCCCCAAAAAAGTTACAAACACTTTCAGACTAGTAGCATCTTACTACAAAAAAGAAATCTCAATTAGAGCCCAGAAACAGGCAACCATTAGCCCAATACCAAATTTGACCTATATGTGAGCAATTGATGAACTGGAGAGTCATGAAGTATTTCTGAGATTGAACAATGCAATGAAGATGCCAAGCTACCTTTGGGTGATGATGATCTTTTCAACACAGAAAGGTTGTAACTGTTTAGCAAGCTGAAAGTTCTTTATGCTTCATCTAATCAAATCCATCTTTTTTTTTAACCAAAACCGCATCAGAAAAGAAGCCAACCCAACAACATCCTTAACTATCCAGTGTCTTGTATACTATTTTAATAACATAACATAAAATGATGTATTATTTATCATAATTCCCATCATCCATATTCTACCACGGCTTTATTTCTGAAGTGCAATCCCCTTTTCTTTATTCCTCATCAGGTTATAACTTCCTGATTTCTCTCACATAGTTTGCTTTGATGGTTATACAATGCAATTTCATTCAAATTGTACTCTGAATAAAACTCTGGCAGCAAATGGGCTCAGGGACAGGTTCAAAAGTGATCCTCGTGTTACGACTGTCCTAAACTTAAAGTGTGGGGATTACAAGGGTCTTAGCACTAAAACAGCTTTGTGAAACTGGACCTGGCACAATATTCAAAAGGGATTCTTTTGCCCTTTACTTCTCTCCAATAGCAGTTGAATCCATGGATCCTGAAAATCTGTACCTCTTAAGCAAAGGAACAGTACGATTAAGACAAGCCTAACAATTAATCCACACTGCATGGTTACTAACAACATTAAGGAAACACAAGAAGCCACTGGGTAATCAAGGATGATCCAAGATGATGCACTAGAATCTCCTCCCATTACAACTCCCCGGCCTGTGGGAGCCCTAACATAGATTCCCTCGCCCACAACAAGGAGCTCACCTTAACACAAGTCTAGCCTTAGCTACCGACACACTGACGTCCTGAGACCTGATGCCAGAGCCAACGTACATCGCTACACCAGCTTTATACCTGAAGAAAACAGTAGAGAGTGTGAGGGGGGTTTTCCTGGTGAGACGTTACCTGAGTCGGGATGAGGACTCCTTCACCATCTGGACAATGCTGTCCTTGGATACAAGACACTTCATCATTAGCTCGTGAGCAGAAGTCCACCTATGGCAGAAAGATCAAGGTTAGATATAAGTGGGTGTCACATGTAAACAAGCTTTAACACGATCAAACATTGCAGAGCTCAGCCCATACCATGTACACTACGGTAAATGGTATAACCTACCCAAACTAAAGCTTAAATGATGAAATGACACAAACGTATCAATTTCAATTTATTGGGTATTGATACAAAAGTTCGTAAACAGGTTACTTAAATGATACCACACTAATGACAGATTCCACTAAACTGTGTCCCATGCCATTGTGTACTTCAGTGACTTAACAGCTTCAGGTGTGGAAGAAAACTAGAGATGCTGGTCTTTGGTAAAACCCATGATTAACATTATATAATTTGAACATGACGTTATCTGGAAACATAACTGAACTGAACCTGGCCCCGATTTCTCTAAACAAACTCTAAACTCAAATCTTAAACTTAGTTTGACAATTTGAAATAGCTGAATGTTTAACTCAACTGCATTTTTAAAACATAAAAGCCCAAACAACTTAAGTAATCTATCCATCAAACTCAAATTGTCTACCTTGTTTGAGTTTGATATCGATTTCAGTTCATTCTGGGAAATGCATGTTCCTGTGTTTTCTCAAATTTGAGTAAAACTCTAACTAATGATGACAATTTTTATGGATATACAACTCATTTCATTCTGTGAAGGGTGACATTTCGACATAGAATGCCCATCAAAGAACTCTAACTTAAGTCAAAACTCAGACTTAAGTTTGTTTGGAGAAATCAGGGCCTGATCTGAACCGATGACAAGTGTCGTCCAGGGTGGTGCAACACTGCACAGTCAGTTCCAGCATCTTAGAGGACTGGGCCACTTGGAATTAGCCCTTTCAGTTGGTGGTACTCGTTGACAGAGTGGTAGCATATGTTTCATTACCAATAGAGCACACCTGGACTATAAATATAAATGTGATTGTGCATTTGGTTCTACAGCAGCAATAGGCATGGAATGTACTGTACTTAGTCTGTAACACCACATACTGTAATGGTGAGCTATACAATACATCGTTCATAATCGGCATAGCTAGGGACTTTCCGGCTACCCTTCATATGATATATCAAGCACAAAACAGTCTTGTCCCTGAAACTGTCACCATGGTTACTACGATCAATAACAAGTAACACCTGTGGATAAACTGCAACATATCATATAGAGGCTGATGTTAATACTTTTGTCCCTGACATTCTGAATAAATCAGTTCAAGGTGTGTATCATACTCTACCATCTACAGCAGTCACATGGCTGAATGTATCCATGTAATAAATCTCTTCTCTCTGCTGAATTACAGAAACATATGGTGATATTGAGACTACAGAATATCACCCAAATATTTCCCCTACTGCCTAGTCCTCCCAACAATGTTAAAGCCCTAAATGAAGCAAGTCTAGGTTTTCTCAGGTTCCCACTCACTGGGGCTCCTTTTCAATTTAAATGGGTTTATTTGTTACCATCAACATTATATACATTCAGGGACTAAGTGCTAGTCTACTGTTATGATTATCTGCGAGGATACGGTGGTATAATTGTGAATGAATACTGAGTGCCTAACAAACTAAAAGTCACTGGGAGACAAATTAGGACAAAAATGTTTCTTTGTTTAAAATCAGGTCATTTTTAAGTTCTTGCTTACATTCAGAGGTTGGCCAATTTTCACATTGAATTTTGAGAATGCAAGGTATGAAGATAAGCATTTCAACCTCTGCATATTTAATCATCTTGTCCTTTGTGAAGAACAGGTTATTTCTACAAAGCTGTAAAACCAGCTATGTGTTAAATACATAAACATAAATTTGTATGCTTATATTTGAATTTTTTAAACTTTTAATGACATTTGCTGCAGAGTCAGGGATGAGGATCATCTCCTGAACAGGTGCAGACAAATCTCTGACCATTTCAACAAATAATTGTGAATATATTCTTGCAACCACATGCACACCGATCATTGATCTATAAAGTCAAATGAAGATGCAGGTCATCTTTTAAATGTATTTCATAAAGTGGGAAAACAACTTAAGTGTTTGTAAAAATAATATTAAAGTGATAAAGATGATTCTGGCACACAGTAGGTATTCTCCTACATAGTTATGTACACATGTCAGTATTTAGATGAACAACAATGGCTGCCTCACATGCATTGTACTCACAGCTATTGCCATATCACATTATTACCATGACGATGAATAATAATAATGAAATTAAACTTATATCTTTCAATATAGAACAAACACAATAAAGTACAAAAAAACAAATAAAAGATATGATCCATGCTCAGCAAACATAGTATTATTGCATCTCCTAAACGATACAGATAAAGTGTTTCCATGCATAATCCTTGTAGTACAGACAACAGTACAATAGGTGACACAACAGAGTAAGTGACGCAGCTGTGTCACCTAAATAACTGACACTATGTCATGTATATGGGACTATATATGTTTTTAGAGATTTGCCTGTTATGAGCTAATATATAAATTAAGTTCCTATAATTACTCAAGCACTTGCTGAGACTAAGGCATTTTCCGGTCTATAAGTTTGTTTACAAAACTGATCGTGAATAAGGTGAAATGACTTTAGGTTTTAGTCACCTGTTTTCCCAGGCTGTTGTAATCAATAAGATTTAGGACAAAACCACATGTATTTAAAAACTGATGGGCTATCTAAGCCTGAACAACAAACACAATGTCCTCTATGGCTTTTCGGTCAATATTTGAGGGTGACTAACATGACACAGTCTGAGGAGACTAGCTGCAAGATGAGTGAGTGAGTGAGTGAGTGAGTGAGTGAGTGGGTGAGTGAGTGAGTGAGTGAGTGAGTGAGTGAGTGCTTCCGACAAGCATGGGTTGCTGAAGACCAATTCTAAACGGATCTTCGAGTGAGTGAAGTTTTATGCTGCTAGTGAGTGAGTGAGTTTAGTTTTACGTCGCTTTTAGCAATATTCCAGCAATATCACGGCTAGGGAATAGCCTTGAAGATAAGGTCAAGGTCACCCAAATAAACTGGTGTCTGTGCAATATCCCAATGTAAACTGTCACCAATTTGAAGACATTGGGTACAACAGTTAATGAGATATCGAGCTAACAAGAGTTTAATAAGTGGTCAGTGCCGTGGTGACCTTGAAAATAAGGTCAAGGTCACCCAAATCGACTGGTGTCTAAGTAATCCCCCAATGTAGGCTGTCACCAAATTTGAAGACATTGGGTACAACAGTTCATGAGATATCGCTTTTACAAGGCAAATCGACTGGTGTCTTACAAGAGGCTGTTGGGATTTGAAGACATTAGGTCCAACCTTTCATGAGTATCGCTTTTACAAGAATCGGGACGTACGTACGGACGCCGCTGAATACATAGTCCCCCGTTCCGCGTTGCGGCTGGGGACAACAAAAGAGCACAGCAGTTTACGAGGGTTACAATAACTAGGTTACCCATTCCCCTTCTACTGACCAACAGTAATCTATTTCAGACATCAATCATACATGTGACACATAGGCCAGTTGTGTATATTGTTGATACATCTTTAGATTTTTAAAAACATACAAGTAAATAATGTCATGCGCATGCACAAGAAACTAAAATATATTGGGTCATTTATATTGGGTCATGTTATATATGGTTAATTCTATCTGCAGCTCAATAATTTGAACATAAAATGGCAGTAAAAGTTTTTTGTTTTATTGTTTGTAGTTGAAGACTTACCATTCGATCATAAGCGGAATCTTCTGTTCTACTGTGAGATCATGACTGAATTCTAGAGGGATGTATTTGTCTCGGAGTGCTGTGGCCTGCAATAGATATTCTCTGACAATCAGCTTTTCCTGTCTCCTGCGTAACCACACATCAACAATATATATATTGCCTCTCAAGTGGCACACAAGAATATTCATTGTACCAAATTCTTGACAAGAAATATAAAGGTACTGCTATAAACTTAATAATTATGTATGAAAGTACAGTACAATACACTATTTTGTAACTTTATATTTCCAATACATACCCATAAAATTAGTAATTCGGGTGATCTTGACTCTCATTTTAAAAGTACTCTTGACCCCTAGTTTTGACAGACCAGATAAACCTTGCATATATAAATATATATGGGTAATATTATCAACAGCAAGAATAAAATTACCATGATTACAGATGGATAAATCAAAAGAGATTTTAAGAAAGAAAGTAAAGAAGCAGTACCAGTCAGAAAGTAAAGTCAAGCAGTACCAGTCAGAAAGTAAAGAAGCAGTACCAGTCAGAAAGTAAAGAAGCAGTACCAGTCAGAAAGTAAAGAAGCAGTACCAGTCAGAAAGTAAAGAAGCAGTACCAGTCAGAAAGTAAAGAAGCAGTAAAGTAAAGAAGCAGTAAGTCAGCCAAAGCGAGAAGAAGCAGTACCAGTCACCAGTCAAGCAGTACCAGTCAGAAAGAAAAGTCAGAAAGCAGTACCAGTCAGAAAGTAAAGAAGCAGTACCAGTCAGAAAGTAAAGAAGCAGTACCAGTCAGAAAGTAAAGAAGCAGTAAAGAAAAGTACCAAGAAGCAGTACCAGTCAGAAAGTAAAGAAGCAGTACCAGTAAGTAAGTAAAGAAGCAGTACCAGTCATATACCAGTCAGAAAGTAAAGAAGCAGTAACAGTATTAAAGTAAGAAGCAGTACCTGTTCCTTGAAGAAATCTGGCATGACATGGCTTTCCTCCAACACATCTGGAAAGGAGAAAAATTGATCAAAGCTGTGTGATGTGTGTGTAGGTTAACAAGTAACATACAAAGGTCCTGCTACCTGGATTTGATGGGTCTTGAGTAGGACTCCAGTAAAACAAAGAAGCTCCATGGTTACAACACAAGTCGCTAATGTTTGCGTCTCTCTCTGACTATGTACACATTTCTTCCGACTCTTAAAAGTTTGCTGCAAGATAAGCCTTCAGTCATCTTCAGACAGAAGCTTTTTTATACATGTTTCTAAATCTTTTTACTGCAGCCCTGGCAAAAGCTTTTCCCAGCTAGACATTTTGTATCCAACATTTGAGACCTACAGCTTTCTGGGATAACAAGTAGTGGTGTAACGATTCATCGATAGTATCGATGTTTGCATCGTCAACTACGCGATACGAGTGCATCGATACAAAACACATTTAGGCAATATATCAGGATATTTATATCGCAAGGGTCCACGATACATCGATGTATCGCCACAAGAGACGATATATCCTGATACAACTTCAATACTAGTTAAAGTTGTAAGGAGTATTGCATTAGGAATAGGAAGGGAGTCTCTTTGAAATTCTTCTGAATTTTAAAAAACAAATTGAACCTTTTAGGAATTTGTTTGTGTCTGTTATCTTTGTTACATGGACAAAGGAGTTGGTGTATAAGTGAAAGAGTGTGAACATGTTTCAAACTCTGTGAACTGTAGAATACTTGTCTTTAGTAATTGAAATATGTTTTAGTTGTTTGACAAATAACACCATTTATTAACATACACGAACGACGTCTTAGCTTTGTTAAGAAAGAGAACAAAGAGAAGATAAAATTTAGAAAGCATACTTAAGAGTTTTTTTTCAGTGATTCTGAATTCTGATATAAATTACATTCAATTGTTTGTGAAAGCATCGGTGCAGAAACACACTTTCCCAAAGGAAACTTGGGTTTCAAACTTATATATGTTAGATCAAAGTATACTGAATATGTTTGACTGTACTTTAAAAGCATTAAATGCTGAAACTTTATTAAATGAACAGCTTTTTAAGTGTGTGTGAATGTAACACAAGATCTGCTGTATAACAAATAAAGATTTTAAAGATAAAGTCATTTTATCTATCATATATGTTCTGCTATTAGAAATTGTAAAGTATCGGGATACGTATCGTATCGCCACCATTGTATCGTGATGATAATCGTCTCGCAGGTTCCTTGCCAATACTTTCATGATATATCAACTCGCCTAAGTAAACTGGTATCGGGATATATCGTCTCGCCACTTAGACCACGATACACAGCTCTAATAACAAGAAATCAGTAAAGACACAAAGACGAGTTCATGTATAGGATATCTTGGCCTGAATAAACTTACTGTGACATGTTGCAGACACTTGGCCTTGGTGCTTGTATTTGGACAGTGTGCGGTCAAAGTCGGCCACAACCTGAAACATTTTACAATCTTTACACAATGAGCAAAACAATTCTTCGTAATCTTAAAAATGTCAATGAGAAGATAGTGGGGGTGATGCCGACACCTTTACAGACATAATACACACAACACAACACTGAGTACAACAGGTGTTGTTAATACTTATACCAGGGTAGTTCACAGGCCTCATCTTGGCTTAAAACCAACCCCACACTGACAAACACAGGAAATTTATATACAAAACAAACTTAACGGACATGATCACTGACTAAGTGCCAGGTACAGAACAACAATATTCATGATACACATCATCAAGAAGGAACAGTCTGGCAAGAATGAAAAAAAGCACATTAACACATTATGAAAGGTCGATTCTTTTTACTGGACAATATATAAGTAAGAATTAACTTAGACAAGTCAGATTTTGAAAAAAAACCAACAGATTATGAAAAAAGTATATATGTTTTATGAAAATACCTTTTAGTATTTGTTTAGGAAGTTCTGTGAAAGTGACACAGTTATATCCTCGAGTCATCTGTTTTCGTTCAACATCTGTTTTCGGTCGGCAGTTTGCGTGTTCATTTCTCGCGGTTATTAACGAGATTTTACGTCACCAGACAGGTTATTTTTAGCAGGATGTCGACTGCTTCAGCTCTGACTAACAAAATGCTTCGTGTGAAATTTAGTAAGGTACATGATTGCAAACACACGTAAATGTTACGTTTTAGAACCGAGTTTACTAATGCATAAATTTTCATGTAATCAAAAATGCTATATCTAAAATATCGTCAGCTCCACCTTTTCAGTATAGCGTCGTCTGCTTGTTTATAGTATGACGTATTATTATCCCATGACATATCACGTGGCGTTGCCGTCGTAAAAAAAATATATGGAAACTGGATAGGGTCATCTCTTATTACGATTTTCCAAAATACTCATTTAATTTTCGAAACTGCAATTAATATATTTCTGTGTCATGGGCCCAGTGTACTCATCCTGCATGCTGTCATTGGGTCCACCTCAAGCTGTGCACCTCCGTATGTGTAGTGAGATCTTCTGATGAGTTTTGGTGCCCTTGTCAGCGTGAACCGGAGGAGTGAAACATGCCTGGACATGTGATGTAACTAGCGAAGTCTTATCATGATTAACTTTGACATGAAATTATAACGACCATAGTTTCTAATAATTATTATTGGAACTATTACAAATATTCTTTTTGGACAGGATGTTTATTAACTTTATATTATAAAAATATCAGCATAGCACGAATACTGCGATTACATTCGTGTTTTACGGAGAACCAATGAAGTGAACGAAAACAGATGACGTCACTTCCGCATTCAGGATCTTTGCGTAGCGAACTACGAGGCCTGCTGTGTGGGTGAAACACGAGGTTAATCCGTCAGATATTTGAATATCATAAATAAATAACAAACAAACGAAGTAGGTTTGTTTATTATCGATTTATTTATGCATTTTATGTTACGTTGGTCGACAATCCTTACATGACCGAAAACCGAATACACAAGGATATATGTAGGAAATCAAATTACATCAACTGTGGCCAGTGTCTTCATGGACTTTTGACCTTGACATGAATGTTACTGACTTAACCTGGATTTCACCTTGATGACTCATCATAAGGGCCATTGGGGTAGCCACGAAGCAAAAGCTTTCTCCCATCATGTCTCATGACCTGGGTTTGATTCCTCGGATGGATGCTATTAGTTACATGATGTTTGCGCCTCAGGAAATACAGAATTTACAAGGGTCTTACAGTCCCGTACACCCTTTACGGGACACATTTATTACCCTTAAGATCTGTTTACTTAGCTTATCTTTAAACAACAACATTCAATCATCGGCAGAACGAGATACAAAATGTTTTGCCCTGACTTTTCTTGAACGGTCATAAAGGGAGATAACTCGGGATGGCTTAGTTTATGAGAGAGTGAATAGGTTAGTTTTAAGCCGCACTCAGCAATATTCCAGCTATATGGCGGCGGTCTTTAAATAATCGAGTCTGGACCAGACAATCCAGTGATCAAAAGCATGCGCATCGATCTGCGCATTTGGGAACCGATGACATGTGTCAACCAAGTCAGCAAGCCTGACCACCCGATCCCGTTAGTCGCCTCTTACGACAAGGATAGTCGCCTTTTGTGGCAAGCCTGGGTTGCTGAAGACCTATTCTACCCTGGATCTTCATGGGTCCTTAGTTTATGATAAAAATTATCTAATTTGAGGTTTTGTTAAACAACAAGTGAAATACAGAATATTTTTGGATATAGTTATTGACATAAAAAAATATGGCAACAATTTTTTTACTCTGTTCATACACATAATTGTATACGCCAACACTAAAATTTCGAAGCAGACAGCCGTTTGGCAGCCACATTCAATCTAAGAGTCAAAGTCATTCGTACAACCCATGTAGTGTGTCACATGACAGATTTTTACAGGGTGTACGGTTCGTACACCCTAGCAAATCCGCTTACATGGTTTGGTATGCTTTGGCTATTGACCAATCAGAATTCAACTAATTTATATTTAGGGTAATAAAATGTGAGAAGCAAAATTTCTGGTGTCCTCTGACACCATATTGCTTATTTATGATTATGATGGTGATGATGTTTATCTTCCTTCTGTGAGCAATGACGTACCTGTAATTTCTTTGCTCCATCCTTCATCATGTGTTCAATGGCTTTCTTGACAAACTCGGGATTCCTGATATGGACATGCTTACTTTCCAATTCGGGCACCTAGGACACAGAAACATGGAAGAACATGTGACTGTCCATGTGTTGGCTAACCAGAATTTGCAGAACATGAAATTAATTATCCCAACTGACAAGCATTTATGACCCAAATTCAAATGATCATCAGTCATAATTGATAATAAGATAATAGTTTTATCATGATCATCAGTCATAATTGATAATAAGATAATAGTTTTATCATGATCATCAGTCATTCAATTGATTCGTGGTCAATAAGAATAATAATTTTACAAAAACCTTCATGATCATCAGTCCTTTTTTTCATATGAGATTGAGAATAATGATAATAAGTTGTTATCAATGTTGGTATCAACTATAACTCTTACATACCAAATTTGAGTGTCATGAGATGACTGGTTATTGCTGTGACAAATTAACACTGTCACCATGGGCAATCAATATTGTGCATCAATATTAACTACAACATTGTAGGAATAATTAAATGATATTAGATAAACATATAGCATAGATATACAGCACCAGTAGGAAATGTAATATATGCACCACAGTAATGGTGTACGATCTTAGAATCATTTACAGACATATTTATTTTAAAAATTATTGTTTTATTGTATATTGACCTGTTTAAACAAGAGTAGCAATGTTGTGGTGCATATATTGAAATGAAACACAAGGTTACTGATACTCCATTAATTTCTGTTCAGTACTCTAAATGTACACTTACGGTTTTCAAGTACTCCCATATTGAACAAATGATGTTGAAAAATTATCTGGAGCCTTGGGTATTTACTATTAAGGTTAAGTACTTTCAACAATATATTACATAAACCCAGACTAAGTCAATATGACCAATACGCACTGACACACTGTCTAGCAGTACTAGGTAACATCAAAAGTGCTGGTCAGTGCTTGGAAAGTTCACATAAAAATATCAAAGCTCTAACATGGATCACCAAACAGTAAGTTCTCCCATGAGTCCCAAATCCAGATATCAAAGTGGGATACATGGAAGAGATGATTCGAAGCACATGTGATACATGTGCTCTCACCCGAGGTTAGTTTGTCCAAATTTGCTTCTGTTCACCCAGAAGGAAATGGGTACCCGATGGGATAAGTCATGTGACTATTAACCTTCAAGTGACTCACATGCAGCTTGGGTTATCCAGGGTGATAATGAGCTGTGCTTTGATTGTTAGTGCTATGAACATTCACTTAGTAAATAGAGTTTAGCGCGATATAAATGCTCTTATCATTAACATTATCATGATCAGTCAAAATCTTGGTGGAACTGACCTTTATCATATTATTCTCTGTACTTTTGTGGACACTGTTGTAGGGAGAGATTATCAAGATGAAGATAAATATTACCTTGTATACTTGTGTTTTCATCATCATAAGAGACATTTGCTGTCAAAAATTATCCCGTGTTGCTCAAATTCTGCAAATATTTCTCCAACTTTGACTATTTATCTTTTCTTTTTACTTTTTTATTCATGTCATTCCATAAATTGCACAACTATCAAAGACTAGACTTTATTTTGGTTAATTATTTTCATAAATGACAAATGTAGACACATTTGTCTACAAAATGTAAAATTCCATTGTCCATCATGGTTCATGATCAGGCAGCCATGTGTATGTGTTAACTCTCTCTCTGGTAATCACTTGTATGTGTCACATGGGAACCATCCCATGTACATTTTAGTTTTGTTACATCTTCTACTTATCATCTCCCATCTATCTCCACTGTTTTCACTAGTTCCTAAGGGCAAAAATGACCCCATGTGCAAATTAAGGGCATGTTTGTAAAATGGTCTCTTTTCCCAAACGCTCTCTACTGATATAAACATACAGATACAGCCACACTTACATATAAACATAGTGAGTTTACAACTGGCCTACAACAAAAACTAGGTTTGATAAACACAGCATGTTGAGCAATATTAGAAAGAGCACATGCCTGGTTGACTAGGTCCATCTTTGCAACATTCAAAATGTTGAATGTAAACATGGTAATTAGAACACTCATCAGGTTTCACATTAACTTGATTAGGTAGCAATGAGTTGGAGTGCAGCTCAGCAATATTTGAGTGAGGTTGTAAAACACTTGATCTATCATGTTGTGTCCTCTTATCATATCTTAACATGTTAAAAAGAAGTTACTTGCAAAAGAGCATTTCAGAGGTTGATATTGTCAATGTTGCTTGATAATAATGATACTAAACAGACAATTCAAAGAAACCACCACCCACCTTAGTATTCAGTTTTTACAATTATGGGGCATCATTGGGCATGGTCCATAATTGTTTGTTGAAACAGTACCGGAAACTGAATGTAGTCATAAATCTTTAACTTTTAGTTTGAACATTGAGGCCATGACAAAGACACCATTCCTCCTTGAATGTAGGGCTGGCTAGCAATATAGATCATAGAGAGTGATACCATTAACTTTTTAAGTCAAAATGAAATCAACATATTGTGTAAGCATGGATTACTGACAAAAGCAGCCCTCTGAACATGATTTAAAAGCAGCCCATAGACGTGAATTTGTGTGTTGTGTGTGTCATATTAAATTGTTTCATTCAAATAGTTTATGTGAGATATTTTTTATGAGACGACTTCCATTTAGATATTCATTACGATTAATAATTCTTCCCCAAAAATATATGTTTAATCAATGATCTTTATAGCTAGTCCTACTCTGATGGCAGTACTGGTGTAATACCTCAAAACCAAGAACTAGAATGTTAAGTCTTTTGTCCTCTCACTTACTCCGTTTACAGCTCATTGTTGTATGTTCATCATCAGCTGATCATATGTTTATCAAACTGGCCTCACCACTGATCAACAGATGTTCTTACAGTCAACCTTATCTAGGTTCTAAGTGCATAATAGAATAGTATGGCATGGCAATGTAAGGGAATGCAACACCATATGGGTACCAGGTCCCTTTAATCCTTCCCAATTCATCATTGCAAAACTCATACACAATAAACATAATGAAATATCTTCAGTTATCACTGACCATTCTGACAGCTGAATGTGTGAGCTGATAAGGACGAACATGATAGACTTCATGAAAGACAATATTATTGATATTATGAAATGGTTGTTGATTTATTTCTTAAGGATAATTATTCCCATATTATTGGTTTTCGACAGTTAGACACATTTGTTGTTACTGGTCGAATCATATGAACAAGCATAAAACATCTTACGAACTTGCAAAAGACAACTTTATCCTAACAACATGTGGAGTTGTGCCATTATGCCATTAAAATTTACAATGTTAAGAACATTTCAAGTCTTATAAGGTGAAGGAAGCAGCCATGGCAAATCTACAGGAGTCTAGATGCTCCATTGCTGAAAAGGTTGCAGACGAGGTGGTAGGCGATAAATATAATAAAACATATCTATTTAAAATTAAAGAAATTTGAAAATTGCTGATGTGTAATAAACATCAACTTTTGTCTGATATAACTTCTTTTGTCATTTTGGCACCTTGATATCAAATAATACAACATGGGAAAATGTTTTGAGCATTAAAAGATACAAAAAATAATGCATGGCCATTTTGACTTTTTCTAGGACCATTTTGACTTTTTGGTATGGCCATTATGACTAGGGGTTTGTGGCCATTTTGACAATTGAATTGAATCATAATGCAGCCAACAGGTAACCATGGTTTCAACTGAAATTAGACATTAACATGTACATATTACTTGTTTGATGCTTAACGCAGCCCTCTGTCCATATTACAGAAGGATTATGATAATTAGATTATGTAAAAACATTAGTGCACCACTGTTTGAAAGTTTGATGTATACAAACAAAAACAAGGTAACAGCCGAGGTTATGCCTGAAGCAATTCTCAGTTATCACATCTAAATTTCGTAGAAATAGGATCGATGACGATGGTAAGCCGGCACACAGAGCCTTCATATGCACGTCAAACAGAAATGTTTACAATCAAAACCTCTAACGCGATAAACAGTGATCAATGCCAATGCACTTTTTATCCAGAGCACAAAAAGGACACATATACAACAAGTAAACAACCTTGGTGCATTTCCAAAAATGGTCTTACAGGAATGAGAGATCTGATTGAAACAGTAACTCGAGTGAGTGGAAGTTTGTTTTTTCAGACATGAGAGTAAGAGATCGAACAATACTTTGATCATGTAAAAACATGCTCACCATTTCCATTTCGTCTGCTACGTGCACGTCTGCAGTCAGTGTCTTTCCAGTGCGAGAAACTTACTATCGTAAACCTGGCCGGGACTGTTTATAACTTTGCAGATCAATGACAACATACCAGCTACTAATATAACGACTAGTGTTGTATAAATAACTTATGACAGTAATATTACTATTTTTATGTGTATTATATTAACATTAATTACATAAATATATTAATATATTATTTGCAAAGAAACATGATATGATTCAAATGGTTTTAGAAATAATAGTTCCTTCTTTCCAAAACATATGATCACAGTTTGTTATTAGTCGTACTAAAGTAATATTTTCTTGGTAAGGTAAGATAACTCCGAGAAAATCTATTTCGTTTCGTAGGCGAAACAAATTGTTACGAAGGGAAAACGAAAATACATGTTCAAAACTCACAACCTTTGGTATAGTAGAGATAATCGTGATACTAGCTTTGTTTATCATTTTCGGCGTTAACTAACAAAAAGAAATATTGGCCATTTTCTACATAATGGAAGAGTCCATTTGTTTGCGCCCTATTGAACGACATTGAATCACGGACCTTAACAGTGATATATACCGGGATATACATTAATACATCCTTGATAATCTCCAGGGTAAACGTTACGTTACGATCCACTATCGAGGATGACGGATCAAACTTGACAAGTCCAGACAATGGAACAATAGATAGTAACAACAGTACTTATATATATAATTTATTCATTCGTACGCTCTGTTATTTAAGCCCCTATCCCTATCATTCACACACAAGACACACACACATTCACACACACCCACCACACACATTTATATACATGCATTCGTTTTCCTCTTTCATTCAGTCATTCTTTTATTCAAGTCAACAAAGTCATGTTCTCTATCTGAATGTGTGTTAATGAACTGTGATAATATAGCGCCAGTACCAACTACGCTTGAAACTACGCTTCAATCAGCAATGTAATTCCATTTCTTCCCTTTATGTAACGTCGCATGTTATGATATTAGCATGAATTCCGTGTGATATATAGAGGGTACTAAACGACCTTCCGTGTAATACCAGTTTTATTAAACGAGTATATATAAATGGTGTGACGCATTGGCACATTGGCAAGTGCGATAGGGCCAAAATAGAGATTGAACCCTAAAGGCCAGGGTTAAAACGTACTGTCTTCAACAACCCATGCTTTCCGTCAGGGACGACTGAAGTGGTCAAGCGCGCTGACTCGGATGTGGTGTAGATCGATGCTCATGATGTCAATCACTGGAATGCATGCTCCAGACTTGATCTTTTCACAGACTACCGGAATATAGCTGGCATATTGCTGAATGCTAAACAGCAAACACATATGGGGAGCTTTCTATCACAAATAGCTAATAACCAGACCCGTGCCCGACTGATATGCCTAGTCAATTAATGCATTTTGAACTTGAGATCATTGTTAGCCCAGGGTGGTACGAAATTGGAGTTACGCCCCTTAGTGCATCGTCTGCTCGACTCGCTTTCCCGTGACAGTGTATTAAAAAAAGGTGAAAAAAGTGTTGTATTGACTTGCAAATAGATACATCTTACAATATGAATTCATGATACAGGCCCCGGGTTGTTATCGGGCAGGGTATGGATATTATTCTCTAAGTTTCCTACAGGTAGGTAAATATAAACGTTATCGGCCCCGTGGTGTATATCTAAAACCATTGAGAACGTTTCATTACAGTATCAATTCTCTCACAACTTTGCCATCCTGCTAACACTATGTATAACGATGTTATGTCCGTGGAGCACTATGTACGCAGTCAGATACGGTTTTGTCGGAGTTATGATTGTCTCGAGTTGAACGGTCGTATAAGGAGAGAAAGGGCTGACTGGGAAATGGTTACCTTTCATATATACAATGCCGTCCGGTAATTCCGCGCACCTAAGCACATCGATCGCAACACGGCGACTCACGTCTCTTATTTTTTGTGGTTTACGTGACTAAACATGCTGGTATGCATCATATTTACCTAGAAATATAAGATTCTAACGTTGCATTATGCCATACGGTTGACCTTACCGGCGTTCTGACGACATCGCTTGCTGTCCGGTAAATCTGCGCAGCAACTGATGCGCATAACATCCAGCTGGAGATGCGAAGTATGGAAACGTATTTTTAGGGCCAGATCATTTAAAAATCACTTCATCAATGTAAGGAAGAGTGTTTCATATTAAATCCAATTATGAATAATGAAGAAAAAGGTTTAAAAGTCTGAAGAAAACGAATTTTCATAAAACTGTCAATTACTGTTATTTACTTACCTTTAGTGATTAAAAGCCAGTCCCTTGTAGAAATGTCTCTATTTCAAGCGTAAATGTGCTAGCAGACGATGTTTACCTTCAATACGGAATTACACTATTGCAGCTGCGCAGAATTACCGGACTCGCGGAATTACCGGACATATAGATGCAATGAGGACGTTTTGTAAAACTCATAATGTAAAACTATTGTAATCAAATTATGGTTGTTCTGGGTGCTTTTAAATTGATTTGAACAACATGCAAATTTGGCGTGTGTGTACACACACGCGCGCGCACACACACACTCTCTCGCACACGCGCGCGCACACACACACACAGAGGTCGAGGAATACACAAGTAGGCAACTTACCCAATCAGAGGGCATTGCGGCTGAGTGGCATGCTGTAATATTCTTGACGATGACGAGAAACAGTATATACAGTATGTAGTTGAGGACGGGTTCTCTCCCCTGATAATTTTTTATAGTAAAACACATACTTTTACTGCTGCGCGAGGGTAAAATCAGTAAATTGGAAGCAAACATACAGAAGATAGGATCGGGTTATCTTTCCCAATGCAATGCTGTGTTACACTGTGGTCTATCTTGGACGACCGTAGTTCTGACGAAAAATCACAGCCAATGAGTTTCCAACACATCAAGCATACCTCAGATCTAATTATATCTACGTGTTCACAGCATCGTTATTCAGCGGGATAAAACAGCTGATGCAACTGCGGTTACAGTACTAATGGGAAAAGGGGGTCGGTGGTACAAATGGCCACAAGATTTGGGTAGTCGTCCTAATTTAGTTTTGGAACATATAACCAAATTTACGTATTTATTTATGCATATTTTTCATGATTATCCCAAATAATATATATGAATTTCTGGCACTACTGCGTATTACTGCGTATACAGCTCCCCATTATTGCTACGTAATTATTTCTAATAGATATGAGTGCAATATTTCGGTTTTCATGATAATCAGAGGTTAAAGTGAACAGAGGATCTGTCACTCAACAACTAGGTACCGCGCAGTGAATATTGACACATGTATCAATTCTGTATATATGGAGAGGGTTGTTTTTTTGCTACACATCTATCGCAACTGGAAATGTATTCTCAAAAAATTGCAAATATCTATTCTATATTAATATAAGAATGATAATGGCGACTACTTATAGATTTTACGTGCGCTTTCGCATATTGCGTTTTCGCACACGGTAAATTAATGCGATTATATAATTTTATGCATATATATATATTAAAATCAGCCGATTTAATCTGATTACGGGTTTAGCCAAGTTTAGGCAAACAAACGACCGTGACCTGTTTGATTTTCTTGACCCTTGACCAGCCTCATTTCAAAACGAAAGTAGCTAAATGCCTACGTGGCTCCTATTGCGAAATGGAATGGCCCGTGTCTTCAAGGACAACTAAATGTAAATGGCAAAGGTAAATATATATTCCAAGCGTTGCTGTTTAACCTATAACATAATGTCTACACAATGGGAGTACAATGGAATGTTACATGTGAATATCTTCAGGGAAATCAAGGGCAGGGTGTTAAACTGTGTGGAGGTAGTAAACTCACCAACAATGGCATCAAGAGACATTCGATTATGTTTGGAAACTTATGACAACAGTAGGGTCTCCATATAAAAGTCATGTTGAGCCTCCCTCATAACGGTCAAAAAGAGTTTCGTCGGTCGAGGTTCGACCAGATACGTGGCTCACACGCTCTTGTCGAGGCTTAAATATTTATAGATCAGTCAATATATAATGAGTTCTAGAAATGCATTTTGCTATATATCTATTAAAATGTATATGAAAATATATTTATGACGATGGCACCCGTGCTGTTGACTAATCTAGGAATATTTCAGCAAAGACCCAATGTGCAGGGTAATAGAACGTCTTACGGGAGATTTTACTACTGCTTTAGGGATCGTTCATAATTTATTGCCGTCGTGTGTGCGTGCGTGCATGATGTACAATGTGAGTGACCCCCCACTAAAATCTATATACAAAGTGACCTCCCCTGCATGTGTCGTACATAATCAATGACCCCCTTCCCAAA
Organism: Haliotis rubra; assembly: GCF_003918875.1. Classification (NCBI taxonomy): domain Eukaryota; kingdom Metazoa; phylum Mollusca; class Gastropoda; order Lepetellida; family Haliotidae; genus Haliotis; species Haliotis rubra. The sequence goes on from NW_025767679.1 coordinate 822,287, forward strand.
ATACATGCTCATTTTTTGTGTATAACATTTTGCAATCAACAGACATCGTAATATGTCATGTGTTCAAGTATCACACCTGCCTGTCTGTGTAATTACATAATGTGACAGAGACCGAACTCGGGCCATAAATCAATGCGTTTTGTTTATGGTGTATAGCCTGATTGGTGTTAAGTTCAAATTGCATGTGGTCAGTGATCGCAGTTGTGTATTGAATATTGTCATTAGCAGAAAGGCAGGCAGACACACAGGTGTCAATAAAACAAGACATTGAGTTTTGTCTGTGACAGCGACATATCTATATCACAGTTAGAAATTGTGTCAAGGCTAAATAATGACATTGCTTTTAAGTATCAAACTCAGAAAGTGACTCGGTAAGAAGAACGTGTGGTGAAATAGACAAATGAAATTATATAAACAGTTTATTTACTGTCATAACATATAAAAGCTTCGCCACCTGTGAGATATCAACAAAACATTATGAAAATATCTCACACTAAAGCCTTCACGAAAGTATTCACCAGACAGACTGCTTCCAAGTTAGCGCTGAACCTATTTCACTGCGGCGCGATGCTATGAGCCAGAGTCCAGCTGTTGAAACTCGTATTCCCCAGAAAAGTCTGGGGAAAATTAGTGAAACGTTTGAACTCCGATTTTGCGTTTTTTCATCGCTATTTTTCAACTTTATAAGTTGAATTTGCATTTTGACGCTTTGTTTCGCAAGTCCATACCGAAAGGTATCAGAATCTGCAAAGTTGTGTTTTACGTTGCATGTGACCTTTAAGCATAATTTTTAAATATCTGTATATACAAACTAGCTGCCCCACCCCTAGTACATGTGTACAAAATTGATGCCCCCACCCCTAACAAAATGGGTGGACCCCCCTACTTAAAATCATCATCATCCCCCTAGCAATAAATTATGAATGGTCCCTTAGATGTATTATCTCCCTTTGATCACACCTGATTTAAAATAGAATTTATGATTTATGTTTGATTGATTGTTGTTTAACGCTGCACTCAGCAATATTGCAGCTATATGGCCGCGAACTGTAAATAATCAGGTCTGGACCTGACGATCCAGTGATCAACATCATGAGCATCGATTTTCGCAATAGGATGTACGATGACATGTGTCAACCCTTAGGGGGGTGACCACCTGATCCCGTAAGTCGCCTCTTATGACAAGCATGAGTTACTGAAGGTCAATTCTAACCTGGATTTAAAAATCTTTTGAGGGTCTGGAAATCTACACGTTAAGATTTCAAAGAACAAAAGTTGTTTGTGTTATGTGCTACAACAAGCATGTGTTGCTGAAGACCAATTCTAACACGGATCTTCACTGGTCTATGATTTATGTATTTCTCTTTACCATTTATCTTGAATTCTATGGCAATGTGATTAAATTTCTTTAATTGAGGAACAAAATAATATAAATGAGAATTTATAGGTATTTTATAAACTCTTTAAACATTGTCAGTACCGATCAGCGCCAGTTAACTACTGGCTTCCCTTGTTAAGTGTCCATCTTTGTGATCTGATCACTTGTGTTGTTTCACTTGTAAATCTAAAACTATGAGCTTATAACAAAAGCAGACATACATGTGATCCCCTCCCAAACACCCCCAACCCCTCCTTTTAAGGGTGTATTGCTTTCCCAATGCCATTTTCATGATACATTTCTACTCATAACAATTCTTAACAGTGCAGTAGTACAATGAACATTCAAGACCAAAATATATATGAGTTCATTAATTGACCTCAGCAATGATAACAAAAATAGAATTATCCAATACTAATATGGACTTTCAAGGGCACAGCTCTAAAGTCTGTTTAAGATATCTCTAAAAACATTCCAAGGTTACGCCTTGCGGTTAAAGTGTTTGCTCATCACACTCCTCAAGACCCTTGTTTGATTGCCCACATCAGGAGTACGTGTAAAGTCCATTTCTGGTGTCCCCTGATGGAATAATGTATTGCTCAAAGCATCATAAAACCTCACTTGCTATAATCAAATTGTTTCTTCTTTAGGTGAAGCACTACAGAGGTAAAGTGTACAACACTCTTGGGAGGTAGGAGGAAGAGAAATCTGGATAAGACTCCATCTATAGTGAAAACCCCACAACAAAAACAATGACATGTACCAAGAGTGGTCTTTTGCTCAGCCTGTCTGAGACTTGCAATCTCCACATTCAAGTGACTGTCTGGTATTATAAGACATTAGTTCCATTTCAACAGATCCAGTAAACCCTGAGCAGCAAGGTGGTTGTGACTCTCAGCTTCCAACAAACCAAGAACATTCAGAAGATCATACATGTCAAGGAACTCATAAGAGAAACCATATCACCAAACTTCTCGGACACTGACTCTAAGCATCAACCAGACTCTGACCTACTTCTTAATGACAGTGAGGATGCAACAACATAAGCTGATCCGCAAACTGCGAGAGTGTGTAATTCTAATCCCTCCAATGCCAATCACCCTAATTCCCCAATAGGCACGTTTCATCCATCCTTCACATAAACTGTACTTAAACCCAAGGAAAACACATTTCATCAGGGCCAAATGGACACTAGCTCTCAATATCAGGCACACGCTGATTCTCAACACCACACAAACATGGATTCTAAACCCCAAGCAGACTCTAATGCTCCTCCCCAGGCAGACACTGGCACTCAACCCCAGACAGACACTGACACTCAACCCCAGACAGACACTGACACTCAACCCCAGACAGACACTGGCACTCAACCCCAGACAGACACTGGCACTCAACCCCAGACAGACACTCAACCCCAGACAGATACTGTCACTCAACCCAAGACAGAGACTGGCACACAACCCCAGACAGATACTGTCACTGAACCCCAGACAGACCCTGGCAATCAACCCCAGACAGATACTGTCACTCAACCCCAGACAGACACTGACACACAACCCCAGACAGATACTGACACTCAACCCAAGACAGACACTGACACTCAACCCCAGACAGACACTGACACACAACCCCAGGCAGATACTGACACTCAACCCAAGACAGACACTGACACTCAACCCCAGACAGACACTGACACTCAACCCCAGACAGACACTGACACACAACCCCAGGCAGATACTGACACTCAACCCAAGACAGACACTGACACTCAACCCAAGACAGACACTGTCACTCAACCCAAGACAGACACTGACACTCAACCCCAGACAGACACTGGCACTCAACTACAGACAGACACTGGCACTCAACCCCAGACAGACACTGGCACTCAACCCCAGACAGACACTGGCACTCAACTCCACAGACACCAGACAGACACTGACTCTCAACCCCAGACAGACACTCAACCCCCAGACAGAACTCTCAACCCCAGACAGATACTGTCACTCAACCCAAAACAGAGACTGGCACACAACCCCAGACAGATACTGTCACTGAACCCCAGACAGACCCTGGCAATCAACCCCAGACAGACACTGTCACTCAACCCCAGACAGACCCTGGCAGTCAACCCCAGACAGACACTGACACTCAACCACAGACAGACACTGACACTCAACCCAAGACAGACACTGACACACAACCCCAGGCAGATACTGACACTCAACCCAAGACAGACACTGACACTCAACCCAAGACAGACACTGGCACTCAACCCCAGACAGACACTGGCACTCAACCCCAGACAGACACTGGCACTCAACCCCAGACAGACACTGGCACTCAACCCCAGACAGACACTGACTCTCAACCCCAGACAGACACTCAACCCCAGACAGATACTGTCACTCAACCCAAAACAGAGACTGGCACACAACCCCAGACAGATACTGTCACTGAACCCCAGACAGACCCTGGCAATCAACCCCAGACAGACACTGTCACTCAACCCCAGACAGATACTGTCACTCAACCCAAGACAGACCCTGGCAGTCAACCCCAGACAGACACTGACACTCAACCCCAGACAGACACTGACACTCAACCCAAGACAGACACTGACACACAACCCCAGGCAGATACTGACACTCAACCCAAGACAGACACTGACACTCAACTCAAGACAGACACTGTCACTCAACCCAAGACAGACACTGACACTCAACCCCAGACAGATACTGGCACTCAACCCCAGACAGACACTGGCACTCAACCCCAGACAGACACTGGCACTCAACCCCAGACAGACACTGGCACTCAACTCCAGACAGACACTGGCACTCAACCCCAGACAGACACTGACTCTCAACCCCAGACAGACACTCAACCCAAGACAGACACTGACACTCAACCCCAGACAGATACTGGCACTCAACCCCAGACAGACACTGGCACTCAACCCCAGACAGACACTGGCACTCAACCCCAGACAGACACTGGCACTCAACTCCAGACAGACACTGGCACTCAACTCCAGACAGACACTGGCACTCAACCCCAGACAGACACTTGCACTCAACCCCAGACAGACACTGTCACCCAAGACAGACACTGGCACTCAACCCCAGACAGACACTGGCACTGAACCAGCAGAGTCCAGCAGAATTTTGAAGTTTGATGCAGCTTTAATACATGCAGACGAGGATTATGAGCTGGCCAATGAAATCCTGAATGCCATGAAAGACATTGTATTGGATGATAACCAGAAGGCAAAAGTGTGTTTATATGAACATCCACAGTTTGGTGCTGTAATTCCAGACAAGGCCAGTGAAGTGACAAAGAAATGTAATATTACCTTTAGATTACTTACCAAAAATTCAATAACAGATCGGAAATCCAGATATGTCTCCGACGAAGCAGTAGCGGGTGCTCGTTGTGGTCCTGAAAGTCAACATGTTGTATTCCTTCTGCATACAAAACCTAAGAGTAAACGGGATTATGATATTCCTAAAGGATTTGTAAGTGCAGATCACTATGACTGGTTTGAGCCTCTGTCTACGTGTAAGAACAAGATTCAAACCCTGTTCAATTATTACCGAAAACCTGCTCACCTCCGATCAGGACATAGCAGTAATGGTAAGTTGCACTGTATTGGCAATTTTTAGTAGACTTTGATCATTGCAATTATGATTGTCCAGCATGCATTTTTTCCTACACTGTAACTCCTCAAACTAATTGATCTCACAATGCAGGGCATCCTGTGCTTGAGCTATTCAAGTAACATAATCCAGCATTTGTTTCAGAATGAAAGATATTGGATATGGACCAGTTCCATATTAAGCAGCCCATTTCACTGGCCCTCTAGCTTTGCAAGCGTTAAAGATTAACAAATCATTATTTTTTAGGCCCCAGACTAAAATCATGATGGATTGTACTGTGAAGTATTACAGGGGTCATCTGAAAAAACAACAAAAATTAATCTTTAATCCTCGCAAAGAGAGGAGGGCCTGTGCCCCAAACTTCTTTTTACCCAAATGCTAGCAATCTCTATTGTTCAGACTAAATTATTTATAGGCCAGCATCAGGAGGCTGGAATATTTCTGCATTGTCCAACTTTCTTGTGGATGATCATCAAATTAATTTCCAATGTTTGAAAATCCAGTGAGCTGATGTCAGAAGCTGTTTGTCCAGTCTCTATTATTGTCCCCCGCCTCAATGCCGAACGTGGGACTATGTATTCAGCAGCGTCCGTCACGATTCTTGTCAACGCGATATCTCATGAACTGTTGTACCCAATGTCTTCAAATTTGGTGACAGCCTACATTTGGGGATTACCCAGACACCAGTTGATTTGGGTGACCTTAACCTTATCTTCAAGGTCGCAACAACACTTTACAAACAGTTGTTAACGTGATATCTCGTGCACCGTTGTATCCAGTGTCTTCAAATTTGGTGACAGGCTACATTGGGGAATATGCAGACACCAGTCGATTTGGGTGACCTTGACCTTATCTTCAAGGTCACAACGACATTTTGAACACTTTATCTCATAAAACAATGCATCTAATGTCTTCAATTATGTCGACAGCCTGCATTGGGTGATTTTGCAGACACCAGTCATTTCAGGCATCTTGTATATGACCAATAAATAAAAAGTAGTAAATACTAGTATGTTATAAATATTCCATTCTTTAGGGGCGGGGACATTGCCATATCAATGGCAACCACTTGTTCTCATAGCATGCATCCATGTCTTAAAATATCTTGTCACCCGAAATCACTGAAGAATAAACTTCAGATGCTTATTCTGACACCTAAACTTGTTCAAGTCATTTGAACCAGATATTCAATATTGCCAGTATGATAGGTTTGTGTGGTTTGACCTTAACTGATATAACCCAGTATATATTTTTTTAAATAAAATTTTGGATTAAAAATCTGCATACTGTCAGTATCAAACACTTTGGCTTTGAGTAGATCACAGTATGTACCATCACATAACTGATACCTACTTTGCAATGTATTGCAGTCCAATTTCTAAACTTCTCCATAATTCCAATGTGAAACCATATACAGTCAGCTCCCTTCAATCCGACACTCATTAATCCGACAATCACGTTAATCCGACAAGAAATTAGGGAACCATTTAAAACTGTGATTATGACTCTCGTTAATCCGACATTCTCGCATTCCGACTCCGACATACCAATCTAGCAAGTGATCATTGTAAATACATTGTAAAAAACATCCGTTTATCCGACAATCAACACAGCCGGTTGGATAATTCGACCGTAAACAAACATCACACATGAAAGGTGATTAGCGCGTGCCTTACTGGCTGCTTGACACCAACGTCGGTGAACATCACTTGTCAAGTTTTAAATTATTGTTCACCAGACATCCATATGTTAGTGTGGAACTAGTTGTATGTAAACAGTGACTCATTCAACATCCGGGTCATAATGGCTGCTGAGAGTGAAATAGCGACGACCGGTAAAAACAAACGTGAGTTTTGTGCCAATGTGATTTTGAAATCAAATAGAACAATAGAAAGTTTTGCGTAATATTGAAGCATGGTGTATAAACAGAGCAATTTGAAATTGGGTAGTAGGGTTATTGCAGGATAACAACTTCTTAAAAGTATATATAGACATGAAGTTATATGCAGACGTACATGAAATGGCATTTGTTTTCAACGCCTTTGTTACGTATTTTGCAAATTGGACTGATTTCTTGATGCCATGATGTCGTCCTTTGTTCACTTCCAGTTCACTGCGAGTCGGAATCGTATAAGGAAATTTCAAAGAGACTTAGATGTTGTGGAGATAGGTTCCGAGATGGTTTCAAAGTTTGATTTGATAATGCGATATGTGTGGTATCTTGAGCTCTCCTCCAGACATGAATGCCAATCCTGTTTGAACATGTCAGTAGGGTGAGTACAAAACATTTTCAGAAAGGAATGACAGCCGCCTACTCTTTGTGAAGTCCATACGAGGCCGAATCCATAGATGAATAGTAAGTTCTTCATTGATGAAGCCCACGTGTTTTTGCCAATTTCGTTAGGTGGTAAAGCATGTTATAATACACTTTCATGACATTCCCATATTTCGGAGCCGTAGAGTAATATAGCTTGAATTTGGATGCGAATAGTTTGAAAAAATATTTGGGCTGTTATGACATCAACTTTATATAAAATTGATCGCAGTTGACAAAATGCCTTCTTCGCTCTGGTTGCAAGTTGCTGTACTGATTTACTCCGGTTCAATGTTTGTGTAAACTGATGCCAAGATACTTGTACTCGTTTACTACGTTGATTCTGACACCTTTATATGCCCATCGCTCTTTTGCTGGGACTCTACCACCTTTCCTGAATATGACAATGGTTGTCTTGTCCAGATTAACCGTCAGCTTCCATTCGTCCGTGTATTTAGCTAGAATGTTCAACTAGTCCTGTTATGAAGCTTGATATCAGGATCATGTCATCCGCAAACAGAAGTGATAAAAATTCCTGAAAGCATTATTCAAACTTAGGTATTAAGGTAGGTATATAGGCATAGGTGCTTCATGTTCAAAGTTACCTTCCATTGACGTTTGGTTTTCCAACTGATGTCAGCAATACAGATTTGCATATAATTTTGTGATCAATGTTGTTAGAGGCATAGGATTTTTTGTACATTTTAGCATAAGTTTATCAAAGTAGGAAGTGATATAATTCAAGTCAGTGTTCTTATAACTATTTTATTAAGCTGGCAATTAACAGCTCAAGTTAAAGTTGCACTTCATTGGGCATATGGTTTCCCCAACTGGAAGTGACATTTTAACACTGGAAGTGATTGTGACGTTTAAAAAGTTAACTAGAGGATATGGACTTTCTGTACTTCACAACACACTTTGCAGGATATTAAATATTATCGTCCATCTGTGGATCCATCTGTCTTTGCAAGATGTTGCTTCCAGAGCAGACCTTGAAAACCGTACAATATTTCTTCAGTTCAATTTCAAAAGGTTTCTTCCTTACATTTTTCTTTATCATCTCCACATCAACTGGCTAAGTCTATCAATAGTGGTGTTCCAAAGATAAAAAATAATCAAAAATCGATCGAAAGAAGGATTAAAAATAATTATCGATTGTTAAAAACATATTTTCAATTAATCGGAATTTTGTTGTTTTAGTATTTAACACACTTAAATAAAGTAAACTATCCATTAATGGTAACCATTAACTTTAACTAATATTCACGAACAAACATGCGCTCAACAGTGTAAAGCTATGCGCATGGTATATATAGACTCAGGATACTCATGAATGATGGTATATATTTAATGATATAGAATAAAATAATCAAGTAATGAAAAGATGACAGTAAGCATAACAAAACCATTAACGCTTTTATTGTTTAATTACAATTCCAGTGTCTTTCTTGCATGCGTGCATTTCATTGCATGACAGTATTAGTTATAAAAAACATTAATTAGAAAAAAAACTGGGGAAAACCACTTAAAACTGGTGATTACATTAAAAATGTATGTATTTCAATTATAATCGATAATTGTTCACCACAAGTCCTCTGATAATCAATATAGGATTCGGTTTCCGATTCCCAACACTATTTCTCAATATAGTGAGTATTGGAGCTCACATAGACAGTTGGTACTTTACCTTGTCACAAATATGATTTTACATGTTTTCTGTTGTCTTTGCCAGAGAGTCAGAATCAACACAGCAGCGTAAATGGAAATGTCAATGACAACAAAGTCAGCTCTAATGCAGCAGAAGAAACCGTTCAACTCAAGAGAATCAAAGGTGAGGGTCCAAGATTTTAATGTTTTACCAACATTAAACCTGCCATTACTGTTTGTCACTTGGTGTATATGTTTGAGTGTAGAGAAAATGAGTAATGTTGTTCAGTAGTTCACATCAAATGCAGAACCAGTAGAAATGAAATGCAACACTTTAGTGAGTTAGTTACAAGCCACTTTAATATGTGTTGAAAATCACTGTTAAGTGATCTGCTTGCCCATTTGTGGCATTTGATGTTTTGACGCCAAACCGTTGTGTTATATTTTTTAGGACTCACAGTATTATGAAGGCGTTTCCTATTCTCGCGGTACTTACGGATATCAGCTGAAAAAATAAGACAAACGATCCTTATCGTATGAATGCTTGTTGTTTTTAAATGAAGGGCCTCCTCCTCTAACATCTGTATCTATCAGCTGCTAGATCCATCTGGTGAATTACCACGTGAGCCCAGTGATTAACAATGCCAACCGCCATTGACGACATGAGGCTTCTCTCATTCTCGCGGTATAACGAGGAATCTTGCTGGAAAGGGCGGCAAAAAGTTATGATATGTCCATGTTGGTATAAACTCACCAATATTCATGAAATTGTAAGACTTTGATTATTCACAGACTTGGGTCACTTCCTAGTTACCGGTCAGCAAGGTTAACAACGGCTCAATGTCTCGCATCGACGATATCGGCAGAAAAAGTGTTTAGCGCGAGAATAGGAAACCCGCAAGAATAGGAGACGGAACTATACCGCTCTAGATACCTGTGAAAATCTTGGTTAGAACTGATCTTCAGTAACCCATGCTTGTCGTAAGAGGCGACTAAGGGGATCGGGTGATCAGATTTGTTGACTTGGTTGACACATGTCATCGTATTCCATTTGTGTAGAAAGATTTTCATGATGTTGATCACTGGATTGTCTGTTCCAGACTCAACGATTTTGCAGACCACTGCCATATAGCTGGAATACTGCTGAGTGCAGTGTTAAACAACAAACCAACCATCATAAAGCAATATATGTTGGGCAATATTTTTTTCAGGTATATTGGGTAAAAACACAACTGAAGTTTTCTGATTATCTTTGTGGTTTAAGTTAATCAACTTGCATTCACAACTGATGTTTCCCTTCGTAATTCATTGTCAACATCGCATACTTAACATCATATATGATAATATCGTGGAAGAAAAATACCCAACATGGAAATACTTTTTCATGTCTTAGGACATTTACTCTACATGTTTAAACATCTGGAATATGTAAATTATATTGACGTGTCAAAAAACAGATAAAATAACCATGAATGTGACAGAAGTACTAGGCAAGCAACCAAAGAAATATTGCCTTCCTACGACTGATGCATATTCAAGTTGTAATCTAGGCTTTGATCAACACTGGCTTCTTATTTAATCAAGCTGGTGATCATTATTTTTTAACTCATCCATTAGGAAAACACATGCTTCCTCTTCAGTTTGCTTCCAATGTACTGGACTAGTTTAGAAATGCATCACCAATAATATGTCATACCAATCGTGAGTGAGTTTAGTTTTACGCCACACTCAGCAATATTCCAGCTATGTGGTGGCAGTTTGTAAATAATCGAGTCAGGACCAGACAATCCAGTGATCAACAGCATGAGCTTCAATCTGCGCAGTTGGGAACAGATGACATGTGACAACCAAGTCAGCGAGCCTGACCACCCGATCCCATTAGTCACCTCTTACGACAAGCATGGGTTACTGAAGATCAATATTCTAACCCGGACCTTCACGGGTTCATATGAAAGTTTGTGGTGCTTTGGTTATCTTCTTCTCTGATATGAATAAACTGAAAGTGATCCTTTAGTGTAGCTGGAGGCACAGAGCCCAGTTGTAGTAGATTTGACAACTTTACAACTTAAAGATGAATAATGACAGATATTGGTGTAAAATCAAAGTTCATAATACAAATTTCTCGTGAGAAGGTTAGGGGCATTCGGAGAAAGGTAAATGGGTACCCGGTTGAAAAAGTCATATGACTATAACCTTCTAGCGCCTAACAGGCAGCTTGGCTTATCCGGGGAAATAATGTGCTGTGCCTTGATTGTTAGCGCTATGAGCATACCTAGTGTGGAGTTTGGCGCTATATAAATGGACACATTATTATTATTATTGAAGGTTGGGTCAGGGCTATTTTTGGCATGTAAAAACCAAACTTTCTTGTGGAAGAACACATATTTTCTTTCTTCATCTTTCCAGAACAAACTCGCTCAATTCTTGAGATGTGCCCAACACTGTTCGTCCCAACCAGAGCTATCAGGGATGCTAGAGAAACCCTGAAGAAGGAAGGGTCGGTTTTCCTTGTTGGACGGTCAGGAGATGGGAAGACATACAGTGCGTATCACATCCTCACAGAACTGAAGAAGGAGGATCCGTCTTATGAGATATACATTGTGTCCAAACCTGAGGATATGGATCATATACCATCAAAAAACTCTGTTGTTTTTGTTGATAATATATTTGGTGACAGCAGCTTTTCATCTGTTCTGTTTGAAAAGTGGAGAGCATGTTTCAGATATATGGAGGGTTATGTTAAAGCTGGTCATATGTATTTTGTTTCAGCTTCACAAAACCAGGTTAGAGATGAGTGTATCAATGAACTTGGCGACGTCCCCTTATTGAAGCATATCATTGATATGTCAGCTGAGTATTGTTTAAGTGTAAAAGAAAAGGAAGCCATGTTGACAAAATTCCTGCAACATTATGAGGTCGCTATGACTGAACAAGACAAACAGATGGCTGTGCATTCAAAACTGTCTTTAGGCTTTCCTCAGTGCTGTAAGCTATATGTGACAAACTCTGAACTTCAAGCACTTGGACCAAGTTTCTTTGAAGGATCATTCATGTTTCTCAGCAATCAGATCAAGAAAATGAAATCAAGTGAAACAGATCGTGATAAACATTTGTATTTGGTTCTCTTAGTGGGTATTTTTGAAAGGGGGAACATATCCTTCGAAAGGTTTGACACTTTTTGTAGATCTAATCAATTCCAACCCAGCTCTGAGGACTTAATGCAGGTCTGTGGAATTGAGAAAAGGATAACAAAAGATGATGTGGTGAGTGCCTCAAACAAGCTGTGTAAAATGGGATATCTAAGATGCATTGAAGTAAATGCCATGTATCAGTTTTCCCATCAGTCCATCTATGATGCTGTTGCTGTCCTATTTGGAAAAGTGCACACACAACAGATTATTGACTTATGTCCTTTGAAGTTCCTTTTGGATCATACAGCAGTTTCAGATGGGAGTCAGGTTGAAAAAAAGAGTGTTATAATGGTGAAATCTGAACTTCTCATTGTAAGACTAATAGCAGAACTTAGAGAAGGAGAATTCAGTGTATTAGAGCATAGTGCTCTACAAAAAGAACTCTTTGTGACAGAATTGTTTTTTAATGAAAAGTTTTCACAAGCAGTAAAAGAGAAATTGGCCGAAGGACTCCTGGAATCAAATATACTATACTATTTGACAGCTTCAAAGAAGTATACACTGTTCATGAAGAGGTTCCTGGAGGAGTTACAGAAAATGAAAAGTGATGAACCAATCAGGAAAAATCTCTTGCACCAAGTCCTTGAAGGATCTTGTATTGCTGGGGATCTTATTATTTTTGGAAAGGTCTTTTCAATGAAGATGATAACACCGTGTCAACAGTGTATTATGGAAGCAGCTGCAAGTCCAGTAGATCATCCTGATATTATGACAAAACTCCTGTCAACACTCTCCTTAGAATATGGCACAATGGAAAGTGTTGTAACCTCCCTTGTTGAGAAAGGAAGACCAAATACTCTGCGAAGGATCCCTGAAGAATCAATTACATGGAAATTTTTTAGAGGAAAAAATATGCAGAAAACTCTGTTTACATCAGCTTGCTTAGAAGGAAATTTTGAGATATTTCAGCTGTTAAAGGAATTTATTGGAGAACCATATTCAACACAAGACCTTTTGTTTCCAGCTGTAAATGGTGGTAACATGGATATTCTTGAAGCCTTAATTACAGAAGAAAATATAAATTGTGTTGACACTCATGGCAGAACTATTCTACATCATGCCTGCAAGAAAAGTCATGACCTTTGTGAATTCTTGATTAAGAAGGGAATAGATCCAGATAAGAAGGACAATAAAGGAGCTCAAGCCTTCCACGAGGCATGTCAGTATATGGACGAAAAATCCATTAGAAATCTGCTAAGTCTTGGATTCAAGGTTACTGTAACAGATGATGGAAATAATCGGTTGTCTCCTCTTCACAGGGCTGCTAGCAATGATAAAGGAGCCTCTCTGGTTGGATTGTTACAACAAGAATGTTCTACAGACATGATTAATTTCCAAAATACACAAGGACTGACACCATTACACATTGCAAGCGGACACCCTCATGGCAGGGAATTTATCATTGAGTTGATGAACAGAAATGCAGACCATTCACTCAAGGACACAAATGGAATGACTGCCTTGCACCTTGCAGCAGCAGCAATGAATCCAGAAAACATTTTGGCTCTGATAGATTGCAATGCTGATGTTGATACAGTTGATAAGTTGAAAAGAACACCATTGCATCATGTTCTTTACCAGATTATTGAAACCAGTGATGAAATCGAAGCACAAAGAGACTCGGTCGTTCATCTGTTGAAGAAGGGTGCAAATGTTTTGCTGGCTGATAATTGGGGGAATACGGCTATGCATGTTGCAGGTCTTTTCAACACCCCAGCAGAGATATGTAAAAACCTTACTGAAGAGCATGTCTCATTTGACCTTAATAATGAAGGTTTCTCAGTTCTTCACCTGATGCTGAGATCTAATGCACCAGTTAAATGTTTTAGATTTATGGTTGAAAAATACCCAAAGTTACTCAAAATCAACACTAAATCTGGAGACTCAGCTCTGCATGTTGCCCTCTCCAACATCTTACCATTTGATGTCTTCAAAATGTTGATCGACAAGATTCCTTGTGCTAAGGAATCAGTTAAATGGAAGAATATAAACTTTCAACTGGCCATGCTGCAATACAAATCAGAGGATATAATTTGTTTCATGGAACAATGTGCAGAATATATCCCCAAACCAATACCAGCAGATCTCTTGCATTTTCTCTGTGAAAGCAATATGTCAGATGAGTCTTGGACTCAAGTAATGGATTGTCTGAAAGTTGACGAGGCTTCACTTTCTCAAGACAGTGTTCAATCTCTGCTACACAAGGTTTATTCCTCAGAAGCAAAGATTACCTATCTTGTTAAGAAAGGAGCAAATGTAAATACAAAGATCCATACAGGAGACACACCTTTACATGTTGCAGCAGCATACAGAAGTCATGAAGGAGTTGTGGCCTTACTGAAAGCTGGTGCTGACATCAACATGCTCAATAAAGATAACCACACTGCACTTCACATGGCAGTGTCAAGTATTGGGCTGAATTTCCAATTTGCCCCAGACCCTATGCTTTTGTTCTCAGGTGTGCATAGTGTCAGCAGAGACCATATAATAGATTATATGCTCTCTGGTGTCAGGACTCCTGAAATGTTTATTAAGAAAAGGCATATGGCATTTCAAACAGAAGTTGATGTGTTAGCTTACGGAAAAGACAGGCATGGACCCAGCCCAGTGCTCTATAAACCACACAGCAAGTCTTTGCTCGAAATACTGGTTAAAGAAGGCAGCAATTTGGATCTGACAACAAATGATGGTTTCACCTGTCTCCACTTGGCCTGTTTGAATGAGAATGACACATCAGTAAGGTATCTCCTTAAATGCATGTCATCTCAACATAGCAAGGAAAAGAAATGTAAAGAAATGAAAACAATGAAAAGGGAAGAACAAACTGACAGAGCCAAGAAGATTCTTTTCAAAGAGGGCAAAGATGGGGTCCTCCCAATACACTGTGCTGTGAGAAGTGGTAACTTGGTTGTTGTAAAAATGGTGGCTGAAGCTATGAAAGCGGCAGCTGGTATAAAGACAGGTAAAAATTCTGATACTAGGCAGACTAAACAGACAAAGATGCCTAAACCAAGAATGCCAAGTTTGAGTGGACAAGGTAAACAGGTTAGAACAAGGAGTCAAGAAGTGAGCCCCGCAACAATTGGAAGTGAACGGTCACAGACAGGCAAGACTCGGTCTACCAAAAAACTTAGTAATAGTCAACAGCAAAATCTCCAAAAGATAATGAAATCTCATGAAGAAAAGCACAAGAATACTCTACTTCAGCTTGCTGTTCAATTCAGTTCTGTTGAAATAATGCAGTTTCTTTTGAAAGAAGGATGGGAGTTGAACCTGGCTGATGAAGATGGTAATACACTCCTACATTATGCAGCCAGATGGAATAGAAAAGAAGCAATTGAGTATTTGTTGAAAGAAAAGCTTAATGTGAATTGTTTCAACAAGGAAGGTTTGACGCCATTACATGTTGCAATGGAGAACCGTCACAATCAAAAGCAATGTATTGAGCTGCTAATGAGGTATGACAGTGCAAGTGTCACTAAGTTGACACTGAAGCAGAGAAACCTATTACATTTATTATGCAAGAACTCACCTGCTTCAGTCTTGGAATACAGCATGCATATCTTTGCTACAGAAGCCAAATATTCATTAACACTAATGCCACTTCCATGGTTACTGATTGAGAAGGGCTGTGATGTGAATGGCAAAGATGTAGACAACATGACTCCTCTCCACTTAGCTGCTGAGGCAAATAATGCTCTGCTAGTTGGCATCCTGCTTGAAAATAATGCAAACATTGATGCTGTGGACATTCAAGGCAGGACACCGCTTCATCTGGCCCTACAAAGTTCAGATTCCTTACCTCCTTTCTTACAGTATTCAACTGCTTTACTTTTAGCACAACAGGGTGCCAACCCTCATGCTGTTGTCCGCAGTGGCGAGACACCCATTGATATACTGATGAAAATGGACAAAAAAACATTAGAAATCAGTCAAGACATCAAGAAGATCTGCCAGTTGTTTAAGATCTGGGAGGAAGTGAAACCAGTCTAGGAGTACATTTTTTATATACTGATGACAATGGACAAAAGTACAATAAAAAGCAGGAGAGACATCAAGAAGATCTGCCTGTTTAAACGTACCTTTTGAGTGGATCTCAAGCTAATGGTTTTCCTTATGATTTCCAGTTTGAACCATATTAGAATCGTTGCTTGGTTTTATGTCATGATGTTGTGGATGTTGTATTTCTAATCGTTAGAGTTCATGAAAGTTATCTTCATTAGCTCTCCAAGACTGATGCAGTGGTTGGGAATGAGTCTTCATAATTTTCATTTCTCTCACATTTAAACAAATTACATTTTGAATAACTATGGATCCCAGTGATGAAAAAATGTCTTCATTTTATTCAAATATTTGTATATTGTTATTGACAAATACAGAGAACATAGCACCTTTGCAAAGTGCATTACTCTCAGGAATATAAATACAAAAGCTTGTAAAATGTAAAATGGCATCAAACAGGTGATGATCTGTTTGATTACCATGTACAGAGTGCCTTCATTTCTCTGGGGGGATAAATCATTGACAGGTATTCATTGTGTGGGGTAGGACCAGGATCAGGAGCTGGGTTAGGGTACACAAACAGGGTGTTAGTCATAGTATACAAATATTCTTAATGTCACTATTCACAATGTCACATCAAAGGTCATTTCACATTGTCAACAAAGTATGCATTATGTTTATTTTTGTAGGTCTACCTGAAATAGCAACACCTTTAAAGTGTGATTTCAGAACTTTGATTTGGACATTTAAATACTTTTGATTTTTTAATGCTCCATATGCTTTCTGATTCCCAATTTCCTGATAAATGACAAACTTTGTAACCTGCAGAACTATGGTGCCAAGGCAGTAAAAGAGGATGGATGATTATATGTTCTTGAAATGTTTCTGAACATGAAATCCATCCTGTAATAATCCATGCTGTTAATGTTGTGTATCTATCATATCAGATTAGACATGTGGAGTGCAAAATGGGACGTTCCCAATGATGTGCCTGAGGCTATATATATATTTGTTTTCTTGATAGAAACATATAATTCCTTATAAACTGAAAAGGAACCACAGTGAGATGGGAGATTCAGACCTAGGATTTTAGCATAGTAGAAAGGGCTTGGCAGAAGGGAAGGGACTGTGAGACAGACTTTTACTGCATATTCTGCCGATGTTGGATATAGTGCTAAATGCATCTTAAATATAGACTCTTTATTACTATGTTAAGACTGTGATATGAAATGGATATATTTGTGAAATGTCTCTCTACTGTGTTACAGTTGAAACCTGTAAGAAGATTGTAGAACTTCTTTGTACATATAAGTACAATATATTCAACCATCATGATACATGGTTCATTATGTTGCTTCACAGTAGTTTTTGTGTAAAGAATTGTTAGAATGCTTCCCATAACTGACTTCTCATTCATTCGGAATGATCTTGTTGGCATGTCAGGTGAACAGCAGTTGAATTTCTGGTTTGAATCACTGTAAATTGATGGAAATAATTGTAAATATCTTCAACCTCACATTTGATACCTACCTCTGGAGTGTTTCTTATCCATTTTGTACAGGTGCTCCATATATTCAATGCAATAAACTGTACATATTTTAAATATATTGATGTTGATGCTTAATACCGCACATGACTTTGTAAAGTTGCACATATGTAATCTTAAGGAGGAAAGACAATAATAATTTCTTTCAAAGTCACAATTTATTTTTAAAAATATATTCAAACATATTTTAAGTTTATATAAAACTTTTTCTTCAGTGAACACTGAAAGAAGTACAGCCTTGTATACTGTCTGTGGTGTAGATGATAAAACGAATAATAAATATACTTAGGCATTTTTCAGTTGGTTTATGATCTGATGACACAAAATACTGAGAAAATGGGGACAAAATGAAAACAATATTGTTTTTGAAAGCTAATTTACTATTACTGACCTGAATAAAGAAATGAAAGCATGAATATATATATTTTTGCAATGAAAATCTCAACCCTGCTTGTATTTTCAAATGCAGTTTGAAGTACAGAGAGAATAAATGAGTGGTGTAGTATTATTTAGTCAAAGTTCAAGAGAACATGTACCACATTAATAGTTTAAAAAGCGAATTTCAAATATGGGAGTATGTCATGTCAGCATTCCATTAATCAACTGAAAGGAAGATGTCACATTTGAAATGACATTTTGAGGCTGAAAATATAATTTGAACCAGATTGGTTGATCAAATTGGATATTATCCTACATTTTAATTGACTTTCCCCTTTATTTTGTTTGTGGAATTTCTTAAAGTTGTTTATGAAGATAAACTGACAGATATACAGTTTTGTTCTGAATTGTCTTTATGAATTGTTATTTGGTGATTGCTTTTTCAACATTATGTCAGTTTTCATGTGTCTTTTTATAAACACCTTCGTTAATATTCAGTTGATATTGCAACATTTTGTGATTTTTAGTCATATCACAGTAAAAAGCTGTGGAACTGAGCATGGTACTTAGCAATCACTATATTGATTTAAAAATGCAAATTGGTTTTGATCAGTATATCTGTTTTTATTGAAACATTTGTTTTGGTTTGTTTTTTGGGGGGGTGTTTGTTTTTCTTAAATAATTTATTTCCAAGAGATACATGTTACATATAACAGGCAATCTGTATCAAATACATACATACATACATACATACATACATACATACATACATACATACATACATACATACATACATACATACATACACACACACACACACACACACACACACACATACACACATACATACATACATACATATGAAGCAGCTTTCAAGTCAGTACATCGTCATATAATTATTTTATGTGGGACCACAATACATCTAGGGAAACATTTGTTAAGCTACTGATAAACTATTCAAGAGTACTTATATAATGGGTAATTTAAGCAGTTTTGAACATTTAGCAAATAATTATGTTTTTGGGTGTATATCCAGAGCATCAGATGCTCTTTCTCTGAAAATCTTAACAATTGTCAGAAATTGTTTGATCACTGTTGCAACAGGCAAGGTGTCATTAAAGCCCCTTAAAGGTTTTATAGTAGAAATGTGGATGCTGTTTCCAAATTTGATGTGTCAGTGACAAAAATTATGTCCAATTCAATCCTCCATTTTGACCTGTACCATGTATTCTCATGATGTTAGGTGACTAATTGCCTTGCCTGTGCATGTGTTTGTGACAGGTTAGGCTTACATTTATGCAAAAACCAGGGATCATCCATGTTGGAGCAGCTGAGCTGGATATTGGTGCTATACAAAATGAGTGTATGTGCGTGTGCATGTGTATGTACATGTGCGTGTGAGATAAACACATAATGTTCATGTATGTTTGTGTATGTATGTGTCTATGTATGTATGTATGTATGTATGTATGTATGTATGTGCATCATCAGGACTAGTTTTTGATTAATTTACATTGGGTAGGGCTGGAAAAATTTACTCCACATTTAGTGGACCATCATTATGACTATGGGAATTGTTCTTGTTTCTTTCTATGTATGTTTTATCTTCATGGAGGGAACTTGCTAGTGCTCTCTCTTCATGTTCCATTTATCCACAGGTTACTATTTATCTCTGGTCACAGTTTTGTCATTCCTCAACAACCTAGTTGGGAGGCAGAACATAGAGTCTTGTGGTCATGATTGACAAGAGTTAGTGCATATACTGATGTGCCAGAGATTAAAGGAATATTTGAACATATTAATCTAACTTTATACACATAAAAAAGGCAAATGCAGAACTGGTGCCTTATATTTTGCCTTTACAGGTTGCACATAAATCAGTTATGCTTTTTGGAAAAGAATCACACTTACTCACATACAAAGACATTTAGTGTCAATAAAGCAGATCACAGAAATAACTTGATCTAAACATTTTGCATACATTTAATCCGGATGCTTATATTGTGCCTTTGTTGATGCAACATAATCACATATTCATTGAGTAGAGATTGGATGCATGATGTTTGATTTGACTTTAATGTGCTGTGGTGACGTTTTTCTTGAGTCGATACTTGGGGATTAATATTATCATACCCGAAAACTGCCCACTATAACAATTCATATTATTATTTACAAGTATAAATTGTGAAGTTTTCATTTCGTCTCAGTATATGTCATTGAGACAGTATCATACAAACACAAAGTCATGATATCTTTAATCAACCGTGACATCTCAAAGCAATATGCCTAAAACTCATTTCAAAGATAATGTGATATATTCTTATACATCTATTCACTCATTTTATTTCAGAATGGATTTTACATTTACATTCTTTGCTTTAATTCATGAATGTATTTTTGTTGTACAATTGTGGTAACATTGTTATATTACATTTCAGTTTATTCAGGCTATGTTGTTGGAAACATTCCAGACCCATGAAGATCCGGGTTAGAATTGATCTTCAGTAACCCATGCTTGTCGTAAGAGGCGACTGATGGGATCAGGTGGTCAGGCTCGCTGACTTTGTTGGCACCTGTCATCGTATCCCAATTGCTCAGATCGATGCTCATGATGTTGATCACTGGATTGTCTGGTCCAGACTTGATTATCTACAGACTGCCGCCATATAGCTGGAAATATTCCCAATTTCGTGTGCTAGTGGCATTAACATGTTTTAACTACTTAGAAGTCTTCTTTCATTTGACCTTTTACACAATGTTTCAAACCAAATGACCTGTCATCTGATTGTTTGTTTTATTATGATATATTTTTAACAGTTATAATGATATATATTTTTAACAGTTGTTTAACATTCTCTGATTGCATATATTTCACCATGTTAATGCAAGATTGTTTAGAGATTGTATATACATGTATTTTGAATAAAAGGTAATGGCCATTCTTTCAAAAAAGGTGTTTTTCATTTAGTATTCTGCCAGGAAAGGGTGTCAGCATGTCTGTCTGTAATATACTGAACCGCAAAAGAAACGTCACCCTACCAAAATTTTACCAGGTATGTTTCTTCTGAATGTTAATTAATTTTTCACTCTTTATATTTTAGCTAGACCTGGTTCGTAGCCAATGTTCAAGAAAATGTGGTTTCAGATGTTGTATTTGATATAAAAAATATTGTTGTCAAAACGCAGTTACTAAAGTAGGTTTTTGTGCGTATTTCATGAAAATGACAATGCAGGTGCACCCCGAAGTGTCATCCCTATAAGAAGAGCCACTAAACAGGCACCGAATCATTCACTGTACGACAGTAGCGACATGCCACGATATTCAAGGGAACAGAGGGACCAAGCTTTAGGACCGAATGCGGGCCAGACTGCAAGACATTCTTGCAAATCATTTTCTGTTCATGTTCGAACAATATACCGCCTGCAGCAACGAGTCCAAGCCACTGGAAGCACAGCCGACCGTCCTCGCAGTGGAAGACCGCCTGTGACAACGTTGAGTTGTCCGTAATCACCTGCAAAATCGTTTCGCTAGGGCTACGGAAACTGCACAAACAACCATTGGCAATCACCAGAGACCAATCAGTGCCGACACAGTGCGGAGGCGTTTGAGGCAGAGAAACGTCAGATGTAGCAGGCCTAACCGGGGTCCGATCCTCACTGTTCGACATCGTCGTGCTCGTCTCCAGTGGGCCACACATCATCGGAATTGGCGTCACCGGGAGTGGCAAACTGTAGTCTTCTTCGACGAAAGCCGATATTGTGTCTCGACGGTTGATGGCAGAGTGAGAGTGTGGCGACGACGCGGGGAGCGTTTTGCAGATGATTGTGTCCTGGAAAGAGACTCGTGGGGAGGTCCGAGCATAATGGTGTGGGGTGCTGTTGCTCTCAGTCACAAACTAGGCCCTATGGTGTTCCAGAATATTGGTCCTGGTAGAGGAAATGGTGTAACACCTGTCCGCTACATTGATAAAGTGCTGAGACCCTTCGTCGTGCCACATTTTGGTCGTCATGGAAACCACGTCTTCCAGCATGACAACGCACGTGCCCATACTGCCAGAGCAACTAGAGACTTTCTCCGTCAACACAGCATACAAACTCTTCAATGGCCTGCCCTCAGTCCAGACTTAAACCCGATAGAACACTTGTGGGACGAGATTCGGAGGAGACTCAATAGTGTGCGACCAAGGCCGACAACTGCAGCTGAACTCTCTCAGGCGTATCACCGAGTATGGGCGCAGAACCTCTTCTGAAGGTTATAAGATGTAACTGCAAGACTGACTGTGACAATAAACGTTGTAGCTGTCGAAAACACGGCTTGCAGTGTTCACCCGGGTGTGGGAACTGTCTGGGTATCAGCTGCTCGAACTCACCAGCAGCTCCTCAAGATGACCTTAATGAGGACCCCTAGATGAGAATTTTTTAAAGTATGTATATAAATATGAAGCAGAAGACCTTTTAATTCGTCAAGTAAAATGTTTTCATTCAATTGAAATATTTAAATAAGTTATCTACGTGTTTTTGGGTCATATATGCCTCAGCCGTGCAATGTCATGAAAATTTTAAGGATGAAATTTTGAGAGTACGGTGTGTTATGTTATGCAATATGTTGATTTGGGGCAATGAGTACAAGCAAAGGGTCAACCTTGGACAGGCCGAAATGTGCATTTTACCTTAATGATATGGCCTATAAAAATTAAAATTGAGTAAATATTATTTGAAAACTATATTACATGTGTAGAATGTGTCCCTAAAAATATAATGAGACAGCATTTTTGGAATTTAATAAACAATGGAAAAGGCTATGTAATCCGGACAAACATTCCTGCATATTCTGATATTGACTCATAAATAAATATCAGGGGAGAGAACTCGTCCTCAACTACATACTGTATATACTGTTTCTCGTCATCGTCAAGAATATTACAGCATGCCACTCAGCCGCAATGCCCTCTGATTGGGTAAGTTGCATATTTGTGTATTCCTCGACCTCTGTGTGTGTGTGTGTGTGTGCGCGAGAGAGAGAGATTGTGTGTGTGTGTGCATGATGTTCAAATCAATTTAAAAGCACCCAGAACAACCATTATTTGGTTACAGTAGTTTTACATTATGAGTTTTACAAAGCGTCCTCATTGCATATATATGAGACAAATGCAAATAACCCCCTGAGCTAGACAAGTAAGTGAAATTTGATATAAGTAATATTTTTATGAAGAATAAGTGACCGTTACAGGAAGGACATGTGTCACTACTGGTGATACATTTATTCGATTTTGTTGTAAAATCCTGATATGTTTAAGGTTGCATTTATATGTTTTCTAGCATTACAGTTATTGTAGTTCCAATAAATAAAAGTCAAATTCTTCTTCACAACATGTGACTTTGGTGAATTTGTCAACATCCAATTCCTGCATATTCTGATATTGACTCTTATAGTAAAACACATACTTTTACTGCTGCGCGAGGGTAAAATCAGTAAATTGGAAGCAAACATACAGAAGATAGGATCGGGGTTATCTTTCCCAATGCAATGCTGTGTTACACTGTGGTCTATCTTGGACGACTGGGGGCGGTGGGGTAGCCTAATGGTTAAAGCTTTGGCTCGTCACGCCGAAGACCCGGGTTCGAATCCCCACATGAGTACAATGTGTGAAGCCCATTTCTGGTGTCCCCCGCCGTGATGTTGCTGGAATATTGCTTAAAGCGGCGGAAACCAAACTCAGTCAGTCTTGGACGACCGTAGTTCTGACGAAAAATCACAGCCAATGAGTTTCCAACACATCAAGCATACCTCAGATCTAATTATATCTACGTGTTCACAGCATCGTTATTCAGCGGGATAAAACAGCTGATGCAACAGCGGTTACAGTACTAATGGGAAAAGGGGGTGGATGGTACAAATGGCCACAAGATCTGGGTAGTCGTCCTATATTTAGTTTTGGAACATATAACCAAATTTACGTATTTATTTATGCATATTTTTCATGATTATCCCAAATAATATATATGAATTTCTGGCACTACTGCGTATTACTGCGTATACAGCTCCCCATTATTGCTACGTAATTATTTCTAATAGATATGAGTGCAATATTTCGGTTTTCATGATAAACAGAGGTAAAAGTGAACAGAGGATCTGTCACTCAACAACTAGGTACCGCCCAGTGAATATTGACACATGTATCAATTCTGTATATGTGGAGAGGGTTGTTTTTTTGCTACACATATCGCAACTGGAAATGTATTCTCAAAAAATTGCAAATATCTATTCTATATTAATATAAGAATGAGGATGGCGACTACTTATAGATTTTACGTGCGCTTTCCAACATATTGCGTTTTCGCACACGGTAAATTAATGCTATTATATAATTTTATGCATATATATATATATATATATATATATATATATATATATATATGTTAAAATCAGCTGATTCAATCTGATTACGGGTTAAGCCAAGTTTAGGCAAACAAACGACCGTGACCTGTTTGATTTGCTTGACCCTTGACCAGCCTCATTTCAAAACGAAAGTAGCTAAATGCCTACGTGGCTCCTATTGCGAAATGGAATGACCGGTGTCTTCAAGGACAACTAAATGTAAATTGTAAAGGTAAATATATATTCAAAGCGTTGCTGTTTAACCTATAACATAATGTCTACACAATGGGAGTACAATGGAATGCTACATGTGAATATCTTCAGGGAAATCAAGGGCAGGGTGTTAAACTGTGTGGAGGTAGTAAACTCACCAACAATGGCAACACGTGAAATTCGATTTTGTTTGGAAACTTATGACAACAGTAGGGATTCCATATAAAAGTCATGTTGAGCCTCCCTCATAACGGTCAAAAAGAGTTTCGTCGGTCGAGTTTCGAACAGATACGTGGATCACACGCACTTGTCGAGGCTTAAATATTTATAGATCAGTCAATATATAATGAGTTCTAGAAATGCATTAATGCTATATATCTATTAAAATGTATATGAAAATATATTTATGACGATGGCACCCGTGCTGTTGACTAATCTAGGAATATTTCAGCAAAGACCCAATGCTCTGTGCAGGGTAATAGAACGTCTTACGGGAGATTTTACTACTGCTTTGGGATCGTTCATAATTTATGGCTGGTGTGTGTGCGTGCGTGCATGATGTACAATGTGAGTGACCCCCCATTAAAATCTATATACAAAGTGACCTCCCCTGCATGTGTCATGTACATAATCAATGACACCCCCCTTCCCATATTTTTTAAGCATAATTTTTAAATATCTGTATATACAAACTAGCTGCCCCAGTACATGTGTACAAAATTGATGCCCCCACCCCTAACAAAATGGGTGGACCCCCTCCTAAAAATCATCATCACCCCTAGCAATAAATTATGAACGGTCCCTTAGATGTATTATCTCCCTTTGATCACACCTGATTTAAAATAGAATTTATGATTTCTGTTTGATTGATTGTTGTTTAACGCTGCACTCAGCAATATTCCAGCTATGTGACAGCGAACTGTATATAATCAGGTCTGGACCAGACAATCCAGTGATCAACATCATGAGCATCAATTTTTGCAATTGGGATGTACGATGACGTGTCAACCAAGTTAGGGGGGTGACCACCTGATCCCGTAAGTCGCCTCTTACAACAAGCATGAGTTACTGAAGGTCAAATCTAACCTGGATTTAAAAATCTTTTGAGGGTCTGGAAATTTACACGTTAAGATTTCAAAGAACAAAAGTTGTTTGTGTTATGTGCTACAACAAGCATGTGTTGCTGAAGACCAATTCTAACACGGATCTTCACAGGTCTATGATTTATGTAATTCTCTTTACCATTTATCTTGAATTCTATGGCAATGTGATTAAATTTCTTTAATTGAGGAACAAAATAATGTAAATGAGAATTTATAGGTATTTTATAAACTCTTTAAACATTGCCAGTACCGATCAGCGCCAGTTAACTACTGGCTTCCCTTGTTAAGTGTCCATCTTTGTGATCTGATCACTTGTGTTGTTTTCACTTGTAAATATAGAACTATGAGCTTATAACAAAAGCAGACATACATGTGATCCCCTCCCAACCACCCCCAAACTCATTAACAATTTTTAACAGTGCAGTAGTACAATGAACATTCAAGACCAAAATATACATGAGTTCATTAATTGACCTCAGCAATGATAACAAAAATAGAATTGTCCAATACTAATATGGACTTTGAAGGGCACAGCTCTAAAGTCTGTTTAAGATATCTCTAAAAACATTCTAATGTTACGCCTTGCGGTTAAAGTGTTTGCTCATCACACTCCTCAATACCCTTGTTTGATTGCCACATCAGGATTACATGTAAAGTCCATTTCTGGGGTCCCCTGATGGAATAATGTATTGCTCAAAGCATCATAAATCCTCACTTGCTATAATCAAATTGTTTCTTCTTTAGGTGAAGCACTACAGAGGTAAAGTGTACAACACTTTTGGGAGGTAGGAGGAAGAGAAATCTGGATAAGACTCCATCTATAGTGAAAATCCCTCAACAAAACAATGACATGTACCAAGAGTGGTCTTTCGTTCAGCCTGTCTGAGACTTGCAATCTCCACATTCAAGTGACTGTCTGTTATTATAAGACATTAGTTCCATTTCGATGGATCCAGTAAACCCTGAGCAGCAAGGTGGTTGTGACTCTCAGCTTCCAACAAACCAAGAACATTCAGAAGATCATACATGTCAAGGAACTCATAAGAGAAACCATATCACCAAACTTCTCGGACACTGACTCTAAGCATCAACCAGACTCTGACCTACTTCTTAATGACAGTGAGGATGCAACAATATAAGCTGATCCGCAAACTACGAGAGCGTGTAAAAATTCTAATCCCTCCAATGCCACTCACCCTAATTCCCCCATAGGCACGTTTCCTCCCTCCTTCACATACATAGTACAGTCCTAAAACCCAAGGAAAACACCTTCCATCAGGCCAAATGGACACAAGGTCTCAACATCAGGCAGATGCTAATTCTCAACTCACTACAAACATTGATTCTAAACCCCAAGCAGACTCTAGTGCTCATCCCCAAACAGACACTGACATTCAACCCCAGACAGACACTGGCACTCAACCCCAGACAGACACTGGCACACAAACTCAGACAGACACTGACAAACAATTCCAGACAGACACTGGCACTCATCCTCAGACAGACTCTGGTGCTCAACCCCAGACAGACAATGGCGCTCAACCCAAGACAGACAATAGCACTCAACCCCAGACAGAAATTGACACTCAACCTCAGACAGACATTGGCACTCAACCACAGACAGACATTGGCACTCAACCACAGACAGTAACTGACACTCAACCACAGACAGTAACTGACATTCAACCACAGACAGACACTGACGCTCTACCCCAGACAGTCACTGGTGCTCAACCTCAGACACACACTGGCACTCAACCCAAGACAGTCACTGGTGCTCAACCTCAGACAGACACTGGTGCTCAACCCCAGACAGACACTAACGCTCAACCTCAGACAGACATTGGCACTCAACCCCAGACAGACACTGATGCTCAACCCCAGACACACACTGGCACTCAACCCAAGACAGACACTGACGCTCAACCCCAGACAGACACTGATGCCCAACCCCAGACAGACACTGACACTCAACCCCAGAAAGGCACTGGCGCTCAACCCCAGACAGACACTGATGCTCAACCCCAGACAGACACTGACGCTCAACCCCAGACAGACACTGACACTCAACCCCAGACAGACACTGACTCTCAACCTCAGACAGACATTGGCACTCAATCACAGACAGTAACTGACACTCAACCCCAGACAGACACTCACACTCAACCCCAGACAGACACTAGCACTCAACCCCAGACAGACACTGACACTCAACACCAGAGAGACACTAACACTCAACCCCAGACGGACAATGACTCTCAACCTCAGACAGACACTGACACTCAACCCCAGACAGACACTGGCACTCAATCCCAGACCGACACTGACACTCAACCTCAGACAGACATTGGCACTCAATCACAGACAGTAACTGACACTCAACCCCAGACAGACACTCACACTCAACCCCAGACAGACACTCACACTCAACCCCAGACAGACACTGACACTCAACCCCAGACAGACACTGATGCTCAACCCCAGACAGACACTGACTCTCAACCCCAGACGGACAATGACTCTCAACCTCAGACAGACACTGACACTCAACCCCAGACAGACACTGGCACTCAATCCCAGACCGACACTGACACTCAACTCCAGACAGATACTGTCACTCAACCCCAGACTAACACTAGCACTCAACCCCAGACAGACACTCACACTCAACCCCAGACAGACACTGGCACTCAACCCAAGACAGACACTGGCACTCAATCCCAGACCGACACTGACACTCAACTCCAGACAGATACTGTCACTCAACCCCAGACTAACACTAGCACTCAACCCCAGACAGACGCTCACACTCAACCCCAGACAGACACTGGCACTCAACCCAAGACAGACACTGTGCACTCAACCCCAGACAGACACTGGTGCTCAACCTCAGACAGACACTGACATGCTCAACCCCAGACAGACACTGACACTCAACCCCAGACAGACACTGACACTCAACCCCAGACAGACACTGGTGCTCAACCCCAGACAGACACTGGTGCTCAACCTCAGACAGACACTGGTGCTCAACCTCAGACAGTCACTGGTGCTCAACCTCAGACAGACATTGGCACTCAACCACAGACAGACACTGGCACTCAACCACAGACAGTAACTGACATTCAACCACAGACAGACACTGACGCTCAACCCCAGACAGTCATTGGTGCTCAACCTCAGACAGACACTGGTGCTCAACCTCAGACAGACATTGGCACTCAACCCCAGACAGACACTGACACTCAACCCCAGACAGACACTGGCACTCAGTCCCAGACCGACACTGACACTCAACCTCAGACAGACATTGGCACTCAATCACAGACAGTAGCTGACACTCAACCCCAGACAGACACTGATGCTCAACCCCAGACAGACACTGACACTCAACCCCAGACACACACTGGCACTCAACCCAAGACAGACACTGACGCTCAACCCCAGACAGACACTGATGCTCAACCCCAGACAGACACTGACGCTCAACCTCAAACAAACATTGGCACTCAATCACAGACAGTAACTGGCGCTCAACCCCAGACAGACACTGATGCTCAACCCCAGACAGACACTGACGCTCAACCCCAGACAGACACTGATGCTCAACCCCAGACAGACACTGATGCTCAACCCCAGACAGACACTGACGCTCAACCTCAAACAAACATTGGCACTCAATCACAGACAGTAACTGGCGCTCAACCCCAGATAGACACTGATGCTCAACCCCAGACAGACACTGACTCTCAACCCCAAACAGACACTGACGCTCAACCCCAGACAGGCACTGATGCTCAACCCCAGACAGACACTGACGCTCAACCCCAGACAGACACTGACGCTCAACCTCAAATAAACATTGGCACTCAATCACAGACAGTAACTGGCGCTCAACCCCAGACAGACACTGATGCTCAACCCCAGACAGACACTGACTCTCAACCCCAAACAGACACTGACGCTCAACCCCAGACAGGCACTGGTGCTCAACCTCAGACAGACATTGGCACTCAACCTCAGACAGACATTGGCACTCATCCCCAAGCAGACACTGGTCCTTGTTCACCCCTACATGCTGTCCCTAGGTCTGACGCAGAGTCCAGCAGAATTTTAAGGTTTGATGCAGCTTTAATACATGCAGATGAGGATTATGAGCTGGCCGATGAAATCCTGAATGGCATGAAAGACATTGTATTGGAAGATAACCAGAAGGCAAAAGTGTGTTTATTTGATCATCCACAGTTTGGTGCTGTAATTACAGACAAGGCCAGTGAAGTAAAAAGGAAATGTAATATCGCCTTTATATTACTTACCAAAAATACAAAATCAGATCGGAAATTTGATTTTGTCTCCAAAGAAGCAGTAGTGGGTGCTTATTTTGGCCAGGAAGATCCTGAAAGACCACATGTTGTACTCCTTCTGCATACACAGCCTGAGAGAGAACGTGATTATGACATTCCTGAAGGATTTCTAAATTCAGAACATTACAACTGGTTTAAGCCTCTGTCCAGGTGCACAAGGAAGATTGGAACACTGTTCAGTCATTACCGAAAACCTGCACATCTTCGATCAGGACATGGCAGTAATGGTAAGTTGCACTGTATCAAGCCAATCTTATCAAGCTTATCAAGCCAATAATCTCAAGTTTCCCAGTATTAAGTGGCGAGTTTGGGCTATACTAGATATTGATATTAAGCACTCCATAAGTGCACTTATCCAACTTTGTGTACCATTTGGTTGGTTTGTTGTTTAATGCAACTCACAGCAATATTCCAGCTAGTTTCCGTCGGTAAGAAATTGAGTCCAGGGCCCCGTTCCGGAGAGTGATCGTAGTGCTACGACAGTCGTAAGTCAATGGTAAAGAATGGGAGTTGGGTTACGATCGCTTTGAGGAACGGGGCCCTGACCAGAAAACCAGTGATCAACAGCATGAGCATAGATCCACGCAATATGGATATGATGACATGTCAACCAAGTCAGTAAGTCTGAATATCTGATCCCGTAAGTTGCCTCTTACGATAAGCATGAGTTGCTGAAGACAAGTTCTAACCTGGTATTCACGGGTCACTTCATATACCAACTACAATTAATTTATGTATACCAAGTTACAAGTAATTTTTGTTTGATACAATATGCCCCTACTCAGACTCAAATATACTTCCCATGTGGGTTAGAATTGCGCCACATCTACCTGTGCTGATTGTCAGAGGAAACCAAATGGATCAGGTGGTCTGCCTCAGTGACTTGGTTGGTGGTGTGTTATCATACCCTGTTGCTGTAGATCACTGAATTGTCAGGTCCATGTTTGGTTCATGGTGTGTTATCATACCCTGTTGCTGTAGATCACTGAATTGTCAGGTCCATGTTTGGTTCATGGTGTGTTATCATACCCTGTTGCTGCAGATCACTGAATTGTCAGGTCCATGTTTGGTTCATGGTGTGTTATCATACCCTGTTGCTGTAGATCACTGAATTGTCAGGTCCATGTTTGGTTCATGGTGTGTTATCATACCCTGTTGCTGTAGATCACTGAATTGTCAGGTCCATGTTTGGTTCATGGTGTGTTAGCATACCCTGTTGCTGTAGATCACTGAATTGTCAGGTCCATGTTTGGTTCATGGTGTGTTATCATACCCTGTTGCTGTAGATCACTGAATTGTCAGGTCCATGTTTGGTTCATGGTGTGTTATCATACCCTGTTGCTGTAGATCACTGAATTGTCAGGTCCATGTTTGGTTCATGGTGTGTTAGCATACCCTGTTGCTGTAGATCACTGAATTGTCAGGTCCATGTTTGGTTCATGGTGTGTTATCATACCCTGTTGCTGTAGATCACTGAATTGTCAGGTCCATGTTTGGTTCATGCAAATTCACCAATATTTATCAGTGTTTGTCATGTTGAGGCACCCCTTTCATTCTGATTAAAGGTGAGCTTCTGTACCTGTAATCCTTTTAGACAGTACATTGATAATAGCAACTTTAAAGGGCACACTAATTGATAAACCCAGTTTATTATATCTCATCCCACAAAAATAAGTACATTGTACGAAGGATAAGACTCAGGCTTCTTGTGTTTGAATGATAAGATCCCCCAAAGTATTATTATACTGTTCTTTCATGTATAAGACATGCATCCATATCTGTAGAGCTTGTCTCAGCACAACAGGCAACATGAGATGGCAGAACCAAACCTCCCACTCACTCCAGAAACTGCTGAGAAAAATGTTAGATGTGTCAACAGAATAGAAATATATATGGACTAGATATATATTTGACTTGTCCCTGATTAAAGACAAGACAAAAGTCCCAGGATCCATTACACATGAAAATTACATAACCTTTTTCTGTTTCAGTCAAATGTGGCCAACAGTCTGCACTTGCAAGTGTTGCAATGGAAACCCAGCTTTCTGAGAGATCTCAAGCATTAACATGGGCTATAGGTGGGTTTTTCACACATATACCTACTGGTACTTTAAAACTACCTAGGGCCTATGTTTGTTTACTTTCCCTGAGCCAGAAGGGCGAGGGGAACATAAACAAACATAGAGGGTGCATCAACCAATGGTCCCCAAGGGACAAGTGAACAACATATACTGCTGGAATAAAGTAACTGTGCATTATTTGATATGCCATATTTTAATGTAAAAAGATAATAACATCATTTGTGGTTCTTTCCTTAATCACTGTTTAACTGTAGACAGGATAAGATCAAAATCTGTATGATTTGACACTAGGCATCATGACACGCCCTTGAAGAGATCAAAAGTCAGTTCACAAATTCAGCATCGTGTGTGTCCACTATTGGTTTTGATGCAGGCTTGACAACGACGACGCATAGATGACACCAAGGGATTGAAGAAAGATTGGGGAATGATGTTCATTGTCTGAACCAACGCTTGTTCCAATAGCATAGTCAATGTCTGATTCTGGGTTTGACGTAAAAGTTGCTCCAGTTCAGCCCAAACATGCTCAATAGGGAACAGGTCCGGAGAAACAGCTGGCAAGGGGAGTACAGGAATGTTCTTCTGTCTCAGGAAATCTGCCACAACTCAAATGACATGTGGACGGGCATTTTCTTGCTGAAGCATGAAGTTACATCTCTGTCCTTGAATGAACGGCTGCACATGAGGCCCAGTAATCTCATCTCTGTATCGCAGTCAGATTGCCACTGACAATGACAAGTTGTATCGGACCATGAGATGTGATGTCGCCCCATACCATAATGCTTTAATTCGCTACCAAACTGTACGTTGAACAATGCATGAGTCAGCATACCGTTCAGCATTGCCTTGCCATCTGAGTTGTCCTGAAGAAATCTCGACTCATCAGTGAACAAAACTCCATCCCAATCCTGTCTCATGTGCTGTAGATGCTGTCTGCACTAAGCAAGACTTGCCTGTAAATAACGTTGGAACAAAATTGGACATATTGCAGGCCGTCGGGGCCGGATGTTGTGCTCCCTCAATCGCTTCCATACACAGGGATTTACCTTGAGTCCTGTATTTGAGGGTCCCTTGGACTCATACTCTTAATTTTCAGGGGTCCTGGACAACAAATTGGGGGTCCCAGACACTTGAATATTATTATTAATACTGTTATTGTATTGTGTATCATGATCATCACATTGTTACTGTGATTAATTTGCAAATGCTAGTAATACCATAACCCAGCTAGTAGCAAACTCAGTGATAACTTATTGTCACTTGATTGGAAGTTTTACAAAAAGTATTTAGACCTTTTTCTGAGTCCCTGTGGACGCGCTAATAAATTTTATTGCGTCCATTGTCAATTTTTATGGGTATAGGACGCAGGATGTCACGTCCTGTAAATCCCTGCAAACAGTCCTGGAACCGATTGGACATAAGCCGGGAATGGTCCGGGCAGTCAAACATCCTTAGGTGGGTCAGCCGAATGTGGTTGTCTTGCTGATGTCACGAAAAAAGTGAGTAAGTTCATTGTGCACAAAGTGCACATGTCACGCGCGATACTTGACATCAACTTCAGTGCAAAGTGCTTTGCTTCATGTTTATTAGGGCTCCTTGCCACTAGGCAGGAGACCTATTGTAAATAGGAATCCGATTACCTTCAATTTCAACTGCAGGACCCATGGGGCTAAGAGGCACCGTTTGGCCGCCGTGTTGAATTGAAGGAAATTTCACGTTTTTGACGGGTAGGCATTTCCGTTGGTCCGTATGTCATGTGTGTGTGCATCTGGTAGCTGAAGCACTGGCAATTCCAGAACATTTTGTTTTTGACTGTAGACCCAAGGACAACGGAACTACAGCCTGTCAAAGAGGGAACTATTTCTTCTCCAGAACTTCTTAAAAATGTACATGACCCCAGCGATCCCGGCTGTGTTTGGAAGGTCCGCTAGCGTGTTTCAAACACCCATAACTATGAGACCAACCGTCCGATTTCGACAAAAATATACCTGTGCATGTTGGCTGTTAAGGCCGATTATATCTACCCATTACAGTAATGAATCTCCAAAGAGAACAGAGGGACAAGTGAAATTCTATTTTCCTCACTGTATTTGCTATCTTCATCGGTTCTCTAGAGATCACAATGAAAATTTGCAGTATGTATCTCAAAAGTTTGCTGATCATTTTTTTTTCTATGGTGCATGTTGAAAGTATCACTGTTTGGTAATGTTCACGATTGTCAGAGGTAACTGAGATAGCTGATGGAGGCGTTAGTAAAATCTGCCAACAACCCCCACTCGCAGGCTTTCCAATGCCTAAAGAGCAAATCCACTTTGGTTATCAGCTGTGTCTTCTGCTGATTATGGGGGCGGTGGGGTAGTCTAGTGGTTAAAGCGTTGACTCGTCACGCCAAAGACCCGGGTTCGAATCCCCACATGGGCACAATGTGTGAAGCCCATTTCTGGTGTCCCCCGCTGTGATGTTGCTGGAATATTGCTAAAAGCAGCGTAAAACCAAACTGAGTCAGTCAGTCAGTCTGCTGATTATGGTTATAAGTGACCTGTTTATAGGTGTATATTTGCTTGCTCTGAAGTTCAGTTACGACAGCGTGATGGGAGTGTAATGAATACGCGCACTGACCATTGAAATATCTTACTTGCTGTGGATTGCATGATACAAACAGAGTAATGGATATTAATATGGGCTATAGAAAATACAGCACCCTACTGCCTCATGTCAACATTTCAATGCTGCAACCGTTGAAATATAAGCTGACATGTAGAAAGAGCAGTATCTACTAACACCTTAATGTTGATCATGACTTGCCAGGCACCTCTATCGGCAGACAATGCGATAGAAGGTGGGCGTTCTCGGTAGTGACGTAATGTTATGTCATAACTGTCTCGCACATTCGCTTCTCCCGACAATAGCTGTCGATAGTGACGGTTGGGTTCGAGCCAGTTGTCAAACGGGCAAATAGAATTACAGTGGACTCTCTCTAATCCGACATTCCCTGTAAACCGACATGTATATTTGGTCTTGAATTTGTCCCTACATAATATCATATAAGAAACACCCTCTAATCCGACATCCCTCCATTCCGAATTCCGACACTCACATCCGGTCCAAAAACATGTTTTAATGCATATTGACTCTCTCTAAACCGACATTGTAATTTCACAAGAGATTGCATCAGTGAACACATTAGCGAGAGGTGGCCTGCCAAGGCAAAATAGGATTGACAGTTATTTACTTTCTAATTACTTCTTCAAAGGATTCATAGATTGGTGAAATCACATGTTAAGTGCTTGTTATGATTCACTGACACTGACATTGACACTGAGATCATCTCAATTTAGCGTGAGTATTGCCAGTGCCACCAGCACATATTATATTACAATAAGAAGTCATAGTCAGTAACTGCAAGTCAATGGCTACCCCGCCTCCTAATAGAGGAAGGACTGAGTTAACTCTATATAAACACACGTTTCGATGTTTCTGCTGGTGGAATAAAGTTTTCTAGATTCATCATGAGCTCGGTAGTAATGTAAGTATGCTGAGTCAATAAGGCCCTTGGTAATTTTTCTATATGTTGTTGGAAATAGATTACTGGAAATGTTTGTTTTGTTGTTTGAGATAGACCTACGTTTGAATCCATATAATGTGAATCACAGCAAACAATTCTCATCATTTGGTTGTAGTCTCTTTCCAAAGCCACAAGTGTCATTATCCAAACCATACGACACAATCCTTTGTATCTAACCCAGGACCATAAGAATTCAAAGCTAATGAATGACGCATTTCCCATTACTGACAGTGATAGCCATTACTCTAGCCATTACTACTTTCGATATCTACTTGACAGGTACAAATGGCTAGATTGTATTAAAGTCAAGGAGTCAACATCGCTGCTCACAGCTATATTTTCAAATAATTTTTATTTTATGCAATTTTATGTTATGCACAGTTACTTTTTTCCGTTAGTATATTTATCTTACTGAACACCTCAATGTTAATTTTGAACTGTTTGAAGCACGGGTATTGGATCATAAATTAGGAGTACCAGAGTACGGCAATTAGCTAATCTTAGATTTTCAGAAGAAATAAAATCTAGCAGACAACAAGAAAAACAAATGTAGAGTTATCTCCCTCCCATTGTTGTGCATTTGCAAAACATCGGTAGTTTCCGTACTCCATACGTGGATCAATTAACTCATTAAGGCCGAGAGATGCATATATGGGGCAAATTAATCAGCTCCTCACAGCGAGTGACGTGTTTATGGGGCAGGTAATTGGCAGTTTCTCACAGCGAGAGCCACATACAGTCGTCAACAGAAAGCACCTCTTATTCAGCGAGAGACGCACATGTGTGTTGTACTTTTAAAAATCGCACTGTACATATTATTTCAACCAATTTAGCAGTGCTGAGCAAATGTTAGCTTTTCCTACGAGAGATCCCACCTTTAGTATCAATCAGAAGAAGTATTTAAAGTGTTTTGATAACAATTGCTAATCATTATCATAGGCTTGTACAGCATTTAGCAAATGAACGCATGTCGGCGAGAAAGGGGATTATGATGTTTTTACAGAGGTAAGTGCCTGGTACTCTTTCTTGGGAATGGATACTAAAATACTTTGTATGCACCTTGATTGAATTAGATGTAATGGTTTAGAGGTTACTAAAAATTATATTTCCTTCAACTACCTAATAAATAGGAAACAATATACTGAAATTTCAAGGACATACAAAGAATTCAAACACAATAGAATAGTTTGAATTTACTTTTAGGCATCATTACGTTGTCATGTTTCATATACTGAAACATAATGTATAAACACAAGTAATTATACATCCAAGCTCGAATAGATTAAACATAATTGAACTTACTAATTTGACGTTTACTGAATTGTAACTAGTTGTTTTCCATAATCTAAAGTTCGTAATGTTACCTAAGCGAATATAAAGTGATAAGTCACGCCTTTGCATCAAATACATATATACATGTCAGTGTTATTACAACAATGAACTGTTTTACTACGTTTGTTACAAAAGACAGTAAGTTGGTAATTCAAAATATTGTCACACATGGACAGAAGTAATATCATAAGTTATTACATGTAAGCCATACAAAGGTATTTCAAGCATTTTTGTTCAAGCTGTTGAAAGTTTCATATTTCTATGCAATTTACATGAGCATTCTGTAAAACGTTTGTATTTGATCTGTGTAATTATCAAATCCGGTGCAATTATCACGTGTATCAATCAACTCAGTCTCTATTGATCCATCGTCAATAAAAGCTGGATAGTATATCAGTTACGGTATCGATACACGTGTATAATCATTCAAGCAGATTACAGTAATGAGATAACTGAATGCGTCTTTCGACCTTGAAATAATAGCCTCCGGTAGAATGCATATGTAGTTACGTCCTTGTTTGTCCCGTGACAAGTGTAAAATAAACAGATGCGCTGTTATATCATTGGACATCTTGCTTTATGGAGTCACACCCCTCTCTGTGATGTTTATACATGCATGCACATCTGTAATCTTATGAACCTCGTTTGCATTCAGTAAAGATATAAGCACTCCCACCTTCATAAATATTGGGGGTTGGGGTGTCAACTGCAAGTTTATACACTATAATAATTCAGTATAGTGTCACCTCATGAATTCTGTAATGCGTGTACTCTGGTTTGGATAGTCATTCGTATCAAGGTGAAGATTATATTTACATGTACAGCAAACCATTGAAATCATCTGAAGCATGTTCTGATTTCTGTGGATTCATGGATAGGTGTATGAGATGGGATGTTGCCCTTGTTATGATTTACATTGATACCAGAATGAATTCCCAGACATCTCAACTGGTAAGTGCTTCTCGCTCCACAGTCAGAAATCCTAACATGCCTTTGCTGAGGGGATTCTTTTAATCAAATTATAACAAGCATAAGTACTTGTATTTTCATATAGCAACATCTGATGAGCTTCTGTCGTTTTTGGTCTGTTGAGGTTGCAGAAAATAATTAGCATGCACCCTTTGTATTATTGCAAGGTTCATAGATCACAGGTAACCAATCAGTGTTCAGAAATCCTAGTAGGAAATGTCTTAAAGTTTATATCTGCTCTCCTTGTTAACAGTTGATGACAGACAAGCCAGTTTGGCTGAAAAGCCTTATTAGGTCAAAATCCCAGCCAGATATAATTCCCAAAGGATTAAAGCCCTGCGAGGCTACAAGCCCTTTTTGCGTTAAGCAAAACTTAAAATATGTTAAAATCAAGCATGTTATGCTTTTTTTTTCCAACAACAATCACTGCATAAGAACATTTAATCATTAGCCTGAGCGTTATGGCAGCATCAGTCAACACAAAGGAATGTTGTTCACATCAGGTCGCCAACAGAGTCCTCACACTAGTCTTTGCAGGTTCTTCTCGATCATTTCTCTCTGCTTTCTTGATCTCTTGGTTGGTCTTGAAAGCTTACAACACACCCCAAAATTATTCTCAACAGATCCATGGTTGTACAGAATGGTTCACTGTCAGAAATTTTATATGCCTCCCTTCGAAAGGAACTTAACTGTAACTCATAAAACAATTGGTGTACAAACTGTTCTCTGTCAGATAGCTCTTAATTCTTCAAAGGGATGTAGGCAGTTTTCTTAAATAGAATTTAAGCTTGTTTAAACTCTATGATGAAAAGTGGACCTATTATCGAATGTGGATAATGACCTATTGGAAATTTGTTTTGTCCTACACGCCAGACAGTTGCCCAGTCTCTTGTGATTCTTAGTTGTGTTTGCCAGTGCATCAATGCAAGCTAATAAGCCTTATCGAACAAACTTTATGGGTAACAACTTCTGTTATTTCATGAGTGCGACATTTCAATACATATTCTTGTACCATTGTCAAGCAGGCTCTTGAGAAGCAACCATTCCCATGGGCACCATCTTTCTCATTTGTTACTTTATGCACAGATTTTATTGGCGGAAGAGAAACAAGGAACTTTGGCTTGGCTATTTAACTTAAGTTGTACCAAAGATCTGATGTAATTCAATAACAGTTAAACAGTCAGTTAAAAAAAGATAAAAGACTGCTGAAACTGCCGAAACTGTTTCAGCACCTCCAGGCTTTGATGTCTGCATTTCACTACTGAGTATACTTTATGTATGTATATTTCTAAAAGGGTCAATAGTTGATTGATCTGGGTTAAAACAGGCATCAGCAAAGCTTTCAGCAAACATCTGATTAACTATATGGAATTGTACCATGTGTTACCATGTTTTTGTCATATAAACTGCTGACTGGCCTTTCCATGAGTTTGTGATTGTGACTGCGAACACTTGGCATAATCACTAATTGAAAGGATACGTAATAACATGCTTATAGTCAGAATAGACACCAAATAATTGAAAATTGGCTATTTGTATTGACACATGGGATGCAAATATAAGGTTTTATAAGTGAAGTCTGCTTACTTGCCTGACTGCTCACATTAGTTTCAAAACGGACACTGATGTAAATGAGTTCATTGGAGTTTGTTGGCCTGAATACGTCTGAAGCTGATGACTTTTACATATATAAATGGAGTTTGTTGGCCAGAAGTAAGTCAGGCAAGTAATCAGACTTCACTTTGTTGGACCTCAGAGTTAAAGCTACAAGCGTGGCAAAGATGGTAATGATGGAATTGAGCCACACCATCATGCCGCTTAAGATATTGTGTTTGTGTTACGACTGGGTTTATACTGACAAGATGTAACTTCATGTCATATGTACAATTTGATATAAAATCACAGACAGATACTTTCAAGTTGAAAGTGACTGGTCCTGAGCAGCCAACAGAAATCCTTCTAGTCCACATTTCAGGCCAGCTGTGTTTTCGTCATGAGCCTTGATTATAATGCTTCATAAGAGAATCATTAGACAAATTTGTGCAAATGTTCACAATAAAATTCTGTCATGCGATGACAGTAATATATATTCACATCCTCCTTTTACAATTGATTCAGGGAAGAACAACTGTGGTGGAATGTATTGTCTTAAATGATTCATTGTGTGAGGATGTCAGTACCCTGCATTTCTTCCATGAACCACTGAATGCAGCAAGATGAGCACAGCATAAGTAGTTTTCACTATGATATATATATATATATATATATATATATATATATATATATATATATACTACAAAATGTCACTAACAAAAGCCAAATTTATTTTAAAGAAACAGAATTTACCAAATCCTACTGTGTCCAGATGTAACAGAGGTAACTGTGGAGCGTGTCGACATATTGTTGAAGGACACTCTGTAACTTTCAATGAGACACGGAGAATTCTATGTAAAACAGAATTTTGACTGCTCTTGCAAAACATAATATATGTCATAACATGCACAGGTTGTAATGAACAGTATATTGGTCAATCAGAAAATTTAAGAGCCGGGTTCGTGTCCACAAACAAATAAAGTGTCCTGAAACCCGATGTATCCCACTGAGTGAACATCTAGATGTCTGTGCTGAAAGGAAACGATGTTAAATTTACAATATTTCCTTTTATCAAGTTCAAAATTGGGACAAAGTAAAACAAATTTTAAAAAAGAACACTACTTCATAGACAAGTACAAACCAATGTTAAACCATTGCAAGCTGTGACCTTGTCGCTTTAGAATGTTGTCCCTATTATGGCGTCACAATATATATATATATATATATATATAGATAGATAGATATAGATATAGATAGATAGATAGATATAGATATAGATGTTCAGACGTTTGCCGGGCTGGTGGTTTATCCCAGTGGTTAATGCATTCACTTGTCATGCTGAAGACCTGGGTTCGATTCCCCACATGGGTACAATGTGTGAAGCCCATTTCTGGTGTCCCCTGCCGTGATATTGCTGGAATATTGCTAAAAGCGGTGTAAAACCCAACTCACTCACTCACTCAGGAGTTTGTCTCTGACCTGCATATTGTTATGTCCTAAGGACACGTCCGTTCCATATATTTGTACAAAGTTCTGCATTATGTAAACCTTCCTGTTTCAAAATTGTAATGCAATCAGCAGGCATTTTACCACATCTAATATGATTGCATCAAACCAGAGGTGCTTATTCAGGTTTGCTATAAATTAAAAGATGACATTAGACAGTTTTAAAGATAATATTGGTGAGTCAAATGCACTAAGTCACTTGTCAATGTGAGAAGGTTAATGAATCTGTCACTTTGTGTCAACTTGAAGTAGTTCAGTGTTAAAAACGTATGAATATGAGCAAAAGCAAATTCTTAAACCATATTTTTTTAGGTAAATACAGATATGGTTGATAAGGGAATCAGGTCTAACTGATAAAATACACTCAGTGAAAAGATAACTTAAATATTATCATACCAATTTTTGCCTTTTATGACAATTAATTATTCCTATTCATTTGCTATTATGTTTCAGAAAGAAGTATGGGACATTTGACAAAATGGAAAGAAGACGTTTTCTACCCGACATTTGCAACAAAAGAGGCAGTGAATACTTTAATGCGCAAGGGATCAGTGTTCCTGGTTGGGAAGTCTGGTATCGGCAAGACATCAAGTGCATATCATATCATCACAGAATTCTTGAGCATGATGAGAGAGGATAAATCTTTTGAACCTTTAATCATTTCTCACACTGATGAAATCAAACTCTTGTCTCAAAATGACTCTTTTATTGTACTTGCTGATAACATATTTGGCAAAACAAATTTCACCCCAGCACTTCTTGAATCATGGAAGGACTATTTTCCTCTTCTTGAGAAGTACGTTCAGAATGGTTCTCTGTTTTTCATTGCTACATCCAAAGATCATATTAAGGATGACTGTCATGCTCACATAGCTGACCTGTCTCTGCTGCAAAATATGATTGATACCACATCAGAAGAATACAGATTGAAAACACATGAAAAGGATATAATGTTCATGGAATATTTAGAAAGGTACCAAGTGGAAATGCCAAAGCATGAAAGGAAGAAGTTCACCAAGTATGATCTTGACATAGGATTTCCCCAGTGCTGTAAACTATATTTCACAAACACAGATGCATCGGGTTTGGGACCAACATTCTTTCAAAAACCATATCTTCAATTGGTTGTGTCTGATTTGAAGAAAAGGGAAAAGGTAGCTTACATGGTGTTAGTTTTGGTTATTTTCGAAGATGGAAAATTGGCCATTGAAAAACTAAATCCATTTTCCGAGCTTTCAGAGCAGCTTTCAATGCTTGGACCATTGAAACAGGCATGTGGCATCCAACAGAACATTTCAAGTGCTGAGATAAGGGAGAAGGCAAATGTCCTATGTAAGATGGGATATTTACAGTTAAACTTTGATCAGCAGTTTTATGAATTTTCACATCAATCCATATACGATGTGGTTGGGTTTACATTTGGAAAGGACTATGTTAATGAAATTCTGAAATTGTGCCCATTTCAGTTTCTTCTTGACCACACCATCCTATCGTCAAGACTTGATGACAGAAAGCAGAGTAATAAGCATGCTGTTTCAATTCCAGAGTGTTACACTTCATCCTTGTTAAAGAGAATTGTACAGGACATTGACTCTGGCAACATTAGAATTTTAGAACACAATAGTTTCTGTTCTGTGGAATTTGTTGAAAAAGCTTTTGAAGATAGCGATTTCCGAAGGTGCTTGGAAAGGTTACTTAGCAACACCAACTTACAGGAGAAATTAAAAAAATCAAATCTGATATATGTTTTATCTGCATATGGCAGATACAACTTTCTCATGGAGAAACTGGTGTCATTTGTGACAGAAATGAAAGCAGATGGACTCGGTGAAGTCTTGCATGATATTCTTGAAGGGACTTGTACTTCAGGTAGTGAAAAACTTTTCAATTTTGTAATTGATGTTGGGATTAGCCCCTGTAAGCAGTGTATTCTACGTGCATCAGAATGCAATTTGGATGTACCTGGAATTATGGAAAAACTCATGTCAGCATCAGTTAGTAAACCAATGAAGTTGGTACTTGAAAATCTGGTGAAACGCGGAAGACTTAAGACTTTGAAACACATCTCACAAAATGTTGATTGGCAGCTATTGAAAGTATCAAGAAGAAAGCAAAGACTTTATAGTTATGTTTGTTCATGTGGAAGCTTTGAAATGATCAAATTTTTACTTGACACCATTGGAAAGCCAGATCGACAAAATGAACTCTTGAAGGCAGCAGTGACTGGTGACAGTGAGGAGATTCTCAAGTATCTACTTTCAGAAGAAAACAAAAATACAGTTGACAGACATGGTCGGACTCTTCTGCATTATGCATGCTTGAACAACTCACCTCTGTGGAAGTACCTCCATGAGAAAGGTGTTGATTCTGCCATGGTGGATAAATATGGGGCAACAGCTCTACATCTTGCATGTGAAAGTGGTTCTGTAGAATTTGTGAAGACTCTGATTTTGGAGGGTTTTGATGTGACAGTCACCAATATTGCTCCAAATGACCTGGGAGGGTTAACAAAGTTATCACCTTTGCATTCAGCTGCAAAAAATGATCTGGGATGGTCCTTGGTGGAACTTTTGATTGAAAATGGACCTGCAGACATGAAGGATGGAGCAATGGTTAACTTTACTGATAGGGATGGATCAACACCTTTACATATTAGCAGTAAAGTTCCATGTGCAGTAAAGATGATTAGAACCTTAATAAAATACAGGTGCAACACTGAAGAGAAAAACAAAGAGGGAAGAACAGCTCTTCACATCGCAGCTAGAGCCAATATTCCAAGCAATATTCAGTGTCTCTTGGACAACAATGCAACTGTGAATTCAGTTGACAATAACCTGAAGACTCCTTTGCATTATGCTGCATCATTAACTCCAACATCTAAAGATGATTTGGATGCTCAGAGTAATTCCATTGGTGCTTTGCTTTCACAAAATGTAGATGTGTCTTTACAAGATGCACATGGAAACACTGCAATACACATTGCTGCTATCAAGAATATATCTAGTAGCATATTTGAAAAGCTGCTGAAAAAGGCTGAACATGTACAGCATATAGACTATATTTCTGTGTTGAAGTACCTTATGGGACCAAAAGCATCAACAATTAACATCTGCAAGCTATTGAAGTATCATCCGGAGACAATTCATTCAGATGGTGAATCTTTTCTTCAGATTGCATTGGCTACTGGATCTCCATTTGAGGTTGTGAGACTTCTCATGGAAAGAAAAGCATCAGACATGTCAGTAAACTGGGAATGTATTTCATTGAGAGATGCTCTCATTGGATACAGCTTTGATGAAACTGTAGAGTTCCTGCACATATGTGAAGACTGTTTTTCACCAGATGTGATGCCTTGTTTAATGCACTTCTTCTGTGAAAAGAAATTCTCAGATGAACAATGGACAAAAGTTATGGATATTCTAATGAAGACCCCATCTTCTCTGTCAGCAGAAGACAAAGATAGTCGCACAGCTCTCCACAAAACAACACACTCTCCAAACAGAATTGAGTATCTCATAAAACACAGTGCTGATATTAATGCTCAGGACAATCACAGGGAAACAGCTCTGCATGTGGCAACACGTCAAGGGCACACAGAGGGAGTTAAATGCCTTTTGAGAAATGGAGCTGACAGGTCAATCAAGAATATAGCGTTTGAAACACCTCTACTTGTAGCTATAAAAAGCAGCCTACCACAAACCATATCTTTGATTCTAAAGTCTTATACAGTTTCTCAGT
The DNA here is from genome assembly GCF_003918875.1 of Haliotis rubra. Classification (NCBI taxonomy): domain Eukaryota; kingdom Metazoa; phylum Mollusca; class Gastropoda; order Lepetellida; family Haliotidae; genus Haliotis; species Haliotis rubra. The sequence continues at coordinate 867,245 of NW_025767679.1, forward strand.
TTTGTAATTTGATACTAACACATCAACTTGCTTTCACACACCACCTTGTTATTATGGAAACACAGAAAGGAATCATGATATCAGTTCTCACTGAAGATGAGCATAAGGCTTTAACAGCATATCATCTTTCTTTTAGTGAAGCCATTATTCTTGAATTGCTAGCAGAGTCTAGTGTGGTCGATGTTTCTGATGCTTCAGGGAATACAGCTCTTCACTATGCAGTTTCTAGAAAACATCTGTTTGTCAAAATTCTTTCATCAGGTGCTGATATAAATTCAAGAAACAATGAAGAACAAACATGTCTTCATCTAGCCTGTAAGTGGAAAATGAATTCTGATATGATTCAGTATTTACTTGATCGGGGGTTGTCACCATGTGCAGTTGACGCTAATCGGTACACACCTCTGATGTATGCTCTATCCAGTGGACTTGATGATGTTGGATTGATAAAAGGTCTGTTGGAACCTTTCTCAAGAGAAAATGAAATATATTCAAACATCCTACATCTTGTTGTTGAGTGTGCACCAAGAGAAGTTATTGAACATGTGCTACAGGTAGCTCATATGTTTATTTGGACACCAGACAGCAATGGCAAGCTACCAATACACTATGCCATTGCAAGAGCAGATACTAACATTGCCATAACAATCATCAAAGCATTGAAAGCAGAATACAAAGACAAAAACAAACAAAGGAGTACTAACTTATCAACAATAATGAAAGAGTATGAGGATAAGGAAGACTCATTGTTGCATGTTGCTGCTACTTATGGTAATGTTGAGATGTTGGAAATTCTTCTTGGAGAAGGTTTTGATGTGAACACTCCTAACAAAGAAGCTAACACGCCACTCCACCTAGCTACAGAAAGTGGACATGGGAGCGGTATGGAACATTTGCTAACTGTTGGAGCCAACCCCAATGTTTCCAATAATGAAGGACTTACACCACTGCATGTAGCATCAAGCATGGGAGCAAAGGATTTGATTCACATATTGCTTACAAATGGAGCTTCAGTCAACAAATGTAGCAGTAAACATGGAAGAACAGCGTTACATTTTGCATGTGGAAAAAACTTTAGTATTGAGTTCATGTCCTCTGTCAGTAAACTGAGAAGGGCTGAGTACAGAGAAAAGGAAAAATGAGGACGGTATGGACTAGTATTCTTGGTATTGCTGGTGGTGTATCTTGTGTTAAGATGTTAATTGATGAAGGACTTTCTGTGAATCAAAAAGATTTCCATGGGAAAACTCCACTCCACCTTTCAGCTGAAAAAGACAACACATTAATAACCAAGGAACTAATGAGAAATGGGTGTGATATAGATGCAGTGGATGATGATTTGAAGACTCCTCTATACACAGCCCTTGAATTCAAATCATATGAAGTAGCTTCAGTGCTCATTAAAGAGAATTCTGATTCCAGCATACCATGTTCATCCAGAGATACAGCAGTGGATGTCCTCAAGAATCGCTTCAAGTCATCACCAAGCAAAGAGCAAGCTCAGTTAAAGAGACTTGCGAAACTCCTCAACATAACTTTATAGCATGTATACAATTACAACATCACTATCTCCTACAAAGAAGAAGGAAACACTTTCGTGTATGCAAGACAATTCTGTAACTGGAGAATTCAGATTAACTACAACTTACTAGCTTTAGTTATAGTCTACAGGCCCTATTTTCATTGATTTGTTCTGCTCTTTTCCTTTGTTAACTCACAGGTAGCCTAATTGGAGAGCATTTTGTCAGTGTTGCTGTTTTTGCAAGAGCCAAGTGCATATGTAGTAAATGTACATGATCAGTAATATTAGGACTTTTAAGATAATATACTAGTAGTATCATTTCTTACGACATTACAGTAGAGATTGTATGTTGGCCTTGTAATCAGACTTACAGACTGCACTAACCAATATTGCAAGCTGGTCTCAAACAGTTAAAGGACCTTACAACTTTGACTACCTATAATGCTGCTATGGCAACTAGGACTTTGAAATATGATTCCCTTGTTAAATTCCTGTCTCTTTTTGTGATGGGTGACTGGTGGCAGATTAATTGCTTTGATGTTTTTAACAAATGTTATTGTAATAGGTATGCTTTCATCTGAAGTATTAGCAGTGCATTTGGTTTCTCCATACTCATAAGAACTATGGAAATGGAATGTTCATTGTATATTTGTGGATACATATGCAAATAATGAAGAGATTCGTGAAAATAATTTTGTGTTATTCAGTTGAATAATGCAAATAATGAAACATGTTTTTACAATATCCATATTTCACCTTAAAGTTTGTTCAGTTTGTGAAAACTCTTAACTTTAGACAATGTGATCTACAAAGATAAATTATTGAAGGTTTTCCTGAAACTATTCTAATGGGGTAATTACACATTGTCTTTTCTTAGCTTATTTTAGAGTTTATTTCTGTTAATACTACCATAATAAGGTTCAAGTGTCTTATGATTTAGTTCAGGTTAGTTAGAACCCAAGATTTCTTTTTTTGGTAAGAATCAGGACAACTTACAAAGAAAGTTCTTAAAACCTCAATAATTGTGCAGCCTAATATTCTAACTAAATATAATCAACTGATATATTCATCAATAGTTACAATATAGCTGGAACTTTATTGTTTCAATAACCATGATTCTTCATGACTGTTCTAACCATTCCAATTCCAAATAACGTTGGTATTGAATCATCGGATGAATCTCTTCCTATGATCTTTATCATCCTTCACAAAAATGTATATTTTATTATCTACCTTACAACTGGCCATAGTTTTTTAAGTTTATTTTCTGATTTCCTCATAGTATGTCAGCATCACAATTTCATCATATGTCCAAATAGCAAAAACGTACAGGTTTTAATTCCTGAGTCTGATCTGTTTACATTTGTTTGTTTATATGTATTGAGGCTGTAGTTTGTATTGTTAATGCCAGATGTTTTGTCCTGGCTGTTTTCCATCTTTGTATCAGTCATGATGTTAGTGGTGAGGTGAGGTGAAAGTGGGTTTTACCTCGTGCTTGAGAATATTTCGCTCATATCAGGTGTATGTGTATGTGTGGCTGTTTGTTCTAGCCCAGACTTAAGCTGGGTTTTATAGTGCTAGCCCACTGAGATACCATGCCGCAGTGAAGCATGAATGCTCCACTCAGACACATTATACTGACTCCGAGCCAACCAGTCCTTGTTGTACCCATTAATGCCGAGAACCTGATACAAGAACCTGATTACAGTGGAATATGTATTACAAGTATCACTACAAGTTTTGGTTGTTCTGTATAGAGATAACAAGTATTTCTTTATATATGTATATTCCTTTTTGCACATCCTCCACGTTCTCCTCATGAAGTTTTCCAGAGGGAGACTTTAGCCTAGGCTATTACCACATCCTCCACGTTCTCCTCATGAAGTTCTCCACGTTCTCCTCATGAAGTTTTCCAGAGGGAGACTTTGTCCTAGGCTATTACCACATCCTCCATGTTCTGCTCATGAAGTTTTCCAGAGGGAGACTTTGTCCTAGGCTATTACCACATCCTCCACGTTCTCCTCATGAAGTTTTCCAGAGGGAGACTTTAGCCTAGGCTATTACCACATCCTCCACGTTCTCCTCATGAAGTTTTCCAGAGGGAGACTTTAGCCTAGGCTATTACCACATCCTCCACGTTCTCCTCATGAAGTTTTCCAGAGGGAGACTTTAGCCTAGGCTATTACCACATCCTCCACGTTCTCCTCATGAAGTTTTCCAGAGGGAGACTTTGTCCTAGGCTATTACCACATCCTCCACGTTCTCCTCATGAAGTTTTCCAGAGGGAGACTTTAGCCTAGGCTATTACCACATCCTCCACGTTCTCCTCATGAAGTTTTCCAGAGGGAGACTTTAGCCTAGGCTATTACCACATCCCTCCACGTTCTCCTCATGAAGTTTTCCAGAGGGAGACTTTAGCCCTAGGCTATTACCACATCCTCCACGTTCTCCTCATGAAGTTTTCCAGAGGGAGACTTTAGCCTAGGCTATTACCACATCCTCCACGTTCTCCCTCATGAAGTTTTCCAGAGGGAGACTTTAGCCTAGGCTATTACCACATCCTCCACGTTCTCCCTCATGAAGTTTTCCAGAGGGAGACTTTAGCCTAGGCTATTACCACATCCTCCACGTTCTCCTCATGAAGTTTTCCAGAGGGAGACTTTAGCCTAGGCTATTACCACATCCTCCATGTTCTCCTCATGAAGTTTTCCAGAGGGAGACTTTGTCCTAGGCTATTACCACATCCTCCACGTTCTCCTCATGAAGTTTTCCAGAGGGAGACTTTGGCCTAGGCTATTACCACATCCTCCATGTTCTGCTCATGAAGTTTTCAAGAGGGAGACTTTAGCCTAGGCTATTACCACATCCTCCATGTTCTGCTCATGAAGTTTTCAAGAGGGAGACTTTAGCCTAGGCTATTACCACATCCTCCATGTTCTGCTCATGAAGTTTTCCAGAGGAGACTTTTAGCCTAGGCTATTACCACATCCTCCACGTTCTCCTCATGAAGTTTTCCAGAGGGAGACTTTAGCCTAGGCTATTACCACATCCTCCATGTTCTGCTCATGAAGTTTTCCAGAGGGAGACTTTGTCCTAGGCTATTACCACATCCTCCACGTTCTCCTCATGAAGTTTTCCAGAGGGAGACTTTAGCCTAGGCTATTACCACATCCTCCATGTTCTGCTCATGAAGTTTTCCAGAGGGAGACTTTAGCCTAGGCTATTACCACATCCTCCATGTTCTGCTCATGAAGTTTTCCAGAGGGAGACTTTAGCCTAGGCTATTACCACATCCTCCATGTTCTGCTCATGAAGTTCTCTTTTGCCTCAGTTACATTGTTCTACTATGTGTTTCAGCAATTTTACCCAGTTTTCATTTAGCTGGTGATGTAATTCATTGTACAGTGAGAGAATCTTTACACCAGAAACCTCAACCTCATGAGGATATGTCAAACTATTTGTTTCATGGCACAAAAATGAAGCAAAACGGATTTAAAACTATTACATTCAAAGCATCAGAATGAAACGCACTGTTTGTTCAGAAACTACTAGGACCTGATTACAGTGGAATATGTATTACAAGTATCACTACAAGTTTTGGTTGTTCTGTATAGAGATAACAAGTATTTCTTTATTTTATATATATATGTATATTCCTTTTTGGAGGAAGAGGCAACAACCATGCTTTGGTCAGACTCAAGGACTTGATTGATACATATCATGGTATTTGAATTGTGTAGATTGTTGCTTATATATTGTAGTATGGAATGTTTATAATTTATGTTAGTAGGTCATACTAATGTAGAAGCAGCTATACCTGTTAGTGTACATAATATGCATCTTTAGATGTAGTTTTTTCAGCATATTTAGATGTGCCCTATTTTACAGTACAGCTGAAGCATGCTTCAGCAAAGCATATCAATCAATGCATGAATGCCAATCTTTCAAAAGCCAAAGTTCAGACCCATCTCAGTCTTTTGTCTAGGTTACATAATTGTCACACAGTTTAAACTCAGTTGTTGACCTCGTGAACAGTCAAGCAGTTTTACACAATTTTAAAGGTCTTCTGTAAATCGGCTCAACTCTTTGTATTTACAAGACCCTATAGGACTGCACAATTGCCTGCTGGATAATGCAAACCCAATGATAAATGTCAGCTAATGGCTTTCTGGTTTTCATTGCTGAAGAACCTTAAATCTCATGCTACAACAGTAGGTCCAGAATTGATTATTTAGATACTATGGTCATACAACTGGAATATTGTTGAGTGATTTGAGCGAAACAGCAAATGTAAAGGCTAAGCTTTCAAATAGAGGCTAGGTTTAAAGCAGCACTGAAACAGATATTGTCCAGCCTCAAATAACCATGTATGTCCCATGTAGCTATCACACAGAACATTAGTCCTTCTAGATTACTTCTAGAATTCTGATCACAAGTGTGATAAGGCCCATAAAGATATTTATATGAAAATTACTTTCTATCTCATGTTACAGTTTTATCATTCACCTCAACTTATTTGAAAGGTTAAGTGGAATCTGGGGGACATTATTGAGAAAATATACTACACATATATTGATGTTACATGATAGTATTTCATGCCAGAATAAAAATATATTCTAATGTATTAATCCAAATTTGCATACGAATCAACCAAATGCAGAACTGGGGCCTTGTAATTTGCAAATTAATCAATTATATTCTTCGTGAAGATAAGAATCACATTTACTCTTATACAAGGATATTCAGATATAAACTTTATCTAAAAACTTTGCATACATTTAAACATGATGCTTATATTGTGCCTTTATTGATGCAGAGCTCCATTTGCCAATTTGTGTTGCAGCATCATCACATATTGATTGAGATCGCATGCGTTAGTGGGTGTATCAAAGTAGTTTTGTACTTCATGAGCATGAAATATGTCATTGACTAAGTATGATATCTTTAATCAACTGTGAGTGTCTTCAACCAATGGGGTATTTTTCATATTGAAAACTGGATCTCGAAATGAAAAATGCCATGTAGTAACCTCAATCCACATATCATAAAACAGTTATCTCTGGCAACAGATATCTGTGTTACCTCTTTATAGCTATATGGTCATGAAAACAATTCAACATGTGCTTAATATTTTTATATAAATTTATCTATTTTTCTTGTGTTTGGATGTGCAACATATATTACCCTCCATCAAGATAAGTTGTGATCACCATGAACCTTTCTCAATAAAGTTACATTATAGTTCTGTTATCTCTCAAACCAATGTGCCTAATTATCTGATACATGATGAAGTGATATGTTCACATACAACTTAACTTTTCACTCATTGTATATTTTAGAATGGATTGTTCATTTACATGTTTTGCTTTTTGTACACAAACGTGGTAACATTGTTATGTTAAGTTTTAGTTTATTCCAGCTATGTTGTTGGAAATATTCCAAAGGTGTGTGCTAGTGCCTTTAACATGTGTTTAACTACTTAGAAATCTTAGTACTTTTTACTTATTACACAATATTTTAAATCAATTGACATGTCATCTGTGATTGTTTTTAATGATGTATTTTTAACAGTTGTTTAACATTCTATGATTGCATATATTCCCCCATGTTAATGCTAGGTTGTTTAGAGATTGTATACAATAAAAGGTAATGATCATTTTTTCAAAAGGTGTTTGTTATTCTGTAACCTGACAGGAAATAGTGTCAACATGTTTGTCTATCGGTCATAGTTTCCAAAGCATAATCTAAGATATTTCCAATATTCATGAAACTATACAAACACAAGCATATTGACTTGGAAGTGACCTGTTTGTTTGTATGATATGATAGTTTTAAGTCATAAGACCTTAAATCAAATGGGAAAAAACTTTTATTGAAAGATCTTGAAAGGAGAGAGAATTATACTTAGGGCCCACTAGAAATGTCAAAGAGTTATAGTTGCCAATATAGTTCAAATGTAGGTATAAAATTTATCAGAAATGTTCAAACAGCTGTCAACTAGTCTGGGGTTTTGTCCCCGATGCAACGAGGAATGGGGACTATGTATTCAGTGGGGTCCGTACCTACTTATGTACATCCTGATTGTTGTTAACGCGATATCTCATGAACTGTTGTACCCAATGTCTTCAAATTTGGTGACAGCCTACATTGGGGGATTACACAGACACCAGTCGATTGGGGTGACCTTGACCTTATTTTCAAGGTCACCACGACACTTTGACCACTTTTCAAACTCTTGTTAACGTGATATCTCATGGACTGTTGTACCCAGTGTCTTCAAATTTGGTGACAGCCTACATTCGGTGATTACGCCGACACCAGTAATTGATTTGGGTGACCTTGACCTTACCTTTAAGGTCACCAGGACACTTTGACCGCTTTTCAAACTTATTTAAACGCGATATCTCATAAAACATTGCACCCAATGTTTTCAGTTATGTTGACAGCCTACATTGGGTGATTATGCAGACACCGGTCATTTCAGGCATCTTGTATGTGACCAAAAAATAAAAAGTAGTAAATATAGATATTCCATTCTTTAGCGGCGGGGGACATTGCCATATCAGTGGCAAACACTTGTTTTTTTAAAAACACAAAAAACAATACATGATGAAGAGAGTGTGGAAGAGAATGATTTTGAGTTCAAGAAAATTATGAACAAAGAGCAAGTCTATATGAGCCAAGAGGTATTTTGACCATATAAATGTGATGAATAATGAATATAAATCAGCTCTGGTCCTCCAAAGTAGTCATCATTCTCAGAACACCACACGGGCAGTGAATTTAGCATACTAAATTTTCCTTAATTTTCTAACCTTGGAATAACTTTCATATTCCTGTGGGTAAAAGAAAGATGTGATAATCTCAAGCACTGAAACATCTGTAAAAGATGAAGTTATTAATAAATCAGACTAAATATGGAAGGTACATGAAATACACATGACATCCTTTATAGTGAGTGAGTGAGTTTAGTTTTACGCCGCACTCAGCAATATTCCAGCTATATGGTGGCGGTCTGTAAATAATCGAGTCTGGACCAGACAATCCAGTGATCAACAGCATAAGCATCGATCAACGCAATTGGGGTACGATGACATGTGTCAACCAAGTCAGCGAGCCTGACCACCCGATCCCGTTAGTCGCCTCTTATGACAAGCATGGGTTGCTGAATACCTATTCTACCCCGGATCTTCACGGTACATCCTTTATAACATACATTGACAAATATAATGTAATCGCAAACATGACAATCGGGCATAAAAGCATTCTGCTACATCTACATACATAATGAGAGTACATTACTGCAAGTACACAGCGATTCCTGTTTCTTTTACCAACAGGAACTCGCACAGGCACTACAGGCAGAGTGGGCTGCGATTGGGCAACACGAGATTCTGAGACTTATTCGTTCGATGCCGAGGCGATGCCGTGCAGTTCTGAATGCCCACGGTGGTCACACGAGGTATTGACTTCAGCGCCACCACACGTCTCCATGTGACACTCAAACTGACTTTCCTCGAGTTGGTGTCAAAGACGGATAAGTCTGCATTCCCAGTGTGCAATTTTGCTACATTTCATTGACTCATAAAGCCTACAAGATGTTTCAAACTAAACATAAAAATACAGTTGAAATTCCTATATGCGTTTCTTTTTTGGGAGAGCATAGAAATTTGAATAATCTCACTGAGATGATTTTACTAATTGTCACCGTATCTTGTGCAATTTATAATAATGTATAATACCTAAGTAGTAAGAGTCTTTAAATTAGTGTATGATGTAAATTGAGTCGCTCGGTTCAAATATTTTCTAGAAATTTCGAGTATTTTCTCGTTGCGTCAATTATTTTCTCGTTGCTTTCAAATATGTTCTCGTTACTTCAAGTTTCTGTCAAAAGCTTGAAATCAACAAGAAAATACTCGAATCAATGAGAAATATCTCTGGAAAAATATCTTTAATGCTACAAAGGTACATCATTAGGCTGTCGTAGTAAAGCATCTAGTTATATGATTGTCTTATTTATTGTATGTATTCAGTTCCTCTATATATCAATTTAATATGGGTTATGGGGTAGTGGGTAGCCTAGGGGTTAAAGCATTCACCGGTCGGTTCATTCGTACAATGTATGAAGCCCATTTCAAGTGTCCCGCACCGTGTTATGGCTTAAATATTTTGAAAAGCGGCCTAGATCTGTACTCACTCATTCCATGAATGGTATTATAATGTACACCACTTCAGGTCTGCGTGCCGAAATATCTTGTTAATATTATAGCACGCTTGTATGCACATAGTATACAACATTTCTTTAACATCTCGCCGTTCCCTTTCCGTTAAGGGCGTTGCTATCTTTTGGATTCACCTTATATTCCGTGTCTACCAAACAAAGCAGCTGGCGACTGCAAAGCCCCAATACTCCTCTTACAATATTTTTTATGGTGGCCCAATGGGAGTGAAGATGATGTGGCCGCTGCGATATTGCCATATCAGATGACAGAATGTTTATTTGTATTTCATTTGAATTACACGCTAATTATTTCAAACCGCCTTAATTGTAATACTTAGTTCAAAACTTATATAAAACACAATTATTGTATTATATTTTCAAATTACACCTCTTCGAGTGACGATGTTATTATATTGTATTTGGCTAGAAATAACAATAATCTCTCTACTTATATCCACCAAGTGCTACCGGCCTCAGCATATTACATATGTATACATAACTCCACCATTACAAACCATTGCTTTTAACAGGTATTTTTTACAGCAATTTGGGTAAAACTTGACCAAGTAGGTCTACCAGCGCACTCTCTCACACTTATACAGGTACATTGTCAGTTATTCTTTTGTTGTGTTTAATCGCAAGATGTTTAATTCCTAAACACAAGTCAAAATGTAAACAGTTTTTTTTTGCGTTTAAAAAGGTGAGACATTTGTTAAACAGAGTTAAGTGATTAAATTGTAAACACCAGTACCGTTTAGAAACTAAACCATTGTTTAGTTGATAAACACTTGTTTATAACATAAACAATGTTTAGATAATAAACACATAACGGTGTTTAAAAACGTAGGACAAATAAGCGTTTAATTTTTCGTTTAGTATATACTGTATATACCGTCATTCTTACGGTGCCGCCACATAGATGGAATATTGCTGAGTGCGGCGTAAAACTAAACTCATTCTTACAGTGTATCTTCGCTACAGGTTGGTCATCTAATGCCCATACATGCTGACCAAATGCATTTGGTCAGTTATTGTGTTGTGTGACCACGTACTGGACAGAAAGCTTTTAATTTGTTGAACCATGAGGTACTCCTGGCAGTGAACATATACATCTCTGTCACATCAGTCAGTATGATTTTACGCCGCTTTTAGCAATATTCCAGCAATATCAATGCGGACCACACCAGAAAAGGGCTTCACAAATTGTACCCATGGGGGAATCGAACCCGGATCTCCAGCGTGACGAGCGAACGCTTTGACCGCAAGACTATCTCACCGCCCTGTCATTGCAGTGAAATTATACCTTTTTTAAACTTAGAACTGAGTCTGTAACACTTAAGTATAAAATAAATGCTGTGACGAAACACAGTACATCACATCACTGTTTCTGAAAAAGAGAACGCTGTGATTCAATGACCCATGTCGGACAAATCATGTCAACAACTGATCCCTGGCTTCATTGGGGTTGTTGTGGTAGTCGGGTAGTCCACGTCAGCCACTATCCCCTGAAGACATGTGAAATATGCATGTCGTCTGTGGAGACGCACGGTACACTGACCACGCGGCGCTGTACATTTGTCACTCAGGTGTTGGAACATGTGCATCCGGGATGGTCATGTGACGTCCCATGTGACCTGTTCCAGACCACTGAGAACCCCTGGCAGTTACAAACAGTGTATAGTAATTAATCATAGATAGCAGTTTAGATTTTCCTTTGTATATTGCATATGACCAATCAATGCCAGGTCAGCAGGTCCATTTACCCACCAACAGACAGAATACACAGCTAAACGTAATTAGCTGATTTTGAAGGGGGGGCTTTTAAATACCTATTTTGCGACTGGCAGTATTGGGTCCCGGGATTTTCCTACTTCCGCTTACTGTAAGTCGACAAACGTATGACAAAATGCTGGCTGTCGTTTCGCCTTTTATAGTCTTCGTCACTGCACATGATTGTCTCAACTTGCACATACATTATACTTTTCATCGAGTTTATTCTACTCACGTTCAAAACTTGGTTCATTTTGTTAACCGGGCAAACACTCAGATGTGACTATAGTTTGGCATGAAATGCATGTGGACCCGGTTTTTGTAAATATCTCTTCATCCAATGACCCAATCGATCTCAAACTGTGCAAGTGGATGTTTTGTCAGACAACCTAATCACATTTTAAATCACCGATTTTATGCATTTGTATTAAAGAATCTGTCTATGTAACTGTCAACAAAATAAACAGCAGAACGCAGGCTGCTTGCAGAGGGAGGGAGCCAATGACCTGTAACAGCGGCAGTGTTGTTGTCATAAAGGTAAATGCACGTGCAGTTCATGATAGTTACCTGTGCACTGCGCAGTGATAGACCGTTTGGATCATTCACATTGACTACTTCTAGCTGTCATCATGAAAGCTTATTCAGATGATGCTAAACGTTTAATTAGAAATGTGTTGAATTTTTTTCAAAAAGAGAGCAAACGTAACAAACCGATTTATAAGGTGTCGGATTACATGAAACGTACAACTTTTGCTCTTGGCATGAAAAAGAACATCGTGCTAAAAATTGTGAAAAATAAACCAACAACCAATAAACAAAACCTTGTACAAAAAGGTAGGCATCCAAAGTTAGATTCTTTTGACATCAGGGTCATCAGAGATGTCATTCGCCGGCTATTTGCTAGAAATGAACACCTGTCCACAAGAAATTTAAAACACATCGTTGCAGAGGATCACGACATTAATGTTTCTAGGTTTATGCTAAGCAAACTACTGCTCAAATTTGGATACAAGTACAAGAAGGTAGCAAACCAGAAACTTGTAATGTGTGAGAGATCTGATATTGTGAAACAACAGGCAAAGGTGAACGTTTAATCGTTCTTCATGCTGGTTCCCACTGTGGATTCCTACCTGGGTGTGATCTGGTATTTCAGTCAAAGAGCACAGATGGTAGGGACTATCATACAGAAATGAACTCAACGGTTTTCACACAGTATGTTGAGGAACAATTGTTGCCAGCTATGCTTTCAAAAGTCTTGTTGTCATGGACAATGCTCCCTATCACAGTGTTCGAGATCCAAACAATAGGTGCCCAACTTCCAATACATTGAAGTCAGATATGCAGCAATGGCTAACAAATAACAATATACAATTTTCAATTAAAGCCACTAAACCACAGTTGTACTCTTTGATTACACCTAACAAACCTCCACCCACATATAACATTGACAACATGCTACGCCAACACGGCCATAAGGTCTTGAGATTACCACCGTACCACTGTGATCTCAACCCAATCGAACTTATCTGGGGAGACCTTTAAAGTACAATGGCCCGGAAAAATCAATCATTCAAGTTGAATGATGTCAAGCACATTGTCAACACTGTTATATGTGACATTGACATTGCACGCTGGCATGCATGTGTTGAACATGTCAAGAAGGTGGGGAAAGAGTACTGGCTCAAAGATGGCTTGAAGGAGCAAACAGTTAATCCAGTTGTCATTCGTCTGGACACTGATGACTCCTCTGTGGAAGAATGGAGTGAACTTGATGAAGTTTAATTCTGTTATTATATTTACAGATAATAATAGTATCCAGCCAGATATGCTCAAAGAAATATAACTTCTTTTAACAATGACAGCACTGACTAATTCCAACAACTAACATGTAACATGAAACACTCATTTCACATAAAATTATCATGAAAATATAAATATTAACTATCTATATGGTTAAAGCTATTAGAAATGCATTGCTTAATTTGGAATGTGAACGACATCAAAACATAACACTTTTGTCTTCATTCTATCTTTTCTTCAATGAGTGTGCATGATTGTGTGTGCTTGTGTCCGAGGGAACGGGGCTTTAACAGTTGTTGAGTTCTAACCATAGGTGGTCCGATTAATGATTTAGTGTAAATATACTTTCTGTGTTCTTTAAATGCATTTCCACTTAGGTACTGCATAAACAAAATATGACATTAACATTACAAATTTAAAGATTTTAACCTACAGAATAATTCTCACTAATGGGTTTTGTGGTTAATTTTGAACAACTCAGAGAAACAAACTCCGTATGATGGTTAACAGTTGGCACCACCTTACCCTATTCACGTGCATAGCTGACCTACATTGACGAACGTTGACCTTTATGACAACAACACTGCCGCTGTTACAGGTCATTGGCTCCCTCCCTCTGCAAGCAGTCTGCGTTCTGCTGTTTATTTTGTTGACAGTTACATAGACAGATTCTTTAATACAAATGCATAAAATCGGTGATTTACAATGTGATTAGGTTGTCTGACAAAACATCCACTTGCACAGTTTGAGATCGATTGGGTCATTGGATGAAGAGATATTTACAAAAAACCGGGTCCACATGCATTTCATGCCAAACTATAGCCACAGACGAAGGGACAACATGATTTTTGATTGACGTGCAGAAATAACTTTATTTTGTGAAAGTGATAAGGTATGTATACATGTCTCAACGGTGTCCCTTTATTATTGTCATGGCAAAAATATGAAAAGTTCATAACCTCTTCAGCCTTGGTTTCAGATTACCAAAGTAAGTCGACACGTGAGTCGACACGAACGGTGACCGCTGTAAGAGTGCTGCTGTCAAATGGTGACCCATTGTTTGGCCTTGAATGACTGTAGACCACTGTTTCAGTATAATATATCATTAATTATTCACTTAACCTGTGTGGTTATTTACTGATTCGTTAGTTAGGCTCGTACATTCCAATTTCCACGTTAATCTTCGCATGCCAACTATGTTTGCTAAGTCCATCAGATAAGAAATATTTTCAAAATATTATTGATGTATCTTTGTCCTTGTAGTAAGTGGGTTTAGTTTTACGCCACACTCAGCAATATTCCAGCTATATGGCGGCGGTCTGTAAATAATCGAGTCTTGACCGGACAATCCTGTAGGGCTGCGCAACATAACCGGTTTACCGGTATTTACCGGTTCAGACATGAAAACGATACGTATTGTGATACGCTGATCGAAAACCGGTATTTTGACATGTATTGTGAAAACTTCGTAACACTCTGAAATCTTCGGTATTTCCTTTTTTCACACCGGAAGTCATGCGTTTGTTGTAAAATGGCGAATGTAATGGTGTGGTGATGATGGTGATGAAGATGGTGATGATTGGGGCAATTGTGGTGGGAATGATCGTTGTGAAAATTGCATATAACTGGATTATTTATTTCGGTTTGAAATTGTGTTCTTAATTCTTGTTCAAACGTTTCGCAATGTTTTGGATCTGACTCATTAATGACCAGTGATCACAGATATGTCCTGTTGCTGTCTAAAATCTCAGGTCTTTTTTTGAGAGTGGTGAAACTTAGTTCAAACCAGTAACCACTGTGTTGATGTTAAATTGTTCTTTTCCTTGTTTCATTCGTGCCAAATATTGTTTACATTTTTATTTTGTCATGATTAAAAGTTTTTTATTAAAGCTTAATAATGTTGTTGTGTTTTTGCTTTAAAAATTAAGCATTAACTCGATTATAAGTAGTTGTTTGTTAAAAAAGATCCTCTTGCAATATATTACAATACATATCGCAATATATGCTTTCGCATCGCAATGTAACGCAATAAGAAAATTCTCTGCAATATCCACCCCTAGTGAACAACAACATGAGCATCGTTCTACACAATTGGGATCCTTGAACACAGGTATGTAAAAGGGTTTAAATATGTCAATGCCATGCCTGAAAGGGTTTCGAATGTCCACGCCCTTGTACTACGGTGTCTGTAAATAATTTATCATGCCATTAACACTGCCTTAACACAGAGCATACTGCAGCTCTACCTATCTAGGATGAACTCATACAATAACAACAGATCAAAACCATCTACTGGGCAGTTGGACAGCAAAATCGACAGATCTTGGTTTTCAGAAACATCCTCGTGTTATGGGCTTTCGGACACGTAAGAACATCCGTTGTCTCGATTATAGCATGAACAATTGTAAAACATGTCATTAACTTATTAAAGAGAACTTTATCGTAGATGTAAGTCATGAATCGGATGATTATTCTCAGTAACTCCCCCTTTTCCACTTGAGAGCTTCAGTCATTATCGTTGCTTTTCACTATTTGAGGATTACTGGCGGAGCACATACCTTGGATGATGGCAGTTAGGAGAGTCTCAAAGGACCAGGGCCTCGTTCCTCAAAGCGATCGTAGCGCTACGACTGTCGTAAGTCTATGCTAAAGTATAGGAGTTACGATCGTCTTGAAACCTTTCGGGTTACGATCGCTTTGAGGAACGGGGCACATGCTTATAGGATTCCAGCTTCTTGCGCGCTTGAGTAACCAGCAACTGTGTGGAGATCATTCTCACTCCGGGTCCCGATCCACAAAACGTTCCTAACGTTACGACCTGTTGTGACTCTTAAGTTTACTACTGGCTTACGAATATCGTAGCGCTACGGACGCTTTGTGGGTCGGGACCCAGATCCACAAAACGTTCGCAGCGCTACGACATTCGTACATCTATGATAAACCATAGAGTTACGACAGGTCGTAAAGTTACGAACGCTTAAGCTTTGTGATCGGGACCATGGATACTTAGCCTGTTTGTACTGCCACTGTAATACCTTCGTAGTGAATTGTATTTATTTGTAAACTTGTTTGGTTTTAGATTACATTTGTTAATTATAACACTTGGCTTTGCTGTTTGTTTCACATGGAGTTCTGTTGTGGACTGATTTCCGGTTAACCTTTAGTTTCAACATGGGAATCAACACGTGTCATATGAAGTGTACCAAAATGTTGGTAAACGTAAATGGGACCCAGATACATGTATGTTATAAATGCTAATTTATTTTTACATCAAAGTATTTTTTCGAAAATTAACGAAATATTTTTTCGAAAAGTTTCACTACACATTTAGGTTTTCGACCAAGGATCAATAGTAGAGGTATAGCGACAATGAGCGTAAAAAAAAATTTGTTTTCCAGGGAAAATATAAGCAAGTGAATGATCCGATTACAAGGAAAATATTTTGACGTATTTTCATACTCTCCCCATATATATCCACACAAAAATCAACTTCTCAGTTTCGGAGAAGAGGTCCGCGAAAATCACGTTTTGACATGTTTTAGCTTGCCTTACATTTGGTGTTGTTTTAGTCTAAAACGTCAAATTGTTATAGTGAACACATGTTGCAAGTCCAGCTGTTTGTATATATGGTCAGCCATGCCGATCTTGTAGTCCCAAGAGGGTACTTAGTAGGACTGGGACGGGTCCAAATTTTCGACCCGGGTACCCCACCCCCAATACCCTACCTTACCCTTACCTTATTATATAAATATACATGTAAAAGAAGCGACTGTAAATTATGTCCATATCTTCAAAGACAATACAACATTTTAATCATGAAAGAATAACATATTACATTATTTAATCTATTAGTCACATGATCATAACGGGTCCGGGTACCGGGTCCAACTCATTACCCACCCGTCCCGGGTAACCTTGTTACCCGTCCCAGCCCTAGTACTTAAGTTTCTTTGTTCTCCTGCTCGCCATTCCTTGTCTACCTCAAACCCTGGAGTCATCAGGCTGGACTCCGCCAAAAAAGTCTCTCACAAGTCTTTCTCTGTCAATACACAAAAACACGAGAAATATGAAGCATAATATCCCCACCGCAACCCATCCCATGACTTCACTGACGTAATCGTTCACAGTGTAACTGCGCATGTTCCGGCGAAAAGCGGAAGTACCAGGAGGGTATAGCCTAAGTTCCTTCTCTATCCTTGCAAGCACAACTTGCAACTGCTCCGTGGATACCTGTGTTGACATCTGTGTTGAGGTGGAGGTCGTCACAGTCGAAGTTGATGTTGTTGTCGTAGATGTTGTGGCAGCATTTGTAGGACATTCCTGGCTGGTTGTCCTTATCGATTCTGTGGTGATCTTTGAATACTTATCCTGCCAATGGGATTCGTTGTAGAGTCCAAGACACGGGTTGTAAGCGGGTGGAATAGTCCTGGCCCAATTCTGTTGGGGAAAATGGATTCGTGAAATACACCTACTGGAATTAACCCCTGTTTTTTTTAAAACTTAGCCATTGAGAACGTCTATTTAACAGTGCCATTATGTGGTACCAATGAATCGTTGATTCGTGGCTGATGTTTTTTTTATTCGGAAATTTAATTGGAAACAATACCATCCTGACAGATAATATTTTATTTAGAATGATTTCACACGAATAATATTTTAGAATGGAATGAATATTAACACATATATATTTCAGGTAAAATGTAGATGTATTTTTTTACAGTTGTTTTCTTGACGGTTATGACAAATATACAGCTTGTCCCGAAGACCAGTTTAATTTCATCAGAGGGGCAGTGGGGTAGCCTAGTGCTTACAGCGTTCGCTCGTCACGCCGAAGACCCGGGTTCGATTCCCCAGATTGGTACAATATGTGAAGTCCATTTCTGGTATCAGAAACAATGCATCAAAGGAAACGTTAAGAAGACATGATCGGGTGTTATGTAGGCATGACATAGAAAAAAAGGCAAAATGATTAGTATATAACCTCCACAACACAAGTTATTTGGGATCGAAAGTATATTCACATTTTCAAAATGAAAATTTTCATGAAACCATAAGTGAGGGCTCATGTGATATAGTGATATGCCAGAAACAATGCATTACCGTATTGATGGGAAGTAGTCTCATTCCAACAGGCATGCAGTAACTTTCTATGTGTCGTCCACTCATTAAATAGGCAGAAAAGGTCGTGGAACCAGTCACCCTGATGACGGTTGTTTCATTAGTCAGTAAGAGATACGCTCCGACAAGACCGGATTCATTGTGGTACAGCCACACCGTCTCCTCTGGCATGGCTTGTCCATTCAGAGTCAAGGTTTCTCGGAGATCAGAAGTGCCCGTGATGACGACATAATTGACGCCATATCTCTCATGGAGAGTCGCAACGGTCTCGGTTATCCACTGTTCTACAGGAATAACCAGCAGCATGCAGGGATCTGTAGGACTCTTCTTGTGGTCCCCGACAACAAACTTCACCAACAATACTGGCTCATCAGCGGACACCGAGAACATTAATTCGGAACTGAGGTTGAATTCAGCAAAGCTGCCTTCATTCTCCAGGAATATTGTATCACTGGGCAAGGTTACCGTGGTGTTGGGTGCGCTGGTGATGATTCTGTAGAAGTCTATGAGAAAGTTTTGACGTCCTGGCGTCACAGGCGTTAGGAACGTCCTCCCCCATGTTTGAACAGAAGGAATCTGTTCTACCAGATGTTCACTGCAACATTTACCCGGATACCCCGTCTTCGAATTTCCACTGTAAAATGCAACAGGCTTGTCTGCGTGTATGTAGGAGCCTGTGAGATCCCGGCTAGTCTTTAGTTGAAAGGTTTCATAACTGTCAAGGGTGACAGCCACGGATCCTTTGATATCCACGAGAACACCGTCAAAATATACGGGGAATTCACTTTCAAGAGAGGGGAGTTCGATGCGGACATTAGTTGGTTCAGAGCCTGATGTCACGGCAAACTGACAACCAAATTTGCATATGCCATATGTCACAGCGTAGTAGTCCATCCCGAGGGAGTTGACCGGAAGGGCAAGGTAACCGTCTGTTGAAGGGTCTTCAATGTTGATTGCAAATACGGAAAAGGGAGCATCTCCAAGCATGTGGATATTCTTTTTTGATTTTCCTGTTCCCTCCGTTACGATGTTATGTGGTAGTGAGATTCTGTATTGACCGTCACTGGGGATTGTCACATTCATATCGGTCACGCCCTCGCCTATGTCCTCTTTGAATGTAACGTTGACGGTGACGTCATGCGGTAACGTCGACGCCAATAATATCTCCTTGCCTAAAGGCTTTCTAATCAGATAGGTATCCAGGAAGGTGACGATAAATTCGTAACCAGAGGAATTTTGTGCACCTGTAAAATAAAACACGCAAGCTTCAAACATGACATTTTGTGTATGGATTTTAATTTCTGGATATTCTTGCAATACTGGAGTTAATACATGACTTACAAGTAGTAAGGACAGATAACACCATATTATGAACAACTCCCTTTATTACAGTGGGAGCAACGTTTCGGTGTAGGTTCTAACACCGTTATCAAGCACTTAGAACCTACTCTGAAACGTCGCTCTCACTGTAATATAGAAGTTCTTCATTCATATAGTGTTATCCTTCTTTACTGCACAAACTTCTAAATGCCTCTGGACCAGACAATCCAGTGATCAACAGCATTAGCATCGATCTGCGCTATTGGGAATCGATGACATGTGTCAACCAAGTCAGCGAGCCTGACCACCCGATCCCGTTAGTTGCCTCTTACGACAAGCATGGGTTGTTGAAGATCAATTCTAACCTGGATCTTCTCGGGTTTATAAAAGAAGTGACTTGCAGAAAGTTATACGAGCTAATAATGCATAATCAATTGTAACTCTGTTATATATTATGCAGAGTTGAAAGTAGGTAGAAATGTTTAATGTATTTCAATTATGCTTCATTTGTACTATAAAAATATTTACATAAGTCAATTCGTATATAGATTTTCTGCCTTTTGACATCAAATACAGCAACATAAGTCGATTAAATAAGCAGAACTCCAGCACTAGCTATGCTAACATGACACGAGGATGCTGTTTTACATTACCCAATATAATCGATAATCATAAAGTCCATTAACAATACATCGTGTGATTATACCGTCAGCTACTAAAAGAAATGTCTGGGCCGATAAATTACAACTGAACTACTTTAATCGTTTTTTTCCTTTACAGCAGAATATCTGCACTTCCACAAAGCAATGAGTGAGTTTTACGCCGCTTTTAGCAATATTCCAGCAACATCACGGCGGAGGACACCAGAAATGGGCTTCACACAGTGTACCCATGTGGGGAATCGAACCCTCCACACAGCAGCCTTAAATCAAAATTAACATATCGATTCCAGTTTTATCAAGATCTGTACGTTTCTGATCAATCCCTTGACCGTTTGACTTGTTTATAAGTCGCCATTGCATAGCAAGAGTACTATTGAACGGACTCCAACAGACACATACATTTTTATTGAAAATATGTTCGAGTGACGGGTGCTACTTGTTGGTTAGTCCGTCATGCTCCGAATCCGTCACTGATTGACATTAAGGGCCTATTCGATTATGTTAAACCGGTTTTGGTTTCTGGAAAACCATGTACTCAAATATGTCGAAACCTAAAACTGGGTTCTGAATCTTCGAAACCATCTCCGAGGCAAGTTTCGCAGTTTCTGTTTTGCGTTCTTTTCACAACGAACATGGCGGAAACGAAAGGAAAGGACAGGTAAACAAACATTCATTGTTCTGAGAACTAGGAAAATATTATTTAAAACCCCAGTCTATTGAACATGACCATTTTATGTAACTTGTATACATATAATTACTTGTAACAGTATAATTACATATACGCAAATATTTACTTCCAAAAGCATCTCATCTCTTTATTATTCTCTGATAAAATGACAAAATATATTACCTTCGGCAATGCTGTCATTCAATTCGTTCCATACATATTTATATAGAAGCCGAGACATTTTGGGGTATCCATTTTGAAACTGGATGGTGAAACCATCCACTCGTTTATACAACTAGAAACTGGTTTCACTTTGAAACCATGTATCCGAAACAAGACGTTAATAACAGGAGAAACCACTTCAGAATTCAAAACCGTTTTTAACACATTTGCTGTCATTAAGGAAGGGTCTGATTTCTCCTGTCAACTAATTTCACAATGTTATGATGCTTTCCACTGTTTGCAATGTCCATACCTTGCCTGTCATTATAATACTATGTATACGTGCCAGAGGCCTATGTACCATAAACCATCTTGAATTCAAAACCAGTTTCGCAATAATCGAACAGGCCCTTATTCTATTTCTTGTCTACTCCTCTCCCCTCGCCCAGCCCAGTCCGGCTTATTTAGCTTTGACGTCGGCATATACATCTCGTGTCCTAAACGCAGTGGCGGATCCAGAGGGGGGTTTCAGGGGGTTCAACCACCCCACCCTATCCCCCTTTGAAAATGACTTAAGATCACATTGAAGATTCCTTTTTTTCGTTCATGGGGGTTCGAACCCCTTCCTTTCAAAATTCCTGGATCCGCCCATGAAACGTGTTCTATGACCGGAAGGTCTGGAGTCATGACTCAAGCGTTGCCCTCGTGAAAGTCTGTCTGTTTGTTGTATAACGCCGCACTCAGCATTATCCCAGCTATATGGTGGCGGTCTGCAAATAACTGAGTCTAAACTAGACAATCCAGTGATCAACAGCATTGCATCAATCTACGCAAACTGGATACAATGACATGTGTCAACCAGGTCAGTGAGCCTGACCATCCTATCCCGTTAGTCGCCTCTTACGAAAAGCATGGGTTACTGAAGATCAATTCTAGCCCGGATCTTCACGGGTCTCGTGAAAGACAAAACATGGTTAACACGGCGCACAAAAGTCACAAACACTTGCACAAGTTTGGTGCCTCGGTATTACTATCCAGTGTCTTCTTTCATGTGCAATACGCAACTGGTTTCTTTGCAGATAGAGTGACATGGTCCAAATGTGTCACGTTCGCTTACGCTAACGTTCGTATGACGTTCTTTAGGACGCCATCCAAAAGTTCAGAGTGAATCTGGACTCTTCTGGAAACATTACATCAGTTTCTACGCTATAAGCACGACTGGAGTCTGAAGTTCATGAAATGCATTTAGAAGTTACACGAACATGAATACATGACAAGTGTCATGGATAACTACAAATCCTGCTCCTGCATCAAGTCAAGCTGAAACGTATAAAGAATAAAAACGAACTTGTTATCAATAAAACGTGTCATGTTTTCAGATTGGCGTCCGGCCAGTTTCCGAACGATTGTAAAATACGAGGTCGCCGAGAATGCATTTCAGCTGCATGAAGGCGATTTCTAATTGTGGGGTAATTTTCTCCGGTAACCTGGCGAAAGTGAAAGAGTGATTTCTTAAAGCCTGGTTCCAGAATAATCGATTCTGGACTTGTGTTGTTGACATTGGGCACCATGTCCGGGGCCGATCATTAACGTTTTGTCTGTAGAAACATATTTCAAAGTCTGCATATCACGGACACACTGAACGTATTGGCTGCATCTCGCCAGTTCTACCAGTTGTAGTTTGTCAACGGCCCTTCATCACGTTGTACACGAATCATTCCCAGTCTCATATTAAATCCCGCATTACAGCAAGAGTAGGGATCTAACGCGTTTCTGTGCATAAGGAATTTCAGCAATATTAATGACATACAGGGATTTAACTACCTTTCACTGAGGTATAAGGTCAATTACGACCCCTTACACTCATGCAACTGTTATAGCGTCTAATTCAGGACAGCCATCGTCCAAATATTTCTATGTAAGACCAAAAACTATGTAGCCAAGCCATCTTAATCCTTATCACTACCACAGTGTACACTTTCTTGTCAGCCACCCTGTACCACTCTGTCACTGTCATTAATTATTGTATATGACATTTATTGCCCTAATTCGTCATCCTCCTTGGCCGTGTCTGCCATCACATCAACTGGTCAAGGAAGTGCTATTTTTCCTCTCTGTGTCCATTGTTGAGTCGTCGCCTGTCCATTGTTGTCAAACACACACAACACACACACACACACACAGAGAGAGAGAGAGAGAGACACAGACACACACACACACACACACACACACACAGAGAGAGAGAGACACACACACACACACACACACACACACACACACATGAGTTACATGGTCTACAGACCGCCTCCGTGGTGTAGTGGTTGGAGCGTCCGCCCGGAGTGCGGAAGGTCGCGGGTTCGATCCCCGACCGTTTCATACCAAAAGACGTTAAAATATGGTATTTGTTGGTCCCTGCCTGGCTTCAGTCTGGGCTAGTACAAGCAGCCGCACATACACATACACACGCATGCACGTCGCATGCACGTTAAACCCAATTCCACCACTACATGGTCTACAACAACTGCGGCCAAACGCTTTCTGCATCCATAGCAATGTCTCGGGTGTGTTAGGTTCCTATTCCGTAGCGTTTTTCCCCCAGCAGCCTCTTCCTTCTGACGATCGATCATAACTTTTCTTTGAGAGGACATCTAGACAAGTTACCCATACAATAGTTTAACGTTTAACTGGCGCAAGGGAGATGCAACGCAACGTGGTTGAAAAACGTACTGAATAATGCATGGACAGGCTGCGATTTATGTTCTGGCATCAGATATGGGATTCCTAGGGGAGGTCCCTGTGTACTGCAAGAGACCAAAGAATTGTCGTTATGCTTGAATATCGTACGTATATTTAATGAGCTTATTTGGAAATGATTTTATGGCATTGATTTTCCAATCATATCTAAACTGACGCACAAGTGAGCGTACAGTGCACACCAGTTGTTAGTGATTATTTTTTAAAAACACGGAAAGGTTTTGAAATATGTTTTGATTGTGACTTACAAGTCATAAACATTGTGCACGTGTTGCCAAAAATACACAGATATGACTTTCCGTATTGTGTGTGGGATATACTGAGTGAAACAAATAAAGGAACACATGAAAATGTCCTTTAATATTTTTCAGTTTCCATCACCAGCTTTGAATAGCGCTATGGGAGGAAATGTGAGAATAAGTAAAGGAACACTGCCATGAAGTTGTGTTCACTTATTTGTTTCCCTCAGTATATTATGCAAATCATGTCTTTTGTTGAATTGTACATGCATTTTATGCGCCATCAGTATTTAACACATCCAGATTGTTAGTGGAACACCTGTAAAAGGCACACATCAAATGGCCATGATTATCAGCAAATGGGCGGGAACGAGTCACTTGTATGTCACAAATGAGGGCTTGGAACAGTCATACTGCCAGAACGTTCGGCTGTATAAGACAGATTATCATCAGATTAATGAGACTTGACAACCAGCCTGGCCAGACATCTGACAGTTTCAGAACTGGAAGACCGAGTGTGGCCGCCCCGCAAGATGACCTTCACCTGAGTTTTCTCCTGCGCAACTGGATGCTCACAGTGATGTCATCAGCATCAACAGTGTTGCGTCAGCGTGCTGTCGGCTTCCGGGTCTATCGACCATCTGGCAGCATATCACGAACCCGTCAACATCGACTGAATCGTCTACGATGGACGAGAGCGCTGGCTACACTGCGTTTGGGTACGATGTACGCTCGCCAAATACAGAAACGCATAAGCCATTTTTAGAAGAATTTATTGCTTTGGTTTAAGAGCAATTATTTCACGTAATTTGAATGGTAAAAAGGTGAACATTCACACGTCTATAGACAGAGAGTTCACCAACACAACAGCAGCCTCTATTGTTGTTATTCTGTTTACTTGAGTCCACAAGATGGCGTCAAAGTCAGTACTTTTTATGGCCACCATTGGCAGGAAGTACTGCATGGCACCCACCGTGACAGACTGGTTAAGTCGACGAAGTGGCTCTTATGGAATTCTTCCCCACTCTTCCTGCAATGCGATGGCCATTTGTGGACGTGTCTGAGCCGTGTTTTGAGTTCATCCCATAGGTGTTCTATCGGGCTTAGATCTGATGATTGGGAATGTCATGGCAAGACATTGACGTTAGAATTGGCAAGATATCGGACCGTGACGCATGTTGTATGTGAAGTAGCGTTGTCATGCTGTCGGTCCATAATCGCAAACATGTGGCGTGGCTAGACTTCGTTGATATTCCAATTTGATGTCAGATTCCCCTGAACCAACACTAAATCAGATCTTTGTGTGCTGGATATCACACCCCACACCATGACACAGCCTCCACCCAGGGGCAAAACGTTCAGTTCTCCGGCGGTGAACACGCTGCCTTCAATCTCGCCGGTGAAGAAGAAATCGCGATTCATCACTGAACCAGACTCGCCTCCAGTTTCTAAGGTTCCGGACGCTCTACGACACCACCGCAAGCGATGGAAGTCTCTCAAAACAGGGTCGACAACTGGCCTTCTTGATCGAATCCCCATTTCGCGCAATCGATTCCTGACAGTTTTGTCGGAAAGTCTTCTGAAACCAGGGATGCGTTGTGCAGTCTCCACGGTTGTGGCAAGACGATGACGCAAGTGAGCAGTCCGGATGTAGAGGTCCTGGGCGTGTGTGGTTACTCTTGGACGCCGCTTTTCGGGCGATCTTGGGCGGAATTGGTCTGCAGGAAACGATCCCAAAGGCGAGATATGGTGCTGTGGTGAACATTGAAATGTAGGGCAACTGCAGACTGCGACTCCCCAGCTTCAAGGCGGCCTATGGCGATGTTTCGATTTAGGGCACTGAGTCGTGGCATGATGATTTCCTCTTTTCCAGTAAACTACGAATGACAAAATTTAATACAATGTTTACCTTTTAATAGTGATCGATACCGTATCCTTTTCCGCTTGCTTGCACGTGCATATTTCTTCAAACGCTTTTAAAACAAAGGGAAATGTTAAATTTGGCGCCGAAGCCGTTTACAGTCACACAAAGATAACTTGGAAAGAAATAGTATATTTGTATCGGGGTATCCGCAGCTACATGAGTCCAATATTCTCAAAATCACCTATGCGTTTCTTTTTTGAAGAGTGTATGTGTAGGTTTGGCAACACGTACACAATGTTTGTGACTTGAAAGTCACAATCAAAACACTTTTCAAAATATTTACCTTGGTTTTTTCAAAGATTATCACGAAGCAAGTGGTGTGTACTTTCTTTTGTACGCAAGTGTATGTAAATGAAGTTATTTTACACTGTGGTGCTTGATTCAAGGAAGCATGAACTTGGGGGATGTACGTTCAGCCTTTCAAACTGAAGAGAGTGAATATGGTTTTACGCAGCTTTTAGATATATTCCAGCAATATCACCAGATATTGGGACACTAGAAATGGGCTTCACACATTGTACCCATGTGTGGAATCGAACCCGGGTCTTAGGCGTGACGAGCGGACGCTTTATCCACTTGGCTGCCACTTGGCATGTGTCAAACAAGTCAGCGAGCCTGACCACTATTGATTAAAGCGTCCGCCCGTCAAGCTGTTCAAAGTCCCGGGTTTGAATCCCAAAATGGGTATAACGTGTAAAGCCCATTTCTGGCGTCCCCCGCCGTGATATTGCTGGAATATTGCTAAAAGTGGCGTAAAACTATGCTCACTGAGGCCAGATTGCTCTCCAGGATTTGCTAAACTGGTATTGTGGATCCATACAAGATTAGACGACGCTCAGTGAACCATACAAGATTAGACGACGCTCAGTGAACCATACAAGGTTAGACGACGCTAAGTGAACCATACAAGATTAGACGACGCTCAGTGAACCATACAAGATTAGACGACGCTCAGTGAACCATACAAGATTAGACGACGCTCAGTGAACCATACAAGATTAGACAACGCTAAGTGAGCCATACAAGATAAGACGACGCTCAGTGAACCATACAAGATTAGACGACGCTCAGTGAACCATACAAGGTTAGACGACGCAAGATTAGACGACGCTCAGTGAACCATACAAGATTAGAACCACCATACAAGGTTAGACGACGCTCAGTGAACCATACAAGATTAGACGACGCTCAGTGAACCATACAAGATTAGACGACGCTCAGTGAACCATACAAGATTAGACAACGCTCAGTGAACCATACAAGATTAGACGACGCTCAGTGAACCATACAAGATTAGTGAACCTCAGTGAACCATACAAGATTAGACGACGACGCTCAGTGAACCATACATCAGTGAACCATACAAGATTAGACGACGCTCAGTGAACCATACAAGATTAGACGACGCTCAGTGAACCATACAAGATTAGACGACGCTCAGTGAACCATACAAGATACAAGATTAGACGACGCTCAGTGAACCATACAAGATTAGATTAGACGACGCTCAGTGAACCATACAAGATTAGACGACGCTCAGTGAACCATACAAGATTAGACGACGCTCAGTGAACCATACAAGATTAGACGACGCCAGTGAACCATACAAGATTAGACAGTGAACCATACAAGATTAGACGACGCTCAGTGAACCATACAAGATTAGACGACGCTCAGTGAACCATACAAGATTAGACGACGCTCAGTGAACCATACAAGATTAGACGGTTCAGTGACGACGCATACAGTGAAGATTAGACGACGCTCAGTGAACCATACAAGATTAGACGACGCTCAGTGAACCATACAAGATTAGACAAGATTAGACGACGCAAAGTGAACCATACAAGATTAGACGACGCTCAGTGAACCATACAAGATTAGACGACGCTCAGTGAACCATACAAGATTAGACGACGCTCAGTGAACCATACAAGATTAGACGACGCTCAGTGAACCATACAAGATTAGACAACGCTCAGTGAACCATACAAGATTAGACGACGCTCAGTGAACCATACAAGATTAGACGACGCTCAGTGAACCATACAAGATTAGACGACGCTCAGTGAACCATACAAGATTAGACGACGCTCAGTGAACCATACAAGATTAGACGACGCTCAGTGAACCATACAAGATTAGACGACGCTCAGTGAACCATACAAGGTTAGACGACGCAAGATTAGACGACGCTCAGTGAACCATACAAGATTAGACGACGCTCAGTGAACCATACAAGATTAGACGACGCTCAGTGAACCATACAAGATTAGAC
Organism: Haliotis rubra; assembly: GCF_003918875.1. Classification (NCBI taxonomy): domain Eukaryota; kingdom Metazoa; phylum Mollusca; class Gastropoda; order Lepetellida; family Haliotidae; genus Haliotis; species Haliotis rubra. Next base: position 895,682 of record NW_025767679.1, read on the forward strand.
GACGCTCAGTGAACCATACAAGATTAGATTAGTAGAACCATACAAGATTAGACGACGCTCAGTGAACCATACAAGATTAGACGACGCTCAGTGAGACCATATCAGTGAACCATACAAGATTAGACGACGCTCAGTGAACCATACAAGATTAGGCGACGCCAGTGAGACATCAGTGAACCATACAAGATTAGACGACGCTCAGTGAACCATACAAGATTAGACGACGCTCAGTGAACCATACAAGATTAGACGACGCTCAGTGAACCATACAAGATTAGACGACGCTCAGTGAACCATACAAGATTAGACGACGCTCAGTGAACCATACAAGATTAGACGACGCTCAGTGAACCATACAAGATTAGACGACGCTCAGTGAACCATACAAGATTAGACGACAGTGAACCATACAGTGAACCTCAGTGAACCATACAAGTGAACCATACAAGATTAGACGACGCTCAGTGAACCATACAAGATTAGACGACGCTCAGTGAACCATACAAGATTAGATTAGACGACGCCAGTGAACCATACAAGATTAGACGACGCTCAGTGAACCATACAAGATTAGACGAGCTCAGTGACCATACAAGATTAGACGACCTTCAGTGAACCATACAAGATTAGACGACGCTCAGTGAACCATACAAGATTAGACGACGCTCAGTGAACCATACAAGATTAGACGACATACAAGATCAGTGAACCATACAAGATTACGACGCAGTGAACCATACAAGATTAGACGACGCTCAGTGAACCATACAAGATTAGACGACGCTCAGTGAACCATACAAGATTAGACGACGCTCAGTGAACCATACAAGTTAGACCAGTGACGCAAGATTAGACGACGCTCAGTGAACCATACAAGATTAGACGACGCTCAGTGAACCATACAAGATTAGACAACGCTCAGTGAACCATACAAGATAAGACAACGCTCAGTGAACCATACAAGATTAGACGACGCTCAGAGAACCATACAAGATGAGACAACGCTCAGTGAACCATACAAGATTAGACGACGCTCAGTGAACCATACAAGATTAGACAACGCTCAGTGAACCATACAAGATTAGACGACGCTCAGTGAACTTTCAGTGTTTGAGAAATGAAGCTTCGGATTCTTAATCTAAATCCCATGTTTTGATCACAATTTTATCGTAGCGTTAGATCTGCTAAAACTATAGCTCCCTCGGCTCATTTCGCTTCTTTTAGGTTGACGTATGGCAGTTTCAACCTCGAAAAACCTACCTTGTTTATACCCTGGAATGAATATGTATCCAAATCACGTCAAATAACCCATGTTGTTTCCGAGACACAAGTTTGAGTTTTAGATTTTCATTGTAAGGTTATCTCTATTGTAATGACACGAGACAAACTTAAGTCCTTCATCTTACTTTGGGTGAATCAGCGTTCCGGACTCGGATGTTTCTTAGAATACATATATCGGAGACATATGGTTCTGAACATCGTCCTAACGCCCAGAGCCCTTATTCTCGAAACGTTCGTAGCCCTACGAACTTCTTAAGCCCATTCTGAACACATTGGCTACGATGAAATTAAGAATTCTTAGGGCTACGAACGTTTCGAGAATAAGGGCCCAGCTGGTTGTTCTTTTGTTTGCTTCGGAGAGGAAGTCTAACATGATAGAAAGCTAAGGTGAGTGAGTGAGTTGGGTTTTACGCCTCTTTTAGCAATATTCCAGGAATATCACGGCGAGAAACACCAGAAATGGGCTTCACACATTGTGGGGAATCGAACCCGGGTCTTCGCGTGACGAGCGAATGCTTTACCCAATACGCTACCCCACCGCCCCTAGAAAGACAAGGGATACAGGCTATTTCATAGACTCATTAAAACGTTCGATCCTTGTTTGTTGACAACAATAGCGAAAATGTGGAGTTGCTCTCTGTTGGGATTATCGGGTCATTTTACAACAGCCACTTACCACAGCAGCCGGAATGTATGGAAGAATTTAAATAAGTGTTTTGTTGTATTTTTTAAAACGCTGTAATCAAACCCAATATATAATGGATGTGGCATGTCTTGCCATGACAAGTACCTTTTTTTATTTTCGGATAGAATACGTTATGACACTTTCAGGAAATGTATTGATAATGATCCCAAAGATTTCTGGCGCCCGATCGCAGTCAACATCATGAGTATCGATCTACGCTGTTGGGATACGATGACATGTGTCAACCAAGTCAGCGAGCCTGACCACCCGACCCCTTTAGTCGCCTCTTACGACAAGCATGGGTTGCTGAAGATCAATTCTAACCCGGATCGTCACGGATACATTTCCATAATAATGTATCTCTGAAATAAATAATTCTGAGATATGATTATTGCCATCTTATACCTCAACAACAGCACGATGGTTAATTATGAACCATTTCAGTAAATTTGTTAGTTTTCGAGATCAACATGTCCATTTCAGAATTGAGAATATTGGAGTGTATCAGACGTGCCATAAAAATGTCATAAAATTTACAGGACACAAAACGACTAAGAACTATTCACTAATTCTAATTTCAAGGATATATGAAAATGCTTCCACGGGAGCGCAATGATGATTTGGTAATGCTTAATAATATACTTCGCTCGTCACGCAGAAGACCCGGGTTCGATTCCACAAATGGGTTCAATATGTGAAGCCCTTTCTGGTGTCCTCCACCGTGATATTGCTGGAATATTGCTAAAAGCGGCGTAAAACTAAACGCAATCACTCACTTAATAATGTACAGCTGTTTACAGCTTTTAACAATTCAAATTATATCTTATACACAGTATTTATATTCCCACACTGTCTGTATGGACACTAAATACAATACATCAACAGAGCGTGACTGATTAGTGTTCAATTATTACCTTTCACCCGAACATCAGTTGTGTAAAAAAGTAACAATTTAATATCTTTATTTACCTCTTTTGGTCGATGAAAAATAAATATAATGAATAGATACGATCAATAACACACACATACACCACTCTTGTTTATGAAATTCTTTGTTCAAAGAAAACAACAAAACAATGCTAAAATATAACTGAACAATCAATTTCTTTAAATAGTACATGAGACTTTTGTTTGTTTAATTATAAGAACCTGGGTGGCACTTAAAGTGGCGAGGCTATCATATTTATCAGGGAACGTTATTTTTTTTCATAACGGAACAAGGCACATATATACTTTGATAATTCCTGCAGTTCTATTCTGTTTGAGACATGTACCTTAAGTTATAACATCCTGAAATTAATTTATTATCGCTTTAATGTCAAACACTCTCATTAATTTAGGTTTATCAATTTAACTGGCATCTTTTACACTGACAAGACGTAACTTTTGTTATCAAGAGCAGACAATTAATTTGAGATGTAGTCATAGTCATAGTCATAAACGTGACAACATATTTCACTACATGTGTTGCTGTTAGTTCCGTTAATCTACATGTACAAAATATATAGAATTGTACAGTTTGTGTAGGTTACCTAGATCTAAAGTACCTGGTATCTGGAGTACAAGTGAGTGGGTATGGTTTTATGCCGTTTTACCATTATTCCAGCAATATCCCGCCGGGGGACTTCAGAAAAGCACCCATGTATAGAACCGAACCCAAACCGAACACTTTAACCACTAGGCTAACCCAATTAGACGCCTTGTACGACAGGCATGGGCTGCTGTTCAAAGGTCCATTCTAACCCGGATCTTCACGGGTAAACAAGTCTCGCGTAGGGCCACGCCCACATACGTCACTTATGGTTGTCAATAGCACGTCAATGTCCGAAAGTTCATCAAACGGAATTATAAAAAATGAGACATTTTGCAAGTATTTATAAATCTATTTACGTAATGGTAGAACATAAAATTCGATATAACGAAAGTGTTGGTAATGGTAATGGTAACACGTTAACACGATGAATGCGAAGTGTTTTGTTTACCGTCGTGGCCATTATCCTATCCGTCAAATCGATGACTTAACGATCCAGATTCCTGTTCATAATCAATTAAAAAGAAACATACACTTTTTTAGCAATTTAGGAATATTGTTATCAATTAACCAATACTACGATGAAATGAAAAACTGTTAACATTATAAAGAAAATATCGGACTTCATGCTGATCAATGTAAAATGACTCTTGAAAGTCAACTATGGCCGTTTCTTTAGTTACAGAGCCGTGTGCACGTCCTGCGATACGCTCAGTTTGGCGTGTCACCTTCCGGCACAAGAAGGTTGGTGTAGACATCTGAGGTTAAGAAGTCAAGATAGGGACAGCATACTGTTCACAGTCCCGGTGTCCTCTTGGCAGCTCTGAATGGTCTTGCAAGGGTCTACATGGCTACGACAGGACCAGAACATCTTGTCAGTTGGGCCAGTCTTTAGTTGACCACCAGTCTTTGTGTCTTCAATGCGCCATTGTTGCCAAGCTTATATAAACGCAAATTTAGATTCTAAAACTCAGTTGACATGTTACAGAACCCGCCTTTAAGAATGCATTTCCCGTTACCAGATGTAATCTCTATCTATGAATTGGTCATGAATAAGGGCTGAGGAAGATTTTATGGGTTCACGAAGAGATGGGACACATGGCCTGTGGAAGATTTTATAGGTTCACGAAGTGATGGGGCACACGGCCTGTGGATGATTTTATAGGTTCACGAAGTTATGTGACACACGGCCTGTGGATGACTTTATAGGTTCACGAAGTGATGGGGCACATTGGCTGTGGATGATTTTATAGGTTCACGAAGTGATGGAACACACGGCCTGTGGAAGATTTTATAGGTTCAGGAAGTGATGGGGCACATGGGCTGTGGAAGATTTTATAGGTTCACGAAGTGATAGCGTTCATGGGCTGTGGATGATTTTATAGGTTCACGAAGTGATGGGACACACGGGCTGTGGAAGATTGGTTATAAAACACATATATAGATGCAAGCCTGTGGATGATTTTTATCATCACGGCCTGTGGAACGAAGTGATGGGACACACGGCCTGTGGATGATTTTATAGGTTGATGGGGCACATTGGCTGTGGATGATTTTATAGGTTCACGAAGTGATGGAAGACACGGCCTGTTGAAGATTTTATAGGTTCACGAAGTGACATGGGCTGTGGAGATTTTACAGGTTCACTGTGGACGCCCTGTGATTTATAGGTTCACGAAGTGATGGGGCACATGGGCTGTGGAAGGTTCACGGCCGATTGTATAGGTTCACGAAGTGATGGGACACATGGGCTGAGGAAGATTTTATAGGTTCACGAAGTGATGGGACACATGGACTGAGGAAGATTTTATCGGTTCACGAAGTGATGGGGCAAATGGGCCGTGGATGATTTTATAGGTTCACGAAGTGATGGGAACACATGGGCTGAGGAAGATTTTATCGGTTCACGAAGTGATGGGGCAAATGGGCCGTGGATGATTTTATAGGTTCACGAAGTGATGGAACACACGGCCTGTGGATGATTTTATAGGTTCACGAAGTGATGGAACACACGCCCTGTTGAAGATATTATAGGTTCACGAAGTGATGGGGCACACGGCCTGTGGAAGATTTTATAGGTTCACGGCCTGTGGGAGATTTTATAGGTTCACGAAGTGATGGGGCATATGGGCTGTGGATGATTTTATAGGTTCACGAAGTGATGGGGACACATGGGCTGTGGAAGATTTGATATAGGTTCATGGGCTGAGGAAGATTTGATAGGTTCACGAAGTGATGGGGCACATGGGCTGAGGAAGGTTGTATAGGTTCACAAAGTGATGGGACACATGGGCTGAGGAAGATTTTATAGGTTCACGAAGTGATGGGGCACATTGGCTGTGGAAGAGTTTATTGGTTCACGAAGTGGTGAGTCATGGGATGTTGACATTTTTAAAGATTACACTAAGGACAGATTGTGACGAGAATTCTGAACCAAAGTCTTAATGGCTTATAGGTCCAGGGGGTTACCACGTCATACTGAGATATAATCAAGGTCTGTACCAGACATATCGATCTACACGATATGCATAATTTAGTGCACAAAAATATGCTTTTCAAAGGCTTGAATCTAATTTACACGTACTCCAATTTGCTCAATTTAGGTATGTTACTGCCACATTAGACACGCTTGGCCAGTAGGTGTATGTCTACACTTCTGTGAAAAGTGTTCATCGATATACGTGTAGAGCGCCTGTGTCCAACGGCAATTAAATATGGTCCCTGCCTTGGGAAAATACGCGTGTGTATATTTTATAAGAGCATGTCCTCAAGTGTTGATCTTAAAGGTTTTCTACAAAACAGAGAAAGGATATATCTGACAATCAATGAATTGTCAATAACAACCCTTCTGACAAATTGATAAAACTGAAGTATGAAAGTATTCTAAAGTAACACTATCTATATATTGTTATCGAATGTATTGAACACCGTCAGTGCGGAGCGTCCTTGGGTTACAAGGGCTCCCATGTTGTTTAGTTTCTCAGTTATATCAATAAGCCCATCTCGGAAGGCAAACACCCAGAAGGGAAACGATAGGAGGGTATTAAAACTAATGACAGATATTAACCAGAAATCGTTAAGATAACAAAATATAATATATATAATAATTATTTGCATCGGCAACTAGCATTTACAGTCCAAAGCGTAACGGATATAAAAAGTCCGTTGTTTACATTAGGTCCCATCCAGAATTAACATTTACGTTTTTGTTTAAATTACACAACTGAAATATAAAATTTAATGTTGGTTACATGCCTCATTTTTCATCCCGATAATGACCTTGTTTTGTAATCGTATGTTCCGCGTAGCATCCTCTTTTATCTAGTGTATTGCATCACCACGAGGGACTGTTCATAATTTATGGCAAAGGGGTGGGGGGTTGGGGGTGTTTTCATGGAGAAGCATGAACGATGTGAATGACCCCCCTAAAATGCATGCTTACATGCAAAGTAAGTGACTTCGCAATGACCCCGCGAGCACGTCATGTACAAAATCAATGACCGCCCTCTCCCGTCCCATAATTTTTAAGCAGACCTTTTTAATATTTCTATGTACAAAATTGCTGACACCCCCATAGCATAATACATGTGTACAAAATTGATGTCCCCCGCCCTCTCCCGTCCCATAACTTTTAAGCCGACCTTTTTAATATTTCTATGTACAAAATTGCTGACATCCCCATAGTACATGTGTACAAAATTGATCAACGCCCCCCTCCCCCGCTTCCCCAGAACAAAATGGGTGAAATTATTATTGATTATTTATTGAGACCCTACATGTTTGCATTGAACTAATACGTTTACATTACATACGTCATCTGGTATGTATACCTGAAAAAACAAGCGAAATTTTTTTTATAAAAAACTAGTTTTTAGAAGAAACTTTACATTGCAAAATATTGCATAGAAAATCACAAAAAAATGAAGTAATAAAACCATTCTGAGCCATGTCACACACGGACAGACCAATGGGGCGGTGGGGTAGCCTAGTGGTTAAAGCGTTCGCTCCTCACGTCGAAGGCCCAGGTTCGATTCCCAACATGGGTACAATTTGTGAAGCCCATTTCTGGTGTCCCCCGCCGGGAAATTGCTGGAATATTGCTAAAAGCGGCGTAAAACCATACTCAGTCAGTCAGTCAGTCAGTACAGACCAATCCTTTCCGGGAACAAACGGTGAAACAGGTTAACGAATCGCCTAAACGTCGAAAAAGTCCAAAACGACTTTATCTGATTGTAACACGAAATGCACGTGCTTACTGACGGTAGAAAACCCCCCTACGCGACACGTGAGCAACACAGTAGTTACGTACAAGTGCCACGTTTGAGGCAAATCGAAAGAGAGAGAGCTGTGGGAATGGCCCAAAAAGGAGCTAACCACACTGTCGTTGCCAGAACCTTCATCTAACAAATCGTTTTGTAACAGGGACGTCAACGGCAGCGTCGGCACGAAAGTATAGTCGGAAATAGAAAAAAAAACTGCTTTTAGGCTGTTACTCTGTATCCCTAAAATTTGTATTCCCACACTGCCTACAGTTCCAAACTGCCCACAGGTTAAAACAACATGAGACGGTCCAGTGATCAGGAAGTGAATACACTGATCTGACCTGTTACCCCTGCTAAAATGAACTTGACTAGTTAGCTGGTTAATTCTATGGTGTCTTCCCACTCTGCCTACAGCAGTTTAAAAAAATGAAAAGTGTTGGTTGGTAGGACATCTTTATTCATTCTGAGAATTCTCAGACTTTACATGGAGACATGGATTTATCATGAAAAACTGATAGGTTTTACAGTCTTTCATTGGTTTTACAGTCTTTTCACACACAACTGACAATCACTTTGCAAACTTGATGAGATGTCCAGCAGCATCAAGGTACTGAAGAGGCGTTTTTCTGCCGCTCTGGAGGTGCTCCTTCAGTCTCAGAAGTCTCGCATCGAGCTCTCCGTAAACACGCTTGCGTGACTTGGGGAGGGCACCACAGTCGAGCTGAGCACGTTTAGCTTTGTCTACGGCTTCGATTTTCTTGATGTTGCAGATGAAGAGGTAGATGTTTGGGTGGGCTTTGGCAATAAGGTTTTTCAGCTTCAGGTGCCACCCCTCAAGGTGGTTGTTAGTCCACGGGCCAATATTTCCATACTGCGTCCAGATCCGTACCGGAAAACGTGCCTCATAGTCTACCCATGTACTCGTGACGTAGTCGTTGAAGTTCCTGACCTTCTCTGTCTCCGGGCCTTCGTCCATGGCAGCGATCCAAGTGTCCTGCACCATGTCCCGTGGAAGTAGTGGAAGGGCAGCTGCTCTCCTGACATGGGTCTGCACCTGTGGGATGTCCTTGTAGTCGTTTGTCAGTCCTTTCTCAGCCACATTTCGCCACACAGCCTGAGTGAAGTGGAAGAAGTATCCACGCACTTCACAATCCTCTTAGATTTCCTCCACTGCCCTGATGACTGACACCTCAAAGTCTATCTGGATTTCATTAGGCGCAAGTTCACCCCCTACTTTGTCCCTAACAGCATCATTCAACAACGTGAATAGTCTGACATAGGTAGCCCTCGTACGATTTGGCAACAGCGCATGCACACATGGATACATATCCCCATTCACCATACAGTGAATGCCATACAGCTGGTCCCATAGGGATGGTGCAACATAGAAAGTTCCATCCATATACCACTTGTCGGCACTGTGGAGCATGTTTAGCATGTCCTTTGAAGCAAAAGCCAGTATCTTGTCATCGTCACCATCATCAATGCACAAGAATTGCTGTCCATCTTTTGTCTGAGTCCATGGTCCTTCGAGTTGAACATCAGCTAGAGACTTGGGTAGGTTTGGTAGAACTTTGCTTCTGTGCCGGTAGAGGGAGGACTTTAAACTCGAGAACGATCGTACAGACGCTGAGTCAGCAACCTTGGACAACTCTTCATCGTACAGCTGCCGAATGGATGTGACGTCCTCCTGTACACGCTGATGCAATCTGCTAAGGAGTCGAATCTCATCTTCAGGTTCCACTGGGACATAGTTGTGCGGTGTTGTTGATTTCATGAAGTCTCCAGTTGTAGAACAGCGGCCTTTGCATCCAGAATGTACACACTTCCAATGTGTTGTGGTCTGTCGTCTGACGTTGAGGCGATATCGGTACCCAGCAAAGAATACTTGCTGTCCTCCTGCTTGAGAAGTGATGAATTGATCGCGTTGTACAGTTGCCATTGTGGGATGGATACAGTTGGTTCCCCTTCTAATTTATTAGGAGTTTAATTAACTGAGAAGATGATACCTTCTCAACAATTTAGTCCTTACCATGTTTTTCGACATAATCTGACAAGGACAGACAAAGCCTGTAACAACATAGTTAAAACAAGCCTACCCAACTTGATCAAATAGGATTAAGTTAATCCTGCTTTGGAGGTTACAATATAAGCATGCTAACTGCTTCCCAAAACAAAATAATACAATATCACTGTACTTGTCTTGTAGTCTTTATTGGATGAGAAGACTCAAAACATACTATACACAGAAGTAGATGCACAGATATATACTAATATAATCCCCCTAATTATCCCTTACTCCAAACGAAGCACCCCCTTCTTCATTGATACTCGGGCTGTTCAATTATTTTACAGGGCAAAAAATCTTTTCCCACGCTGCCTACAATGTTTTTGTTGGCAGCTTGGGATGTAGGCAGTTTGGAACTGTAGGCACTATGTAGGGCTTCCACGGGTACTCGAGTACTCGAGGACGAGTCGGGTTTAGCTGGACTCGAGGACTCGAAAAGGGGAGATAACTCGAATTATTGACGTTGACAGACTGTCTGCCATGTGCTAAGCATGAGCGGCCGTTAACGTCTAATATTAAGATAAGATGTAACTTGATTATCCCGGAGGAAATTCTTATACATCCAACTGTTTCAAAATGAATATATACACAGTTCACAAAAATATACACAATAATTACATGCAGAAAACGAATGCTATTTACAAATAAAACTGACATGATATAATTCAATTAACCACATAGGTAAAGAGGCTGAATAATTCTAGTTGTAATCACGTGATGGTGATTCAAAATATTGTTGCATTCACGAATACTTGATGGTATGAAAGACTGTCGAACTCTGTTTTGAGGGAAGGTAATTGACAGCAGCGTCCAGAAGGAAGTAGTTCAAAATGGTGAGATCAAATATGTCAACTATCAAATCTAATTTTAGTTGCCTTTGTGACAGTCTGGCGCTCATAGATAAAAGGAATATACTTAAAAGACACCCCAGAAGTTTTGCAAGCAGTATTAACAATTTTGAAAAGCTTGTTTTGTTGCAATGAGACAGACTCCCATACCAACATAGAAAATTGTAGGTCAACACACTTTGAATAGAGGTTTGATAAAAAACTGTCATTACGGTTTTGTCAATGCCTTGACAATAATAATCTTCAGAATCGGAAATTAGGCCAGTAACAGTGGCGTCATCTGCGAATTTCACAGTAAACACGTCATATATTGACAAGTAACAGTCATTGGTATACAAAACGAAGAGTACGGATGAAGGAACACAGCCATTTGGTTCTGCAGTAGAGGTTGAGAGAAAAGAAGATTGATAGCCATTTACACTGACATACTGAGTTCTATGTACCCATCTGATAATGTTTTTATTAAGACCTAAATTTATATTAAATAGTTTACTCCTCATAAGGTGTGGCTGTATGGTATTAGTTGTTACAATTCTCTGAAGATGAGAGTAAATATTATACATCGTTTGAAATTTCACTTCTTTAAAATGATAAGGTAACTATCTTGACAATTGATAGACATGGCGAAAGATAAAAATCAAATGTATGGGCGTATCTTGATCTGATAGAGAAAAGAGAAAATAACCAAATGCTGCCTGTGCGGTATATCACTGCGTTTTGCAGGCAGTACAAGAGTGAGTGAGTGAGTTTGGTTTTACGCCGCTTTTAGCAATATTCCAGCAATATCACGGCGGGGACACACCAGAAATGGGCTTCACACATTGCACCCATGTGGGGAATCGAACCCGGGTCTTCAGCGTGTCGAGCGGACGCTTTAACCATTAGGCTACCCCACTGCCCCTGGCAGTACAAGAAGTACGATGAAAAACAAGTGTCAAGTAAACATCCAAATACTGGATTCTGACCAATGGGAAATGTTAGTCACATAACGATATGAAGTCGGAATGAAGTAAGTAGTCACTTGTGTGATCGGAACACATGTCATGCAAGTTACGCTATTGTTTGCTTGAAAGGTATGAATTTCGAGTACTCGGGTCCGAGTCGAGTCTCACCCTCGAGTACTCGAGTCCAAGAAAATGGACTCGTTGAAGCCCTAGCAGTATGGGACCTAACCGATCAGACTGAAGATGGCAATTAGGTCGCTCAGCCAGGTATGACGACGGACCGTAGAGCGTTCAGCAAGTCCGACCGTTTGTATCCGTTAGCGTGATGGTGTGGGGTGGGATCTCATAACGAGCCTTGTTATTATTCATGGCAACCTGAATGCTCGAAGATACAGGGATGAAGTTTTGCGAACAGTTGTGTTTTCATTTTTATCCAGCAACAATGTGGTGTCCACCATAACGATAAAGCAAGGCCTCATACAGCAAGATTGACAAACGACTTTCTGCTTAACGCTAACATCATTTTTTTTCCCTTCACCAGCAAATTCTCCCTACATGAATCCGATAGAACACTAATGGGACTATGTGGATCGACAAATCAGAAGACTACCAGCGCCACCTGTCACCGCTCAACAACTGGAACAATGTCTCCTACAGGAATGATCACGCCTAACGTCATTCGTCGCCTCACGTCATTAATGCGTCGACATGTTTTGGCGTGTATTGAAGCCAATGGTGGTCACACTCACTATTGATTCAACATTTGATGACATTTTGCAGAATAAGCGCCTTATTGATTTGTGGAAAAGTTCAGACTTTGATACCACATGTCTTTCAGTGGCAGTCAAACGGTACTTTCGACTTTGTATGACATGAAATTGTTTACATTTGCTGTAGAATTAAATACTTTACTGAAATTAAACAGATGTTCATTTATGTATATGTATATGCTTTTGTTTTCTTTAACAATTTGGTCAAACACACTGTATGCTTTCTTTTCAGCAGTAGTTTATGTCATGAGACCTCGTAAAGACATGACATTTAATGTTAATATTTAACATAATAACTGAGTGAGTTTAGTTTTACGCCGCACTCAGCAATATTAAAGCTATATGGCGGCGGTCTGTAAATAATCGAGTCTGGACCAGACAATCCAGTGATCAACAGAATGAGCTTCGATGTACGCAACTGGGATACAATGACATGTGTCAACCAAGTCAGCAAGCCTGACCACCCGATCCCGTGAGTCGCCTCTTACGGCAAGCATGGGTTACTGAAAATCAATTCTAACCCGGGTCTTCAAGGGTATATTTAACATAAACGTACATAATTATATGAGATTCACTGTCGGAATAATATACACTCCTTTATTTCACCCTACCCTTTTGAATCCTAGAAATGTACTCCGACATATCCTGGTTTGGTATACCTCTAGATACAGCCTCATGTAAACCTTGAAATACTTCAGCACATTGATTGCATATAACCAACAGACACAGTAAAACAAAGGCTGCAAATGACATAAATATATGATAAACAAAGAGTGGGTATCAGTTATGCCAAACAATTCAAATAATCAATCTAACAAACCCACGTTTAAAGTTAGAAAGAGTTCACCAAAACATAACTCTGTTCTTACCTGTGTGACCAAACGTTGTATAAACTACTACCAGAAGAGATAACGCCACTTTCTCCATGGTTAGAGACTTGTCTTAGGAGAACCTTCCCTCTGTGAATGTTGCCACAAGGACAGCACCCGGCAGATGAGCAGGTATACTGTTTACAATGTCATACCAATCGATACTTCTTGGTTACTGTTAACGTATGCATGGTATGGTCGGTAGGGAGGTAGACTATATGTAAATCATTATATATTTTAGAGCCCGCCTTCAATATAAATAAGTACTTTCTTGTGTCGTACGAAGATCGCAGATTTAGTGTCAAATTCTGAATTTTAAAAAAACAAAAAAACAATTAACTCTACCATCATTTTTTGAAAACTTTGACCTTTCTTTAAAAAAATGGGAAAAACAAGTGTAGCTGTACTGGGATTGTTGTCTTGTAATTTCTACTGAAGTGATATTGCTAAAAGCGGCGTAAAACTAAACTCACCCACTCACTCTTCTGACGTGTTTAAACACATGCTGGTACCTATGAAGTCTTCTGTAATGCACGTGGGCGGTGGGGTAGCCTGATGGTTACAGCGTTCGCTCGTCACACCGAAGACCCGGGGTCGATTCCCCACATTGGTACAATGTGTGAACCCAATTTCTGGTGTCCCCCGGCGTGATATTGCTGGAATATTGTTAAAAGCGGCGTAAAACTAAACTCACTCACTCTCTAATGTACGACGTCACTATTTAAGCACCTGTGAAGTTTTTATACCAAAACGGCTATCTTTAGTCACTCTAGTTACACAAAGTAAGCGCTTATGAGATACTAGTATGTAAAAGTCATCAGGTAAATGTGAACAGTAACGAATAAATGACAAATTGTTTAGACTGAGAATGTGAAAACGTTTCATCAGCCCTACAACATTCACCTGTTTATAATAATAATAATAATAATAATAATAATAAGCATATTTGTGACGCGCATATATCCATGCTAAAGCATGCTCAAAGCCCACAAGATAAAGATGAGATTAATGGTAAAGAGCTACAGTTCAAAGGCTATCTTGAACATGTGTGTTTTTAGATTGGATCTAAAAGAATTAAAGTCACAACAGTCTCTGAGGCTCTGCGGGAGACTGTTCCAGGCTATAGATCCTGCATGGACAAAGGACCTCTTTCCATACATCACTGTCTTTACTTTGGGAACCACAAGCAAGTTCTTTTCATGTGAACGGAGAGATCGGGAAGGCGTGTACACGGTTAGAAGATTGGATAGATAAGAAGGTGCAGTTCCAGTGAGACCTTTGATTGTGTATTATGTACAGTTACCACCGACGACTTACGACAGTAGTTGTAGGTAATGGAAAACAACAATACTTTAAAACAACATTGATTATACAGGTAAAACAGAACGGTTAAAGTTTTCGATCAACCGATGAGATCATGTGTGAATATTTAATCACTTACATTGTTCTGTTATGATTGCTCCTATTGTCTTCTGTTCTTGAACTAAAAACTATACTTTCCAGAAACCAGACGAATTAAATCAACGTTATTCCTCTATATTGTGACCTGTTCTGTTAAAGACTATCGAATCACATCGAAATGTCAACACCACGCCTGTGCTAGCCGGTTTTAACAAAGTAATAAATGGCTACGAGCATATATTCACTAATGGCTTTCATCTCAAATCTGGCCTTTGTACCGTGATAAAACTGAAATAATATTCACTGCATATTCAAATGCATAAAAACATGAAGAGGAAGCTGGTATGATGAAGAGAAACACCGTTTATGGCTAGACAACTTCTTTATTACAGTGGACCGCCTCTGTGGTGTAGTGGTTAGAGCGTCTGCCCGGAGAGCGGAAGGTCGCGGGTTCGATCCCCGACCGCGTCATACCAAAAGACGTTAAAATATGGTACTTGTTGGTCCCTGCCTGGTGCTCGGCATTAATGGGTACAACAAGGACTGGTCGGCTCGGAGTCAGTATAATGTGTCTGAGTGGGGTATCCATCCTTCACTGCGGCATGGTATCTCAGTGGGCTAGCACTATAAAACCAGCTTAAGTCTAGGCTAGTACATGCAGCCGCACATACACACACACACGCATGCATGTCGTCATATGAGCGAAATATTCTCAAGCACGACGTTAAATCCAATTTCACCTCACCTCACCTTTATTGCAGTGGGTGCGACATTTCGGTGTAGATCCTAACATCGTTATCAAGCAATGCATGCACTGCAATAAAGAAGTTGTCTATCCATAAAACGCGTTTCTCTTCATCATACCAGCTTCTAAATGCCACTTAAAACATAAAACCTTGTCTCAGTATTGGTCTGGTGTAAACGTAAACTAGAACATAAAACCTTGTCTCAGTATTGGTCTGGTGTAAACGTAAACAAGAACATAAAACCTTGTCTCAGTATTGGTCTGGTGTAAACGTAAACAAGAATATAAAACCTTGTCTCCTAGAATATAAAACCTTGTCTCAGTATTGGTCTGGTGTAAACGGAAACTAGAATATAAAACCTTGTCTCAGTATTGGTCTGGTGTAAACGTAAACTAGAACATAAAACCTTGTCTCAGTATTGGTCTGGTGTAAACGTAAACTAGAACATAAAACCTTGTCTCAGTATTGGTCTGGTGTAAACGTAAACTAGAACATAAAACCTTGTCTCAGTATTGGTCTGGTGTAAACGTAAACTAGAATATAAAAGGATCAGGTCCTTTTAGGAAATAGGATAATTTCACGTCTACATGACAACACTTTGATCTTACATTGCCCTTTTACAAATACATATTATCCTATGTAGCTGTATGACACGTTTTCATGATACGTGTGTACCGTTGCACTATTGTTGGTTCTGGTCCAGCACACATACTACAAGACAAGAGGTAATTCCGTTCAACAAAACCCGCCTGACACAAATCCCACACGGGAATAGTGAATATTAACGTGGACCCGGCTCTACAAGCCAATCTTAACGCTATAACGATCCTTAGTCTCATACGTCAACAACCAGGGACGTACCCAGGAAAGAAATGAAGTGTAAGGACAACTGGACGTGCGAGACTTCTTGGGGGGTAGTGGTGGTGGTGGTGGGGGGAACATTTGTGAATACATATTGAATGCTAGAATGCTAGCTCCTGATTATTGTATACTCTCCCAAAAAAGAAACGCATATAGGAATTTCAACTGTATTTTTATGTTTAGTTTGAAACATCTTGTAGGCTTTTTGAGTCAATGAAATGTAGCGAAATTGCACACTGGGAATGCAGACTTATCCGTCTTTGGCACCAACTCGAGGAAAGTCAGTTTGAGTGTCACATGGAGACGTGTTGTGGCGCTGAAGTCAATACCTCGTGTGACCACCGTGGGCATCCAGAACTGCACGGCATCGCCTAGGCATCGAACGAATAAGTCTCAGAATCTCGTGTTGCCCAATCGCAGCCCACTCTGCCTGTAGTGCCTGTGCGAGTTGCTGAAGTGTCTGGGGCTGAGGGTTACGGCGTCGCACCCGTCTGTCCAGGGCATCCCACAGATGTTCGATCGGGTTTAAGTCCGGTGATCTTGAGGGCCAGGGGAGCACATTGATGTTGTGGTTCTGGAGGAAGTCTCTAGTGTGGCGTGCTGTGTGGGGCCTGGCATTGTCCTGTTGAAATAACTCCCTCTGGCGATCAATGATTGGAAGGAGGTGTGGGCGTAGGATTTCGTCACAGTACCGTTGAGCTGTCAGCTTGCCCTGGATCATCACCAAATCAATTCTCTTACGGCAGGTGATCGTTCCCCACATCATAACACTTCCCCGGCCAAATCTGTCCACCTGGGGAACGCAAGCGTCGGCGAAACGTTCACGTCGACGTCTGTACACCCGCATTCTTCCATCGCGTCGTTACAATAGAAATCGTAATTCATCACTGAGCCAGATTCTACGCCAATTCGGTAGGTTCCAGGCCTGAACGTTGGTGCACCATTGAACTCGATGTCGACGATGTTGTTGTCGAAGCACAGGGCCAAAATAATGTCTTCTGGCACGTAAACCAGCCTCTCTCAACCTGTTCCTGACGGTCTGTGCAGAAAGCCTCCTCAATCCGGGTATCTGTCGAGCGGTACTGGTCGCCGTAGCTGTTCGATGACGCAAGTGATGTACCCGGATGTAGCGATCCTGCGCCGCAGTGGTCGCTCGAGGTCGCCCATAAGGCTTGTTTATACGGCGAAAATATACACATGTGCAAATTTGCATACATGAGTAAATCTACATAGGGTGTGCAATTTGCTAGAGTGTGCAATTTGCTGTGCGTTTATACGGACTTTAAGTTCTGTAAGCAAAGTGGTAGTAAATCTTGATGATAGATCATTTCTGCCCTAGAATTGGATCGAGTAAGATGTGAGATATCAAGATGGG
The DNA here is from genome assembly GCF_003918875.1 of Haliotis rubra. Taxonomy (NCBI): domain Eukaryota; kingdom Metazoa; phylum Mollusca; class Gastropoda; order Lepetellida; family Haliotidae; genus Haliotis; species Haliotis rubra. Next base: position 913,323 of record NW_025767679.1, read on the forward strand.
ATTGGCATTTCCCGGTGATACCTCAATAGTCAGACACCCCACAAGTTAGACAGTAGAGTTCGGGTGGACCAAGTGCTCACCTACATTGATAATGGAATAGGCCTAAATGGCTTATCTCAAGCACAATAAGATCAAACTCCCATAGGTCAGCATTGACTTTAAAGTTTAATCCCTTTTAATTGATCTACTCACAGAATATTAAGAGTCTTCTTGTGCATAATTGATAGTGTGGCTTAGTCATTATTGTGAGTAAATCAATAAAAAATAAGAAAAAAAATTTGAGACTCAACTCAGTTTTCCCAAAATGTCTGTACTGCACAATAACGGCGGGTTTGCAGAAAGCAGAGTTCATCACATCGCAGAGAGGCACAATTCAGGTGCTCTTTGATCGCCATGTATACAACAACAAGGGGACGACTTGTGTGCACTGGAGATGCACTGTCAAGACATGCACAGTGTGTCGGCAGAATGGCGCAAGGTGCAAGCCCTCGGACTCGTTCAAAGCCACCGTGACGACCCCGAAGTTGAGAAGCGGATTCGTAGTGCACCTGCCTCGCCTCTGCTTCCTCTTGCAATCGTCCAGGGTGACTTGGATTGATGTATGAACACTTGCCCTGATGTCCCAGGGCCTATGCCTTCAACGACTACATGGTCACTTCGGGGATGATGACTCTCTGTTTAGGCTGTCTTTGTAGGACCATCCTGAGACCTTCGGCCCGAGGACCAGCAACTGCCTTGAAGGATTTAACAGCCGTCTGAACCTTTCGACTCGTCACCCGAATGTCTTCAGACTGATATAGATTCTCAAGAAGACTGAGAAGGCCGACAAGTTGAAGATCATCCAGATTGACTTCGGTGCAGCTCCTGGGCCACGCAAGAAGGTTTACAGGGAGATCAACCACCGACTTGGCCGATTGTGAGAGCAGTAGGAGCACGGAAGCAAGACTCCAGTGCAGTATTTGGATGCTGTTGGAAAGCTCGTGGAGCTTGGCTGAATTTGACTTTGCACCTCCATACTATGCCTGTAGTGCTAGTGAATGTGACGATTTTATTTATATTCGTGTGATATTATGATAGTGACAAATATAATGAAAATTACAAAAGATGTTGAATGTGGGTAAATAATATATAAAAGATAATGAAATTGGTCTAATCTAATCTCAATAATCTCTTTATGTCTGACTAATGGGGTAAAAGTTGGATTAGTCCATTTCCCCAATGGGTAACAGCCATCCAAAATTTGTTCACTCAACCGTGTAATTAGGTTTTTTAAAGTGTCTAACTAATGGGTTGTCTGACTAATGGGAGGACACCGGCATTTCCCTTATTACATCAGTGTTGGTCTGATGCTTGGATGTTCGCATGACTGAAATTCTAGAAGAAACAAACATCAAGTCTTTGGTGCTGAAGTTGTTGGTGACCGTATCACTGATGCCGAATGTGGAAACATTTAGAATGCGGCGAGAAACATATGAATTAATCTGCATTTGACGGAAGGATGAGCTCTCTCCCTTTGATCATACAGTTGAGGAACCACTGGATGTAAAGAAAAGGGTTGCTAAAACAATACTCACCCTAAGTAAATTTGCTATGCGTTCATACGACCACATTTGCTTAGGGTAGCAAAAAATAAGCATTTACTCACCGGTAGTAAAACATTTGCACCTGGTCCAGGCCAGGAGTATTTTTGCTTGGGGTAGTAAAATTTGCATATGAGTAATTGCGTTTATACGACCAAATATACTCACGTAAGCAAATTTACACATACGCAAAAAATAAACACATGTGCAAATGTCGCCGTATAAACAGGCCTTTAGACGAAGGTACGTCTTCATCCTCCTTATAGTGCTGAAGGATCTCTAGCTAGATGCTGATGTCACGGGCATAGGGGGGAATTGCTGAAAAAATTAACTGTAGGCACGTGCCCAAAGTGCCTAATGGCAGGTACGCTACTGTCAACTGTATCACGCTTTGTGAAATGGATATCATCCCTGCATCCCACTGACAAAATGTACACCCACGTGTATATGGTATTAGTATCTATTGTTTTGTGTGTTGCTTCACTTCTCACTTAGTAATATTGCAACTACATGTCGGTTGTCTGTTCATTATAGAGTCTGGACCAGACAATCATGAACATAGATGAACGTAATTGGGATACGATGACATATGTCAACCAAGTCAGTGAGTCAGATAACCCGATCCCGGTTCATTTTAACATACTATCAGAACAGTCAGGTTGTCAGTGACACGTTTCACTGTAAATTTAAAATTGTACCCCGATGGCGTGCATATCATCAAAAACGCTTGCACGGAATTGGCGTGTTTGAACTAAATTCATACCACGCTGTCACTGGAATGAATTTTCAAAATCCAGTTATGCAGTTTGGTTCGGAAATAATATCCCCCAAAATGGAATATCCCCTACTTTTTTAATAGTGTACGTTTTTCAGGGGCATCGCCTTCGTGGGTTTCATGAAGTTTTCACGTGAAGCCTATTTCTGGTGTCTCACCGCCGTGATATTGCTGAAATATTGCCAAAAGCGGCGTAAAACCTAACTCACTCACTCATGGAATTTTCAAATGGTTAGAATTCAACTGTCACAGAAGATGAAACCCAACTCACTCACTCGTGGAGTTTTCAAATGGTTACGATGAAACTGTCACAGAAGATGAAAATGGCCCAAACAAACTTTAGATTCATTCCAGGCATCCCACGTTGACGATGATATAATGCAGCGACTGATGTGTATCTCTCTCCTCATCCCTTGAAACGACTTTGTTGTTGACTTGATGCTACACAGACCTAATGATTCTCCCTTAGTGTTTACCAACTACTCCCCCGGTCTAAACTTGCATCGCATGATACTGCTTCATATGCAACTGCTTCTCGTTTAATGTGTCCAGTTGATGAATGAAATATGAAGATCACTTAAGAATATCAGAATTATGTTTATGTAACGATCTCTGGAGTATCAATATGTATTTATATATTCGCTTCATAGTATTCAAATGCTGCAACTTTTTCAATTCGTTGACTTCCAGTCCACCATTTTATTGAATAATTCATCTTCTTAGAGATCAGGTATAGCATGATAGCAATAGGTGTTAAATTATTGCAGTTGTGGCCTTTTAACGACATTTCCCTGGGTTTTACACAGAACGGTAACAGAGTATGTCCTTCTTGCAGCTGAAAATGGATATTTATAAGTGTGATTGCACCTTGTGGTTGATTGTCTCCATGGCGATGGGTTATTTTTTTCACAAACTGCAGACCTTACGTCATGTAGAGAAAATAACTGAGGTCCTAGAGGCCAATATTATCCAAAAGCAAAACGTTCAACACTTTTAAAATGAGAAAAATATATCTTTTATACATATCCATGCCCTATAAAACGTTTTGTCGTTAGAGCTGCTCAAAATGTAATCCTTAAGCTTGACTGACGTATTAGCGTATTTGCCACGATCAATATTCCATGAAGGTTCAGTGATTGACACAATGAGCATCGATGTATGCAAATGAGTGAGTTTAGTTTTACGCCGCTTTTAGCAATATTCCAGCAATAGCACGGCGAGGACACCGGAAATAGGCTTCACACATTGAACCCCTGTGGGGGATCAACCCGGGACTTCGGCGTGACGAGCGAACGCTGTAACTACTAGGCTACCCCACCATCCTATGCAAATGGGACACGATGACATGCACTAACCAAAACACCAAGCCTGACTTCTCAATCCCATTGGAGAAACAGACGGCCATCGCAGAAAAGTGCGTGCGGGCATTGTCATTTCTTATGCTGCCATATTGTCTTTGTTTGGTGCTGCCGCACGGACCTCCCGCCAAACGTGGCAAGGATCAGTTTTCATTGGTTGTGTTTTGGCGATAGTGATAGTGACGGGTATTGGGGTGATGATATCCTAAACATATTTGAGGCAACATCTACTGAGGTAGATTTTGCCAAACTTGATATTACAATGGTGTGCAAAAAGCGTTAACACCATGACCTGTTTCAAAATGATTTGAAAGATTTAGTCTTAAAAAATTGAGCCGAATTTATTTGGCGCGTGACATTTAAAAACAACAATTGGTGATGTTGAAACAGCTTAAAATAAACAGGAAGCAGGTGACCTGGTGATTCATTGCCAAACAACTGATCAGTTAAATTGGGTCTTGTCCTTCAGTTAGTAAGATCCGGGTGAGGGATGCTGTCTAAAAGAACAAAAGAACCTGAGTAAGCGCAAGTGAGTCATTCAGAATGTTGACCGGGACCTGATCACAAGGGAAATAATTGGTCAACCTAAAGAGGTCATTGAGGATAAGCGCTTACTGTGTGGGAAGGAAAATGAAATTACCACTTCTGCAACCCCTCATCTTCCCGAACGTGTTAAACTGTACTTTCAGTCATTCCGGGTACATGGTTTTGTTCCCCAGCTTCATATATAAGGTGCTACAATGTTCACTAATGTGGTCACGGTTCAAATGTACAAAATATAAGGTATATGCCTAACGAAGTGAAGGTGTCGTATGCCAGAGCTGCCTGATTCATCAGGGCCAACCCTTCGCCCTCCTATGCACCAACAGTGATGATCCGTGTTTCTCCCTCAGTTGATCACAAGGTACACGAAACCACCTTCTGTACCAAATGATGTCCCGTGGTGTAAATGCACCCCATCTGTACAACGGTAGACAAAGCTCGATCACCTACATCAGCTCTTGTTTGAACTTCCTTCGGCTTTAACCCCCATTCTCGGTTGTTCCCCAAAACATTTTATGAAAGACTTGAGCGTGCAGAAATGACCAAAATTATCTAACAGTTTTCTCGGCGAGCGTGTTATCATAGAGTAATGTTTACTTCTCTCTCCGGACATGTCGTCTTAACAATTAGTACATCAAGCTTATCAAGAAAACTTGGGGATGAAGACGAGCGTATATCGCTACTGACATATTATAGACTTGGGACGGACCATGCCTGTCAGAACATTATGCTAATTATCTTACAACTTGGAAAATGAAGATTAACACTAACTGAGACAGCATTTAGTATCCTCGTTATTGAATAAAATATACAAAATGTGCTGTTTGGTCCTATTTTATAAAGTCACAATATCCTCAATAGATTGAGGAAAATATGACGTATTTTAGAACTATGATAATTGCAATGAAGAAATTGTCCATCCATAAAAAATCGTTCCTGTTCACCATACCACCAGCTAAAAGCCACTCAAAGAACTTTTAAACACTTTCTATCAGGCATTTCACCACTGCCAGATATTATTTGCGTTCCTCCATAGAAGAGGTTGTGCTATTTTTACATGTATCTTTTAAAGCAAATGTGGAAGAAATATATTATGGTGCTGAAACGACAATCATAGTCATAAATACATGTATATAAAACACTGAACATGATTACTTACTACTTTAGTTGTGGTGATCTCAGCAGTCATGAATTATGGGGCAGTAATCAACGAGATTTCAATGGACCAGTGGATAAAAACACAACATCCAGCCATTGTCCATAAAACCTGGTGGAATCAGGAATGTGAAAGGGCCAACAGGACAAAAGAAAAGCTTACAATAACAGTAGCTATACCTCATTCCCATGTGACACCACTGATTTTCAGAAAGAGCGTGAAAGGGTTCCAACGCACTGAGTACCGAACGTTAATCTCTACAATGTATAGGGTTACAACATTAAAGCCAAAATATTCTAGCATAAAGATGACGATTGCCCAATACTAGATCTCCTAATCCTGTTATGGGCTTATCAAGCCATACAGTGACGAATAGTCTGAAACTAACTGGCGGATAGAACATGCTGGAAACTCCTTCAAAACTTTCTAAATGTCCTGGAATCCTGCGAAACACTCGACTCCCGACAAGTCCTTACTCTGGACATAGTTTATGTTATTACATGATGAAGAATATGTCTCATTCCGGCTTTGAAATTATCTGTGAGCTTTTGAAATAGTATTGGCCTCTAATTTTTGTATAATTATGGAAAGAAGAGTTACCAACCGCTTTACTTACTATTTTAGGTCCAGAATTCAAGCAGGGTTTCGAAAAGGTCAACCAAACCCTGATCAGTGTGTAAGACTACAGACAGAAGCTTTGAAAGTAATTGGTACTGTTGGGCGCATTTCGTATGAAAAAGCATGCGATATGATTTGGCGACATATTTATACGATATATATCGTGTCTCCCTTGCACGCCATAGATAGAGGTACTCAAAAAGGTGGTGTAGTTAGCCTAGGTTTATTAAATAAGAACGTATCATGGTCAACGAATTTTCACTAAACTAACTGATAATGTCGATACTGCACAATTTGCATATGATGGTTCGTTGTTGAGACGTATTGTAACAAAATCAAGTCAATTGGTTAACCCAATGCAAAACGTTTACGACACACCTGGTTTTCAAAATGTGGTTTGAAAATTTCCCCCTCAAATCAGTAGCTATGTTGATCACTCGTTTAAACTTTCTTAAACAAGGTTAGCCTCATTTAGACACTGTATCAGAGTTCACATTCCTGGGAGAATATTCTCATCAGCGACTTACATGGTCAATCCATATGTCCCATCGTAGAAGCCGTTGTAACAGTGTTATAAATATATTGAAGTGTATGTCGAATATACGATACTGAGCTGATACATATTACCATGGTCTTGTTGTACAAAGCACTTACCCTTTCAAAACTTGACAATGGCTGCCAAGTGTACATATCTGCTTCTAAATGTCACGTCATCAAACCTGGGTGCGTTCATTCTAGACCTCCAAGAATGTGTCAAGTGTTCGAAATGTTCGTGGTGCCCCTCTTCTTTCCACTTCAACAAATGTCATATAGATACTTTCTGAAGATAAGGCTATGAGCAGCTCTCATTCAGTTTTTGAAAATGGATAATGACTGTTTTGAATATGACACGTGTACTTGGTCACATGGCATGATTCCATTTGGTTTGAACATTCAGAAATAGGCAGCACAGCTGTTCACTTAAAGCCAGTGTATTCATTTACGCCTTCTATGATAAATATCTATAGTGAAATATAACGGGTCTTACCTGGCAAAGTGCATCATCTTACTTGGCCAGCTTGATTTAAAACATAAAAAGACTTATACAAGACGAGTATGTGGATGGCAAGGTCTTCTTTATTGTGTAACACGACGTTCCTGGGCTGCATCGTGCCCCTTATTCAATCACCTGAAGAAGGGGCACGATGCAGCCCAGGAACGTCTTGGGGGCGGTGGGGTAGCCTAGTGGTTAAAGCGTTGGCTCGTCACGCCGAAGACCCGGGTTCGATTCCCCACATGGGCACAATGTGTTAAACCCATTTCTGGTGTCCCCCGCCGTGATATTGCTGGAATATTGCTAAAAGCGGCGTAAAACTAAACTCAGTCAGTCAGTCAGTCAGGAACGTCGTGTTACACAATAAAGAAGAAGTTGCCATCCATATACTCGTCTTGTATTACTGAACAGCAAAAGAAACGTAGGTCTGGCTTTTTGTCAAGTTTTTGAATAGAAGACAACCAAAATTATGTCTGATCATTTATTCTATAGAAAACACTGTCAATTTAAAAGCTAAAAGTTGCTATTGACATTGAATTGCAATAAGTTCAAATTGATCACAGCCCGTCAAATGGAGATACCCCTGAACGCGAAAAGTGACAGTATGTTTAGTAGCGCGTATAGCCACCTTGAGCTTGCTCACAGGCCGTGCAACGTGGCCTCATTGAGTTCACTAGAGTCTGAAAGAATGCCTTAGGCAACTGGTTCCGCTCAAACGCCAGTCTGTATTCCAATTGTGCAAGTGTGAGTGGCTGTCTACCTGCCCCAATCCTTCGTCCAATTTCGTCCCAGAATGTTCAAAGGGAGCCGTATCCGGGAAAGAGACGGCCATGGAAAAATGTTAACGTTGTTCTGAGCCAGATGATCCATCAACACCCTTGCTGTGTGAGGGCTGCTGGTGTCAAAACTGGCCCCACATATGGCCGTCGGCAGTGGATTCCAGCAGCCCGAAGACGACGCCTAATCGTATCGCTGGACACTGCTCCACTTGACCCAAGAACTAAGGCTGCTGTTACTGTTTCTGCTTGAGTTCGGTTCTTTAGATGAATTACCCGGATGAACCGATCTTGCGTATGAGTTGTCACTCGTTGCCGTCCGGTACGGGGACGATCAGCAGCAACCTCGGTTTGCTGATGACGTTGAGCAAGTCGTGTAATGTGGTAAGATGACAGCCCAATTGCCTAGCTACAGCGGTTGCAGAGCTACCTCCGTGCAACTTTCCAATGGCCACTCCCCTCTGCTCAGTCGTTAGTCTAGGCATCGTTTGTGTGGCGTGTACACCTCCTAGTGTCAATACTGAACTGTTTTTTGACACAAACCTTTATAAAGAGTACCTCAGAGTGAAATGCATGCTTTCCATCCAGAACCGTCGACGTACGTGCTAAAATTATGGTTTTGCTGCACTGTTGGTGTGTTTGTGCGAATTGTTCGTATGGACGTCAAATTGCATGACATCATCTCATCTGGGATCATTACGTCACTTCACCATGAACGTTCCATAAACATGAACGCTTACCTTCATGAGATTTCAGTTTTTCGAAACTTGCGTTTCCTTTGCTGTTCAGTATATATTCACCAACTTCTAAATGCCTCTTAAGAATTTCATAAAAAGACTTGGAAAAGATCCATCGACGCTCACCTGACGGTACACACGTTAACACTATGGAGCTCCGCCACCGCTACATCGAAGGCGTTTTAATGAAGCAACACGTAATTGTTTACCGACACAAATCCCCTAAATGCGCATATTTGAGTTACATTTGCTACTATATACATAAAATGTTTGTCTGATTTTTGTTTTATCGTTCCATCTTTGTTTGTTTGGTTTTTTTGTCCTTGCGGACAGAACATCTTGTTATGGATCAGGTCTACATCAGCTTATGATCAACGAGAGCAAGCTGTCAAAGGTGATGAATAAATATGTTCTGATTGGTCACATATTGCCCACTTGTCACGTGACATGCCTTCCTTGACGTGACTTGCTATCTGATTGTCTCAACACGACTCTACGTAGTCGCTCAGAGTCCGCACATAATTTCATTCATTTATTGTTACATTTAGAAACCACACTTCCTAATCTGAACTGTATGTGTTCTGATATAAGATGGGAACATGAGTTTTGTGAATGTAGAGCGTACGCTATTTACTTGATCGAACATACTTCATACAAATCGTCAATCTACAGTAGCATTTGTCCTGTCTCATTTCCAAACGCTTTTAGAGTGACGATGCAGCGTTCCTGGAACCGTCGATACATATATGTAATCGATATAACATGCCGATTTTGAATATATAGAACTAAGCCCAGTTAGTTAGCCCACTATATATAATCAGTTATAACTGTCTGAAACCAAAGTTCATGAGAATATCCACTATGTGCATACAAATATGACAACGTATGGAATGGATGAGACCTATATGGTAATCGAACTCTTCTCTGTGGCGTGCTTAGCGAACAATTATACCCCAAGGCCAACTTCGGCACTCGATACGTCACTAAGTTCACTGGCTCTAGAGGTTGTTTAAGAACACCAAAAAGCAAACAGCTTAATAACAAAGACTACTACAGCAATGGCCATTTCCAGGAATGAGTTTCGTGTGATGTATTTGGTAAAATGTTTCCCCGGAATTGACAATATTCCACTGTGGTTTGCCTTTACGATTATATTCCAGATGAATAATTTAACATACATTAATCATCAACTTCAAAGAAGATGCGGAGTGGGCAAACAATTCAGCTTCAGGCATAAATCGCTAGAGGATTGTTGTGATACCGATAGTTTCAAGGTTCTTTAAGGTGTCCGTTACAACGTTTCCACCGAATGCAAATATCATAACGCAAATCTATCACAGTTCTAACGAACGTGAACACCCAGGTAAATATCAGGAAATAATAATTGTACATCAACGTCCCAGATAGCAATGTCCGTTGGGCCAATGTTGGACCAATATTGGCCATCATTGGGCCTACGTTGGCCAACCAACGAACATTGCTATCAGGGGTATTTCTTGACCACCGATATCAAATTACATTCCTGCATGAACTGATCACGTCACGTCAGGAAATAACAACTCTCATCACTAACACGATCGTTAATTTTTGCTATGCTTATTACGCTGAACATTATACTGACACTTAAAATGGCGTTTGGTTCCACCAATGTCAGGGCCATGTCGCCATATGTCGTTGGTGTCGGCAAAGACAGTGTGGAAGAACAACAAACTTGTGTGACTTGAGTTTACTAACAGTTATTGAAACTTACCCACGTAAAAGGGTTCAGGGCACCTTAGTTTGTTAACACGTTGCTATGATTCTGTTTGTGATGATTCGTGATAAGGAAGCAATTCAATTCCGAGACACAAATCCAAGGATTCCTCATCCCATACCATTTTACAATGAATTGATAAAACAACTCATAAACTGCTGTTTTAATAACCAGCAGTCATTTGTTATAAATATACTACTAAAAAAGGAAACGCATAGCCAGTATTTTTCCTTGTAATGTTTCCAAAATGAATCATAAGTGTGTGTAACCGGTATGTCTATGGTGAACGTTCCCTCCCACCATTTCCGGGTTTGAATCAATTGCCATTGAAAACCTGTCGCCAATACGCAACCAAATCGGGTTTTTTTTTAATACAGGTAGTAAAGCATGAATGTGATGCGATTCATGCGCTTCCCTTTGCGTGCACAATCAGTGCAACATTAGCAATAAGAACCAGGGGGTCTGATTGTTTTAGTGGCAGTTGACAAATGTAAATCTTGAAGTGAAGTCATGCCTAGAATTACCGAAGCTCAGCGCAGCCATGCATCGGTCATCTGGTGAGTCGCAGTCAGCGGTTGCAAGGCAATTTAATGCGTCCCAGAGAACCATAGGAAGGCTTTGGCATCGGCACCAGCAGCATGGAACGACACGTGATTGATCCTCCATAGTGCCAGGACTCCGAACAATCTCGGACCAAACTGTCAGGAACCGCCTTCGTGAGGCTGGTATTCGCCCTAGGAGACCTTTGCGGGGACCTATCCTTACACGACATCATCGGCTACAACGTAGACAGTGGTGTCGAAACCATCTCCGGTGGCCATTACAAAGGTGGAGAACTGTCGTGTTCAGTGATGAGTCGCGGTATATGCTCAGGCGTCCTGAAGGAATAGCACGCGTGTACAGACGGCGTCATGAACGGTATGCTCCCAGTTGCGTACAGGAAGTGGACAGATTTGGTGGCGGGAGTGTTATGGTTTGGGTAGGCACCTCATCGAGTGGAAGAAGCGAACTTATTCACGTCCAAAGCAATTTTACAGCTCGACGTTACAGCTATGATGAAATCATCAGGCCTCATGTCATTCCAGTCATGAACCGTCAGAACGTCATTTTCCAAAATGACAATGTTCGACTGCATACACAGCAAGAGTGACCAGATTTTCTTGCTCAGTAAATGTTCAGGTTCTTGAATGGCTCTCCCGATCACCAGATCTGAACTCAATTGAACATTTGTGGGACGAAATGAACCAACGTGTGCTTTGTTTCTGGCTTTGCGGGCAGGACATTCCTAGACATTTCATGCGGAATCTGATCCAATCTATGGGTCGCCGATGCCAGACAACCATTGATGCTGATGGTAGTCACACAAAACATTGACTGCTCTGTGACCTTGACCTTTCTGCACGTCATTTGTTACGTCCCACCTCTACTTCCACTGGACAATACATGTTCAACAGTGTTTTATTTATCACTGTCCTGTATCAGTCAAACCCATTTTCAGCTATGAGTTTCTTGCTTTGCTAGTATACTAGTATTCCACACACAAACAAGCGTACGAACTCATACGCGCTCTCTCTCTCTCTCTCTGTTTATTTTTCTCTTTCTCTGTTTCTCTCTGTGTCTATTTCTGTGTGTCTGTTTCTCTCTTTCTTTCTCTTGTGTCTTTATTATCTTAACTAATTCCTGCATCACTATTCCCTCTCCTTTATTTGCACTCGCTTGGGCCACGTCCGCCTCCGTGGTGAAGTGGTTCGAGCGTCCACCCGGAGATCGGAAATGCGGGTTCGATCCCCGGCCGCGTCGTACCGAAAGATGTCAAAATATGGTACTTGTTGGTCCCTGCCTAGCGCTCGGCATAAATGGGTAAAACAAGGACTGGTCGACTCGGAGTCAGTATAATGTGTCTGAGTGGGGTATTCATGCTTAACTGCGGCTTGGTATCTCAGTGACCTAGCACTATAAAACCAGCTTAAGTCTGGGCTAGTACAAGCACCCACACATACACATACATGCACATCGTCATATGAGCGAAATAATCTTAAGTGCGACGTTAAACTCCATTTCACCTCACCGTTTTGGCCACACTGTTGCAATGAGGTTATACTTGTAGCGTGTGCACTAGTTCATACAAGAGTAAGTAAAATATGCATGTCATTTTAATGCAGGATTTCTTTAGCCTTTCTTAAAGATATATCACCAGTTACATTTACAAAGGAGGGGGAACGTCATATACAAGTTCATACCCACAGTCATTTGAATGGTGCCCAAAACACATTTTGGACAGTGTCCAGCTTCATAAACTGTCAATAACAAAACCTGCCAGATAGCTTTGACAAGACTCATTCTTGTAAACAAACATAGAAATAACAATGTTGGGCCCAACAACAGCCAACATGACTACAAGTCTTTACAAACAAATCTGTAAAATAAGTGCTAGTTCGGTCAAGAGGTTAACCATAGACATACGAAATTCGCCAGCTGTGATCAGAATAAAGCATATACAGATTCGTGTATTTGAAAATTGACAAATTCACAAATGTTTACTTATCCGAGGAACATTTCGAATGTCAAACCCTTGTAGATTTAGAAAACGGTCAGGAATTATGGAACCTATGACACTCGATTAGGTGAAGCATTTAGTAAGATATCCGCCAGCCATGACTGGAAATGTCTGCAAAACATATTACGACGATGATATGTGTGCATACAGCGATAAACGGGAGTCATATGTTGAAAGGAGCTTTGAAACGAACTAAACACCTAAATGTTAGTTCATACCAGGAAACATCTGGTCATTGCATGCAGTTCCTACTGTACTTGAGTTTGGTCCAGCAGCACTTGATTGATAAGGGTGTAAATTCGGGATGTGTGTCGTGTGATATCATCACATGTAAGTTTGGACCAGCAGCACGAAGTAAGCTCTGGTTGTAATGGCTCAATTGGTTTGTTGTTTAATGCCGCACTCAGCAATATTCCAGTTATATGGCGGCGGTGTGTAAAAACAATATAGTCTGGACCAGACAATCGGTGACATGTGTCAACCAAGTCAACGAGCCTGACCACATGATCCCGTTAGTCGCCTCTTTCCACAAGCATGGGTTACTGAAGACCAATTCTAACCCGGACCTTCATGGGAATTTAGAGCGGTAATATCGTGCAGTCCTAAAAACTATAACACACAATGACCCTCACGGGGTGGTTTTAATGCAGGCCCAACAAATTTGACTTAGCCAACTTCTGTTTGTCTTTACATTTACATTTTAGGATGTAGATCAGGGCTCACTTGCACAAAGTGATCTTAGCGCTACAATGATTGTAACTCCCATTCTCCAACATAGGTTTTATATAGTCGTAACGCTAAGATCGCTTTGTGCAAGTGGGCCCTGCAATAAATGATTGTCCCATGTGTGGTGACACCGTCTGTTTGCAGGTCACTAGATATAACGTCCAGGGCCCGGTTGTTCAAAACTCGGTTATCTTTTAACCATCCGTTAAGTACATTTAACTGACTGTTACCTAATAACAGAGGGTTATCTTGTTGTTCAAAACTCTGTTAACTTTTAACAGGCTGTTATGACGTGACGTTAAGTTAACACACCTAAGGACCTCCGCTAACTTTTTAACAGTGTGGTTAACTCGCAAATGGCGTTCATGGCTAACGCTGCTTTCATGAGGCCAGTTCAGCAAAGAAAGGATACGGTGTATCGTGGACTGGACTGGATATTGGAAATTATTCTGACGAAGCGTTACATACGAAACTGTATCTATGCACATCATAGGAACTAAAATACATGTTGTACAAGTACATGATGCCTAAGTTTCATTTTTTAACACTTGTGGAAAGGTTTATATATGCTTTACTACACTAAATGTGTGAATTTCTTCTGTAACACTTTCAAAGAATATAACACGTACACCCTATACCCACGTATGATATGATATTGAACAAGGCTACATGCAGATAATTAAATTAGTTTCATGAAAAAATATCCGAACGATTAGCATTATGATACTGAAAGTGTAATCGGCGGGATATGGTGATTGTGTATACTCTTATTCTACCGACCTTCACCTCAGAGAAATTGCCAAATATGTACAACAATGTTGACGTATGACATCACTACCGTTGAGATTTCTTAAAAAATGGCGGCAGACTTGGGTTTTGCGAGGACCCTTCCCTTGATTCAGGGATCGTTTGTACATAAATATGAGATGTAAGTAATCAGAATGATTCTGACTATCTGTGTATTGTTACATGTTTTTATCGTTTCATTTTAAGAAAGAGAAGAAGCGGCCAGAAATGCCGATTATTACCGTTGTCGTTCTGCGTGATTTTGCGTCAATCATGGTGTCACGCTGCACAGAAACTTGACAGTTTCGTATAAGGGTCATTCTTAAAAAAAAGGCCAAATTCGTGCTATGAAAAATATGAAAATACAAAGCATCATACTGAATTATCTCATTATTGTTTTGAATGGTCAACACATTAAAAAATGCGGTCATGATAATTTGCACAAAGGAAAGTAATAAAATATTTTTAAAATAAACTTTTTTAAAGTATCCACTGAAAAAAACTGTCAGTGGTGTAACAAGCATAAAAGTATTCTTTTTCAAACTTTGATGTCAGATAAGGAATTTTTCACATTTGTCATTATTTACAACCTTTTTCTATTTTCAAATATAAATTAAATCGTTTCATTATTCTCACATATTTAATCGTAAATTTGGGGAAAAGGGCTTGGTGTGAGAAGAATGTAATGGTAACATATGATATTTTTTTCTGAAATAACTTGTATACTTAAGACTGAACATGTTTTCTGTATACAGTGGTATTAAAGCTGTTTTCAGTTATCATAAAATATCAGTCTAACTGTTAAATTATTCTTTTGAAATAATTAAATGTTATCAAATATGCATGTTACACCACTGATATTTTTTGATATCCTGCCTGTTACACCACTGAACTTTCTGCAACTTACTGGAACAGTAAACCAAATCAACAGCCATATGATGCTTTGGATTACTTAATAATCATCATTTGAGAACGGCTTTCCAACATGTGGCGTTGGAAAACAAATGATATCAACAGTTAAGATTAAAATGTACAAATTCAAAGAATACTGTGACACCAATGACATGTTGTGTTACACCACTGATTTTTCTTTACCTCACTCTAAATATAAATCCAAATTAATTGCCTTTAATTGATAATTAACAGATTTAAACAGCTCAACAGCAAATTCTGAACACTCAGATTTTAAAAGGTTTTTAAAAAATAATATACAAAAGCAATAAAATGAACAAATTGTAGTAATATTGTTACACCAATGACATTTTTTGTTACACCACTGATTTTTATTGAATGAACTTCAACGATAAATTCAAATTAATTGCCTTTAATTGATCATTAACAGAATTGAACAGCTCAATAGCAACTTTTAAACGCTCAGATTTTAAAAGGTTTTTCAAAAATAATATTAAAAACAATAAAATGAACATATTGTAGTAATACTGTTGCACCAATGACATTTTTTTGTTACACCACTGATTTTTCTGAACTTTATATACTAATATACCAGAACAAATTACCTTCACAGACTTTACATGAGTTAATGGTCATAAAATATACTGGATAAATACAATGCAAAGCAGTTGAGTTTTGTGAACAAGTGACTTAAATGAACATTTTGTCAGTGGTGTAACAAAAACTGTCAGTGACGTAACATTTTCCCATGTTATACCACTGACAGTTACACCACTGACCTATTCCCACTTTTATGAACTTTATAACAATTAATGCTCCCTAACCACAGACCACCTGGCATAAATGTTGATGTTTTAGCAACTTTGATGTACTTTAAATAAACATTGTTATGAAAAAGAACACATGAATAAGAAATCAACGTTACACCACTGACTCGATAAAAAGTTATGATATAAAGTAGACTCACCAACTGCATCAAACTTCAACATCAAAATAAAATTTGGCTTCCACAAAACATCTGCCACGAGAAGAAAGTCATCTGCAAAGGGACCATTTAGTGTTTCATATTTTTACTCAAACGAGATAATTATTAATGTCACAAGTTTATATTCGTTACACCACTGACTGTGACATTTTGGACAGTCATTGTTTTCATTGTAATTATGTGATTTTCATTTTGTTTTCAATATTTCATGCAGGAATGTGTTTTAATATTGGTGTTTCATTCTAAATCTTAAAAAAAATATGTATAAATACCCTGGAATTTAAACTTTATGGTACTGCAAAGTAATGTCGCTGTCCACTGACAGTGGTTTTTCTTTCAAAATGATGATAAAAACCCAATTTTGTCCCAAAAATAACAAACAGGTACACCATTTTACATCATTATGAGGAACAAATACATTTTTCTTTCATAATATGATTTTTGAAAAAAAATTGAAACAATATTTTCAGAGCAATGTGTTACTGACCAAAAGTTGGGCAAATTTTGAGAATGACCCATAAACACATCACATTCCTGTTCCTATTTCTTGCTACTATGCTCTTTCCATGCAAATGGGTGTCTGAAAATTTGAGAAAATGCTACACAGTATAAAGTCTGAAATTTTCTTTGTTTACATTTCAAACAGGTGTTGTCTTTTTGAGCACAGCATTTGTTTCCACCTCCAATATCTTTCGTTTCAGTTTATCTAGACACTTGGTATTGGTGACAAAGACCAGTTGTAATTAGATTCTAAAATGTATGAGGAATTCAGTAGGACTGGGACGAGTAGGAAAAAAGGGAATCGAGTACCCGCATGTAATTACCCGAATCGGAATCGAGTACCCGGAAATGTAAGAAATACATTCGGGTCAACCTCGGAATATTCAATCACGATTTGACAGAGACTATTATAGAAAACTTGAAAAAGTGGTAATAAGACATTAAAACTGACCCCAAGCTATTTAATTTACGTCTGTTTAACCAATATAGAGAGTAACACCATTACTTACACTCCTCGTTATAACAACGAACGTTTCGTTCCTGCTGCTACTGTAACTTAACTACTCACTGTTCATGCACAGATAAATTACAGTCATTAAAACTAGGCTCCATTAATCGGACAATACCAGTGATGTAAAGACCCGTGAATTTCCGGGTTAGAATATTGATCTTCAGTAACCCATGCTTGTCGTAAGAGGCGACTATAACGGGATCGGGTGGTCAGACTCGCTGACTTGGTTGACGCATGTCATCGTATCCCAATTGCACATATCGATGCTAATGTTGTTGATCACTGGATTGTCTCGTCCAGACTCGATTATTTACAGACCGCCGCCATATAGCTGGAATATTGCTGAGTGCGGCGTAAAACTAAACTCACTCACTCAATGATGTAAATGTGTGTTACGTCAAAAACGAAAAAGACAAGCTATTGTCTGCCCTTGTCATTACAGAGCTCTTACCCTTTCCGGGTACCCGATTCCTAGAAATAGGACTCGATTCCAGCTGTACCCGACCCGGATTCGAGTACCGTAGTACCCGTCCCAGCCTTAGAATTCAGTGATGCATTTGTCGCCGCTGAATATGAAATATATGTGATGTAATTGGCGTCTGAATACCGGCCTTCGCGAAACGTTGTGAGTTGTGAGTGATATGCAGGCCTACTTCGTAGTCACTTTGATTAAATTTTATATTTGAATATCGAAACCCTTTTTGTCACGGCGAACACAACACTATCTCTTGTCATTTTACACGATAATGTTTGGAATTTTAAACTCATTTTATAACAATATCTGAATGCTAATGTTATACACTGATGTATTTTATATAAGGAATACAATGGCACAATAGTATTTCTCTGCCGAATCGTTGCAGCGTTCTATAATACACTTATTAAATGCCACATAAACAAATATAATACATGTTTTCCGTCCTTGAAGAAATTGAAAAGAACTATCTATGCATTTTCTATAGTCACTTGTTTATTGAACTAAATGGAGGTTCATCTGATCAATGAGTATCGAGGATATTATGTTCATCTACCACAGCGTTCTATAATACACTTATGACATATGATACATGTTTTCCGATCTTGAAGTCATTAAAAAGAATTATGCATTTTCTGCAGTCACTTGTGAATTGAACTAAATGAAGGTTCATCTGATTAATGAGTATCGAGGAAATTATGTTCATCTATAACTTAGACGCAGCTTCATGTTTTTCAAGACATCTTTCCGGAATATGCGTCTGTGAAGGCGTTCAGATAATGACGATATTGCACAGTTTTATTCATGAGATTCCTGTCAACAGTAAAGTCGAATAATAGATCGATTAAATTCAGCAGTGTTGGCCCTGGGGCCTATAGTACAATTACAGTTTGATTACTTGCACGTGGTGCTAGTAACATATTAAGTTTCTATTGGCATTGAATGCATATTTCAGATAAAAGTTATTGGTATTATTGTCACAACATATTGTTTGATGTTAAAAGATTTGGCCCTGTGTGTTCATACATTACAATTTTTGACAGACTTGGCAAATAATTGATAAATGATATTGATAGCATCTTAATGACTTGGCCATACAGGAGTGAAATTTAAGGAGTGAAAAGCAAACAGCTTAATAACAAAGACTACTACAGCAATGGCCATTTCCAGGAATTAGTTTCGTTTGATGTATTTGGTAAAATGTTTCTCCTGAATTGACAATATTCCACTGTGATTTGCCTTTACGATTATATTCCAGATGAATAATTTAACTTACATTAATCATCAACTTCAAAGTAGATGCGGAGTGGGCAAACAATTCAGCTTCAGGCATAAATCGCTAGAGGATTGTTGTGATACCGATAGTTTCAAGGTTCTTTAAGGTGTCCGTTACAACGTTTCCACCGAATGCAAATATCATAACGCAAATCTATCACAGTTCTAACGAACGTGAACACCCAGGTAAATATCAGGAAATAATAATTGTACATCAACGTATTTCTTGACCACCGATATCAAATTACATTCCTGCATGAACTGATCACGTCACGTCAGGAAATAACAACTCTCATCACTAACACGATCGTTAATTTTTGCTATGCTTATTACGCTGAACATTATACTGACACTTAAAATGGCGTTTGGTTCCACCAATGTCAGGGCCATGTCGCCATATGTCGTTAGTGTCGGCAAAGACAGTGTGGAAGAACAACAAACTTGTGTGACTTGAGTTTACTAACAGTTATTGAAACTTACCCACGTAAAAAGGGTTCAGGGGCACCTTAGTTTGTTAACACGTTGCTATTGATTCTGTTTGTGATGATTCGTGATAAGGAAGCAATTCCGAGACACAAATCCAAGGATTCCTCATCCCATACCATTTTACAATGAATTGATAAAACAACTCATAAACTGCTGTTTTAATAACCAGCAGTCATTTGTTATAAATATACTACTAAAAAAGGAAACGCATAGCCAGTATTTTTCCTTGTAATGTTTCCAAAATGAATCATAAGTGTGTGTAACCGGTATGTCTATGGTGAACGTTCCCTCCAACCATTTCCGGGTTTGAATCAATTGCCATTGAAAACATGTCGCCAATACGCAACCAAATCGTTTTTTCTCAACAAAGGTAGTAAGCATGAATGTGATGCGATTCATGCGCTTCCTTCTGCGTGCACAATCAGTGCAACATTAGCAATAAGAACCAGGGGGTCTGATTGTTTTAGTGGCAGTTGACAAATGTAAATCCTGAAATGAAGTCATGCCTAGAATTACCAAGGCTCAGCGCAACCATGCATCGGTCATCTGGTGAGTCGCAGTCAGCGGTTGCAAGGCATTTTAATGCGTCCCAGAGAACCATAGGAAGGCTTTGGCATCGGCACCAGCAGCATGGAACGACACATGATTGATCCTCCACAGCATCTGTAGTGCCAGGACTCCGAACAATCTCGGACCAAACTGTCAGGAACCGCCTTCGTGAGGCTGGTATTCGTCTTAGGAGACCTTTGCGGGGACCTATCCTTACACGACATCATCGGCTACAACGTAGACAGTGGTGTCGAAACCATCTCCGGTGGCCATTACAAAGGTGGAGAACTGTCGTGTTCAGTGATGAGTCGCGGTATATGCTCAGGCGTCCTGAAGGAATAGCACGTGTGTCATGAACGGTATGCTCCCAGTTGCGTACAGGGAGTGGACAGATTTGGTGGCGGGAGTGTTATGTTTTGGGTAGGAAACTCATAAAGTGGAAGAAGCGATCTTATTCACGTCCAAAGCAATTTTACAGCTCGACGTTACAGCTGTGATGAAATCATCAGGCCAAATGTCATTCCAGTCATGAACCGTCAAAACGTCATTTTCCAAAATGACAATGTTCGACCGCATACAGCAAGATTAACCAGATTTTCTTGCTGAGTAAATGTTCAGGTTCTTGAATGGCTCTCCCGATCACCAGATCTGAACTCAATTGAACATTTGTGGGACGAAATGAACCAACGTGTGCTTTGTTTCTGGCTTTGCGGGCAGGACATTCCTAGACATTTCATGCGGAATCTGATCCAATCTATGGGTCGCCGATGCCAGACAACCATTGATGCTGATGGTAGTCACACAAAACATTGACTGCTCTGTGACCTTGACCTTTCTGCACATGTCATTTGTTAAATCCCACCTCTACTTCCACTGGACAATACATGTTCAACAGTGTTTTCTTTATCACTGTCCTGTATCACTCAAACCCATTTTCAGCTATGAGTTTCTTGCTTTGCTAGTATATTCCACACACAAACAAGCGCACGATTTCATACGCTCTCTCTCTCTCTCTCTGTGTGTTTTTTCTCTTTCTCTGTTTCTCTCCGTGTCTATTTCTGTGTGTCTGTTTCTCTCTTTCTTTGTCTTGTGTCTTTATTATCTTAACTAATTCCTGCATCACTATTCCCTTTCCTTTATTTGCACTCGCCTGGGCCACGTCCGCCTCCGTGGTGTAGTGGTTCGAGCGTCCACCCGGAGATCGGAAATGCGGGTTCGATCCCCGGCCGCGTCATACCAAAAGACGTCAAAATATGGTACTTGTTGGTCCCTGCCTAGCGCTCGGCATAAATGGGTAAAACAAGGACATTTAGTAAGATATCCGTCAGCCATGACTGGAAATGTCTGCAAAACATATTACGACGATGATATGTGTGCATACAGCGATAAACGGGAGTCAGATGTTGAAAGGAGCTTTGAAACGAACTAAACGCCTAAATGTTAGTTCATACCAGGAAACATCTGGTCATTGCATGCAGTTCCTACTGTACTTGAGTTTGGTCCAGACTTGATTGATAAGGGTGTAAATTCAGGATGTGTGTCGTGTGATATCATCACATGTATGTTTAATAACAGCACGAACTAAGCTCTGGTTGTAATGGCTTAATTGGTTTGTTGTTTAATGCCGCACTCAGCAATATTTCAGTTATATGGCGGCGGTCTGTAAAACAATCGAGTCTGGACCAGACAATCCAGTGATCAACATCATGAGCATCGATCTACGCAAATGGGATACGATGACATGTGTCAACCAAGTCAGAGAATCTGACCACATGATCCCGTTAGTCGCCTCTTTCCACAAGCATGGGTTACTGAAGACCAATTCTAACCCGGATCTCCACGGGAATTTAGAGCGGTAATACCGTGCAGTCCTAAAAACTATAACACACAATGACCCTCACGGGGTGGTTTTAATGCAGGCCCAACAAATTTGACTTAGCCAACTTCTGTTTGTCTTTACATTTACATTTACATTTTAGAATGTAGATCAGGGCTCACTTGCAGAAAGCGATCTTAGCGCTACAATGATTGTAACTCCCATTCTCCAACATAGGTTTAAAATAGTCGTAGCGCTAAGATCGCTTTGTGCAAGTGGGCCCTGCAATAAATGATTGTCCCATGTGTGGTGACACCGTCTGTTTGCAGGTCACTAGATATAACGTCCAGATCTACTCCGGTAATAGACACCGTATTATAGAACATAACCCCTGTAATTCATCCTTTCTCAGACACATGTACCTTACACTTTCACACAAGACTTTCTGGTGGGTGAAACAAGGACTACATTTGCACGACTGCATTTAGTAAAAGCATTAGGCATTCTGGCTCTGGCGTCTCCTGAGATACTAAAACATCGTTGAAACTTTAACGTACTATACATGGACAACAGTAATCAGTACAAACAAACGTTGTTAAGACAATCAAACAATAGACCATTTCACGAGGAACTGGTAACTGTTGCATAATAAATACGTTGGAGGTTTAATTTGTTCTCCAAACAAAGCACTGAATAACTGAAAGACGCAGTTCGACTGAGCAGAATAGCATTTGTCTTCATGGAATGTCATGGTATCTAACCTAGTAAATACTGTTGGGGTCCCAGGACCGTCTTAGAGACAATAGTCTTCAGAAATGTTACATTTGGTTTTAGCTAAAAATAGACGCCATTTATATACTACTCAAAATATGTTTGGGAACATTTTTTCAAATGAATACAATTAATCTGCAATGCCAATGAAAAATTAACTGTAGCCTTCTGAAAAGATGTTCTTTTACTTCTTTGAGGTTTATATCTTTACCTTGGACAGGCTCTTTAGCCAAAATATGGAGATTCATAGGCTTCTACAGTTCCTGACAGTTGAAGCATTGTAGGATGACTGTCCATAAACTTGATCCTTCTCGAGGCACATTGATCTTTGGAAATATTGGTGGATACATATATACTCCAAGTTCCAAGTTCGGGAAATCACTTACGAGCGTGGATGATAACCTTACATAGAATAGTACTTTCCTTCAAAATAGACGGGTTAGAAGATTCGGGTTAGAATTGATCTTCAGCAACCCATACTTGTCGTAAGAGGCCACTAACGGGATCGGGTGGTCAGGCTTGCTGACTTGGTTGACACATGTCATCGGTTCCCAGTTGTGCAGATCGATGCTCATGCTGTTGATCACTGGATTGTCTGGCCCAGACACGATTATTTACAGACCGCCGCCATATAGCTGGTATGTTGCTGAGTGCGGCGTAAAACTAAACTCACTCATAATGTCAATCACTGGATTGTTTACTCAGTTCCACACTGGGATTGTCAGTTCCACACTCGATTAATTGCAGATCGCTGAAATATTGCTGAGTGCAGTTATAAACAAACAAACGAATATCATTCCTTCTGTATTCAAGCAATAGAGTCTTCAGTTATCCTGGTTACAAGGTGCTTAGGCAAACACGGGAAAACAGATCACAAAAACAAAGATCTGAAATATTTATTGATTTTGTTTTAAATTAATTTACATATGAATGAAATAAACCAAAATATTAACAGTTGACAGTAAATGTATATACAATTATGCAACATTGATTATGGGAAGGGGTATATACAGTCAAACCATAATTATATTAATACGAACATCTGTCAATTCTAAAAACTAGGAAATGCATAATTCATAATATCCATTTGGTGAATCACAAGGTTGGATGAATATCACTGTTAAGAACGGTATAATCGAAGTCAATGAAATAACAGCATTTAGAAATATACAGGCATGTCGGCAGCTTACAAACGTGAGTCTTAAAGATGAACGTTTAAAGACTCATGTCAAATTAGAATGAGTGAGTTTGGTTCTACGCCAGCAATTTCACAGAAGGGAACATAAAAATGGGCTTCACACATTATTCCCATGAGGGGAGCTGAACAATAATGGGTATTTTTAGGCGTCATCAACAGTACCGTAACATTTTTTATCAAAGGTTTGGAACTATAATCTATAACGTGTGGAAACAGGGTCAGTTAAAGGCGTTAAACTGTAAGATGTGGAAATAGGGTCAGTTAAAGGCGTTAAACTGTAATATGTGGAAATAGAGTCAGTTAAAGGCGTTAAACTGTAATGTGTGGAAATAGGGTCAGTTAAAGGTGTGAAACTGTAATATGTGGAAAAAGGGTCAGTTAAAGGCGTTAAACTATAATATGTGGAAATAGTGTCAATTAAAGGCGTGAAACTGTATTAAGTGGAAATAGTGTCAGTTAAAGGCGTGAAACTGTATTATGTGGAAATAGTGTCAGTTAAAGGCGCGAAACTGTATTATGTGGAAATAGGGCCAGTTAAAGGTGTGAAACCGGAATATGTGATAAATAGGGCCAGTTAAAGGCGTGAAACTGGAATATGTGGAAATAGGGTCAGTTAAAGGTGTGAAACCGGAATATGTGATAAATAGGGCCAGTTAAAGGCGTGAAACTGGAATATGTGGAAATAGGGTCAGTTAAAGGCGTGAAACTGTATTATGTGGAAATAGGGTCAGTTAAAGGCGTTAAACTGTATTATGTGGAAATAGGGTCAGTTAAAGGCATTAAACTGGAATATGTGGAAATAGGGTCAGTTAAAGACGTGAACCTTTAATGTGTGGAAATAGGGTCAGTTAAAGGCTTTAAACTATAATATTTGGAAATAGTGTCAATTAAAGGCGTGAAACTGTATTATGTGGAAATAGTGTCAATTAAACATGTGAAACTGTATTATGTGGAAATAGGGCCAGTTAAAGGCATGAAACTGGAATATGTGATAAATAGGGCCAGTTAAAGGCGTGAAACTGGAATATGTGGAAATAGGGTCAGTTAAAGGCGTGAAACTGTATTATGTGGAAATAGGGTCAGTTAAAGGCGTTAACTGTATTATGTAGAAATAGGGTCAGTTAAAGGCATTAAACTGGAATATGTGGAAATAGGGTCAGTTAAAGGCATGAAACTGTATTATGTGGAAATAGGGTCAGTTAAAGGCGTTAAACTGGAATATGTGGAAATAGGGTCAGTTAAAGACGTGAACCTTTAATGTGTGGAAATAGGGTCAGTTAAAGGCTTTAAACTATAATATTTGGAAATAGTGTCAATTAAAGGCGTGAAACTGTATTATGTGGAAATAGTGTCAATTAAACACGTGAAACTGTATTATGTGGAAATAGGGCCAGTTAAAGGCATGAAACTGGAATATGTGATAAATAGGGTCAGTTAAAGGCGTGAAACTGGAATATGTGGAAATAGGGTCAGTTAAAGGCGTGAAACTGTATTATGTGGAAATAGGGTCAGTTAAAGGCGTTAACTGAATTATGTAGAAATAGGGTCAGTTAAAGGCATTAAACTGGAATATGTGGAAATAGGGTCAGTTAAAGGCGCGAAACTGTATTATGTGGAAATAGGGTCAGTTAAAGGCGTTAAACTGGAATATGTGGAAATAGGGCCAGTTAAAGGCGTGAAACTGGAAAATATGGAAATAGGGTCAGTTAA
Organism: Haliotis rubra; assembly: GCF_003918875.1. Classification (NCBI taxonomy): domain Eukaryota; kingdom Metazoa; phylum Mollusca; class Gastropoda; order Lepetellida; family Haliotidae; genus Haliotis; species Haliotis rubra. The sequence goes on from NW_025767679.1 coordinate 938,910, forward strand.
AGGCATTAAACTGGAATATGTGGAAATAGGGTCAGTTAAAGGCGTTAAACTGTATTATGTGGAAATAGGGTCAGTTAAAGGCGTTAAACTGGAATATGTGGAAATAGGGTCAGTTAAAGACGTGAACCTTTAATGTGTGGAAATAGGATGTGCTTCAGTCATATCATGTGTCAGCCTTAAGATGGAGGAAAGCCTAACGTTCAACATCTAAAAACACTTTGATAAAACCCACGAGCACGGGTATAGTACTGAAAATGATTGGATCATATACAGGGCTAATATACGGATTCGAAATAACGAGGATAGGATCTTGACACGTGTAAGGGACACAACTCTGAAAAGCTAATTGCCGCGCCTTAATGTACTGGGCGACCTGGTGACGTGATGAAGACTGAAATATGTTTTTGTTAATTGAATTAGAGGCCAAAATGTCAGCTGAAGTCATAAATACAGTTAAAACAAATACTGTATTCAGCCTTTCCGTTCACATCCCAGTGGCAGTTGGTAAATCAGCTGACAACACTACGTGTTTCTATTCCTCGTGGAAACTTCTTCCAGTATGTAACACTTTATATGCGCCTATGTTGTCCAGCACAACATTCATTAGTATTTCAGATATGTGAAAGTGGCAAGTTCATAAACGACCAGACAAACCAGTGATTGATATAATGACATCGACCAGTATGAGAATGTCGACACAAAATCACAAGGTTGACAACCCGATCTCCTCAGGTGCTACAAGTTACAAGTATATTGATTGTAAAAGTCCCTTTCAGAAGCCGAATCCTGTAAAGAACCTATAACTAATTGTACCAGTGTACTACAATTCGAATATCCCACGCTCCAAAATAGAATATTTGTTTTAAAAGTGCAAGATAAGGATTTGTTATTTTCAAATTATAATTTATGATTGAAACATATTTCATCTCAATATACATCTTATAAATAGCTACATAACCCGAATTCGGTGCTGAAAGCAGTCAGTTGTACTGCTACGGGGACTTAATGATGAGCATGTTGGTGCCAGGTTTTAGCGAGAAGGTGCACTATCTCGACCGACCTGTAACACCCATCACAAACACATGCGTATACCAAGGCAAGGCAATTGTCCACCTGAAAATGGTACAAGGATCGGACATTATTAATGTCACTGATGCATTAATTTGGAATGAATGAGTTTAGTTTGGAATATTCCAGCAATATCACGGCGGGGAACACCAGAAATGGGCTTCGAACATTGTACCCATGTTGGGAATAGAACCCGGGTCTTCGGCCTGAAGAACGGTTTAACCACTAGGCTACTCCATTAATTTGTCAATGTCCTCAACATGTCCACTACATAACTATTTGAAAGTTTGATTGAAGTCTTGAATCTTGTAACCTTGATCCAACAACTTCTAAGCAAGAGTCGATTGGGGCTCTTTGAAATCTGGGTAGAAAGAGAATGCTTGCTTGAACCTCAAAGGTTGTCTAAGGGAAACACAGAAGGCTGGCGTTACTGGATTATTGCTGGCCATAAACAGAAAGTTGACTGTTGAAAAGTAGAAACCATCCCTATACACGTAATTAATTAGTATCTGTTCATAAAATTTGTTCACAGCCGCACATATATTCTGAGACTAAGCGTCAGTCTAGTAGATCTAGAAAGGCGCCTTTAACGACAATGCGGCTGGTTTCCCGAGAGTATGTTGTGGTGAATAAAAGGGGCTCATAGCTCAAGGTATTCATCAGCATTGCCTTAACACTCAGTTGAATTACACAGACGCTAGACCTGGATCGACCAGGTATGATAAGAATCATTTTGGCCCACTGAAACAGCATTAAGAAATAACCAATTTATGCTAAAATTGTGCATAATTTGCACTAATAACAACAGCAATAATCATGATAATAATATAAAAATAATAATTGTAATCTTAGGGGGTAACTAAATTACTAAAACATTCACCCTTTGATTTAAATCGGACTTATTTATCTTTTTAGACATTAATGTAATTAATGTTCCCAGTAAAAAACGTCCAACAAATAAAAATAGCTTTGAATTTGAATTTTCAGAGGACAAGCTGGCCCTCGGGCCATCTCAGTGTGTACCAGGTATCTTGAATATGATTGTTCGCTTTTCTGTAAGCCAGATCATTGTATTGCCATATGGACGAAACAAAAGCCCTCCTTTCTAAGCAGCTTTGAAAATATACCCTTGGACATCCAATAATCAGGGTTAACTTGTATGATATCAATACCGACGCCCGTCAATACTGCCTCAATGGATACCAAACTTGAGATCCATATATACGATTGCTATATAACAGGCAAAAAGAAGTCCAGTGAAGAAGCTATTAGAGACATACACCTGAATTGCAAAGGAAACGTAATACCTACATGATCCTGGTTTATCATCAATAGTGCTGACGTACGTCCAGAGTACGTCTGATGATACGTCCGGGCGCCATTTGGTTCTGAGAATCTATTGCTGACGTCATAGACATGATTTATGCCGATGGGACATTGTATTCGTCACCACGCATGTTTGCACAAATGTACACCCTACATGCACAGATCCAGGGCCACGTGTATCCTCTCGTGTATTGCATCCTGCCAGACAAGAGTCAGAATACGTACAGCACAGCATTCCAGCTTATCAAAGAAGAAGCAACTTGAAACCTGATGTGTTCCAGATAGACTTCGAGATGGCAGCTGCTAATGCTGCAACTTCTGTGTTTGATGGTGTTCAGTATCGTGGATGCTTTATATATATATAGGTGTGTGTGGTGATAAGTTGCAGATGTTTGTGCAACAAACTATAACATAAGTAAAAATATATGATAAAATATATTTCCATATATTTGTGAATGTTATATATGTGTGAGATATATATGCAAATAAGTACAGTAAAATAATAAATAATAAAAATATACGATGAAATATATTTCTGTTGTCTTTGTTTTTATTTTGTGGTAACACCCCTGTTAAGTTTGAAATGGATTGGTCCACATGCTTACTTCGTCTAACGAGCAAAGTCACTCAACCCTGACTATGCCTGGGTCGTCTAATTGCTACTGTTTACCTGTTTTACAAGTTAGACGAAACAGGTTGATACCCATGATATACACTGTTCTCCGTCACCATATTGAACAGACGCAGGACGCCCATACATTGTGTGCATACTCACATTGGATTGGACAGTTCAACATACAAAGAACGACATTCAAATCCACATATTGAACATTAGATGGACAGTTGGTCGGTGAATATTTACATGGATCAGTCAATCGGCACAGTCTCAAAAACCGGACAGGGACCTGGAACGCCTGGACAGCATATATTTTTCACTGTCGCTAGAAATACACCTTTCATCCCAGAAAGAGCTCAATAAAATTTTGTAAAATATAATTCCAACACATTCAAAACGTCCTAAGATGTTGATCCAGGAATTTAAAAATTGGGGGGCGGTGGTTGCTCAAATCACCCAAGTGACTTAGTCTAGGGCCGGGTGACAAGTGAGGTATCTGAAACAGTTGAGTTATCGCCCCTGATTCCCCTCTGGATCCATCAGTTGTTTTGAAAACAAATATTGTTTCAATATCTAATGAAAGTTCGTCTAAGAGAACGGACATCAACAGAGTAGTCACATTAAATGGTTTGTATGGCATCCAATAAAAGTACATTGTACTCAACTAAGGGCGTTTAAGGAATGTTAAACTATGTACAATTACACAACGTGAAAATATTGGCATAGAGATGACATTAGTGTCAAATGCTCTCCTGGCTGGGACTGACGGGAAAACATTTATCGACGGTAAGAATATTACTTGAAGAGATCTTCCTTTGCGTCTTCCTCTCGCTAACTGCTCTGGTAAGTCTCTCCTTCTGATTCTGTTGTAGATTGTTCGTAATTGCTAGACTCGTACACTTGGGGCAGATGCTTGCTTCTTCCGGTGAGGGACTCCCGCGGGGACTTCTGGGAAGGTGACAGCTCATCTGTGCCACATCCGGAATCAATCATTTCCGGTTCTGAGCTGTCTTCGGATTGAATGGTCTCTGACCTTCCTTCGTGTGACCTGAACGTTGACCTTGACACCGAAGTCGTTAGTAGGTCTGTGGTTGAGGTTTTGCGGCTTATTCCTGAGAATAGTACAACACATTATACTGGTCAAAAACATGTTTCATGGCAAGCACGTAAAATAAAGCGGATACTATACAAACTGTTTGATAAATATTAACCACCTTGTGTATAATATTTTGGGTCTCCCTTTGAAACGAATATCTTCTGACAGCTGTAAGAACTAGAAAAGGATATACATGTGTTCCTTTTAGTCAATTTAATTAAACTGACTCAGCCAAATATGGAAGGTTGGTGACATGCAAATTCCGTAATCATAACAAGCAAATATTTATCTGTGTTAAAGACAAGGATGACAAGCCATAGCAAAGTAGTTATTTGCTGACTGGAAACTCGAATTATTCGAATTATAAATGGAAACTTTAACATTTGTGGGTTCACACTTTTCAGAAAATATATGGTGCAAGAAATATATTTAATTATCTAATTCCGAAGTTGCATATGTATTGTATCGAATGAAGGGGATTTTGTACTGGTGCTTCGCATTAATGCTTTCTTTGCCGCTTTGTCCTTGTGCTATTTAAGTAGCTGCAGTCAAAACCCGTTGGGTCGAACTTACGGTTGTGTCGAAACAAAAGCTTGGTTTCTGCGTGTTCCCGATTTTGTAATTATGCGATTGTGTCGAACCCCCAATGATTTACGTAGGTCCCGTCAACCTCGACACAACCGTGTTTAACTGTATTTTATATAACACGAGAAAATATATTCATCTTCGAAATATATGATTAGATAAAATGTATCCTTTTGTGGGGAATGAGAACAAATAATTAAAATGCTATGGCATATCACGTATTCTTTGCTCATTTGATGTGAGTGAGTGAGTGAACAGCGTTTACATTGAAGTTAGTAATAACACATCGGCAATTCAACGCTGACCTTACAAGTGTGCGTATAAGTGTGAGCCTTAAGTTCAAATCGAATTTGCGTACGACACACAAATGGTGGATTCACACAACGCCTTTTTGAATGCGCCTCAAGTACTAACAGAAAAAGATTCCATCCGATTACATCTGATGAGAAAAGAGTTGCACCGTCATGGATTCTATACTATCAAACCGACAAACTTCGTTCATTACTATCATAATGGTACTTATTTGTTTGCGCTATTATTTCACAACCAAAATGTTGCACTTTGCTATCCATTTGTGTGTTACGTTCGTGAAAGTATGAGGTTGGCACATTATGTGCTCCAGGAATCGAAGTTCCAATACACATGACTTGAAACTAACGGTCGTAGTGTGGAACCATGCTGTGTGGGCAATTTCACAGGTCCAAGCTTAGTTTCACCCAGTGTGCGAAATAGCCATTGGCCCGCTAGCCCGTGGCTAGTAAAAATCCAGTCGGGCCAGTAAATCTCCACAGTCACTAGCACGACTGGCTGGTGAATTTTTCAAGGGGTCATTTTGTAAATATATCACTCTCCCCGACTTGTTAAGTTATAATACACTTTTAAATTATGCAAAATTATGATGAAAATGTTCATCATTGTAGCAGCTTAATGATGAAACCCGTGCCTACATTTGAGTTCGGGCTAGTGAATCAGTCGGGTACGGTGACACAATCAAACCACGGCGCAAGACCGATCATTTCATTTTCCTCTACGACCAGCATAGATTCACAAACCGGTGATTGATATAGTGAGCATCGATTCACATGGATGTGATAACATACAACCACGTCACCGAGCCTGACCTTCGGATGACCAGCATGGGTTGCAATGGGCTTCTTCAATTTCGGGGATCTATTTCAAGTCGGAATGCCCACGCAAACCTGGATTCCTATTAAAGATTAGTCGTGTTACATACCATGCAAGGATGTTGTGAGATTACATCTGTGAATTTCACTATTAGATGCCGGTGTAAGACATGAAAATAACATACATATTTGACCTCGTGGGAACACAACAAATGGTTGTAACAAATATATGTGGAAACAGCTTTAGCAATTTCACATGGCTCCAGTAGACACAAAGAAGCATTTACATACTGTTGAAGGGAAGAGTTACTGACATACACGAGTAGGGTAGAGCATGCGACATTCTTAGGGCAAGATCGAAGAGGACATGCTTGAAGAGAAAGATATATATCTACTTACCTTTGCAGCGCCTTTCATGGTATTATTTTCTTACAGTTGCCATAGCAATATTTCCATGAAAATGGTCGTACCTTGACGTTTCATAGAGATTATGTTTTTGTAAGATTACTTTTAAAGCATAGGTCATCTGTTAGTAAAAGTGAATGGGTTTATCATGATGTTAACAGCTGTTAAGTCAATGCGTGTTCGTGTGTGAGAGTAAATGAGAGAGAGAGTGATAGAGAGTGTGTGTGTGTAGTATTTGCGCGTGGATTATTTATGCCAAATGATTGATGCTTAATTAAAACAATAGTTCATAATACTTTAATTATAACGCACTATCAAGCGTTGGTTTATAATTTACACTGTTAGATACATTCAACCACCATATTCCATATGAGAATCATAAACATGACGAGGATCTACCTTAACGTTTCCAGGAGTTCAGTCAACATTAAGTGACTTTAACAGCGTCCTATTCTGGACGACCACGTTTAACTGAGTTTCATTGACAGGAGGTAATGAAAAACGTCCCGTACCAATGCTCTCTAACTGAATTGGTCCACCTTAATCTACAAGCTACATAAAGTGGTGTTAACAGTGTACGTCTCTGCTGCCGATGCTTAGTCGGGTTTCAGTTTCAGGAGCTAAAGGCCAAAATATGTCGTACCAATGTTGTCAAATTATATAGCTTTTCAAAGGAACTAAACAACGTTTCATTTGAGTTGACCCCGGGCCACTTGCACAAAGCGAAGTATCGCTATAACCATCATAACACTCTTAGTTTAGTACGGACTTACGATGGGAGGACTGTCTTTGTGCAGGTGGGGTTTAGGTACTTTCCTCATCATCATTGGTGATAAACACAACAAGGTCGTAGTTTTGTTATCAGCTGGAATGTCAGAAGTGTTTCGTGTCCAGGAAGGACAAAGGTTCATCTAGTAAAGTTCAGGACGACATGAGTAAGTTGGCTCTACCACTAAAATGAACATTATCAAAGTATCACATGTGTGGCAGCTTTTTTCTGCGTTTTTTAGTTCCTGTGTGACTAAACGAGGAGATGAATTCCATGTTACATTAGCATGTTCTCTTTACAATGAGTATCGTGTTAGATATTTACCTGAATACTGTCGTAATTACCCTCAAGTTCAAATGTTTATTGAATTGATGAGAACAAGTGATAAGAATAGACTCTTAAGACTTGTATCTTGCCTAAAACGTACTTCGATCAGAGTAGCCCATATGCATGTTTATACACATGTTGTCTATATGTAATAAATGATGACGATGGCATCTGTAATACAAATATTTAACTTGTTTATCAACATATTGGTTTTAACCAACATCCTCTCTAATGTCATCCCAAAGGCGTTAAACAAAATGTACACAAAAAACTTAGTTAAGCACCCCCTGACCTATATCACGATTGAATTACTCCTGATCTTAACCCTTTGGGGCATATCGGAGACATGATTGGTCATCGTGTGCAACAAAGGGATCCTCCTGTACAGAACCTGGCCCAACGGGAAGCTGCTTTACAGGAGGAATGGTGACGACTGCCCCTTCAGAGGACCAGGAGGCTGACAGAGGGTATGAGGAGGAGAGTGCTGGCTGTCATACAGTCACATGGAGGTTACACTCGGTATTGACCTTGAATCGTGTAGGAAACTCAAAATTACGTTTTGAATTTTCACATGTATGAAAATCAGTGTGTTTTTTAATGAGCAGTTATCATAATAAAATCAACATGGATTCCAATCATTTTTTTTTTTATAAGTCAAAGGATCATGCGGGTTATGTTGTCAAAACTAGAAGTTTTATGTACATGTTGAAAATCTATCATTGCAAAAATACGGGGGGTTCTTAATTAAGTTCTTTGTGTGTAGTTTGTCAAACAAGCCTGCAATTGTTTTTCTCACATTTTCTGAAATATTCTGGTGTGCAATGTCTGATTCTATTATGGTGGTACGTCAGTAGACATAGTTTACAGAGGATATTACTTTACAGCATACACCAGCAGGAAGGTATGATCCAAAATAATATTTTTGAAAGCATTGTCACATCCAGCTGTCTGAAATAACTCAATAATATTTGGTCGGGTGTGAATCATTGTAAGAAGGATTGTCATTAGTATGTCTTAGGTAACCTTCCTGAATATGTACTTCTATGGATATAATCATGCGGAAGAAACATGAATTTACATCAGGTTTGTTTTATTGTACTTCTTTAAACATCATATTTAACATTTTCAAAATATATAGTTGATTAGTTAATGGCATATCCTTAAGTGTCGGTTACAATTTAACATCACTGATTCCATTCCATCCGACCTTGATTTTGTGACAGAAACTTATAAAAACATTTTTTACAAATGATCTAAATATAAATAATATTATTGAAGCTATTTAAACTATATATTTTTTTGTAAAAATGGTTTTACAATGTAAAATGCTACCTTAGTACATATATTTAAGGAAAGAAATGGATTTTATTTATCATGCAAGTACTTCTGTTATGTATAAACTTTATCAAGATACTACTGACAGTGTAGATAAAAAATACATGATTTTTTGTCAAGCAACATGTATGATTCTATAGACACACAATATATGGGTATTTGTACTGTGTTTCTATACAAATAAATCTACATAGACTCTTCTTCTGCTTCCTGCTGTCAATCACACTGTCATCAACAACCACAAACAACACATTGTGCATACTCTTTAATCAAATGATAATGGATCAATAATATTATTTAACAAGAGATTCAACAAAATGGTTACAGGTTTCATTTACATTCATCACAGATGTCCTTTAATCCTTGACAGGTATGTATGATATAAATCATGTATATTTCCAACAGGATTCCTCTGGTCATGTGGATCAAAACTTGCATAATGTTTCTTTACCACTGTATACTACTGTATACATGTACATCTTGCCTATAGCAGGCCTGGAAGAAATCAAATGCATTCACACAGCCTTATCAGTACCTTCAGTGCCCCTTCTGTAGACGTACATTTCGCTATGAACAACTGTACACAACAATCAATAACACCTTAACAATCAACACTGGAGAGGCAGCACAGGTAACAATTTCTAGCTTTTTACAATTTGAAAACAATTTGTCTGAAAGTAATTATACAAAAGTATGAATTTGTTTTTTTAACAGGAACTATTTATATGTTACACGGGAACTTAACATGATTGACGGGCTATGCATTACACCTCCCGAATCTTAAAGCTGTACACGTCTTGTGAAGACTTATACAAAATAATGCCATATTCTACAGAAAGGGCACAATAACATATTAAACAATCACTGTTAAATTCCCTACTCTCTTGAGTTTGTGACAGAAATTTCTAAAATTCTATTCGATCCAAACAATTTTGTTTTCTGAATAATTAACACACAACGTAAAAGATATAGCTTATTACACTTCTATAATAATTTTTCATTAAGTCAAAAACTGTCAAGTCTATTTCTAAATGAAAAAATCAAATTTAAATTCCATTTCATCTAATCTAAATAAATTGCTAGAAAGTAACAAAAGATGAAATACACGTAAAAATAGTCTTATGTGTGTGCGAAAAACATGTATATCTGAAATACAGGGGGCAGCTATCACTCTCCTACCCAGAGTTCAGTGCGGCAAGCCAGCATAGTACGTGTTATGTTAATCATCGCTGTGCCGGAGTGTGGGCAGCTATTTTAAATGTCAATGTTCATGCAGCTTTCCTAAAAGCCAGAGTTCTTGCCCCTTTTAAGTCTTTGAATAATTTATAATTATTCCCCCCCCATGAGGTATAGGCATTGTGAGTATTTTCTCAATGTTGTTTTCTGTTGGTGTACCAAATCTCCTCATTTTCGGATGTTCTGAGATTTTCGAATAACCGACTTGTGGACTGAAAAATGAAATAATGGCTCAAATTTCAAAACAATTTTTGCAAGGAAACAAATAGTCTTTGTTTCATTAAAATCTGGGTAAAATATTAAATATATTCTTCAGACTATATAAATATTTTTTTCCATTTGAAAATATTAGAATTCATAAATCTAAAATAGAATAACTATATGAGAAATTTGTGAAAATATATTAGTTGTGTGAAAACACTTATGTTAGTTCAGAAAAAGTGCATTTGAAAAAAAGTGTGCAAGGTTAATTCATAAACATTTTTAAAGAAAGTGATCAGAAAATAAATTGCAAATGTGTGTATAGTATTCTTGTAAGCTGCAGGCAATATATATATTTGATGCCCTTACAAAAAACACCCCACAAACTTTACTATTATGCAAATCCACTTGACCAAGTAAATATTGACAAGAGTCAAAAAGTCAAAACACCTTTCTGTGGAACGATTTCCAATATAACAATAACATTTAATCTATAATAAAATAATAAGTTTCATAGTAAATTTCGAATCAATTTCTATTGAAATGTGTTGAGGACTAATGATCCGGAAAAAAAGATTTCCTGTCACACACTCAAGAGTTATTCCCCTTTCAATATAAGAGAACAGTTAGACAATGGATGGTCGGATCAGTTCGGTACTGGCTATTCATCTATGATAGTGACACTCTATAAAATTTGATGAGAGAGAAAACTATGTTACAACTACAGGTCTGTGAAATCATAGACACATGGAGATATATCACATATGATTAAAGAAAAAAATAGTTAAAAATGTATGTACAGTTAAATACACTCTTTCCCTTAAATAGATAGAAATGGGAACAAGTGTATTTCAACATCGTCAGTTGTGGAAACATGTAACCTTGATGAAAAGTCCTGTATATTTCATCAAGACTTGTTGCATGTTATTGAAGCAAGAATGGTGTAATAACATCATAACCCAGATAATATCATTTGTCACCTCCAATCTTGTTCATTTGCCCTTTCAATAGTTTGTCAAAAACATTATGCATATTTAATTCTGATGATATAAAAGTAATAAACCATTGTTGAAATGAATCAGATTCATTGACACATTATGTTTTCTTCAAGGAATTCTTCCTAACTGTGTAATTTCTGAATTTTTCTGTACCTAAATAAGGAACTCAGCTGTCAAATTGACTTTAAGATATTTTCTTTAAGGAATTCTTTCCAACTGTGTAATTTCTGAATTTTTCTGTACCTAAATAAGGAACTCAGCTGTCAAATTGACTTTAAGATATTTTCTTTAAGGAATTCTTTCCAACTGTGTAATTTCTGAATTTTTCTGTACCTAAATAAGGAACTCAGATATCAAATTGACATGTGTTCATTTCTCTTGTTGTCATTTGCCATCAATCAAACAAGTTCTAGCAGGATGCTGTTTGGCACTTGATGTATATTTCCCTCTCTCTCTAATTACGGCATTTTTATGAACTATCTGACTGCAAGTTATTTCACATGAACATGTTTCAATAGCAGTTTAAATACAGTTTAAATGGATTTTTATCAAACATGCATGTCAACATAAAAAAATCGTAACGTAATGATTTGCTTCAGCGTCGAAAATTCAAATTGTGCATTAAGAGATGTTGCTGATGAAAATGATATGCGTATGTCATACCAAGTTGGAGAATATCTAAATTATATAACCCCTTACACCTAGATATAATGCAAGATGATAAACTTATGATGATATCACAATGATCAACCACATTATCATAACAATCAGTAAATAACTAACTGGTTAATTAAATATTACTAACTAATAAATAACATATCAACATGTTAAAGAACAGGTGAGCTTGGATTATTAACTGTTGTATATATCATAACCTTATGTGTTTATTTTCCCCTTTAAGTGTTTCAAATACTCCTTCAAATTCAATCACATTTCATGTACAGAAAGAGATCAAAACAATGAATATTCTTTATTAATAATCATTTACTTCTTAATACATGACACTACCTATTTAGCAAGTTACTACAATTACCAAGGAGATTTAAAGAATGCAATTAAAAGGAAAATATTTTTTTAAGCTGTAGAAAGAAATAATTGTTTTCTACACTTTAGAAGAAAAGATTATTAATCTAAAAATTCTATCATTTAATCTCTTTGAGCTTTGGTAGGAATGTTGTTTTCACAGTATTTTTCATTAAATTAGATTATTTGTAAAATTTAAAATTTCAACAGTTTATATAGTATGTACAGATTATAAACCAGATAAAACAAAATGTTTAGTATCAGGGGTAAATATTTACTCCACTTGGGCATAAACTATTCTCCTAACAACTACCTAGAGTGGATATCAGCACTACGACTTAACAATCCTAGTATCATAATCAAACAATAAATAATAATGGTAAACATCACATTTTTACATATTAAAATATCTGATTAGTAAATGATAATGCATAAATAACGCTGTAACCTTGATGGTTACAATGGTTCATGATTTGGCAAGTTTAGTATGTGGAAAAGCACTGACAAAGGAGGAAAAACAGTTAGGGCTTTTGGAGTGCATAGTAAAACCCTTGCTTTCGCTATCTCTAGATCACATGCATCCTTTCTGTTACCTCGAGATGAAGCCTTACTTGGCCAACAGTTGGCAGATGTAAATAAAAGTAAGATCTATATACACACCAATGTTCGTACAAATGATGTTAGGTAGAAGTGATCTGTGGTGCAGTCCTCGGATGAGTTCATGTCACACATATACGTACGCAAAAACGCACGCAGGTAATTTGCACACAGATGACGTACGCACCGAGTTTACTCCACAGAAGAGGGAAGAGAGATGACAGGACGAATGTTTTGTTCAACAAACAAAGCAAGCAGAAGGTAGCTCTAAAATATTTCCAGAAGTCCTGAGATGAGCTCAAGGTCAGAGGTTGCAGGGTTAGGTCAAAAGGTCAAGGTCAGAGTTCACAAGATGGCATAGAAATATGGATATGGCTTTGTTCATAACAAAATGAAGTTTAACACACTGATCACAGATGAAACATTCCATCATGTACTGACTGACCCCGAGGAGACGAGGAGAGCGAGAGAGAAACAAAGATGCAGGAGCCAAGGGAGGAGGGTGAATCACGGCACAGTTTGTATGCACACTGCCCTACAAGTAGGTACGCATGTACAGTTGAGGAGTTCACGTGGCCAAGAGTCACACAGAGTCACCGACTAATGCCACGTCACGCACGCCCACAACACTGCGTCCATTAGTTCTTACCTTTCACAAGTGGCCTAATACTGATAGTATCTGAGTTCATGGCACTCGATTGCTTATCAGACTCTGCTGTCGAGTCTTTTGTCTCATTTTCAGGCTCAGTTTCTTTGGCCTGTTTTTTCTCCGACTCTGAATCTTCTGTATTGGATTTGTTGACTGCGTCATGTGCAATTGCCCGTGCTGCTGCTAGATGGCGCTCTTCCGCATCTTAAAAACCATTGTAAAATTGATTTGAAAGTTGGAATGCTGCATAAACATAAATGCTCTTTTATTAAACAGATAACCTTTAATTGATGGTTTGTTAGAAATCATTTCAATATTGAACTCTATGGCACAAGAGTGAGTGAGCGAGTTTTGGTTTAATGCCACGTTTAGCAATATTCCAGCAATATCATGGCGGGGCCACCAGAAATGGGCTTCACGCGTTGTACCCATGCTGGGAATCGAACCCGGGCCTTTAGCATGGTAAGCAAACGCTTTAACCACTAGGCTACCTCACCGCCCCCTATGGCACGAAAATCACAGAATCTACCATATTTGAGATATTAGTTTTCATTTCATGAATTCAATTTCAGATATCATATATAATTAACAAAGGCAGTTAGTAAATTTTCATTTAATTACATTAATCTAAAATTTTAATCTTTCACCAGTTCAACAAATAATAAACTATCAACATCCTTTCACAACCTTTCAATGCCTTCTCCTTCCAGTTGACTTTGTTGTGAGACAGACACTCAACCCATGGCCGCTTTAGCTCGTAACGTCCTCCTGACAACAGATAGTGAAATGATAAAATATGTTTTACAATCATCCTCAAATGTGTGTCTACAAACTAACAGACAACTGCACTATAGCATTAACAGAGACTTTGAGTAATTTGGTAAATCACATCCTCAAAACACCTGTTTCATGCATTATCCCAAAATATCCTCTTCAGTTCATGGCCCTGTCACAAAAAGTGATCTTAGTCCTGACTCCCATACTTTAACATAGAATTATGACAGTCTTAGCACTACTATTGCTTTGAGAAACAGGACCCTGTTTCTTTTGTACTGTTCAGATACCTGACAGCAAAATGCTGAACAATGTCACCTAACAAAATATCACAATTGTATCTCCAAAAGCTAAAAATGCACGGTGATACGAGAGTTAAAGTATAATGTCACACTGATACAAGAAGACTTTGATTGAAGACTTTGTAGAACATCTGCAACACAATCTAACTTAAGGGAAATAAAACTGATGTGAGTCCTTGACCTAAACAGGAGCCATGCTATAGAACTCTGATTTTGTTGCTGTAAGGAAGAAAAGTAGAGCAGGAAAGGCATAAGCCGTCAACTCCATCTTGTGTAACAGAAGTTATAAAAGTGGAATCAAAATAAACAGGAACTGATATTCAAAATTAACAAAACATTATTGATTTGCAGAGCTTCACTGTCAAAGTGACCAAAAGTTGACCATTACTATCTAAATTTCATTAAATACATGCACTTTGGGGTTAACTCAAACTAAATCACATGAACAAGAAGCACATATAACTGTATCATATATAGGTACTGTCGCTCACCTTTATAATTCAAGGACCACATAACACCTCCCTATGACTGAGGGAAGTACTGGTAAGTTTCAACTGAAGACTAGCTCATTTTCAAGGATGGATCAACAATGGTTAACATAGAAACCTATGGGCTCATCTAGCATGGGAACATCAAACCAGCAGTTCTAATCAGGGGCATGCAGATGTGATTTGATATCTCTAAGTGAAATTCTGAATCAGCTGTTTTTCAAAAAGTAAGAATTAAGATTAGGCCAGACCAATTTTATTTCTTGTTTTAGGGATCTGCTGGTCATATTTTTTCATGAATAAGTACAAAAAAAATAATTAATTTTCATATTCAAAAAAAGAATCCAAATATTTTATTGGCCAACAATGTTTTTATAGTTTTTTTTCGCCCCATATAAACTTCATAAATTGCAAAAAGTAAATACTTTAGTATTTAAAAGGAATATTGCTTTGACTGGTGCTTTGTTTTAGATTTTCCATTTTTATCAGATCTGTGAAGTATTTTTTTAAATATTTGCTTAACAAACTTTCCAGTTCCATGATAACAATGATTAACACTATAACCATAGCATATAATAACAATTAAAGATACATGTCCTTTGGGGATGGGGATGTTGACATGACATCACAAAGTCACCCCAGCCTGTCCACCCAATCCATTAAGCCCCCTCTTTATGGCCAGCATAGATTCCTAGTCCAATTCCAACCCCACATGCCATGGGTTCCCAGTTTGAGCACCTCTTAAACCAGCTCAAAATAGCGTTTGAAAAAGAAAGGCTGGAATTCTATAAGAATAGTTACGATGCATACCAGACAACAAGCAGCAGAAGAAGATCACCAGACTGTATCAGGTGAGCTACAAGCCATCACTGCATGCACACACTGTGAATGTGGTTAGTAGATACTGGCTACCTACACACAACTTACAATGAACAAAGAGCATTGAACCAAGAGTTGGTCATCACTCAAGCCAAGCTTTAAATTCTGGACAGAGAGTTCAGAAGATAGAGCAGAGAAAGATTTCAGAAAAGGATAAGAATCTTCAAGGATGGGAGAGAAAGATATGTAATTGCCAGAAATTTCAGAACATAAAGCAGTTTTCTGGGAACAAGATGTTTGGATGCCATTGTGTTGAGAAAAGAAGGAATAAGCTGTGATTGTTTTGAATAGAGAGAGGATAAAAACAGTTAAAGGGTAAAATATAACAGGAAAAATACTGCATGAATTAAAAAAAATGACATTGGTTTAAATTTCAACAGTTGACGTTCGTCTAAATACAGTTCATTATAAGTTAGTTGTTAGTACACTAGCATGACCAGATGTTTGCAAGTAACATGTCCTAACACAAAGCCTTACCCTATACCACATGCATTTAAGCTGATCTGTCTGAAATATGAACTCAATATACAGACACATATGAGTTTATGGGTATCTCCTGAAGCTTGTGGTTGAATATCCTCCAAGATTTGTTTGTTTTCTTTGGTGTTCAATGAAGCACACACAAGATCAAGCCTGGATCAGACCGTCCAATGATTGATATTATGAGCATGTTGGATTTGGTGACACACAATCAACCAAATTAGTCGGACCACCCAGTCTGTCTAAATGACTCTTCCACCTTAAAGGCACAATGTCACACATTTTCCACAATATTTTGGACTATATTTTATATATTGGGGGCATATGCACTCACTTTAGCTTCCTACTGACGCAATAAAAGACTTATTATCCCTTACGACTTGCCTGAAATCAATAAATGAAAATTTAAGTTGAACAGCTTCCAGACAGATAACACTTGCCATTTATGGAATGTAAACGATTGCCCGTACATCGAAAAACTGTCGCAAGTGGTGTTATCAATGTTTGTCAAACTGGTTTCAATCACAAGTTGTGCGTAGGATATTCGTAAAGAGCACTCCAAGGGACATAACTCTATGGGGATCGTTTAAATAATGGTCGACCAGTAGAGGGCGCGAGAGTCGATTTAATGCAACGCTGCATTAATTCATTTGAACTTTTTAATTTAATATTGTGATCTAAATACGTAATTTTCTTAAAAATAAATTATATGGAAGCTTCCCTGAGGGCTGATAGTATTATTGAGAGAAATGCATTATGTAAGTTAGAGAAGTGTTGTGTGACATTGTGCCTTTAAAGCTTTTGTCAAAGAATGACTATTCCAGAAGTACAAACTGCACTAGAATCTGTTGAATCTAGTCGGAATAACAGAATAATCGGAATAAGTTTCGGCAGTAGATTTTCATCTGAAAAAGGGCATTTTCCAGTTGATCTTAAACCAAAACAAATTTGAGCAGTGTTGGTTATAGCCAGAGTCGCAAACAGCAACTATTTTTGTCATTTTGGAATATCATACATTTGTTAAACAGTATCAATGCCAGTTTCGTGGCAAATATATATTCAAACAGGAAGTATATATATTCAAATATATTTTGAACCAGGACACCTGACATGCTGTCAACAGTCGTTACTTTATTTCATTTAGTAAATCCTACTGGAGATATCCATACGTCACATATACTTGAAACAAAACATTGCTCCAGTGAGAAACAGAAATATTACCCAGCTATCACTGTTATACTTGTCTTGCCAAATGATTTGTTTACACTCAAGGTGGTTTCTGTGGGTCCAACTATATATCTATATGCCTCAAATCAATTGTAAATAATTGTGGGTTTTTTCAACACATAAATAACTATCCTGTGAGATAGTCTCGCCAAAATATAAGAAATACAGTATACTGATATTAAAGCTAGGACAATTTCTTCATGTTACAAATATACTTCCACTGAATTTTACATAAAATCCACTGACATCAATAAAAAGTCATCATTGAATTTAATTATGGAAAAAAATATATATTCATTTACTTTTAATCTTAAAAGATATATTTTACAAAACAGTGGATTTTAACTAAAACTATTCAGTGAAATTGGACTTTCCCTACGTCAGCACATGGAACACTGAAATATCTGGTCTTGCTATGTCTATGCTAGGGTACCCGGTGAGAGAGGTGTTTTGGGCGTACTCGGACGACTACTCAAACTCGATCCGCTCGATGATCGGTTGACTTTGTCCTCGAACACTTCCTCGGAGATGGCTTCGTCAATGTTGCGTGCAGATTGCTCTTGCTTGTGAAGTGGGCTGAGTATTTTATCCAGCATGTCCCCCATCACTTGGAAGCTGGGGTCTACGATGAAGTCAATGAAGCCTGCACAAAATACATGGCATTATAAAGAAACAATCAAAGGATAAGTTCTCGCTTTTCTTATTAACATCAGCTGGTTTCTATTTCTTGTTTCACGGATCCGCCAGTTGTATTTTTTCAAGAATAAGAAAATAAATAAAAACTAATTTTCCCTGCTCAAAACATAAAATCCTAATATTTTTATTGGCCAAAAACGTAAACTTCCAAGAAAAATTATTTTAGATTGTTTTTGCCCCATGTACACTTCATAAATTGCCAAAAGTAAAATATTTTGAGGATTTAAAAAGAATATTACTTTTTTGACTGGTGACCCCCCCCCCTCCCAGCCTTTATATTAGGTTTTCTGATGATAAAAGTCTGTAAAACAAGAAATATAATTGGTCTAGCCTTATACATATTTTGCATCAAAACTTTTCTTCAAACTCCAATTCAGGTTTCAAAAGATGTTTTCATACAATAAGTAGATACATCTATTTTCATGTAATTTTAGTGAAACTAAAAGCCTATTCCAAGACCCGATTATAATTCAAGGTCATTTGTTTTTTTCTGCAGATAACCAAGAGTAACACAGATCAAAATGACAATTGTTTCTTGTTTAATGCTGCACTCAGCAGAGCATCCACATTATGGTGACCTGGTAATAATCAAATCTGGACGGGAAAACCTAACAAAACATATCACTCGTCACACAAGTGACGAGGCTGATGTATCATGTCACTTAAGGTGATTAGCACAGCCTATAAAGTGGCTGGGATGCCGTTCTGAAGTCCTCCAGTAAACAGTTTGTCATGATCTCCGTGAAGATCCACATTACCAATTTGTGACTCGGCCACAAGAGTGTTCTTCCTATCACAGAGAGGGGAGAAGGGCAGACCCAGCTCCTGTTCACGGTCACCCTGGAACATACAACATGGATGTCATGTGCACTTGTTGTCCAGCATAATGTAACTTATCATAAACAATGATTCCAGTCTATGTAACTAATATATGAAAGTGTTTTCATCATAATAATATCTTTTGATAGGGGTGAGTATTCCAGCGATATGGTGGCAGCCTGTAAATAATCGAGTCTGGACCAGACAATTCAGTGATCAACACCATGAGCATTGATGTACGCAGTTGGGATACGATGACATGTGTCAACCAAGTCAGCAAGCCTGACCACCCGATCCCATTAGTCGCCTCTTAAGACAAGCATGGGCTACTGAAGATCAGTTCTAACCTGGATCTTCACGGGTCTCTATGGATAGGAATAAAACATGCAGTAATATATACTGAGGCTCTGACAATATGAGTTGTCCACTCATCTCACGGGAAACAATAGATGTATCTGTCTGCATAAATAAATCATATAACAGGAATGCATCCTTGTATGAATGCCTTTGACCCAATCAGTAATTATACCTTCTGTTACTTCATCATATAGCAGATGATGGAAAACAAAGGGAGTTATTCCCCCTTGATCTATTCCATTCCAAATATACTTTCCATATCCAGAGAATGGCATCTTGCATCAGATACAAAACTGTGGTAGGTATATTGCAAATGTTAAGCCAACAGTTTATCAATTCAAGGGGTGATCATAAGAAATGTCCCTTACGTGTTAGCAGGGTACATTGAAAATAATAGACTGGTCCAGGCCAATCAGTATCTGACATTGTTGTGTAAGGTAAGATAGACCAGTGTTTTATGAAGTTTTGAGGTAGTAACTAAAGATGTTAAGCGGTAATGTCCAATAACTTGACAATGATATAATGATCTCTACAGACCTGTCTAAAGAACTCTTCCAGGAGGAGATCTGTCCACCTCTTGTGGAGATCCCAGTCTTTGGAAGGGTGACTGATGTCTGCACAGTGTAAAACTAATGACACCGCTTTTGACTTGTCAATACTGAAATGTACAACATTTTGAAATAATCATATTTGCTCAAACAATATTAAAATAAAGTGAAATATTCAACTATTCTGAAATCAACAACCTTCTATTGCGCTATCAACACTGATGCTTCAACATTTGAAATAACCACCCTCCTTCTCTCAAGGCATACCAAAAGTAATGAAATGAACAGATATTTTCATTTTATTGTAAAAATTGAAATAGACAGAATTCTGAAGTCATTTACTGAATAGATGAAATACCTGATCATTGATGACATTAGGAAGGATATTAATGAAACCACCTATCAGTGCTAGAGACCGTTCATAATGCATGCCTAGTGGGGATGATGATGATTTTAAGGGGGTTCCCCAATTTGTTCTGGGGAGGTAGGGGGGTCAGCAAGTTTGAACACATGTACTAGTGGGGTCAGCAATTTTGTGCAAAAAATATTTTTTAAATTTTGCTTAAAAATTATGGGAAAGTGTGTGTGTGTGGGGGTCATTGATTTTGTACATGGACAGTCCCTTATTTGTATTCTGAAACAAACAATACATACAGCAGCTTCTTGTATAACAGATAATGTTTATCCTTTACATGAACAGAATAAAAATTCTTTGCTTGTCTTACTTTTCTGGCACAGTTAGAAGATTTTTCATGTTTTTTATCTGCTGAAAGTGGAAGGACATATCGGTTGCCAGCACCATGTCTATCACTAGTGTCCGGAACTCCCTGAAACATTCAAACAGTACATTCATCAGCTGTATTAAGCTTAAAATATATAAATACAGTCATCAATCTGTAGAACAAAGCAATTACAGCATTACTTTTTTGCATGCTAAGATTGCTTGCCATAGTAAGATGACAAGTTTATCGATATTCTTCCTTGCTAAGATTGCTTGAGATAGTAAGAGGACTAGTTTACCAATATTCTTCCATGCTAAGTTCACTGTCATTACCAAGAGGACAAATTTACCCATATTCTTCATTGCTAAGATTGCTTGCCATAGTGATAGGACTAGTAATAGAATCGATTTTCTTCCATGGTAAGTTTGTTGTCAATACCAAGAGGATCAACTTACCAATGTTCTTCCTTGCTAAGATTGCCTGCTATAGTAAAAAGACTAGTTTACCGATATTCTTCCATGCTAAGTTTGATGTCAGTTCCAAGAGGACTATTTTACAAATATTCTTCCTTGCTAAGATTGCTTGCAATAGTAAGAGGACTAGTTTATCGATATTCTTCCATGCTAAGTTCACTGTCAGTACCAAAAGGACTAGTTAACCGATATTCTTCCATGCTAGATTCTCAGTCAGTACCAAGAGGACTAGTTTACCGATATTCTTCCTTGCTAAGATTGCTGTCAGTACCAAAAGGGCTAGTTTACCGATATTCTTCCATGCTAGTTTCGCTGTCAGTACCAAGAGGACTAGTTTACCGATATTCTTCCATGCTAAGTTCACTGTCAGTACCAATAGTACTAGTTTACCGATATTCTTCCTTGCTAAGATTGCTGGCAATGCCACATTCCTCTTCCTTCATGATGCGGAAGGCAGCACTTATATGGTGGTTCTCTAGCACAGCCCGGTCATTGTACAGTAATGCCACTTCAGACCTGAAACACAACAAGAGACAAATTTAAGTCTGAAACAATATTCTCCTGAACGAGAATGAATTACGCTTAGAACTATCCAATATCTATAATTGAGTCACTGTCCTCAAAACAAGAAAAAAAACTATTCCCAGTTAATCTGTAGGTAAAGAAAACAAAATATTGAAGATTTGGCCATTAATAAGTCTTGAAGAAGAGAGGCATTAGTAAATTTATTGTCCTTAGTCTATCAATATTTTTTTTATACAACAGACTTGATATTATTCATAAGATCTAAAAAGTAGAGTATAAACATTACAAATTTCAAAACAAAATTTACTGTCAAAACCAATAAAAAACATAAATTAAGTTTATTTTAACTGGTATATGTCACTCAGTGCAAATCTTTTTATGAATTTCAAGGTTGACACTGAAAGTCAAGGCTTTAGATGAGGGACCTTAAAATTCAAGGCCTTTTAAAGTATGCAAGAACCTTTTTATACAATTGGTGTATGTATGGTCCTGTGCATCAAGTTCAGGTAACAAATCAGTTGAAGTTAAGCAACGTTGAGAGCGGAGAGTCCTTCGATGGGTGACCGTGTTTGGAAGCCAACAACGAAGCACATGTGATTCATGTGGTCTCACCTTAAGCATGTGAGTTTGTTCAAACTTGCCTCTGTTCACCCAGCAGAAAATGGGTACCCGGTGGGATAAAGTCATGTGACTATAACCTTGTGTTATCCAGGGTACTAATGTGTTAGCACTTTGAGCATGCACAAGTGCATGGAAACAGGCACTTTAAAAGTGGCCATTATTATTTTGGGTTCCAAGAAAACTTTCTCTCTGTCAATATTTTCCTTTCCACTCACCCTGTATTGATATGGAAATTGTTCGTCGTTCCAGTGTGCTCAAAGTCATGTATCAATGCTGCCACAATGGTTGCAAATATTTCTAAGTCTGTCAACCAGTGCTAAAAGTAAAACAGATAAAAATTGATATCTTAAACATGATTTGATAAACAGAAATCACAATAACTGTTCATTTTAAGACAGAATAATCATATACATTAATTAAAAACTATTTCTGACAAGTTCCTGCAAAATGTGTGTTTAACCAAATTATTACAATTTTCAGTAGTCATGATATTTTAAATAGCACTTCAAGTTTATGACCTTGGTTCTGTTTTCATAACAACATACCAAATAACAACATCAATATTACATATCAAATATAATATTTATCACATACTATAGTACAACAAGAACACTTAAATAACATGCTGTATTACAAAACATGAAAAGGTAATGATAATGGTAGGATCAGCTAGTTTTAAAACAAATCCAGAACCACATTTCCACATCCATGACTAGTTGTATTCCAAGTAGCATACATACTGCAAGCTTGCTCTGAGACAGCACGTAGTGTACTGTCTGTGCGACGTCGGCACCGTGGAGGAGGTTGTGGTAGGGGTTGAGGTACTTGCTGTAGCCGGACTCCAGGGCAAACAGGAAACTCTCCAAGACTTGGGTGTTGATTTTGAACTTTGTGATAAGATCATACTTCTGCAGCAGTGTAAAACCCACGAACTTCAATGCATGGCCGTCAGATGCATCGTTCACAGCAAACACATTGAAAGACCAGTCATCAAGATGCTGAAACAGATGGACAACTGGTGAAGCAGTGGACAATTTATCACCTGCCAACCATACTTTTGGCAGAAATAAAATGTTTAATTATTACTGAGAAAGAA
This sequence comes from Haliotis rubra, assembly GCF_003918875.1. NCBI lineage: Eukaryota > Metazoa > Mollusca > Gastropoda > Lepetellida > Haliotidae > Haliotis > Haliotis rubra. The sequence goes on from NW_025767679.1 coordinate 962,272, forward strand.
GGAACTAAACATTTGTAGTTACCTCCCTTTCTTGGTTGTAATGATACAGGGGCCGTGAACAGTTACCTCCCTTTCTTGGTTGTAATGATACAGGGGCCGTGAACAGTTACCTCCCTTTCTTGGTTGTAATGATACAGGGGCCGTGAACAGTTACCTCCCTTTCTTGGTTGTAATGATACAGGGGCGTGAACAGATACCTCCCTTTCTTGGTTGTAATGATACAGGGGTCATGAACAGTTACCTCCCTTTCTTGGTTGTAATGATACAGGGGCTTCTTGGTTGTGAACAGTTACCTCCCCTTTCTTGGTTGTAATGATACAGGGGCGTGAACAGTTACCTCCCTTTCTTGGTTGTAATGATACACAGGAACAGTTACCTCCCTTTCTTGGTTGTAATGAACAGATGACCTCCCTTTCTTGGTTGTAATGATACAGGGGCGTGAACAGTTACCTCCCTTTCTTGGTTGTAATGATACAGGGGCATGAACAGTTACCTCCCTTTCTTGGTTGTAATGATACAGGGGCCGTGAACAGATACCTCCCTTTCTTGGTTGTAATGATACAGGGGCGTGAACAGTTACCTCCCTTTCTTGGTTGTAATGATACAGGGGTCAGTTACCTCCCTTTCTTGGTTGTAATGAACAGTTACCTCCCTTTCTTGGTTGTAATGATACAGGGCGTGAACAGATACCTCCCTTTCTTGGTTGTAATTGGTTGTAATGATACAGGGGCGTGAACAGATACCTCCCTTTCTTGGTTGTAATGATACAGGGGTCGTGAACAGTTACCTCCCTTTCTTGGTTGTAATGATACAGGGGCGTGAACAGATACCTCCCTTTCTTGGTTGTAATGATACAGGGGGCGTGAACAGATACCTCCCTTTCTTGGTTGTAATGATACAGGGGTCGTGAACAGATACCTCCCCTTTCTTGGTTGTAATGATACAGGGTTGAACAGATCCCTTTCTTGGTTGTAATGATACAACATGAACAGATACCTCCCTTTCTTGGTTGTAATGATACAGGGTGAACAGATACCTCCCTTTCTTGGTTGTAATGATACAGGGGCGTGAACAGATACCTCCCTTTCTTGGTTGTAATGATACTTCTTGGTTGTAATGAACAGAATACCTCCCCTTTCTTGGTTGTAATGATACAGGGGCATGAACAGATACCTCCCTTTCTTGGTTGTAATGATACAGGGGGAGTGAACAGATACCTCCCTTTCTTGGTTGTAATGATACAGGGTACAGGACAGTGAACAGATACCTCCCTTTCTTGGTTGTAATGATACAGGAAGTGAACAGATACCTCCCTTTCTTGGTTGTAATGATACAGGGGTCATGAACAGATACCTCCCTTTCTTGGTTGTAATGATACAGGGGTCGTGAACAGATACCTCCCTTTTTGGTTGTAATGATACAGGGGTAATGATACATGAACAGATAACTTTTTGGTTGTAATGATACAGGGGTCATGAACAGTTTCCCTTTTGGGTTGTAATGATACAGGGGTCATGAACAGTTACCTCCCTTCTTGGTTTGTAATGATACAGGGTTGTAATGATACAGGGCTGAACCCTCCTTTCTTGGTTGTAAATGATACGTGAACTACCTCCCTTTCTTGGTTGTAATGATACAGGGGTCATGAACAGATACCTCCCTTTTGGGTTGTAATGATACAGGGGGCGTGAACAGATACCTCCCTTTTGGGTTGTAATGATACAGGGGTCATGAACAGTTAACTCCCTTTTGGGTTGTAATGATACAGGGGTCATGAACAGTTACCTCCCTTTTGGGTTGTAATGATACAGGGGTCGTGAACAGATACCTCCCTTTTGGGTTGTAATGATACAGGGGTGAACAGATACCTCCCTTTTGGGTTGCAATGATACAGGGGTCATGAACAGTTAACTCCCTTTTGGGTTGTAATGATACAGGGGTCATGAACAGTTACCTCCCTTTTGGGTTGTAATGATACAGGGGCGTGAACAGATACCTCCCTTTTGGGTTGTAATGATACAGGGGTCATGAACAGTTACCTCCTTTTTGGTTGTAATGATACAGGGTCGTGAACAGTTACCTCCCTTTTGGATTGTAATGATACAGGGGTCATGAACAGTTACCTCCCTTTTGGGTTGTAATGATACAGGGGTCATGAACAGATACCTCCCTTTTGGATTGTAATGATACAGGGGTCATGAACAGTTACCTCCCTTTTGGATTGTAATGATACAGGGTCGTGAATAGTTACCTCCCTTTTGGGTTGCAATGATACAGGGGTCATCAACAGTTACCTCCCTTTTGGGTTTCAATGATACGGGAATATGATACAATATGTATCCTGATACACAGTTGACAATGTGATGTGTATCTTGGTATGTACTGTGTTTTGGGTGATAATTCAAATTTCTCCAGATGAAGGTATCTCATGGAGGGACATAGAACAGACATGACCTACTCTCTTCTACTCTTACCTTTAATTGTATTAAGACATGAGGCGGCACATGTATTCCCACAGAGCTAGATAACCGGCGGTATATCCTAAAACAAATCATCATTCATAATAACTACTGCTGTAACTAAGAATATAGTTCTTGTAACAATACACCAGAAATCATAAAAAGCTTATCTCCATATGAACACAATTTTGAAACAGGTGCAAGATGTCTGCTGTCCATGACTTTTGCCACTGGTCCAAAGCCAAGGGCCTAGATTTTCGAAGCTCTCTTATTGCTTAGATAGCCATAAGTGTCATACATTAACATTAATTTATGACCATCTAAGCACTAAGAGACCTTCGAAAATCTAGGCCCAGGTATGATAAAACTCTGGTCCAGTAAGCTCATCTTGTAATAGTCTCATAGTAACAAACTCATTGAAAAGAAATCTTAAAACGATGTTCACGACTGTAAATTCAAAAGTCTTGGGCAAACATTGTGCCCATTATAATAGCTTCCAGTATTCTAATCACGTTGAAACCGAAATGCCTCTTTCAGACTTAAGAACTCAGCCTTAAATCACTAAAGGCTTAAAATTTAACAAGTCATCCCAGGAGGAATGTGGCCTTCTATTTTGAATGACATTACCTGTCCACCATAATCCCTGCTCTTATTGCATGTGCTACACTACGGAACTTGGGTTTCTCTTCTCCTTTCCGCTTCATATTGCTCATAGAGCGTGTGAAGGTCAAGGCCAGCCAGTCTCGTACTTCGCTCGGGACGGCATCAGGCTCCACCTCACTGAGTTCGTCATCTTCCTCACACAGACGCCTACAACACAAACGGTCAAGTTGTTCCGTAAGTCTGGCAGGATGCACTACATGCTGAAAGTAATATGGTATGTTGTTATCATTGTTTACAAACAAATGTCAGGTTATCCTAAACATTTATCAAATGAATTACATTGAGAACTTGTGTTGAAATAGAACTTTTTTCTGCAGAAAATCTGCCAGAACCGATATTCATTCAAATATCATAAAATGCTTGACCCGATATGTCAAGAAACAGAAATAACTGTACCAAATGCATTGAGAGTGATGTACAGAAATGATATGTAATATGCAATTACTTGTGCATGAACAATGTGCAACCCTGAGCAACAGTCAACCAGTAATCATAAAATATCATTCAATTCTTGTGCATAAATCATTCAATGTAGTGTTCATCATGAAAATGTGCATAAACCATTCAATGTAGTGTTTATCATGAAAATGTGCTCAAGATCCATGACCAACCAACCTTCTTAATGAAATATAATGAAATAATAAAAATAAATTCTTCAAATGAATTCCTGAAATGGACTAAGAAAATATACATATGAAACCCATGACAAAATGATCAAAATAGCATGTCAGTTGAAAAATATGGCTAAATAATAACACCATGTATTGGAGGAAAAAAACACAAACACACCAAATGGAAACACCCAAACATTTATATTGCGTAAACCACTAAAACATTCACATCCAAAATATCCAACCAAACACAAAAAACAGTTCTAAAAATGGGTACAAGTATATGATGTCTTTTGCAAAAATCATAAACCACATGACACGTCCTGCTCGAAAACTCTCCACAAACCAAAGTCGAAAGTCTGGTAAATGAGCTTTTGTATGGAGAGTTACTTCCCTTGTATTTGCGGCCGAACCCCGACCTTTCTCCTTGGATGAAATAGGATCTGTCTCTTCGCTGAAGGCGTAAAACATTTATGACGCTAAACATGTCAACGTGAAATCTACACAAGCCTACCAGCAATTAACACTCGTCAATAGCAAAGCAAAACATGTATATTTCATGGGACAAAATTCTTTAAGAATAATTATTACTTCAAGTTAGCAAAAAAACAGCATTATATTACAAAGAATGTTTCACAATCTGCATGCTCACATTTATTTTAAATGTCCCATTTATACGTTCAATTTAGTTCAATAAAAATTAAAACTTTTTAATAGATTCATAATTTCAAATGCTGTCATTAAAATGATTGATTACCAACAGCTCAATCACATCATCATAAACAACTATATTTGCATTTAGATCTGAAAATGGTTAATGTGTTATTTATTCTTTCACATTCCTAGGTTATAAATTAAATTTCTAAATCTAACTTACAAATCCATGGGTACAACACACTCAAATATTATAGTTTGGTATGTAAGTGCACCTAATTCTAGATGTGGATTCATGTTAGTGGATTGTAGATATCGAGCCATATTAATGTTCACACACGTCTATCACTATAGCTCTTTAAATACAACGAATATGGATAATCAAGTAGGAATCAAGATGCATTCTATTTCTACCCAAATCTACCTAATGATAATTCTCATTACGTTAATTCTTTAATTACATTGGAAGATAACCTTTGAGGATGTGTCATGCAAGGTTAACACACACAGTTGACTCGTACAGAATCAGATTAGTACATCACAGTTTCTTCAGTCTTACAGGGGTAAATCTGACATAAACAATGTTTAATGTAGCCTCCCAATGATGTGTAATTTTTTAAACCTGTGATAAATCATCAATGATTTGACATTTTCTTTTTTTAAATGTTGGTTTCTATATAACCACTAAAGTGCATGAGAATTCCATCTGACATGACAAACAAGTAAACATATATACTGATTTGCTTTAGCATGAAAACACAACAGTAGCATAAAGCAATTTCAGAAAACGTTCAGGTGGTCTCATTGTATTTCTTCTACTACTTATTTATTTAGTGAGTGAGTTTAGTTTTAAGCCGCCCTCAGCAATATTCCAGCTATACGGCGGTGGTCTGTAAATAATCGAGTCTGGACCAGACAATCTAGTGATCAACTTATTTATTTAGTTGTCATGGTATATACTTACACGTTCCCCGATACAAACTATTTAACATATGAACATATACCACTTTAAAGAAGTTAAAGATAACTTGATTCTTTCATATCATCCTTTCAATGGTCATCACATATTAATCATAGTCATTGTAAAAATAGGTGGTCCTTAACTTCTGTTGAGTAGTATATGATCAGACAATCATCAAATTACTTATCCTATCTCTTGTGTTGCAACTTTGAAGTATCGGATCATTAATATAATACCCCTTCAATCCTACTGAAACCTACCCCTTCAATCCTACTGAAACCTACCCTTCAATCCTACTGAAACCTACCCCTTCAATCCTACTGAAACCTACCCCTTCAATCCTACTGAAACCTACCCCTTCAATCATACTGAAACCTACCCCTTCAATCCTACTGAAACCTACCCCTTCAATCCTACTTCAATCCTACTGAAACCTACCCCTTCAATCATACTGAAACCTTCCCTTCAATCCTACTGAAAACTACCCCTTCAATCCTACTGAAACCTACCCCTTCAATCCTACTGAAACCTACCCCTTCAATCCTACTGAAACCTACCCCTTCAATCCTACTGAAACCTACCCCTTCAATCCTACTGAAACTACCCCTTCAATCCTACTGAAACCCTACCCTTCAATCATACTGAAACCTTCCCTTCAATCCTACTGAAACCTACCCCTTCAATCATACTGAAACCTACCCTTCAATCATACTGAAACCTACCCTTCAATCATACTGAAACCTACCCCTTCAATCATACTGAAACCTACCCCTTCAATCATACTGAAACCTTCCCTTCAATCATACTGAAACCTCCCCTTCAATCATACTGAAACCTACCCTTCAATCATACTGAAACCTTCCTTCAATCATACTGAAACCTACCCTTCAATCCTACTGAAACCTACCCTTCTAATCCTACTGAAACCTACCCCTTCAATCCTACTGAAACCTACCCCTTCAATCCTACTGAAACCTACCCCTTCAATCCTACTGAAACCTACCCCTTCAATCCTACTGAAACCTACCCCTTCAATCCTACTGAAACCTACCCCTTCAATCATACTGAAACCTACCCCTTCAATCATACTGAAACCTACCCCTTCAATCATACTGAAACCTACCCCTTCAATCATACTGAAACCTACCCTTCAATCATACTGAAACCTACCCCTTCAATCATACTGAAACCTACCCCTTCAATCATACTGAAACCTACCCCTTCAATCATACTGAAACCTACCCCTTCAATCCTACTGAAACCTACCCCTTCAATCCTACTGAAACCTACCCCTTCAATCCTACTGAAACCTACCCCTTCAATCCTACTGAAACCTACCCCTTCAATCCTACTGAAACCTACCCCTTCAATCCTACTGAAACCTACCCCTTCAATCCTACTGAAACCTACCCCTTCAATCCTACTGAAACCTACCCCTTCAATCCTACTGAAACCTAACCCTTCAATCATACTGAAACCTACCCCTTCAATCCTACTGAAACCTAAGCCATTTGCATGATATGTTTTCAATTTCGAATCCAAAGTATCAATTGCCCATGCAAGCTAAACTGTATGTGTATCCCTTTCTACTGGTGGTGTTCCGATGATTGAAAATAATTGAAAATCGATCAAAAGAAGGATTAAAAATGATTATCGATTGTAAAAAACATATTTTTGATTAATTGGAATTTTTTTGTTTTGGTTTAACACACTTGAATGAAGTAAACTAGCGATTAAATTTGACGAATATTCATGAACAAACATGCGTTCAACAGCCGTAAAGCTATGCGCATTGTAACATTTTAACCACTTTTATTGTTTAATTACAATTCCAGTGTCTTGCATGCGTGTATGTCATTGCCTGACAGTATTAGTTATAAAAAACATTCATTAGAAAAAACCTGGGGAAAACCCTTGAAATTGGTGATAACATTAAAAATGTACATACTTCGATTATAATCGATAATCGTTCACCACAATCCTCCGATAATTGATAGTGGATTTGTTTTCCGATTCCCAACACTACTTTCTACCAAGATCATTTAAAATCGAACATGGTATGAGGGTACTGAGATGGATGTTTTAAAAGGGTGCAGGTAAGAATTCAGTGATGAGTGACAAACCACAGTCAAGTCTTGAAGAAAATGCAAGGAGCCATTAATGCTTAGTTCTAAAGTTAACATCAGAATACAAATCATCAAATTAAACTGATGTCACACTTAAATTATTCACTTATTTTACTCAGTGGAGTGAGTGAGTGAGTGAGTTGGGTTTAACACCACTTTGAACATTGCTACAATTACAATATGACATATCAGCTGAATGTGGAAGGAATGCTTTAAGTGAGGCAGTCCCAGACATTAACCACTCTGTGATACCAACAAGGATAGGTATTGTCTGGACAAACATAGAAACATAACTGGGCCGAACTGGGATTCTAACCCATAGTCTTAGGTGCCCACGGGATGTATCCCCATTTCAGTGGAATAGGAACAGATCAGGACAAGACTTCTTTTTTTTCTTGGTTCACAGATCCATCTACCCCAAATCTGGAGAAAACTTAATTGTTTTCCATCTTCAATGTTCCTGTCTGTTAATTAACTTTAGCAAGGCCAGACCAATTTTATTTCTTGTTTACAGATTTTTGTCCTCAGAAAACCTAAAGGCAGGAGCGAAAAAGTAAAAAATAAAAATCACCAGTCAAAGTAATATTCCTTTTAGATACTAAAAGTATTTTATATTTGGCAATTTATGAAATGTGTATGGGTAAAAAAAAATAAAAAAAGTTTGGTTTTTTGGTAAGTTTACATTTTTAGACAATAGAAACATGAGGATTTATTTTTTGAGAGGAAAAATTAATTTTATTTATTTTCTTATTCTTGACAAAAATACGACCGACGGATTCGTAAAACAAGAAATAAAATTGGTGTGGCCTTAGTAATGAAAACAACCTTCAAAGCAGATGAATGCAGGGAGGAAGATAACTCTGGGGATATGTCATTCCTAATATTCACCTTATGTGTTCTTTATTGCATCCAACCAATTCTTTTCAGATCAATTAACAACTGATATATTTACAGCTATTTTGACAAACGATCCAGGTTTATAAATGCTGTAAACCAATAAATTAATAGAAGTGAGCCCTAATTGTTAGAGTGTCAATCTAGGAAATTACTCAGGTCAATGTATCTGGTGTTCCTTGGTTGTAACACAACTATATTCTTTAAAAATAAGTAGGGGAACATAATTTTTTATTTATGATTGAAAAAATGGGAGATATGTCGGTGTCAATCAATGTTGAAATGATAATAATGAATGTTTTGAGAGTGCATCACCACTTGCACTTCCTTATGACCATAGTTGTTTGTACAGTAATGATGATTGGTGTGTGATTTGAAATTTGTTTGTGCACTATTTTCATTTTCAAACAAAAAAAAACAGCTAGAAACAAACACTAACAACTGTGTGATGCAAGATGATTGTCAAAATGAATGGTCTACAGTGATTTATTGACCTTCTTGAAAAATGTCAAAATCAAGAATGACACCCCATGCATGTGTAAAGGGCTACTGCATTGTGTCTTTGAAAGGTTTCTAACACTTATACTTCCAATCCAATTTGAAAGTTCGGGTTCCCCTACTTTATTTTAAGAGTATAGTACCAGCCACATTGACCAGCCATTGCAACCCCTCAGCACTCACTCAACATCCACCTGGTCACTTCATTCAAGTACTGGTCAGCCCTAGACTGTCCACACTTGGACAATTACACAAGTGTCCCTTAATGAAGTGATAACTAGCATCATCTGCTTGCAACAGTGAGTTACCACAAACAAAAACAAAGCCAATCAAAGTGTTGTTAATCATTGATGTTATATGTGCTTCAAATTCAAGCCTTGATAATGAAATTAAGCATATACTAGCTGTCAAAACAGAAATGTATGAGTGTCAGTAACAACAGCTGATGTATACATCTTCCAAGTCAGTAATACATTGCATACAAGCTGTAGTGTTGTAATTGAGCAATGAGGGATACAGCTATCTCACAATACATTTCAAATGCTAATATTTGACATATTAAATACTGAGCTGCAAGCTCAAGATTGTTGCTGTCTATTCCAACTGTATATCCATTTAGACAAAACTCAACCAATCATTTTTCGATCATTGCACAAAGATTACATCTCAAAATTACTCTGAGTGAACGATACTGATGCTATCAAGTACTTCGAACACTTAAATCCAACTAAATACTGTCAAATATCACGTCTCAAAAGCGGCAAGAACTTGCTCTACCCCTAACTTGATCTTCTGACACCCAAACTGTTCAACATTTCAAAGGATGTCATCTTTACTTGAACTTGCCATCCTGGGAGGCTCCCAAGATGCGCTGCATCAATTTAAAACAGATAAATTGCAAATTTTTCTTTAGAAATGTTTTCTTTAAAATAAATGAATATGTTATGTTTTCTTTAAAACATCATGACTAGACATGACAGAGGATGAATTTGATTTGTTGCAGAAAAATATAGGAGAACCAGGATGTCAACATTTGAACATTTTGAGAGAACTGTGAGAAAATCAACTTACACTTGAGATAGATGTATCCCTACAATATATCTGTGATTACAACAATAAAAAGTGGTATTAGTTCTTTTAGCAAAATGTGTCTTATTTTTTAATTACCGAACTGTGGCTGGTTGTTTTTTGCTGTGAATAGAAAAATCACTGCAGAATGAAGAACTTAAAACACAGCCATGCATATGTTTTTAACAAGATAACTATGATTTCTTACTAGAACATTCATCAAATTGGATGTTTCAAAGATATTTACATTTTATTAATAGTCTCAAAACACCAGGTGTGTACTTTCTTTTGTACATCAGTATAGTTGTGAATATTCAGGAAGGCAATAAGCACCTTGTAGCCATCTACCCCGTTTCACATCGCAGACTTTGTCCCTACGACCCCTCACTAACACATAGGGATCATCCTGTTTACTATAGATGGTAGATTAAACAAGCATGAAAACATTTGATATGCACTTTTCTTGAGATCTAGGTTAATATGAAATAGTTGGAAAATGACATTATTTCAGAAGGGTATAATATCCACTCTGCAATGATGAAATGATCTTGTACTTATGTTGTGGAGAGTGGGATGACATTTGTACTGGTGGAAACTCCCTGTGGCTAAAATATCCTAGGATAAAATATCTGAGGATAAATACAGTCAAGGACACATTCTCAGGGGATGAAATATCGTGTTACACAGTCTCATGAGTAGCAAAAATGCAGATAACCTTTTATTGGGTCTTAACTTTTCTCTTTAGGTTTGTTTTCCCTATATTTGCTGCATGTTCATCATTAACCAGGAATGTGATAAAAGTGATTCATATCTTTTTACTTGACTTTGATGACAGGTAGGCAAAGAAATATGTCAAAAAGATAGAATCTTGGAATCTTCTTGTATCTGTCTAGTTTAATTAAACTTAAATATCTTTCAAATGTAAAGTACAAACAGGATGACAATAACACAGAAAGGTTAAGTGTACAGTATTTCTATCCCAGAAACCTGTCAAACTTTATTTTATCATCATTCAAAACTGGCTGACGAGGAGCAAAAGAGGAAACATGTCAGATACTGATGGTACTCTGAGTACCACATTGTGTATTTGAGCTGGTTTCCTCACTTTCATGAGCTTTTGGAGCTACATGTGTAGTAATGTAAGTGAACAGAACAAAGTTGAAACACTCTTGTTGGGTAGCTATAATCTGGATATATATCTATTTCTGTTTCAGTCACTTGATGTGAATCTTAAGTAGACTGAACATTGAGTATCTCGCAAACTTTGTTTAGTAAAACCAGATGCTGCTGAAGGTGGATAGGGAACCATGGTTAGACAGGGGTCCAAGAAGAGTGTTGTGTGGTGGATCTTAGCTATAACTTATGGGCTTGCAGTGCTAGGCTTTGTAGAAACACGGCTGCTTAGTTGTTTAACGCTGCACTCAGCAATATTCCAGCTTGATGGCAGTGGTCTGTAAATAATCGAGTCCGGACCAGACGATCAGCAACATGAGCATCAATCTACACAATTGGGATACAATGATATGTGTCTACCAAGTCAGCAAATCTGACCACCCGATCCTGTTAGTTGCCTCTTATGACAAGCATGGGTTACTGAAGATCAATCCTTAACCAGGTTGTAGAAACATGGAGCTAGTGGGATAGGGAATCATGGTTAAACTGAAATCAAACTGGAAGAGCTAACAATAAACTTATCAACATTAAACAGTAAACAAGATGCCATCCTGTGTTCCTGACACTGATGATACTGTCAAACCATCTCCTTGTCAGTCATGGATCGTTCTAAAAACATCCATCATTGCCAAACTAACACGTCAGTCCATCTTTTAAAGTGCAGAATATATTTGTCTATTAAAATTAACTTCCAGTTTCAACAATCTTACAAATATACAGTAGTTTCTAATATTATCTTCCCATTTCAACAATCAATACAGTATTTCAGTTTCTCATTCAGATATTTCCTTTGCAAAAAGACATTAGAAAAATTTATAACACAATTAAACATAGATTATTGGACACATCTAAACAACACATTTGTGTGTGGTAGTATCATGAAATTGTGATTTAGGAATATGATATTCCTTGTTTATACAATTGAGATTCCTGTTTTAGATTTTAAACTCTGCATAATAGAGATGAAAATCATGAATGTAAATTTTGAAAACTACTTATTTTTTAAGAAACACATAATAGTGATTCTCATTGTCATATGGGTAAATGGTTAAATCTTCCCTCACTTATACACATTTAAAATACTTATATTTGAAGAAACATGATATTGTGATTGTACATACATTGTCATAAGGGTGAATGGTTAAATCTTTCCAAATCTATACACATTTTAAATACTTCTATTTAAAGAAACAAGACAGGTTGCTGTTGTACTTGAACTGTGGTATGTATTATTGGTTAGATCCTCCACCTTCAGAACAGAATTACTGACACACAGGAGGCAGTGTCCTCTCACTTCAAAATTCCATTCCAAGATGATAGAACACCTAACTTAGACATGACGTCTTCAAGATATGTACGAGTGAGTCAGTGTTTAGTCCAGCAAGGTCTTGATAGTCTATTTAGGGAGGTGACAATGACAATGAAATAACACAGAATATTAAATGTGTGAAGTTACTTTGAGGAATCTCTACAAGACTTTCAAAACAGAACATTGCCACATACATTTCTCACTTGTGCCTTAGTGTTTGTTTTCATGGTTTATTTCAGACTTTGTTTTTTAAGATGTTTGATTCACATGATTATAAAATTTACTTTTTGAGGATAAAATGGTTTTTAGATTTGATAATGTGGCACGTTTCTAATTGTGTATGTGTGGTGATAAAACAAAATGCCTTTAATATAATTACACATCTTCCCAATTCATATTCTTTCAAAGTAATTGTATTTTATTTCCTGAAATATACAGTAATCTGTAACTAACACCATATCTACAAAGATAGTGACGTACATTGCTTTTGATCTAGATAAATTTGCTAATTAGGCCCATTCATTAACACTAAGATCTGCCAAAAATAACTTCTAATGACATGTCGAGTCAGATCTAGTTGACAGAACAGACTTAGCTATAGATGTATATGTTTAATTTGTGTACAGTGTGATTTGACACAAGTGTGTTTATATTTATGTCCATTTTAGTCCCCCTAGAAATGAGTAAATTATTGAACAACAAAAATAATGTCTAATGGCATGTCGAGTTAGATCTAGTTGACAGCACAGACTGAGCTATAGATGTATATGTTTAAGCCTGTGTATAGTGTGATTTGATATGTTTATATTTCATTACTATTTTAGTCTCCCAAGAAACAGGAAAATATTGAACACGTAAACGTCATCAATCAAGTCTTGCAATATGTGCAGTGTCACCACAATGCAGCATGGGGGTAGCAGCAATATACATATTTAATACTTAATGTCATTCACAAACTCTCCCTCACAACATCTCTCTACACATGCAGCAGCAAACAACGGTCTAGAACCAGCACAAACCTTCAAATATGATATCTAATCACACTAGAAACTGATGACGCTGACAATGGAATTATGTTAATGGTGTTAATAGTGAAATTGGCATGAAATTGACGATGTTAATTGCATATCAATCATGGTGACGAGGACTAACACATACACAAGGGTGAAAAACATACATCAAAGACTGGTTCTTCAAACAGGGATGAAAACAGCGGACGAATGAAAAAACAGACTGTGTTTCTTTATTTTTAGATCGGACAAAAATCGAACACATCCTTCACAGGCTCCAGACTTGCAAATGAAGATGCTGTTGTGGATGAGATTTTTTTTCTCATATGACAACAATGATGTCGCATTTGCATGATGAAAAATATATACAAATCTACAACCAAAATGTCAACACCATGCTAATAACAACCCCAATAACAGTGAAACATCAGAGGATGGTAAATATACTCTTTACAAAAAGAGAGGGATGTGTAGGATTTGACACATTTTGGCAAAGAAATGTTATTTTAGCTTTTGAAATGTGCAAATGCATGATGTTTTCAGAAAGAAACCAGAATAAAACACCACTTTGCGGAATCAAATTGCCAAATTTTCTTTTTTTTTCATCAAAGCAGCAACATTATTTCATGCAGGCGCATGATTTACTTTTAAATTCCTTAAAAAGATAACCTCATAAAATTCAGCGAATTTAACCCTAACTGAGTGATCACTGCCTCACTAAAGCAGTATTAGGTTACCTTTTTCTGATGTTAAAAAGATGTTCTAACATCAATTGCTGATTCATGACACACATCTTAAATTGCATCACACAACTTTGTGAACAATCCTTTAAAATAGCTCCACAATTCAATTTTACAAATTAATATTTTTAAAAATCTCTGATGTTTCAAAGTCGATGGACAGTATATTCTACCAGCGCAGACTAAGTGCAGTTCTACGTGCGGTCGTAACATACCTCTCCAAGGTCGCGGGTCTGCGATAAATCAAATCAAGTAATTATTCACCTCATTTATATTCATATTTCATTATGCTATTTTCATATGTCAAAACAAACTAATAACAGGAATTGATATCCTGGAATTCAAACACAACAACCATCAAATTAGACACAAATCAATTGGTGGAAAGAGGAGCCAAAATAATTTTGTTAAGTTTTATAACAAAATTATATTTTCAGGACTTCAAACTATTTTTCATTCATTGTCAAACAATTTTTAAACAAAAATCAGAAAAAGCCTTTTTACCAGAATATTGTTCTCTTATACCACATATTTAAACTGCATCATGGCAACTGGATTGTTTCTGGTCCAGGCAAACAATTAGTTGATATGATGATCAACTATCAATGCTGTCATGGATCAAAAACACAAATTGAGCCAGGGCAATCACTGTAGACACATCCAATCACGTTGTCACTAGTTAGCTGTTCATTGCGTATCAGCGCAATGCCTGCATGCCTCTACCGTACATCGGAAAATAGAAATTCAGAGGCCATTCATTACATTATGAAAGTGTCAGTATCATGACCAACTGCTACAAGCTTCCTCATTAACTATAATCAATGAACCATTTAAAAACTTATAAAAATATTCTCAGTCTGTTAATATGAGCTAGTTCATGATCATTCACATGGAAATACAAAATGACATAAAATGAACTAATTTCCTACCATATGCCACAATACATGGATCTGACATAATGTAATACATGTAGTTTCATACTCCCAAATAACAATTAGAACTGTTGGAACATTCCAGACTTGTAGAGAGAAACATTAAGCATTAACAGACCAGCGAATGACCCAATACATCTGTGGTTAATACCTTGCAACACTGAAAGTACTCCCTTTAATCCCTTTACAATTACTAAATATCCCAGACAAATTTAACACAATTTACATAAGAATAAACCATTGTTCTTAAATGGTTCTAGCATCTACATACAAAGATACCTTTGTGTTGTTGATTGAAATAGACACATGTATGTTGCAGTCCGCACTGATACACGTACATGTACTACGGACTTAATGAGTGTTGTAAAATATGACAATGACATTAGTATGTATGCAGCCTTGTTCCAGGCATATCCAGGAAGCAGGCCATCACCTAAGATTCGAGACAGTGATCTATCAGCACTTGACAAGATACTGGTTTTCCTGAAGGCAAGAAGCGTGTATTTTCATCTAAAGGGTGTCACTTTAGAACTAGCCGTAGCCAACCTCACAGCGACAGATGTTTGATTATGGTGAATATCAATAATTGTATAACTCTGTATCGGCTGGTTATATGTAAAACATTTGCCTATCATGAAACCCTGTCAAAGATATGAGTCTATCACGCCGTCTACTGTATAATCTGAGGGGATGTATGATCACATTCAGGTCGTCAATATCAGAAACGTCAATTTCTTGATTTGCCTATCAACAGATTATGAATTATATTCATGATGAGTGATGAAACATACAACAGTCACAATAAAGTGATCATCTTGTCTATGTATCGACAGCAATGTCACAGTTCAGAATGAATATTCATAAGTAAAGTGCAATGACTTTACGTTCCCCGATACCATCACAGAGAGTAAGTGAGTGAGTTAAGCTTGTCCGTTTTGAATAGATTTTTAAACAGGACTCACTAATTCTTTAACTTTATCAGTATCGTGAAGAGCGTTATTATGAGGGATGACTGTAATTAGGGTTAAGCTAAGACCCTTTTGACTATCATGCCTAAGTTAACGGTAATGCTAAGTTTTAGCACCACATGTCTGCAAGTGGAGGAAGTGGAGATTCATACAAGCATTGGGTATTGTGGAGGCAAACCTGAAAACAAGGACCTTTGGGATTCAAAACCACATGAATTCTGTACTGCACATTGCAGCAGCTTAGACATATGAGGCGCCTATGGTCAATTCACTACCAAAGTTCTGTGATTGGTTCTAAAAATAGATACAACGTGTGGGCTTAAATTAATTCTAATTTTCACTAGTCTTAAATTTCAACCTACTTAAAATCAAGGGTCCTGGATCTAAATCTTTAAAGTTTCACATTTGCTCTATGACAAAGACCTTGGATAATTTCAAAAACTGCTGGGCAGCAAAACATGACCACAATTTGTTTTTCTATAATTTATATTTCTAAAAGGATCTAGATCCATATCAAATCAAAATTTATAGTTAGCTACCCTAATATCAAATGAATCAATTCTTAAAACTAGAATCACATTAATATTTGTCTAAGTCCATGTATATTTATACCATCAACCATTCCTCCATCTCTTCTCCCAACATCCCAGTATCTGATTCTTGAAGCAAACCACTCAGAATGGTCAGCTTGTAGCTGGACTTCTGGATATACACACAGCATGGTCATTTGTTTGGATGGTCAAATCTTGAGTCCACACGCTTCAGGAAATTAGAATACCCACTTCCAGATCGTTTCAGCAAATCACAGGATATTAGGACCCTCACCTTTCCCCGACCAAACTACGGACATGTTTGGACACAGTACCAGGAGGAATGGAAAATCAACAGAATTGGGGTCGGACCTGGTGTCAAGTCGGCACTTGATGAGTTTGTCAGGAGTGCTAACTAATGGGTATTTGTTATCTTCATGGCTACAAGTGGGATGTCGGATATAATCTGGCTCAGTAGCCAGATTCTTATGATGGCCATGCTACCCACAAACCATTATTTTTAGGTAAAGATAGCAGAATGTCCTTGAGACAGCCAATACAGTCTTAAAAGTCTTTTTTATCAGCAGACAAGAACATATTTATCAGTAACATTCACAATATTTTGTGGCCAATGAAAGCCAATATATTGGGGGGGTTTGTATGAGAATTTAAAACTGTGGTATGTGAATTAAGCGATGAATAAGTAACTCATGAAACAGTCTGCAATTAAAGCATGTGTCCAAAGAGAGTCTAGCAATTTCATATAAGTCTATTACATTTACTTAATAACAGTCAGTATAATAATGATAATGATAATAAAGTAAGATTACAGCTGAGTTTAGGCTAGTAGACTCAAAAGTTATTTTACACAGGCCAATAAAATAGAAAATACTTTCTTATACAGACGCCATGGATTCCAGAACTTTTAATCATTATTTAATTCTAACTTTTGCAATTGTTAAGCCAAAGAATATTATTCATATGTTAACAGCAACTATGTGATTTTATTCATAATATTAAATATATATCCTGGATATTTGAAATGTAAAGCTTGTTTTAAAACAAATCAGGCTGAGATCTGAATGTTGGTGGAGTGACCACATATTTCACATACACTATCCTTAGCTGGATTATTATCCCACTTGATCCGGTGGATCATCTGATACACCATCACACTCCCTATTTCACTAATGTTGTTGGGCGAATGATGGAAAAGCTCTCTAACAGTTCGATAAAGCCATTCAATTATGACAAACATGTGCAGAGGCTCATGGGAACCGAAGTTGAGCGAGATTT
Source organism: Haliotis rubra (assembly GCF_003918875.1). NCBI lineage: Eukaryota > Metazoa > Mollusca > Gastropoda > Lepetellida > Haliotidae > Haliotis > Haliotis rubra. Next base: position 980,164 of record NW_025767679.1, read on the forward strand.
CTGCCCTCATTAATTACATGATGTCCATTTGAATGCAACATACACTGAATCTATGAATTCTCTCATGCCATGGAAGTTCTTGCACACATTAATGAGAATATTCCGAGAAGGGGACATGACCCTTTTGTGGTTCCTATCGCACAGTCGTTATTAGGTTTGGTGCTGTAAGCAGATCCCGCTGGTCAGTAGTAGAACCTCGCACATTCGATAAAGGACGCAAATTAATTAGATTGGCTCAATCGCGAACTATCGACAAAGTCCAAAATACTGCAAGAGCTTTCGTCATACTTAAAAGAGCACACAGCTTGTTTGGCACTCTGTTCAACATCCTTCATTATACCTTCTAGTTGGGTGAATACTCTCCAAGAAATTTCTAATTTCATTTGTTCAGAGTTATAAACAGTCACTAAATATGTCTGAAATAGAATTTGTCCCTTAAAAAGCACAAATCTTTTAGAATGTTACTTTGGTTTCTGAAAGCCTTTTTCAAATGATTGATGAAAAGACATGGAACTTATGGCATTTTCTCTAACCAAATGATCCACTTGGTACAACAACGTGTTTTATTTGAGACGCCTCATTTATTTTAAGCTAATCTTCACATTTTGAGATGAAGAAACTATTTCATGGAACAGTCACCTCTATTTTCTAAGTCTTGAATTCTTGATTTGTTTTTCAAAGACATTAATATGTCAGTAAAAATGGAAAAGCTGAAACAATAATTGGGTAGAGAAGCAGAGGACTATCTGAACCAGAGTGCCGGCAACGGTGCCGGTGCCAAAATGGTAAAATAGTACAGCATACAGATACTGTACATTGATTGCAAGGGTTATAACTGCTCTAACTGATTGTTTGTAACAAAAGTTTGTTTTGAAAGTAAACAATGGCTTTATACCATTTTTAAACTACACCTTTTTAGTTCATCAAAGATGCCTGAAATATTTTTCATTTGCTCATCTATCAAACAAACTTGAAATTGTTCTTAACACTGGACAATGTGAAAACATATAAGCAGGATCATAAGATGAAGTCTACACAATAGCAAACCAGTACGGCAAATACTGGCTTTGGTCAAACATTGCATCAAGGCCATAGTCACAGATCAAGAGTAGATGGAATGATGCTAATTTAAATAGTATGACTATGATCTCAAGTAGATAATAAACATTTCTCAATGTCATACATCAAACATCAAAATGAACACAAAATGTTGACAGAAAACTTTGGAGCCTGGTCTGCCACTTTAAACCACTAGTCTGAAGACCGAGTCTAGTAAATATATGTTCAGTCTAGTAAGATCAGTCACCACAAGTTCAAATATATAGATAAAGGGTCACTGAAAACAATAGCATGACCATAAAATGTTTGATTTCCCATATGTATATCTAAATGTGTAGATTTTCCCAACATGAAAACTTATATCATTTGTTGAATGAACTTGAGATGATTTATTTTTATTTAAGATCTGAAAGATCATTACATCCTGCTGGCCTGTGGCAGAGATACTAGTCTGAGCGCAAGGAACTCTGGGTAGGAGAGTGGATCAAACCTGGAAGTCTCTCTTATTTTGGTTCACATGTATTACATCATCAAAAGTGATGATGTCAATGTGTTGTTGCAATAACAACAGCCAAAGTTGTATCCCAAATATTTATCCAACATTTTATTGAAAGTAAATTTTTCATTGACTTAGTTGATTGTTTTTTAAATACAGGTTTCATTTTGTGTAAGATGGCAAGAAAAGAGAAATAGAGAAATCAATATCAAATCAAACTGTTGAAGATTTCATGATGAACAGACAAAAGATAATATTGCGATGAGCAAGGGTTGAAGCTGGAAATTTGTTTTGATTTACAACAGTCTTATAAAAATGCAGTGTTTGATTTCCATTTATTTCTCATCTTAATGATTTTTGGGTCATTTGGAAAATATAATATTTTTATTCCAACATTCTAAAATGGAACCTCTGTAACAGAAAGTTACACAACAATCTATGCTAATTGGAAATGTTCAGATACATTTCCCATGCAATAAGAATGGAATACACACAAAATATGTAATGTATCACACTAATGTAAACACTTCTTACCTCGTCTCATCTATGTACACGGATTCTAACACTGATGCTGCATATTCCAAGTTATTCTTTAAATCTTCTTTGGATAAATCATCTTTTTCTAACCTCCGCACAAGTTGCCGTAATCTGACGCAAACAAGAAGAATGATAATTACTATAACAACACTACTACGAACAATATTCCGTTAACAAACTTTAGCAAGTACCTAACAATGGCAATGTAAAAATAGTTGAAAAAACAGTTAATACAACTTTATATTCACTCCCACTGTAGTCACTAATTATTCTGCGAGGTATTTGCACTACAAACTCACTTATAACAGATAAACCAGTGGTTGATAGTCGGAGCAATTATTTATTACATCACTGTATATAATAGGAACATTTTTATCATAAGTGTTTTCTAGCCTGGCTGGGTAGGGAATGAGTATTGCATATTTTAACGATTTCCCTCAGTAAAACAGAAAGCATTAACATTATACAGAATCTGGTGCACAAAAAAAAAAAAAATTAAATTAAAAACACTAAACATTTTTTTAGAGCAAGTACTGCATGACAAGCGCAAAACATAGATGTGTAATTTACATTATCCTGATCAGGGACAGATTAAAGAAAATGACTGCACAAAATATTTGACTAACAGAAAGATTAAACTTGAAGATTGTGCAAATGTTGCCGAAGTAAAGCTTGTATTTTTTGCCACAGTCAGCAATATTGCAGCCAAATGACAAGATTGGGACCATCAGATCAAGATCAAGGCTGTCAGGGTACAATCCACAATCAGGTACCAATCATATAAACGTCAAAATGTGTGAAACAAACAATCATTAGAATAACTTTCAAAAAGTGGACCCTATGAGTTAATTGTTTAATTCATTTAGTGTGTTTTGATCATCATATGTACATATTTCTACTTCAGAGTAACATTGCACAAGGGACATAACTCTATCCAGCTGTAGAAGAGCACAATGCAGAGTTCCTTCCCCTACCTGACTGAACATGCATGGGAGGCTTCAGGAGCATCAACTCCAGGGAGTTTGTCCACGCCAACATCGACGGAGGCGTAGGACTCCACACTGTCGATGCTGATGCTGGAAGCCCGGCTGCTGCTACTCCCCGTCTTCCGGGAGTTGGTTCTCCGTAACACTGTGAGAGATCCCGTTCCTGGAATACACAACATGGTGAGTGAGTGAGTGAGTGAGTGAGTGAGTGAGTGGTGAGTGATATCATGGCATGTGAGTGAGTGAGTGGTGATCAGCAACTCAAACAAAGTGACTGGGTATCAGCAACTCAAACAAACTAAAAGTAGGACACAGAAGAGTGAGTTTGGTTTTATGCCCCTTTTAGCAATATTCCAGCAATATCACGGCAAAGACACCAAAAATGAGCTTCACACATTGTACCCATGTGGGGAATCGAACCTTGGTCTTTGATGTGATCAGCGAACGCTTTAACCACAAGGCTACCCCACATCCCTACCCTGGATGTGTGTGGATCAGTTTGTTTTTGTCTTTTTTGTTGTGTATTGTTCTATTCTTGAAAAAATACGACTGGCGGATCCGTAAAACAAGAAATAATATTGGTCTGGCCTGAACAAGAATACAGCAAAGGCTATTAATATAATCATTGGACCCCACAACCAGAGAAGTTTCAGTTTGTTTTTGTCATTTTGTTGACAGGTATCCCATACAAAGATCATACACAATTATTTTAAACAACCAATCCCAAGTATTTACAAACTACTTTCATTTGTTCCATGAAATTGTTTTTTTCTGTATGGCCTCAAGCATGTCTTTCTCTGTATTTGATGAGTAATCCTTAAACAAACTGTAGTTTAGGATAAACAGTAACATATGATCAAACTCAAGCTAAAGGTACCACATAAAACATGGGATTTGACACACTTCAATCACTTGACCACATTATAGTTTTTTTGAAGTTCCAAAGCTATTTGAACAGAATTACCAAACAGGAACGATTCAATCCGACAAAGTGGGCTATTGAAATTCACAAAAGTAGGAATTTTCTATAGATTACTCATGAAGAAACTGCTTAAAATAACATCCCGATCATAACTGATTCATGTATAAATAAACCAAAATGACAAGCAGAAATTGACTTGGCCATTGATGGCGGACATGGTGTCACTTAATTAACCCCTTGGAATCGTCTATTGTAAAGATACATAAATTTATGAATATGGGAGATATGCTTGCAATGAACGCAGCCGAAATGACGTGCAATCAATGCATATGGATCATATTCTTATTTCCTGGTGCCCTACATCACAATATTTCCTACTCTAGAGTGATTTACGCGAACTCATGTGTGACGTCAAGAGACTTAGCCAGATGGCGTTTGCAATAAACTTGATTTATAAACGTAGCAAGGAGTTTGCAATTACAAGCTCAGGTAATTTGGTAACACTCAAGTTTAAATCAATTGAATGGCATTTCTCTGGAATACGTCCTAATTATGGTCTCATTGCATGCATTGACTTGTTCATGTCTAAGTGTTCCGATCACTGTTGGTTGATGTTTAGATTAAGGAAAGCGGATTGCACATAGTCTTACCAAGATTGCTGGCATAATGAAGAGTCTGTCAGAAATAGATGAGGGAAGGTTCATAATTTATGCCTAGGAGGGGTGATGATGATTTTATAAGAAGCATGTACAATGTGAATGACCACCCTCAAATTTATGTTCAAAGAAAGTGACCCCTGTATGTCAGTTACAAAATCAATGACACCTTCCCCACTACATGTGTACAAAACTGATGACCCCCCTACCTCCCCAGAACAAAATGGGTGACCCCCTTAAAATCAGCATCATCTCCCCAGACATAATTTATGATTGGTCCCTAAGCTTTATGACTATGTTCTTGATTTAAGAACATGGTGGACACAAAATACATTGAAGTTACTTCTTATGAATATACAAGTAAGGTTTTGAATCACGATCAGCAGATCCCTCCATGGATGAGGCACACCAAACTGGGTGGCAATATGTATCGGGATATATTGAGCAGTGAAGTGACACTGATGGCGCATGTAGGTCCTATGTTATAGTTCTGTAAAGGCCAGACCAATTTTATTTCTTGTTTTAAGGAATTTTGTCTTCAGAAAATCTAAAGGCAGGAGGAAAAAAAAATAAACATAAAATCACCAGTCAAAGTAATATTACTTCAAAACACTCAAACTATGTTACTTTTGGCAATTTATGAAGTGTATATCGAGCAAAAAACAATCTAAAAACAAAATTCCATGTATGTTTACATTTTTGGCCAATAAAAACATTAGGATTTATTTTTTGAGCGTGGAAAATAATTTTTTAAATTTTTTTCTTATTCTTGAAAAAATACGACAGGCAGATCCATAAAACAAAAACTAAAATTGGTCTGGCCTAACAGCAATCTCAAATTAGGTTGGGTTGTTGGAGATTCTTTCTTTCATTCTCATACAATTTATAATATGTAAAGTAGGCTGTTTTGTGAATGCATTATAAAGGGAAACATTAGTTGTGAATAAAAGTCTGTGTAGGTTTTAACATAAACCATAGAGATAATCACAATTCTTGTTATATGTTTTTTACCCAATATACTGGTACTCTATTGCAATATGTGAATGAGTGAATGAGTATAGTTTTACGCCACTTTTAGCAATATTCCAGCAATATCATGGCGGGGGACACCAGAAATATGCTTCACACATTGTACCCATGTGGGGAATTGAACCTGGGTCTTCAGCATTACGAGCCAATGCTTCAACCACTAGGCTACCCCACCACCCCTATTGCAATATGTATTGCTTGCATGTCGCGGTATACTGGTATCCTGGTAATACGGTGCAGCCCCGACCAGTATGCAACACGTGGCATCTTTCGCCATTGAGCCACTTGTGTCCTCCATGAGAAGATGTGAGTGAGTGAGTTTAGTTTTATGCCGCACTCAGCAATATTCCAGCGATATGGCGGCAGTCTGTAAATAATCGAGTCTGGACCAGACAATCCAGTGATCAACAGCATGAGCATCGATCTGCGCAATTGGGAACCGATGACATGTGTCAACCAAGTCAGCGAGCCTGACCACCCGATCCTTGTTAGTCACCTCTTTTGACAAGCATAGTCACCTTTTGTGGCAAGCATGGGTTGCTGAAGACCTGATCTACCCCCGGGTCTTCACAGGTCTCCATGAGAAGAAAGATGTAGTGACTTACGTGAAAGCTGCCCATTCCTGGCTGTGGCTGTTGCTGCTGCTGCTGTGGCAGCCGCTGACGATGACCCCACACTGCTGTCATCTTTTGACTTGTCAGGTGGGTTTGCCACTGAAAACCACAACATGTCAATGTCATCGGATGTCATTGGAACATGAAAGCATGTAAAAATCTTCTTCATCCTAAAGCAAATGTTTCAAGATAAGAAAAAATGAATGCACCAAGATTTAATTCTCTCGACTAATAGATCTAACGACCATGGCTAAACCAATTTGGAAACCCTACGACATCAAGGCAGCTTGCGAAGAAGCCATAACTTCCATATATCTTTCTTAATGACTTCCTCGAACTATATTCAATTATATGATGAAACATTTGTGACGCAGGTCGAATTAAGCTCCATTAACAACGAGAGACAACAAAAAACTCATGCACCTTTAATATTTTTTAAACTTCAGATCCCTTTTTAAGCCACTTAAGCCAAAAACAGCATGGCGACCAGTTTCTGCAGCGAGTATTTCCCCAATGAGAGCCTGTCGACAGTATGGTCATAACGAAGTCGTGAAACACCACCGAAACTTCAATGCATTTTAAAACAGCAGTGATTTGCCTCTCTCCACTAGCCAGGAACCTTCCTGTGATTGCTCGTCTACACATATTACAATCGCTCTGTTGCATTCCGATTTGCTTTGGCAATTTGTGTGGCATTGTGGAGCTGGATAGAACGTTGGGTGTGGAGGCCGGCCTTCACGGAGCCAGGGTGCTTAAATCCTCTCTTTAAACAAGGATCTAGGAGAGCTGGTCATAGTTGTAATTTTCTATCAATTTTGTCTGAAAGTTGTCACAGATCAAAGAGGGTGTTCAGACATAGGCCTAAAACTGCAGTGTGAACAAAGCAGCAAATCCTCCGTGCATCTAAACTTGTCCATTAGGGCCAAGAAGGAGCCAGTACAAGGTGGTGACAACCAGGAATATCCCTTTCAGTTAGAATACTGACTGGATCACGTGTATTGCAGCGATCTTTCCCTTTAAGTTTTCCCAATATCTTTGGTTACCCAGGTCTGTGAGTCAGTGAGTCAGTGAGGGAGTGAGTGAGTGAGTGAGTGGGGTGAGTGAGTGTTTGAGTGAGTGAGTGAGTGAGTGAGGGAGTGAGTCAGTGAGGAGTGAGTGAGTCAGTCAGTCAGTGAATGAGAGTGAGTGAAAGGGTGGGTGGGGTTTGGTAGAGTGAGTGAGTGTGTGAGTGAGTGACAGATGAATTACGGATATGTGGGAAGGTAAATGAGAAACTGAAAGAGTTCAGCCTGGTCAAGTATAAGTGTCAGATAGACAAGAAAGTGATAGCACGAGCATTGACCTCTGAAATCTATACAACAAAACACACAGCACAGATCCATAAAGTCACAGTATGAAGATACACATGGGTGTTAAGCAAACTTAGAGGGTCAAAACACCTTAAAACAGGTGTTGTAAACATAAAAGATTAACATAGAAATGTTCTTAAAAATCTACCTCGCACATGCTAAAATTTTACTGGGCCTTGTAAAGGAGCTAAATCTTGTAAAAGTCATATGTATAATAATAACTGTCTCAATGAAAGAACAATAGCAAGCATTTACAGTTTGCTATTTCAAAACAAAAATTACATTGAATGCAAGAAGAATGAACTGCCCCCATGTTTCCAAAACAGACAGTATCCCAATTGCGTAGATCAATGTTCATGCTGTTGATCACTGGGTTGTCTGGTCCAGACTCAATTATTTACAGACCACCGCCATGTAACTGGAATATTGCTGAGTGCGGCATAAAACTAAACTCACTCACTGGCTCACTCCCAAAACAGTGACCAGCATTCACATATGGAAGATTTTGAGTTTTAGATTTGGATTTGACACATATATTTGACTAAATTTGATGTAAAAGCCTGTCCAAGGTGTCTTTACTGACTAAGCTGAAAATATACACACTAAAGACCAAACATTTGACCGACTACTGACTACCCCCATCTGGACCCTCAAGTGTCATTGTTCCCAATATCATATGAAAATACCTGCGACAAAATGAACAAAAATAACAGTGAAGATACATGGTCCTAATAATAAGTTTTTTATGTGTTCTGGTTCTCTTACATATGCATGTTATTCATATAAGGCAACTAGTTTGACCATCCAATCACCATTCTAATTTACCCGTCGTCTGAATCTGTTGGTCATCCGCAGATCCATCATTTAAACAGCATAACATCACATTTAATATCAGACTATACAAGGGAACAATCTTTTGCCTCAGAAGGTTTGACGAGCATTCGTTGACTGACTTATGACAAATCAATCACATGTCTTCACTCCAAGATGACAACGGTCTTTTATTCCAATTAAGAAACAAATTACAACCAACACCTCTTTATGCCTTCAATTCAAACCTAAGCTGACAATTTCGTTATTGCATAATGATCAGACGACAGACAGATCGTATATGGATTCCGGGATCTGTTCACAGAAATTAGGCTCAGCGAGCAGTCGGAACCTATTCATAATGCATTGTGTCTAAATGCCGTGATTGCTACAATCAGATACATTACCCCATGTTTAATCAAGCAGGGGGGGCTGCAACTTCATCTCAAACATCCACCCACACAGACTTGCATGTTGAAACCACTTTCAAGAATGACAGGAAATGTTCTCACTAAGTAAAGACATCAGATTCGACAGATCAAAGCAATGCATTTTTCCTTCTCACAGATCCAGGTCTAAAAACAGATTGAACCTGTCACTGTTTTTCTATAGGAAAGGGCACTACATCATAATTTCTCTAACTGTAAAAATTCAGAGTGCTTCTGACACATTTTTGTTTCCTCTATAGCTTGATAATTGGGTTTTTGACTTTAAAAACATTCTTTTTCATAAGCTGATAGATGACCAAGTGTAAACAAAAAACAATCTTGTTTCCTGTGGTGAAGAGTTTCAAAACCATCTGATATCCGTTTTGTTTGGCCCATAAAATACTGAAACCCTAGATACTGTGACACGAGTTCTGTTACCATGGCTACTGTATCAGAGGATATAAACTGATACTAACATCAGTGCTCTTGTGATTGCAGATATTTTTCACAATCTGTAGTATCCATACAGATGTACAGACATAAGCCATAGCTTCCACACAGATGTACACACACACAAAACCTGTAGCTTCCACACAGATGTACACACACACATACACACAGACTGTAACTTCCACACAGATGTACACACACACAAACTGTAACTTCCACACAGATGTACACACACACAAACTGTTAGCTTCCACACAGATGTACACACACACACAAACTGTAACTTCCACACAGATGTACACACACACAAACTGTAGATTCCACACAGATGTACACACACACTGTTGCATCCACACAGATTCACACACACAATCTGTAGCTTCCACACAGATGTACACACACAAACTGTTGCATCCACACAGATTCACACATACAAACTGTAGATTCCACACAGATGTACACACACAAACTGTTGCATCCACACAGATTCACACACACAATCTGTAGCTTCCCACACAAATTTACACACACAATCTGTAGCATCCACACAGATTTACACACACAACCTGTAGCATCCACACATATTTACACACACAAACTGTTGGATGCACACAGATTCACACACACACACAAACTGTTGCATCCACACAGATTTACAAGCACAATCTGTAGCATCCACACAGAATCTGTAGTATGCATTCAAATGTACACACAGATGCACACATAATGTGACAACAACACAAAAACCAGAAATGCATGCACACAGACATACAAACAGGACAATAACACATGCTCTGCTCCGATGAGGACATGCAAATTTTTCGCTGTAAGTCAATGTGGGACTTCATTCCAAGAATTAATCAAGCTAACAAGTGAAGACGCAATCTCATCATGCTCTGGGCAACATAAAGCTGTTATCTGGGCGACTGCTGTACAAAGCTCGAACGTGTCCACTCTAAGTTTTAAGCACGCCACTTTGAGCTCTAAGCTCATTCAGTGATTGTCTATTTTCCTTGGCTAGCTGCAAGGTTTCCCTTAAGAACACAGATCAGTTCAGGGAAGATAATATTGCAGTGTGTCTGATTAAATTCCTCATCCCCCATCGTTAGTTACCCTAAATAAGACCGGGACATCTAAACAAATCATCAAAGTCCGTCTTGGGCACAAGCAGAATCTAGGCTTCATCTCCAGAAAACTAAGTCCTAACTAACTAAATCTCCTTTCAAATAGATTGTACCACCATTGACGCTGACAGAGCGATCTCTCTTACCTATTAGCTCTTAAAAGCACTATAACAATATGCATGTTTTCACTATAACAAATATGCATGTGTAAGGTGCATTTTCAACCAAAAGAGTTGTCATTATATTTGCAAAATGAATATTTTAAATAAGACGAGTTTTAATTATGCAACATATAATCATTCAAAAATTCACTTTTCGGTTTGGAGACAAAATAAGATAAATTTGAGTTATCTTGAAAGATGTCAATTTACACACCACCGACAAAAAAAGACAAAAATTAATTTGAAATAATTATCTTAATTCATGAACATAAACAAAATATAAACACAAGATCACATTCTCCAGTGAGGTGAAACATAAACATTGGCCATTACACTGGGTATAATTAATGATTAGTTAGTCATACCTTCAGCAGCACCAGCCACGCACACAAACGTAAATGCCATACTGTTGTCGTGATTTGATAACTTTACACAAATATTGTTTCAGCGTCTGGCTGGGGCTCAAGTCTGATTGATAACAGACAGGATAATCTGTTATCACATGAAGATGAAAATGACAGATCAAACCCCAAGGATCAATAAGTCGAGATAACGAATCAACCACGGTGTTTTTTTCCAATGGTTATGATCAAAAGCATGGGTTCTAATCATAAACAGTTGCGTTTGGTTTCCATGACAATGTCTGTTGCCATTAATCAGACGAAGTACCCCATGTTTGATCAAAATAATGGAGACCATTCTGGTCCTAATTATGGTTGATTTATTCTAATCAAATATCCAAAGCTGCTGTTATAATTGCCAAACCTGCTTCTGTTTACAATGCTGTTTCCAGTGATCAAGTGGTACAAAGTATACCTATCATGGCCGACTTCAACATGTCCTCTTTTTGTGCTTCAGAACTGAAAATCGAATTTCTAAAGTGACGCAATTTCTAATCAAACCATTTCTTAACCTGCAATGGGTTTTTTTTTCAAGGTAATATAATTACCGGAAACCCTTCTGTGAAGATTAATGAAACTTACTGGAGACGACTTGTGCTGTTCTAAAATTTTAATCATTGTTAATTGTCTATGAAAAGTATCATTAATCACATGAGATGACTTCAAAGATGATGTCGTTTGAAAAATTGATGATCACATCTGTCAAATGATGGATCCGCTTATCATGATTGATTGTTAATGCTCTTCATCATGTCCATCAATTATATTTTGTTGTCATGGAAATCAGAACAATGGAAGCATTGAATCACTCCAGCATTTGAATATTTATCTTTGTATGCAAATTAATTGTTGGGGGTATTTTAGAACCAAGCAATATTAGAAAGATGCACTGCTTTCATATGGTCAATACATAAGCAGATGTACTGCTTTCATGAGGTGAATACATAGGCAGATGCACTGCTTTCATGAGGTCAAATACATAGGCAGATGCACTGCTTTCATATGGTCAATACATAGGCAGATGCACTGCTTTCATGAGGTGAATACATAGGCAGATGCACTGCTTTCATATGGTCAATACATAGGCAGATTCACTGCTTTCATGAGATGAATAATAGACAGATGTACTACTTTCATGAGGTGAATAATAGACAGATGCACTACTTTCATTAGGTGAATAACAGCTGACAGATGTACTACTTTCATGAGGTGAATAACAGACAGAAGCACTATTTTCATGACGTGAATAATAAACAGATGCACTACTTTCATGAGGTGAATAATAGACAGATGCACTACTTTCATGAGGTGAATAATAGACAGATGCACTACTTTCATGAGTGAATAAGAGAGTAGCACTACTTATTGCAGGGTGTAATAGACAGATGCACTATTTTAGTGTGGTGAATAACAGACAGAAGCATGACTTTCATGAGTGAATAACAGACAGATGCACAACTTTCATGACTGAATAACAGACAGGCGCACTACTTATTGTGATGTGTAATAAACAGATGCATTATTTTAGTGCAGTGAATAACAGACAGATGCACTACTTCATGCGGAGTGTAACAGACAGAGGCACTATTTTCATATGGTGTCTAACATAAAGATGCACTACTTTCATGAGATACACATATCTGGAAAAGACATAAGAATGTTTTCCCTCTAATACTTCATCAAGAAATGTTTAATCGGGGACAAATGTTCAACCACTTTATACAATCACAAGCTATAACAGTCATCGGGTGTTTTCTTAGTAAAGGACATGTAGTTCTTTTCAGAGTCTTGCACATATTCTTTACTCATATTTAGAATTGGGAATTGGTTAAAATCTTATAATTGATGATTGGTTCATTATAACCGATCAATCATCGAAAAAAATTGGTTAGCGTCATTTTTCAGATTTTCCTATTTAGGTTGTTATTGCAGATATGTATAACATGATGCAACTTGCTACTTTAAATTTATGACTTTCAGAGAGTATTCTAACAATTAAACACGTTTTCAGGCCCTGACAACTTTGAAGACATGTTCCATCGTCAAGTGTTTCAAAGACTAAACCAGCAGTTCCAAAATCATTTGTGTTTGATTATGAGAAAATGTGATCAATTGCTTGGTCATTTAGTCACTGCAACCAATCTTCGATTATTTCAATTAATCTGAACACAAATACTCATATTAGTCTCAACCTTTGGAGATTTTGAAGTCTTTGGTCATATTTGCCTTGTATTCTTTAGTCAAGACAAATGATTTATAACACCCCAACAATGTTTATATAGCCAAAGTTTTTTTCTGTTGTAACTTCACCACAGATTCTTTGGACAAAGACAAATTCTTTGGTTTAGTTTGCCCTTCACCAAATAATCTTCAGTCAAACTACCTAAACTCCACAAGATAATCTTTAATTATGGATAGTTGCTTTCAGTTGTGTTACAAAACTTTTGAGAAAAAATCTGATTCAAGGACAATCATTTACATAAATGCCTCTTTTCATTTTTCAACACATTAGAAATGATTTGGTAAAAAAAAGGTGCTCTTTTGAAGAAAAAAATTTAATGAAGCATCTTCAGTCAGGAAGAAATGTTTTTCCAAGGCCAAGGCTATCATAAATCTAAGCAATAGGTTTTACTAATCACATGGTCAAGACAGTCAATGATGATACACATATATCATCATCATCATCATCATCATGGTCGTCATCCCCATGCTTCTTCAAATAAATCATACATATATTACTCCCAATGCTTTATGTCCATGATCCTCTGTCTGAGATTAGACAAACTATGTCAAGATTCTATATTAGTGTGCCACATACTCTCACTACGGATTTACATTATTTTGAAACATAAACGGCAGATTTTCTCCAATAAATACTAAATGAAGTGTGCATTACACATCTAGTTATGAGTAGTTAATGAGATCTAATTCTGTAAAAACACCAAAAATAGCATGTCCACAAATCTATGCAGAAGTACACAAGTTAGTGTTCATGGTATATCTGGCATTAGGTGTTAATATTTTTTCTTCATTTTCTTAAAAATTTAAGTTAATACTATTAAAGCAAATTCTGTTGCGTCTATTTTCAATATTTAGGTCAATATGATGCAACATTTGATCAAAACCATGCCCTAATAAACATTGTTTTAAAAAAGGATATTAGTATACATTTCTCATAACAAACATTGCTTAATTTTCAGACAGCAATCCAAATAATGTTTAAAGAGTGACAAACATTTGGCCAACCTTCAGCCCACTAAAATATACATACTCAACTTAAGGTGAGGTGAGGTGAAATTGGGTTTTACGTCGTGCTTGAGAATATTTCGCTCATATGACAACGTGCATGTGTGTGTATGTGTATGTGCGACTGCTTGTACTAGCCCAGACTTAAAGGTCACATGCAACGTAAAACACAACTTTGCAGATTCTGATACCTTTTGGTATGGACTTACCGAAACAAATCATCAAAAATGCAAATTCAACTTATAAAGTTGAAAAATAACGCGATGAAAAAACCCACGCGAAATCGGAGTTCTGGAAAACTGGTTTCAACAGCTGGGCTGCATTCATAGCACGTGCGCAGTGAAATAGGTTCGCACAACTTGAAAGCGGGCTGTCCGGTGAATACTCGGTGAAGGCTTTGGTGTGAGCTATTTTCCTAATGTTTTGTTGATATCTCACAGGCGCGAGCTTTTTATATGTTAAGACAGTAAATAAACTGTTTATATAATTTCATTTGTCTATTTCACCACACGTTCTTCTTACCGAGTCACTTTCTCAGTTCGATACTTAAAAGCAATGTTATTATTTAGCGTTGACAGAATTTCTAACTGTGATATAGATATGTCGTTGTCACAGACTAAACTCAATGTCTTGTTTTATTGACACCTGTGTGTCTGCCTGCCTGTCTGCTAATGACAATATTCAATACACAACTGCGATCACTGACCACATGCAATATGAACTTAACACCAATCAGGCTATACACCCTAAACAAAATGCATTGATTTATGGCCCGAGTTCGGTCTCTGTCACATTATGTAATTACACAGACAAGCAGGTGTGATACTTGAATACATGACATGTTATGATGTCTGTTGATTGCAAAATGTTATACACAAAAAATGAGCATGTATTTACAAAACCCAACATCTCTATATATACACACACAATGAGCCGTGAGGGCATCTGCAAATGAACCAGCCGTTACACTTGAGTGCACACCCACCCGCTCTGACTGGGTTCGGTATCCCGGCTGCTTCGTTTCTTGGGAAGTAAACCCAAGTACACAATATTGCACTTTTGATTTGCGATTGTATGCTTATAATTTTGTTTATATGTTTTTTCATAACCAGCAATGTATATTATATGTCATGAATAAGTGATAATTGCGTTTTAATTATGGTTGATTTTTTGGTTGCATGTGACCTTTAAGCTGGTTTTATAGTGCTAGCCCACTGAGATACCATGCCGCAGTGAAGCATAAATACCCCACTCAGACACATTATACTGACTCCAAGTCGACCAGTCCGTGTTGTACCCATTAATGCTGAGAGCCAGGCAGGGACCAACAAGTACCATATTTTAATGTCTTTTGGTATGACACGGTCAGGGATCGAACCCGCGACCTTCCGCTCTCCGGGCGGATGCTCAAACCACTACACCACGAAGGCGGTCACTCAACTTAAGAGTTCATCATTACTGTGAACATTTGATCAAATCACGAGTCTTCACACCCAAACAAACAACAAACCAGTCAAAACATCTGAAAGTAAGCCATTCAGCTGGAGGTCCTAAAGCCATACTTTGCCTATTATCAGTGGACAGGGAAATGTAATTACTTTTATCAGTCTTTCATTACCATCACTGTCACCATCAGGACAAACTGAGCCCTTTGTAATTACTGGTCAGGTGATAATTGTCTTCAGACAAGGGACAGGGCACAGTAGGGACAGCGACATCAGATAGATGCAAGCTCGTCCTCCCTTCGTCCTCCCCTCGGGCCTTATCACAGTTGTACTGCAAAATGAGGACAAGGCTCTGTCTCGTACATCACCTCATGCCATTGAAAGAAGGATGTGCCAAAACAATATTTGCAGGTCTGCGTTATAACTAGATGAATTAATTGCAAGTGATTCCAAGCAATTTCTATTGGTCTTAATATTACACACATGAAATAATAGCCTGTGTCCACTAGCATACTCAGTTTTCCAGTTGGCTGATGATAGGATAGGCTGGCTTTACATTATATAGCTGACAATGTCAATGATAATGAATTAAGTTCTTGAAAGGCATTTACAAGTTGGACGAACATGAATACATGACACGCTTTATGGATACCAACTTCTATATATTTACATTATATAGCTGACAATGTCAATGATAATGAATTAAGTTCTTGAAAGGCATTTACAAGTTGGACGAACATGAATACATGATATGTTTTATGGGAAACAACTTCTTTTTATTCTTTATACATTTCAGAGCTAATTCTTGCTGATAATGAATTGTTACCAACATTAAGTATGTAAGCTTATCTGAAGTTCTCATTGTTGAATTAATTATTCATAAGAATTCACTTCAACATGTTTTAGTATTATTTTTGTAATGATGATCATTGTTCTGATTATTATCATAAATGTAGAAACCACTGCATATACTTAGCATAAATCTACATAGCAGATTACAGAGTGTTTACACCAGTTTTTACATACATAAACAAATAATTGCAAAAACTGTTGAAATTAATTCTTAATTTACTTTTAAAGATTTTTATATTGAAAAATTCTTATCTTAGGAAACATTATAGAGTAATGTGGGGAATCAAATGAATCTGGCTCAATAAGATGTACTGCAACCCACTATGTTTTCAACTGAACAGTTGATAAAAACAAACTGCAATGATATTGCTGGAATATTCCTAAAAGTGGCATAAAACTAAACTCACTCACTCACTGATACAAAAAGTTAAGATTTAATGAAACTGTCAAATGGAAACATCTGTGCAGTAAATTCATTGATCTAGATATTTCCTGGAACCACTTTTTCTTTGATGTCGGTGATAGAATTATAAATGTTTTTCAATGTGAAGCTTGGGTCTAACCATTAGCATATGGACATATCCCACAAATAAGGACTGACAGAATTCCAATAAATCAGTTACAAAATGCATTTACTTGGTACCAATTTTTCATGCACCATCAACATAGGTTTAAAAGCTCATTCTCTTCCCTTGTTTCTTATCATTAAAACCACGTCAATTTCATGTTAATATCACATCAACGTGTTATCAACATGAATTCATTCACGGCTGACCAAATCCCAAGTCTTTAATTTCACATCCCATACTAACTCAAGCAGGGATCTACTCTTGACAGCTCATCCATTTCCTAACGATGACCATTTCCAGATAGCACAGTTACAGCAACCCTCACAGATAGGAATTAACTGCTAAATTAACCTGCTTCTTTAAATACAGCTTGCTAAATTTTGTCAATTCATCCTTAAATGATATGATCTAATTGTGAAATTGACCTCCTTCTGCAGCCCCCTATCACCAAGGATAGTTTTGACAGCTATGGATATCTGCAGATGATAAACACTTGCAATTGTGATTTACTTGTCAAAACTTGAGACGCAAATATGAAGGTCGGCATACCCAATGGCGACATTACGACAAATATTTGACATTAATCGTAATATGAATTCCATTACATGAAAATCAAATTTCCTTTTGGCCAAAATATGGATATGGAATTGTATTAGAATTGCATCACTAGATATCTCTATATTCCTGGGTGTCACGCACATGTACGCTGGGCAATTCCTGACAATGTGAAATTAGATTTACAAAGTTTTAAGTGGACTTTTCATTTAATGAGGAGCTTCATTTGCCTCATAATATTGAATCAGTATGTAAACCTATTCATTAGCAGCAAATCTGACACCAGCAAGACATTTGGTCTTCAAATGGATAGACTTCCCACTGTCAGAGTAAAATGAAGATTATGTCCAAATTGAAATATACATTATGTCAAAAATCAAATTTCTAAAGAAGAGCAGATTCTGATTTGATATTTGATTAACAGGCGCCAATAAACCTCAACATGCGACTAACTTTCTGCAAATGAGATATGAAAAATGGAACTTAAATATCAAATTTTCAAATGTCAAAACTTATTAGTAACAAAATAATGAAGTCATGGTTTGGGTTCTTTGTCTTTGGTGAATCCCCAAAATGTAACCAAGGTTTTACAAAAGTAGATGTGTTGATTCTTTGGTCCAGGAATAAGAATGGTAACTTATCATGCTTCTATCAAAGTACAACTTAACTGTCAACAAAATGTGCCCGATAAATAAATGCTTACATAACTGACAGAAAAGGAAATGGCACAGGGAGATGAATAGAGTTCAACAGGATGATGAACTGAGCATGCCAGGAAGACAAAGTGGGCATGATAGGAAGACAAAGTGGGCATGACAGGAAGACAAACTGGGCATGACAGGAAGACAAACTAGGCATGACAGGAAGACAAAGTGGGCATGACAGGAAGACAAAGTGGGCATGACAAAATGACAAAGTAGGCATGACAGGAAGACAAGCTTGGCATGGCAGGGTGATGAACTGAGCATGACAGGAAGACAAAGTAGGCATGACAGGAATACAAAGTAGGCATGACAGGAAGACAAAGTAGGCATGACAGGAATACAAAGTGGGCATGACAAAATGACAAAGTAGGCATGACAGGAAGAAAAGCTTGGCATGGCAGGGTGATGAACTGAGCAGACAGGAAGACAAAGTAGGCATGACAGGAAGACAAAGTGGGCATGACAGGAAGACAAAGTGGGCATGACAGGAAGAAAAGCTTGGCATGGCAGGGTGATGAACTGAGCAGACAGGAAGACAAAGTAGGCATGACAAGGAAGACAAAGTGGGCATGACAGGAAGACAAAGTGGGCATGACAGGAAGACAAAGTGGGCATGACAGGAAGACAAGCTTGGCATGGCAGGGTGATGAACTGATGCATGACAGAAGCTGACTTGTTGGCAAAGTGTTCCTGTGTGTCAGTCTACAACATTACTAGCAGAGATTTGCTTTCAAGGACAAACAGGCAACTTTATAAATACTACTAATAATGATAATAAATCAGAAACACAGGCCATATTGTCTTGTTACACATGTCAATTCAACTACCTTTCACCTACTTCCATGTATCACAGATGGATTCTATAAAACCAATAAAAATAATCTTGCTTTTAGCTCCCAACAGAGAAATCTGGTATTTTGGCCATTCTTCAACCAATCCTCCCATGACTACAACCCTGCTAGAACCAAGATGAAGAGGGAGATGCTAGAAGCTCAAGATGAGGTTAACATGAATTTGAATAGCTGTCCATGAAGCTGTTGCACAAAGCTACCATCCAAGTTTACGCTGACCAAGGGTTTCTACTTCAACATTACCCTAGGAGTCTCCAGGCTGAAGTATCCATTCAGGCACTCAAGCATCCATCTCTACCTCATTTAACAGAATTGCTTAAATTGGGGGATTAGTATCAAAGGGGAATATTTGTGTCTGGGTAATGCAATTCATGCTTGTTTCTCTTCAGTATTAAGATTCTATAAGAATGCACTTGTGTAACCAATATGATGGCTGTGACTGTCTTGATGAAAGACTTAAAACGGTCATTACACTCACCTGTCATCCCATGTATCATGCACTAAGTGATCAATAAAACCAATCATATCGGAAAATTAGAATATTAAGCTATGGAGTGACTGAATCTTACCATTCTTAGTGATTCCAATTGTTTCTATTTCTTGAATTAATTCTGCTGAGTTAACAATTAATCAATATGGCAATTACTTCAAGTGATCCAATATCAGAATATGCAAAAAACACAAAAAATTAGTTCATGTGTTTTTTATTTCTGGGGTTAATTAATACGAAAATATCAATATCGGAATAATTTGCACCAACTTGAACTAACAACTACTATAACTAATTGTCCAATTTTAGAATATTTTGGTACCAACTGATACATTATATGGTTTAGACTTTCTGAACATTAGAGCCAATGGCGCTTAATTGCATCAGTTCCTGGTATTCAGTGATGTACCAAAGATGACTACAGCAACCAAACAGTGTGAGTCATTGACCGGCATTTGACCGCACCAGAAATCTGCTGATTTCACAAAAACCATGTCTTCCAGAAGTAAACTTGAAGTGGGTTTAAAGATTCATCCCAATGTTATCTCAACAAATCAGATAACCAAATTGCCCAAAATACCCCAGATGTGTATTCTCTGTAAAAATGTCATGTTTAATTTTCCAGCTGACAAAGTTGGGAAGGTTTTCGCTGAATGATCAGTTGTGAAGGGCATTTATGGCTTCAGTGGCTGGCTGATTAATTGGTGGACATTACAGATAAAACAAGGACGAGGAGCCTGTGACAAGACTCTGTATGGTAACATTGCTCCACACAAGATCCATCCACACACAACATGCAAATTTCTGGAAGAATCCAGTTACGAGTGGAAGGGTAAACAGCAGGCTGTCATGTGAAGGGATCTTCATGATCTTTGTGATCTTAGCCCTATGACTATGGTAAGCCTTAGTTAAGTGATCTACATTGGACCTAGAGCAAAGATCCCTTTGTGCACATGGGTCCTTTTTAAATGAGTGAGTGAGTTTCGTTTTACGCCACACTCAGCAATATTCCAGCTATATGGCGGCGGTCTGTAAATAGTCGAGTCTGGACCAGACAATCCAGTGATCAACAGCATGAGCATCTATCTGCACAATTGTGAACTGATGACATGTGTCAACCAAGTGAGCGAGACTGACCACCTGATCCCGTTAGTCGCCTCTTACGACAAGCATGGGTTACTGAACATCAATTCTAACCCGGATCTTCACGGGTCGGGTCGGGTCCACACATACATAATCCATTGAAAAAAAAATCCTTTGGGGTATGCATTATGTACCTTATTTGCATGCATGTGAGTAGTGTGCCATACTTGTATGCATGTGTGTGATGTGTGCTACATGCGTGTATGTGATATGTGTTACACATGTGTGTGATTTTTGTAACCTGTATGCATGTTTTATGAGTAAGAGATTTCTTCAGAATATGGAAAGGCTTTTGTCACTTTTTAAAATATTTTGTTCACTTATAAAGGCATATTTACATTACTTTTAACATAGAGAGAGCCAGAGTAAGCTTCTCAAATTCAAGGGACATACATCTTTTGGCTATTTATCCAGGTTTCGTATTCTAATGCTACTGTTTTTTGAGCTTAGTGATTATATCATCTGTCACTTTAGGTTCAAGAGAAAATTTGGTCAGGCTGGAAATGCAACCATACATAATACCACACCCCTGTAATAAACATTGGGTAACTTCATAATCTCTAACTTCATAATCTCTAACTTCATAATCTCTAACTTCATAATCTCTAACTTCATAATCTCCAACTTCATAATCTCTCTTCATAATCTAATCTCTAACTTCATAATCTCTAACTTCATAATCTCCAACTTCATAATCTCTAACTTCATAATCTCTAACTTCATCTTGGTTCAGGGACGGTGGGGTAGCCTAGAGGTTAAAGCATTTGCTCGTCACGCCGAAGACACAGGTTTGATTCCCCACATGGGTACAATTTGTGAAGCCTATTTCTGGTGTTCCCTGCCATGATATTGCTGGAATATTGCTAAAAGCAGTGTAAAACAAAACTCACTCACTCATATTGGTTTAAAGAGACACTATGCTTGTCTTGTCTTGCAGTGGAAAGAGATTTACACACCTTGTTACAGACAGTGGCTTCAACAGACAACCCTCTCTGACACTACATCAGCCACTTTCTTCATATCACATGACAAGTTTACCATGACTAAATATAAAGTTACCTCACCAAATCAACAAGTCAGCTATGTTCTTTCATCTTCCGTGACATTTTTGCAAAAGACCTTACATGCATTATGTAAATTAATTTTGTCTCCAGTATAATCCAGTACAAATGATATCCCCTTTCAAATCCATCCATTACAGTGTTAACACTGACAAGGTATTAATGCTTGTCACTTGCACTCACTCACTTGTATATTTCATTGTACAATCATAATATTGAGAAGTACACAAGATCTACACGCTGGCATTTAACGGTACATAGTAATCATATCGGTCAATAAATAATAATTAATATTTCATAATACGGTGGAATACATCAACACTCATTATTACTGACATATATATCAACTAATAACGACATGCACGATGCTTAGTTCAGAACATGTAACTGTCAAAGATGATCAGTTCCACATGGAGTAAGTTCCATTCGGAACAAACATTGTCAGTGTAAATATATAATGGGCTAATTTTCTAGTAAATTACATGGGAATAAACCCTCTAGAGAAATAGAGCGTAAAGGATCAATTTCACGACAAGAACAGATGCCCTGTTACATAAGCATGTAATGAAGTATTATGTAAAATACTTTAAGCACATATAAGCATCCATCCAGTATTCTTCAAAGATCTCCAGGAGTGAGATTCACTATGCTGGAGGCAACCTGATTTACACTTAAACATCTCACTAATGTTATGATAGTCTTAACAAGATCCGTGGAAAACTCCCTATTATTAGACAGTCTAATGAGAACTTACTTAGTCTAACCTGAATGCACCAGGCAGTTATGCAAACGACAGTACAATGCATGACCCTGCAATTATTTTCTTTTGAGAAGACACTTTTCTGTATACAATTTTAAACTGTAACATCCTTACATCAATGTATCAATTACACTAAATGCTTTCCAGCTGATTTGTAGCTCTGTTATTGCTACATATGTCCGCAGTTCTTTAATTTCTTTGTACAGTGACAACAAAATGGAGTTTATCAGGAATCAAGGCTTTTACTTTTTACTGAAGAATTGTTTTTCTTTAACCTATAGTGACTTTCTTGCACCATGTACAAAGTAATTGTAGGAAGTATTATTAAATATGTTCGCTATAAAAAGTTACGCAAAGAGACTTTCTATAAAAATGACTAATTTAAACAAACATCAAATGGATTGCAATACTCAAATCTCCTTTTGTTTAATTTGCAAATAATTTTGATATTGCATCTTATTATGACACTGAGCAGTAACAGATGACCTTATCATAATCCATGAAATTATTTCTTGGATATTCTTACAAAAGTTTTTTTTATTTCTCATCCTATTAAATCGAAAGAAAGATCTTTATAATACACAGTTACAAAGTAAGAATTTTTAATAAATCTCAGTTTAAAATTTAGGAAAACAAATTCAAGTTGCAGATATGGTACTTACTATTCATCTTACGTTGTCTATTGTGAGATACTTCCAAGAGATCCATAGCTATAGTCAAGTAAATTTCTTTCTAATTAACGAATGTCAGTTTGTTCATGCTCAGCTTGTCAACTCAACCTGTATCCATTCCTCAAAGTCCTGGCCTGCTGGAGTTAGTGACGACTGTTATAAACTGCAATGCTCCAATTTTACACTGGCTCTGTCCGGTGGGACTTCATACCAATTCCACAATGACGTGGGAAAGGCGGGGATTTTTTCCTTCCCAGGATGCAATAGACGACACTTTCAATCAATTGGTCAAAGACGAGAGATGTTCCATTTCACTGAGATGAAATACACCGTGTCTATGTTAGTGGCAAAACGTAGCTAACAGATTGCTGGTCCATTTCATCCCTACATCAATGTGAGCTTATCAACAGATGGGTGACAGTTACTGTTTATTTTATTGGCAATATATTTTATCTGAAATAGTATCAATTTCAGATATTTGTAAGTATCAAATTACCTTTCCAAACTATGTTATCAGTTTATTTTTCATTTTTGATAAAAACAATTATTAATGCAGATCTTTTATTGACATATAAATGTTAATTATTCATCTGTACGCTGTTACAGTAAACATGAAGCTCAATATAACTGAACACAAACATCAAATGAAGGAGAAAATTATCTCAATAGACAATAGCCCTAATCAATATTTTAGAAAAAAACTCCTTCCAAATTTGAAGCTTTAACTATCATATATGAAAATGATCTCCACAAATCTGTGCACTGGTTTAAAAAGCGGAATAATTTTGGTAGCTGACTTTTTATCCTGTCATGTGATGTATCAATCACTTGGAAAGATTAAAGAAATGGAAAAAATGATAGTACACTCATCCATGAATTTCCTTTTCATCAAAACACTCTCAAATGAAGGCCACAATGGCATGAACACAGCCTATTTTACAACATCCGGTAGGTTTAACATGCTCTACAATTACTTAAACACCATGTGTACCAACACAATGATTTTATATCTCAAAGGATCAACCATGAAGGCTCAGATTACACCCCACAAACAGGATTCACGATCATTGTTACATAATTTCATATTTCAAAAACATAATAACCAAAACGGACTGTTAAAAAGTGGTTACATGAAAAATGGAAAAAGAAAGAAAAATATTAATGACAATTCCAAAAAGAAAATACCCCAGAAGTCACTTACCTTTCAACATATTGACTTTCCAAAAATTCAAATATTCCAATAAAATGCAGAACAAGAAACACCAATCAGGATATTCACTATAAATCCCGAACACACTTCCATGCAAGCAGATCCAAACTGTCACACTTGGCAACAATCTGGACCATCCGATCAGCGAGTATTCCGCATCGTTGCGGCGCACAACTGCTCCGCGTCAATGTAATTATGGCTGTAAGGGTTGTCCCACAATCAGCTAGATGTGTGTGAAATGAACCCACACTCTCCAAAATGGCAAATGCAGAATTTTATTACCGCTGGGTCAAAATGTCAACTGGATGAAGGAATATGACTGCTGTTATTTGGAGGGAAGGTGCATATTACATGTGCAATATTTTCTCTCATTTTGAGATAATAGCATCAATTATGCAGTTCTATCAACTGGCTTTCCTAGACCCACTGACAACATTGGCTATTGGATGTCACCAGGAATTCTCATTATAACTCATTTCAAATAAACACATGTACATTACCTTGTCTATTGCTGAAATTGACACTTGCCCATAACATGATGGGAGGAATACTGATCAACGGGAACTGAATACACTATTTTAGAAACATAATATTGAGGGTTCTAGACTACTAGATAAATTGACCACATTGTGTCTGTAAAACATGTCTTTGGCTATCAATTTCAGAAGTTGACAATTGCAATAGAAGTTCTGCCAACACCAACCCATGCCTTCAATAAATAAATTCAAAATTAACAAGTAGTCATAACAAACCAACCAATGTATTGTAACCATCTCAGAGACCCCCTCTGTCAATGCTATACATCATCACAAAAAGGTTTATGTACGTGTGGCTGAGTAAGGTTTTATGCCACTCTTTTATCAATATTCCAGCAATATCACAGCGGTGGCCACCAGAAATGGGCTTCACACACTGTACCCGTAACACATGATGATATCAACACATTCTTGCATTTTTCTAATGGAATTATTTTTTTCTCTTATCCACAATAGAAAAACAACATATTTATTCAGACCCACTTCAATTTATTCATTATTTTTTGTGTTTAAAATGCATATTGCATGTTTTAATAGTTAAATGCAGCAATACTAAAATAAACAGTCTAATAAGTGTCATGATCAAATGTTAGTTTGGAATTTGATCACACACAGCAATGTGCTCAAACCAGTATTCTAACATACTGGTTACACTTGGTGCTATTGTCAGCCATTATGTTTAAACTTAGAGAGGATCCATGTGTTAGTGAGTTAGTGGGGTTTCACGCCCCTTCTTGCAATATTCCAGTCTTTGGTGGAAGGAACTACAGAAATCAGTGTTCGAATTTTATGCTGGTCCTGTGGTCCCTGGCTAGTAGAAATTCATCAGGACCACTCAATGATAAGTTTGCAGTGGTCCTGGAGGTCAGTGAATTATTTTTGATAGTTAAGTAAATCTATGAATGCTATTTTGGACAAGTGAAGTACAGACAGGACCACTAATTATTGCCTACTCACTGGTCCTGTGGACTAGTGGGAAATTTTGAAAGGTTTCTTTCTCTGAGAAATGGATTTACCACACAAACTACTTAGTGCAAAGAACTGGCTTATTTTTGTATATTTTATACGTTGCAATTAAAAATGGTCAACAGCTTACATATTTCGAGACAAAATATTTCATTTTGTATATTGACAAGAAACTGCAGATAATGATCTGATATCAATAATCTCAATTATCTGTTCATTAAATTCAAAATGTATTTTTCAAATGCCAAATTATTGGCTTTTTTAATTCCATGGTCCCCAGATAATAACAAGATTGGACCAAAATGAGCTTATGATATATCTGCTAACCTGTTACATTCCCAATAGGTTTGTGTAATCCCCCAGCTGGGGGGCTGGGATGATGCCTGTTGCTACTGTCTCAAGCCTTCAAGCAGCTAGTTGTCATAAAACCATAGACAGAGTTGTTATGAGAGAGTCTAGACAGATCCTTGTGTTTCCTCATTGATTTCTGGGGACCACTAAAAGAGCTTTGACAAAAATAAGTTCATTTCAAAGGAATATTCAAAAGAACTGCACAAGCCAGAGGCAGAGTATTTTTTTATAAGAGTTGAATCGATAAAGATCAACAGGGTGCGTGTATGTAGGGGGGGGAGGTTGATGGGGAGGGGGAAGACTGTAATGACACAATATAGTTCTACTGCATGTGGCACAATATGCTCATATGGCTATGATATGCTCATATGGCTATGATATGCTCATATGCTGTGATATGCTCATATGGCTATAATATGCTCATATGGCTATATGCTCATATAGTTATAATATGCTCATATGGCTATGATATGCTCATATGGTTATAATATGCTCATATGGCTATAATATGCTCATATGGCTATGACATGCTCATATGGTTATAATATGCTCATATGGCTATGATATACTCATATGGCTATGACATGCTCATATGGTTATAATATGCTCATAAGGCTAATGACACCCATCCTTTTATGCTAAAAGGAATCTGTTTTGGCCGACATATTTCTAGTCTTTTTTTCCGTTCCTTTTTTTTCTAGTTCCAAACAATACATTTGAATATATACAATGATATACACAGAATATTATTTCCGTTTTTGGTTTTTTAAAATTATTCCCTGATGTGTATAATTTGAATTCACTATATGTTCACATTTCAATATCCATATATTATATGACACTGTGGCATATGGCATGATATGTACACATAACATGTGTCACTATATCCATATGGCATGATATGTACACATGACATGTGTCACTATATCCATATGCCATGATATGTACACATGACATGTGTCACTATATCCATATGCCATGATATGTACACATGACATGTGTCACTATATCCATATGCCATGATATGTACACATGACATGTGTCACTATATCCATATGGCATGATATGTACACATGACATGTGTCACTATATCCATATGGCATGATATGTACACATAACATGTGTCACTATATCCATATGGCATGATATGTACACATGACATGTGTCACTATATCCATATGCCATGATATGTACACATGACATGTGTCACTATATCCATATGGCATGATATGTACACATGACATGTGTCACTATATCCATAGGGCATGATATGTACACATGACATGTGTCACTATATCCATAGGGCATGATATGTACACATAGCGTGTGTCACTATATCCATATGGCATGATATGTACACATAACGTATGTCACTATATCCATATGGCATGATATGTACACATAACGTGTGTCACTATATCCATATGGCATGTGGCATTATATATACACTGTTAACATGTACTATAAGCACATGTCTGGGGCATTTTATACACACACTCAGCATGTCGCACTTAATGCACATGTGGCACTATGTATTCATACAGTAAATGGTAAAACATTGCCTTACTTGCATTTAGCATCATTTGAAGAAAGTCAACAAGTCTCTGGCAAGTCTAGATGTCTTCTGTTGATGAAAATGATGAGAGACTGGGCTCCTTTCTGTACATTTTAATTTCAGAGACTACATGTTTTTCTACTCCTCCATCTGGGACATCCTCCCCCTCTCCGTCACTCCCACCCACCGCGTCTCTTGCTGCCAGTCTTTTGTGAAATGAACCATACCTCCCATTTGTGTCTTTCCACAGGTGCTGCAATCTACCGCAATTATCACTATGCAATAAATAATTCTTTGACAGCTAAGTGCAATATTCCTTTAATCACACTAAACTATCACAATCTATTCTACCTTTTAACGGTAATAAATGGCTCTTGATCATATTAAGATGTGTACCCAATATGGATGTTAGCTTTTATCAATATTTTCTCAGGATATATAATACAGTTTTATGATCATTTCATGTCTATTTCATCCAGAGATGGAGAGACAGTAGGCGAATTCATTTATCATTCTTTCAAATTCATTCAATTCAGCCCACCTCATTACTCTTGTATAAGAGTGGTAGAAACTCACATTCAATTTGAAAGTCAGATAAGACTTAACATTTGTTATACTACCATGGCTTAGTAACATTTAGCTCTGTAATCAATTAAACTCTTTATAGTGAAACAGGGGATCATATAATACAATCAGTATGAGTGAAACAGGGGATCATATAATACCATCAGTATGAGTGAAACAGGGGATCATATAATACCATCAGTATGACAGTGAGGGAAGAGAAGAGTCAATCAGTGGAGAAGAAAAAGGCAGAGAAAAGGGGAAAGGAGAGGAGAAATCAAAGAGAAGAGTCAGTGGAGAAGAAGAAAGGAGAGAGAAGAAGGAAAAGGAGAGGAGATCGTAGAAAATATTCAATAAGAAGAAAGGAGAGAGAAGAGGAGAATCAATTAGCGGAAAGAAAAGAATTAAGAGCAAAGAGGAGAGAGTCAAGTGGAGAAGAAGAAAGGAGAGAGAAGGGAAAGAGGAGAGGGAGGAAAAGAAAGTCAGTGGAGAAGAAAGGAGCGAGAAGAGAAGAGAGTCAATAAGTGGAAAGAAAGCAGTAAGAGGGAAGATAGTCAAGTGGAGAAGAAGATAGGAGAGAGAAGGGAAGAGAGTCAATAAGTGGAAAGAAAGCAGTAAGAAGGAAGAGGATAGTCAAGTGGAGAAGAAGAAAGGAGAGAGAAAAAGAGGAAGAGAAGAGAGTCAGTGGAGCAGAAGAAAGGGAAGAGATGATAGGCATAAGGGAAAAGAAAGAAGACCATTCTTGTAATATCACGGCAGAAACAAAAGACTGGAGGGGAAGAAAAAAGAAGGAAGAAATGAAAGGCATAGGTTTGAAAAGAAGAATGGAGAGAGGACATCAAGAGAGAAGAATGCAGTGGAATGGGAGGAAGAAAGGAGCACAGAAGAGTGTGATGAAGGGAAGACACAACCTGTGTGACCACCCATTCCTGATAAAATCTCCAGCTGTGATGTATAGGATTCAGATACTTCCACTGTTCCAGTTTAAACATTATCATTTACAATTTCAATATCTGTTTTTGAAAGTATTTTCTGTGAAAAAAACCCTGAAAAAATAAAACAAAAAAATTCACATTGGTAATTTTAGTTTTAACCTAAGTCTCCAATGTTGTGCTTATTTAACAAAAGACCAATCCATCATTTCAGAAAATGAATTCATTAACATTTTTTTCCAGTAGCAAAACATACGCCTTCCTGACAAAATGGATTTGAATATCAACAATCATCAACTTCATATTTGATCTTATTCAAATTACGCTTTGCACGGGCTTCACTGCTGAAAAGCTTCTGCACATTATTAACTTCTGAGCAAACATGAAAACTGCAGAATAACTTGCAAATATTTACCTAGAATCACACTGACAGATGCCTGGGGAAAGGATCGTATGTAGATTTCGATATTAGCGTCGTAGTCGTCGGCCCTGTGCCCGACAGTCATAATCATGTTCTTATTGATTTCAGCCTGGTGGATTGTGTAACTACAGCCTCCTAGGTTGAATATGTCTCAATATTTCATCTCTCCTCATTATGCACCACGTCTCAATATACCACTTGATTCCCATCGCTAATTAGGCACACTAATCACCCAAAATACAAGAGCTGCATCGAAATGCGATTAGGTCTATATCGCAGCAAGCGTCACTCATTGTTCATCATTGGTAAAATGGCCATTGCATATTTCCAGCGTCATCAAGCACATTTCTTGTTGATTTCATATGACTGCAATGATTTTATGTAATTGTTAGGTTGCCATTGTCTATTGATAGGACCTTTACTATGTACTCACGGAAATAGAAATAAAATGGTTTGGGGCGTTTAGTTGTTTATAACTTCATTAAAATAGGTAGTTTTAACAAATTTTAAAACAAGAGTCATCAGAAGATAAAATATCCCCCCGGCCCCCACATTACATGCCGGGGGGATAATAACTATGTTTTTCCCAACTAGGCCTATTAATTTGGTCCTCTAATCCATCCAAAATACCATTTAGCAGGTAAAAATAACAAAAATCTGCATATTATCAACAAATTTAGGAACATGTTATGACTTATTAACAATGGGTGGTAACAACTACCTGCAGCTCTGTTCAGACAGGAAGATGCATTTGCACATGCGTTGCCATAGCGATTGTGCAACTGACAATCAAAGCTATGAATGAACTTGTAAAAATAGCAAACTTTCAACAAGAGTACAAGCATGAAAAATATAATGAGAAAATTCCTTAAATCAATTATTCTGTATATCAATTAGGACCAGAAGACAAAGTCATCAATATCCCCCGCAAAATACTCTTCATGAATGTGTCTACTAGTAATGGTTATGTCAAATATTTTGGTGTGTATATGGTAAAGTGGAAGGAGAGTACTGAAAGGTTTTTTAATTTCTGCTCCAGAAAGCAGCACTACCACCAAAATCAGTTGAAGCCAAACTTGTTGGCATGGAAACACAAAACATATTTTATTCAGAAATCCAAAACTACCAAGAGGCACCATTTCACCACCAGACCTATCTGTGTGCTAAGTTTGGTGAAGAAATCAAAGTCAAACTTGTTGCCATGGAAATGCCAAAAAATATTATAATTAGAAATCCCAAACTACCAAAAGGCACCAGTTCATCACTAGATGAAAAAATATTGAACGGTTTTAAAGTTCTGCTCCAGAAAAGAGCACCAACACCAATTTCAGTCAAAGTCAAACTTGTTGCCATGGAAATGCAAAAAAATATTTTATTTACAAATCCAAAACTACCAAAAGGCACCAGTTCACCACCAGAGCTAACAATCTGCCAAGATTGGTGAAGAAATATTAAACGTTTATAAAGTTCTGCTCTGGAAAAGAGCACCAACACCAATTTTGGTGAAGAAATCAAAGTCAAACTTGTTGCCATGGAAATGCAAAAAATATAATAATCAGAAATCCAAAACTACCAAAAGGCACCAGTTCAACACACCAGAGCTAACAATCTGCCAAGTTTGGTGAAGAAATATTAAACAGTTTAAAGTTCTGCTCCGGAAAAGACAAATGTGCACTGACGCACGGACGGACAGAGTGCATTTTAATACCCCAGCAAAATGTGTTACGGGGGATAATAAAAGAAATAAAGGATGAATGGTATGTGACGTTTTACATAAAACATATTATGTACACAAACGAACATATGGAGATTTCATCTCATTTGCATACCATAGCTTGCATCCGAAACATACATTTTGACTTTGATGAAATTTCAAGGGGTAAATATGACACAATTTGCT
This sequence comes from Haliotis rubra, assembly GCF_003918875.1. Lineage (NCBI taxonomy): Eukaryota > Metazoa > Mollusca > Gastropoda > Lepetellida > Haliotidae > Haliotis > Haliotis rubra. Next base: position 1,011,968 of record NW_025767679.1, read on the forward strand.
CTCCTGTAAACTCATCTGTTTCAGATGATTTTGCAAAAAGTGTTGAAAACATAAGTTGGGAAAAACGATAGTCATAGAATATTTAAAATCAAACTTTAGTTGTGTTCAAAACTATGATATAAACACCAAAAATCATTTTATTTCTATTTCTGTGAGTACTTTATGTACCATATTTCCTCTAATAAGCGCAGGATCTCTAATAAGAGCCAGGGCCTAGATTTTCAAAGCTCTCTTAGCGCTAAGATAGTCGTAAGTTAATGTTAATGTATGGCACTTACGACTATCTTAGCGCTAAGAGAGCTTCGAAAATCTAGGCCCAGGCCTGTTTTTCATAAATGTATTCTCGCTTGATCCAAAAATAGATTTATTAAGGAAAGGTCCCTAACTCTGAGGTAATTCTGACAAACAATTAATTACGGTACACCCAGTAAGCGCAATAAGGGCCGGGTCTCCAATAAGCGCCGGCTTCTAATAAGCGCCAGGTCTGGAAGTCTGTTGCAAAAAATAAGAGCTCAGGCGCGCTTATTACAGGAAATACTGTACTCTAAGCTGTTTGACTCAACCTGACATCGAGTTGCACTATTCAGGAAGTCTGAAATATATAATTACAATTTGATGATTTACCTTGATGAAAACCCATGATTTGTACCTTCACACAGACTGTGTCAACACACTCCAGATAAATACAGACAATAGTTTGGACAATTAATTATATCTCACGGGTTGCAACCCCAAGTTATTTCTGTTTGTTTATCTCAATAATACTCATTATACATATTGATCAAAGAACTTTCTAGTTAACCGCCATAATCAAATTGATTTTGTTGAAGGTCGCTGAAAATGTCCTGAGGTATGTTTTCTGAACTGTTCCTGGTAACTGACATAATCCATAGAACCCAGGAAGAATCTTCACAGATCGGCTTGTTTCATTAAATAACTTCAACAAGTTTTCATCACAGAATTACATTTCGATTCTTTACTAAGGATGTTATTTCAATGTATGTGAAATTATATTATTGAAACAAACTTAATGAATTTAAATATTATCATAATTACCTTTTTCTGGCAAAGTTCCAAATGACCTTGAATATATAATTGGTTAGCTATTACAGTGGCTTTGAAAGCTGCCTCAGTATACTTACTCAACCACATTTTGAAGGATTTGCTATCATGTGCTGATATAAACGTATCATAATAATCATAATTATCATGGTTTTGGATACATTCGTGCAATCCCATCATCTAAGGGAGACAATCCTGCACAACAAATTGAAAACAATCATGTATTAAATGTCATAAGAATAGTTTCAAAAAGTAGAATCACCTCATTTCACGTAAATGTAAAACATGTACAAGGATAAAGTCTAAAGATAATTTTTAAGTAGCACTGGATCCACAAGTCAACCAAATCATCCCGACAAACAATCACCAAGTTGTTAATACATATGTAAAATTCAACCAGAATCAAGGCTCAAAGCTTCAGTGAAAACATTCCATTTATTGCTTTCTGTTGCTTGAAAATATCTCGCATCAGACCTGTGACAACAAAACATGAGTATACCATGGTTATGAACATTTTTAAAACGACCACGACCTGCGATTAGCAAGACTCCAATTTCATTCATACATGATTAAGTATCTATACAACACTCAGACAGCGAGATCCTTGCTCACTTCTCCACTCAGATGTACATTGTAAGCCTTTAATTGTGCCTATATATATCAGGAATATTCACCAGCGCCAGCAACCATTTCCACAGAATAGTGACTCCATTCTTGACAATGATTAGACAACTTTCTCAGCGCTGACATTTTGCTGGGGTCAGCTTCAAAGCTGAAGATCAATGATGAAGAATGCTACTATCAGGATTGATTGGCGCCATGGAAAACATCATTAAGGACAGAAAGCATCTTCTGGTATACAACTGCTTATGTTAGAGAGAGGACCATTTCCAGCATCGGTGGTGTTAAAAGACAGAATTCTTACAAAAATACAAAAATACCAAACAGATTCTAAATAAATGCAAAAGTAACATACATTCTATCTCACAAAAGTATGAGAGGTGGTGGGGTAGCCTAATGGTTAAAGTGTTCACACGTCACACTGAAGACCCAGGTTTGATTCCCCACATGGGTACAATGAGTGAAGCCCATTTTTGGTATCTGCCACCATGATATTGCTGGGATATTGCTAAAAGAGGCGTAAAACCATTCTCACTCATCAAAGTATGATACAAAAGAAACCTGCATATATATTGCATACATGATATATAATTTATGCAACATACAGAGATAGCTGACTGTATGCTTCATGACAATTTCTTTAAACTTGGATCTTTTGTGTCTGACATTATACTTCTGTGGGTGAAGGTTTGGGTGAAGTGAACGTCACAGGTGACAGGGTACATGTCATGTATTACAATTACAAGGACAATCGAGTCATTGAGGAGAATGATGGACGAAGAATGATAATTGATGCAATTATCACCTACTAGGCTAATAGTTAGCCTCAGAAATCAAGTGTGTGAAGGTTAAAACACTGAAATATTCTGAAACTGAATAGAGAAGAAATGTATTTAAATTATTCAACTCCAGTGGAACTGGAATATCTTGTCACATAGTAGCGCAATCACAAACTCCAGTTTGAAAGTATATGTAATGTACTTGCTGACTCTTCTTGCCTAGGATCATTCATACACGCCATCACTCACAAACTCATTTTCATAATCTCCCATCATGCACTCTCTTTCCGATTATTCACCCAATCGAGCCCATAATACCCCACCATTCACACACAGTCACATAAACACTCAGTGAGTGAATTTACTTTTACACGCACTCAGCAATTTCCCAGCTGAATATAGACCTGAGTTGGATTCATTATTTAATTCGTTGTTTTGGGTTTGGAAGGCGAAAAAACCAACACCCAAATTACCACAATGCTAAAATACCATCATGTGCCTCTTGCTCTCCTAGTCTATCCTTGCATCTATGTTCATGGGTGTAGTTTACTGGCCAGTGAACACTGAATACTTTCAGCATCAACATCTGAAGTTCAAAATATCACATTTCTTCCATGTTATTATGATACACCACAGTAATCTCCTGCTACAGCAAAACAACCTTTCTTAATCAAGCAATTAGAGTTTTAAGCCTGAACCTTATAAAGCTGGTTTGGTCTAGATGGATCAGCTTGTTTTTTCCCAGAAATTAATGTGAAGATCAATGAAGGTGCAGTAAGAACTGTGGATACATTCTACATCACTAGAGGATTAGCATGAAAGCAGCCGTGATGTTTTTCAGCACGTCCTCTGTCAAATGATTACCAAACGGAGAAGATCCTTGATTAAAAAATAATGACTACCTATGAAGATGCAAATAAGCTATTTGTTTAATGGCTTTGTGCCTGCAGCTCTTATCGAACTCTACACTACGTTTGATACACCAGGGCCCTGTATTTCAATGTGACTGTAGTGTTTTGCTGTTCTGATTACCTCAGGATCATGATTGCCTTATGGAACAGAGCCCAGGAATATAGTACAAAAACTTACATGTTTTGTTTGTATATCCTTCATTGCTGCTAATGGAGTTTGGGCCAGACAGTCCAGTGATCAACAGCATGAACATCAATCTAAGCAGCTGGGAACCAGTGACATGTGTCAACCAAGTCCGCGAGTCTGACAACCCGACCCTGTTAGTCACCTCTTATAAGCATCAGTTGCTGAAAACCGATTCTAACCCAAATCTTCACAGGTCAAAGTTAAAGGTAGCTAGCTATATACCGGTAGTAAGTATTAGCAGAACAGGTTATAAAACATACCCCTCCTAACATGACAAGATTAAGGTGTGACAGTCACCATATCTTGTATCTTGTTTAGAAAAAGTTGTTTTAATCATGAGTGAAATAGCAGGAGTTTTGTTTAACAATCTGCTGTATCTTTATGTAAAAAGAGTTTTGAATTATCTATGAAAATTTTGCCTGATTTAGTTCATGTGTAACACTGTGAATTTGTCAAGCTTCCTTCTGGAAGGAGATATACATATAAAACCAATAGAGGTCAAAATATGTTCATTCCTTTCAGCTTTCGTCTTTTAAATGAAAGTGTGCTTGTTTATTATTATAGGATATTTATATAGCGCACATATCCAGGCAACTAGTGCATGCTCAAGGCGCTGGTATTTTTTCCCTCGATCACTGGATGTCAATCTCAACGGCACATCGTATTATCAATCTCAACTCCCTGGGGAGTATTTAGAGAATAACCCACGAGGTACGAGTGATTACTGGAAATATGTCCCATATGAAATGAATGTTCACTATCCCGAGCTTTAGTGAGGGACTTGAACATTCATTTCACGAGGGACATATTTCTCGTTATCACTCATACCAAGTGGGTTATTCTATTTATTACCCATTCTGTAATTTAACCGAGAAACCAGTATTTATGAACGCAAAGACGCATCTTCTTATGTACGTGTTTACAACTAAATCAGCTGATCTGTATTAATGCGCTGAAACCAAACTACTCAAGCCTAATGGAATCGCATACAAACCACAATCTAGTACTGTACAAAACGTTATGAAAAACAACACAATTCACCAGTTTCCAAATTCGTTTGAGTGCGATTTTATTAACCACACCCCATTTAAAGATTAAGTATATTTTCAACAAGTACAATCACATATTCAATATTTAGTCGTAGATCGCAAAGGCGTCGATCAAACCTACTCATGTCAGAAGGTGGGTTGTTGTTGGATACAAACAGCAAACACCTGTCAATTTTATTAACGTTAACTTATGAAACAGTGAATATCTGCAAGGGAACAGTAAAACGCAGGTATGGTGAACCTTTTATGAGAAGACGGTACACAATTATGAACGTTTGACAACATTTCGCTGAAACGGACAGTGACCTAGTTTTGGCTCTCGTCAGTGTCCTTGTCAGGAACGATAACTCTAAATAGTCCGAGTCCGAGTCGACAGCAGGTCACGTTCGCAGCCAAAACACAGTCACAGGAACACACCTGTCAAAAGTTTTGTACTCGACTGGAAAGAGGTGTGGGGTGGGGGGTTGGGGAATCATATCATCTTGCAGTGAGTCATTTATGAAACACTCAGGCAAGTGGGGACTCGAGCGAGATGTCGGTATCGATTCCGGGAACACTTTCAGTCCACACCTTGCGACTTCCATTTCACAATATTCAGTGTTTATCACATACAAGTGAAAGGAATTTAGTGGTTGTGTTTTTCTCGTTACACGTCCAGTAATGTCTCCGTCCACCTTGACCAGGTCATCGACTTTCATAGGAGTTAACTGGGAAGCCATGTTTGTTTACAAAAGACGTTCACTCTCCTACCCGGAGTTCCACGCGATTACAGCATGGTCAATTTATCAATGAATCGATGGAATATTATGAATGAACGTAGTGGTGTGAAAGTAGTTCCGGCATCTAATGCAAATGTACAAATATACCATCGACCAATCAACGTCGAGAATCACTAAATTGCACATTGTGCAAATATCAAAAAAAAGATATTACACCGGATCTCCTACCTCGTATGGGTAATAATGACCATTGTTTCTGTTTGACAGAATGATTCTACCAATATTGACTTACAGATCTGAAATATTGGTCTACAAGTACCAGGAACGCATTGAAAGGATTCACCATAATTTTTGTAAACAGATTCTAGAAGTGGGAAGTAAAAGTTGTAATTCTGCTGTACTTGGCGAACTTGGAAGATTTCCACTAGCAGTACACTATATGAAGAAATGCATTGCTTATTGGTTGAAATTACTACACATGCTGGAGGACAGACACCTTAAGAACTGTTATAAAATGCTAACTTCCCTGGAAAATGCTGGTAGGAAAACGTGAGCTGGTAACGTCAGAACTTTTTAACTATTTTCATTGGGATTTGGATACGCATGGGTTGCTCAAAGTGTTGGATGTGTAAAGACCTTTTTATTGATTTTTGTCTCAACGTCTCAAGGATATTAGCCTACATAATTGGAATACACATATTAAGGAAAACCATAAACTAGAATTTTATTGTCAACTTAAATCACTACTTCAACCAGAAAATTACCTTTCATATGTTAAAAACCGTCATTTCAGAAGATACCTGTGTAAATTGAGATGTGCAAACCATAATCTATGTGTGGAAACTGGAAGATGGGAAAATGTACCTAGAGAAGAACGCTTTTGTGAATATTGCTCTATTAATAACATTAATGTCATTGAAGACAAAAATCACTTTATATTTACAACGTCTACAGAAAAAGATACCTACAAGGATACAACTACCACAACAACAATACAATAATCAACATGTGTAACAGTGAAGCAGAAGCATGGAAACTTGCGGCACATATATATTACAGTTTTGTCCTCAGAAGAGAGTGGAAGAATACCAAGTAAATCTTGCTAAGTATATAAACGTTATCATCATAAACTTGTATTCTAAGACTTAGAGAGTATTATTATGTATACGACACTTAATAATGTTGGATTATCACTATATACTGCTTTTTGTATTTTATATGTATCTGATTGTGATATTTTATACATGTGTCACAGTATGTTTGCTAATGTAATGACTTTATGGCTATATATACCTTGTGAAATATGGGCTGGAAAGCCTACAATTCCGGATAAACATCATCATCTGAACCACTCATAGCTTATTTATACATTGTGATTGATATAGTCTCAACAGCCCTGTATTACTATACTACTCATAGAAAGTCAAGGAGCACTCAACTTGTTCATATCACTATTACGTTTAACAATCACTTGGAGTATTGTACTCAACTTGTTCATATCACTATTACGTTTAACAATCACTTGGAGTATTGTACTCAACTTGTTCATATCACTATTACGTTTAACAATCACTTGGAGTATTGTACTCAACTTGTTCATATCACTATTACGTTTAACAATCACTTGGAGTATTGTACTCAACTTGTACTACGTTTTAACAACTTGTTCATATATACTTTTACGTTTAACAATCACTTGGAGTATTGTACTCAACTTGTTCATATCACTATTACGTTTAACAATCACTTGGAGTATTGTACTCAACTTGTTCATATCACTATTACGTTTAACAATCACTTGGAGTATTGTACTCAACTTGTTCATATCACTATTACGTTTAACAATCACTTGGAGTATTGTACTCAACTTGTTCATATCACTATTAACAATCACTTGGAGTATTTTAACAATCATTTGGAGTATTGTACTCAACTTGTTCATATCACTATTACGTTTAACAATCACTTGGAGTATTGTACTCAACTTGTTCATATCACTATTACGTTTAACAATCACTTGGAGTATTGTACTCAACTTGTTCATATCACTATTACGTTTAACAATCACTTGGAGTATTGTACTCAACTTGTTCATATCACTATTACGTTTAACAATCACTTGGAGTATTGTACTCAACTTGTTCATATCACTATTACGTTTAACAATCACTTGGAGTATTGTACACGAACTTGATGGAAGCTATAGATGTAAAAGGATCAACTTTGTGTCAGGAAAGTATAAAATTTTCTCAGCAAAATTGAAGTTTTGACACTGATAAATTTGTCTTTTTCTGTTTTAAGTCAAATATATTTACAAGTATATCAAACAGTAGTAAACAATGTGAATGCTTTAATTTTCGTGAAATTGTAAGTTCATGTGCAAATCGTTGTAGCCTATAACGATGGAACACACAAAATGCATGTGTGAAAAGCAAATTCAGGAGGTCATTTGATGCATGTTTGCTTAAACTGAACACACACATTGAATGTGAGCTGGAAAAATGAATTCAACTTTTCATTTTAATCTTTGTTTGGAAATGCCATACCTATCAAATCAAGAACGTCAATGTGCAATGGGGAGGTTTGATGCTGGTCAGCCTGTGGTCGCTGTTGCAAGAGCCTTAATTATTCACGACAAACAATTTTTAATCTAAGGATGAGAGTCAAAACGGATCAAACCAGTACAGTTGCCGATCGCATGTGACATCACTCCGAGAAGATCAAGCAATACAATTACGGAACAGATTTGTGACTGCTGCTTCCACAAGTAGGGAAGTAGTGTTAAGGTTCCAGTTTTGCTCAGTATACTGTAAAACACGAAATTTTGGCATCACTATATTTTTGCGAGTGGCGACCACAAGACGTTTTTGCATCATGATATTTTTGCGAGATCAAGTCATTCACAATTTTCACAAAGATATCATGCTCGCAAAAATTTCGTGATTTACAGTATTCTAAAACTATGTGACAGATTATTCAAAGTAATATGAAAGAATCAGATTGTCCTTAACATCTTTTGAGAAGTACACTAACCATGTACTGTGACGTCTCTTGTAGCCAGCTGTTTTCATCACGGTTGCAGCTGGATGATAATTACCGGCTAATTAGAACATCTCTTGGCTTAAGGCATTCATCACAACTATTATCACAGGATGTAAATGACAAGCAGGAGACAAAGAAGGTACAGATCCGACACTGACAGATACGTACCAGTGTTGCCATGGCAACAAGTCACTCTCATCTCAAAAAGACGAACATGAGCAGTATGTAAAGTATGCTACACCAGGATTATTACATTTACGTTCTGAACATAGGTTTTTTTCTGTTTTCCATGGCAAATTTGTACTCTGATGTGATCAGAATTGGGCCTTTTTACATACTGAGTGAAGGCTTTAAACACTCGGCTATCCCACAGCTTCAGATGAATATATATACTACACAATACAAGTTAAGGAAAAACTAAAATTAGAAAGCTGTTTGTTGCAATAGCCACAATCCTTTATTGTGAATCATCCATAAATCTTGCTGTTATAATGCATTCCACATCTAAATGCCCTTCAAAGATTTAATTCATGATAGATTAACTATAGTTATATGGAAAAATCAATTCTGTTTTATTTTGAGTAGTTAATTACCACATCATTCTAAGGTGCCCAAAACTTGCTGAAGCAAGGACACTTACTAACATCACAATGATAGAGTCTTCAGTAACACCACCGGATCACGAGACAGTTTGCTGGACATTATTAAAGATAGAGGAGAGAGGATCCATGCAAAGGCCACAGCTGCCAGATGATGTCACTACACCAATAACCAGGATATATACCATCACACACCATCAGTGTGTGAAATAGCCACTGGTCCACTAGCCTGTGGCTAGTAAAAATCCAGTCGGGCCAGTAAATCTCCACAGTCACTGGCCCGACTGGCTAGTGAATTTTCATTGGGTCATTTCATAAATATATCACTCTCTCCGACTTGTTGAGTTAAATCATGCAAGATTATGGCCTGATAAAAATGTTTATCATATCAGCAGCTTAATGATGAAACCCGTGTCCTGCCGACAATATCTTACTTATTCTCATCTATTTTTGTAATCTTTTGCTTAGTTTCTACATTCAAATTTCCGACTAGAGAATTATTTTGTGGGCTAGTAACATTCAGGTATAGCTATCCCGACTGACTAGCAAAACTGGGAAACTATTTCGCACACTACACACCATTGTGTCAAAGTTGAATGAAGACGCCTAATTAAATTGTTCTAATCATCTGTTTAACACAACTGAAAAATGATGATGCATCAAGAAGGATCAAGCTTTCACTCCGACAAAACCGCATGTTCAACACATCAAACTTCGACACAACCTCGTTGGACTGAAAAACTGTTCCATGTGTGTTGAAAACCAAACTCACTGACATTCCCGATTAGAGTTTTGAACTCATGCCTGCTTAACCATAAGAATAACATACTAGTCAAATTACGGCCTATATTACATAATTTTTAACAGACACTGGTAACACGCTCCCAGTGGTTTAAAAGAGACGAAAGTCTGTTTGTGAAACAACAAAATCCTAAATGATAGCGACCCCCAGCAAAGATGGCTAATTCATGTCAGTCTCCCGATGACAAGAAAATCAGTTGTTGGAACTTACTTTTCATCTCCTTGTCTGACATGATTCCAGACGTGTTGCTATTGACAAACGATATCCGTAACACTTCTTGAAACATCATCCATCATGGGAAACTGTCTATAGATTCTCAAAATGCAGAGGCAGCAAGAGGCAATGACAGAGCTTGTGAATAGCAGGGTTTTGACGTCAGTTTTGAAATTTACAAGCAGCATCAAAGGCCGATTGACCAGGTATACGACATTATCAGGCCCTGAATTGATCACACCAGCTATAAACGAGGGCCAATTGTCACATGTGATGTAACTTTGGACATGGGCTAAGTGCCCCCTGTTATCAGAGGAAATGAAGCATCAGAGGAAGGGTTAATGACATGCTATGGACATCGACACACATAAAGGCATGTAACAAGAAAGGCTGGAGTATAATGTGCATTGATTACCGACAAGCGATATTGGCGTGCATGTGCATTACATGGACTACCAGTTCATGCAGACCACAAACTACCGGTCCTTACGCTTTGTAGGATATCTAGTGATGGGGGTGTAAAAATTCACTACACAACTGTTGTCCTGTACACTCTTCAGGTACACATGTACAGATTTTCTTCAATATGCATCTTTTGTACAGTATGCTCAGTATGTACAGACATACAGATTTTCTTCAAGACATGACTGTTCCACTGTAAACTCCTAAAGTACAGATATATACAATTTCTTGAATGCAAGACTTGTCCTGTACTCTCTTCATTTACACACAAACTTTTTTCAATACACATCTGTTGTACAGTATGCTTCTTAGGTACAGCTCGTCTTGTGATGAAGAGACGGAAGTACAATCATATGACTCCCATGCTGCAGCATCTACATCGGCTGCCTATCACGCTCCGATGCAAATAAAAGATTGCAACACTTGTGTTTCTGCCATTTTGATGGTTCACTACCACCATACCTATCCAGAAAGCTTTCTACTTACAAGGCTCCACGAACTCTCTGCTCTTCCCGTGAAAAACTGTTAAAAATCCCAAAGTACAACTTAAAGTCAGCAGGACAGTGCGCTTTCAAATACAGTGCACCCTCAGTCTGAAATGCTCTCCCAAATGAACTCCGCAGTTATAATAATAATAATAATAATATGCCATTTATAGTTCCCCTTCCCTAAGTTCATTCAAGACCAGTTTAAAAACATTCTTATTTAAACAAGCTTTCCTTTAATGTGTACTTTTCCGTCCAATTTTTGTGACAGAAATGCGCAAAGAGTCCTTTCAGATATTATCGCTATATAAATGCTATCCATTATCATTCATTATCATTGTTTACAGACAGACAGGACCTCTTCGATACACCTCTGTTGTACTGTATACCCGTATAGTACAGACATACAGACATTGATAATATCTGGCAAGTCTCAAGATGCCCTCAGTAAAACCCCATCAGTCTTAAATTAATCTATTTTGAATTATGACAGAAGACAAGAATTAACAGCATTCAACAGTACTGAAGAGTGTGTCTAGCCCAGTGCAAAGAGAACCCTTGAAGAGTGTGTCTAGCCCAGTGCAAAGAGAACCCTTAGTGGAATCCAGTGAGAACACAGGTGAGAACACAGGTTCCCAGCACCCTGTCATTGTTGTAAGAGGTGGCAAAATGGTGGTCCGGTCCAGTGAGATGGTTGATCGTCATTAAATTCTCATTGCCATTACTTAGATACATGCTCATAATGTCAATCACCTGACTGTCTGGTTGAGACATGTTTCTTCAGAGACTGGCATGATATAAGTTGATTATTACTGTGAGAGGCAGTAAACAGCAGCCATGATATGCCGAGATTTTACAAAGCTTCAAAATCTCTCCACCAAGGAGCTTTCGCTGTTAAGTCTACAGAGTTGTCTCCCTTGGGCTACACATTTACTGCAGGTTCTTATTAAAGAAGATCAATAAGAAAGCCATGACAGTATCAGATTACACTGGAGATATTTCAGTCTGCTTCCTCCCCACCTGTTCATCAGTCCCTGAAAGTGTGTCTAAATTATACAAGATCTAGAGTTCTGTCTTGTTTTGTTACTGTGATATGTGGTACATGAAGTGTTATAAAATCACTCAGTCTTTACAGCATCATTGGTGTTCATGTGTACATCTGATGCAAAACACAACAAACGAACCACAGACAGAGCCAGCTCCAGTGCATTTTACAAGGAAATTCACATATTTCTACCAAGTTAAAATGGCAATCAGACATCAACAAAAATGTATGTACCCAAGTATTTCAATAATATGTGGGGGCGGTGGGGTAAGCCTAGTGGTTAAAGCGTTGGCTCATCACGGCGAAGACCCGGGTTCGATTCCTCACATGGGCACAATGTGTGAAGCCCATTTCTGGTGTCCCCCGCCGTGATATTGCTGGAATATTGCTAAATGCGGCGTAAAACTAAACTCAGTCAGTTAGTCAATAATATGTGAGTGAGTTTTGTTTTACGCCACAATCAGCAATATTCCAGCTATATGGCAGTGGTCTGTAAATAATCAAGTCTGGACCAGACATTCCAGTGATCAACAGCATGAGCATCGATCTAAACGATTGGGAACTGATGACATGTGTCAACCAAGTCAGCAAGCCTGACCACCCGATCCCGTAGGTTGCCTCTTACGACAAGCATTGGTTACTGAAGATCAATATTCTAACGGATCTTCATGGTTCAATATGTAGGCAATTACACAAGGGATCCACCCTTGTGTTAATTTCAACTGATAGATGGAGATGGGTTTAAATCCATTGTACCCCATAAACATCCTCTTGAATCATCACTGTACAGTAAACTTGCAAGACAGATGTAGGGACCGAGAGTTAATTTCATTTGCGAGTGTATTCAACAGGATCACACTAAGGAAACATATTATGATAGTTATGGTGCCATTGTACTGCATGCTGTAAAGTCTGTTGTTTTAACCATAGATATTAACTGGAGAAGGGAAACAGAAGAATTTACCCCACAATGAAAGTTCCAGTTAATACTTAGTCAAAATCTTAACTTTTCATAGAATGTGCTTTTCACAATTATCTATATAAAAACCTACATCTTATATGTCATTTTGAACCTTGCAGTCACATAGTCAAAACAGTTAATCTATCTAATAGTAAATATGTTATCAACAGTTTGTGTCTCTATTACCATGTTGGCTATAAAGCACCTTTTGAAGATTTTGTTACATTCACTGTATAATGGGCAGGATGATGATGATGATGATGAGGAGGAGGAGGAGGAGGAGGAGGACAATAACAATGATGACAATGATGATGAAGCATGGAAGTCAACACTATTCTGGACAAACAACATTGTCAAGAGTAGCCTCCCTTTGCCCCTCTGAGCTGGCAAAGTATCCAGGTAACCCTTGCATGTTTCTGGAAGTGTATGACAGGTCAGCTTCTCCTTCTGGACTGAAATTTGGCCAGAATTGCATGAAAATATCTACTAGTTTCAAATCACACAACTACGTCTTAACTAACAGCCTTTATCATATATCTGATTCTACTTCTCACATAATACAATAATCATGAAGATAGGTATGATTGGGAATACAGGTATTCACAAGGAATAGACTTTGCTTACAAAAACTTTACAAACCTGATATGTATTAACACTAAATACTTGTCTATTTCTTTCATAAGTCACATTGGTACACTGTGTGATGCCCATTTGTGGTGTTGCTATCCCTGATGTTGCTGTAATAATGCGACACCCGTGAAGATCCGGGTTAGAATTGATCTTCAGCAACCCATGCTTGTCGTAAGAGGCGACTAATGGGATCGGGTGGTCAGGCTCGCTGACTTGGTTGACACATGTCAACATATCCCAATTGCTTAGATCGATTCTCATGCTGTTGATCACTTGACTGTCTGGTCCAGACTTGATTATTTACAGACTGCCGCCATATCGCTGGAATATTGCTGAGTGTGGCGTATGACTAAACTCACTCACTGTAATAATGCGAAAAGTGGGGTAGTACCATACTCACATACTCACCCACTCACTCACTCTCATGACTCTTCAATTTATTAACTTTTACCAGGTGCACCTGTGTCTAGTACAGAGGTTCCCCAGCTGTCCCTAGTCAACTTTGTCAATTTCACAAAGATACTAGATTACTATCACTATACATGTCGGTGATATTGTATTTGGGTGATCACTGCATGGCATGAATAATGCATGATAACTGTGCCCGCTTTCATCTATTGTGAAACTGTGGGCTTAGTAAATACAGTATTGCAATCCCCACACCAGCTGTCTACCACATAAAAGTATACAGCAAGGTTACGTGGGAGAGCAGCATGAAGTTCATCAGGTTTACTTTGTATTTTATCATATTTATTAAAAATCATCCATCCAATCCCCATTAATAACAACAGAAACATAATTTTTAAAACCACTATCATCATCATTATCCCCATCATCATCATCATTGTCATCATCATCACCATAATCATCATCATCATCATCATCATCATCATCATCCCCATCACCATCACTATCATCATCATCACCATCATCATCATCGTCATCATCATTATCATCGCCATTGTCATCATCGTCATCATCATTGTCGTCGTCCCCATGCTTCTTCAGATAAATCATACATATAATCCTCTGTCTGAGACCAGGAAAACTATGTCAAGATTCTGTATTAGTGTGCCACACACTCTCATGATGGATTTACTATATTATAAAACATAAAGAGCACATGTTTTTCATGCATTATACATGTAGTCAGTAGTCATCATCACTGTGATCATCACAGCTTTCAAGTCTTAATCTTGGCATTAAAGTTGTAAACCAACATGAGTATAAGTGTTCAAAGCCAGACGCCATTGTGGGCATCGAATCATCATTTCAGGTGGCTGATAAATACACTGTGTTGCTTCAGACCGATTGTGCCGTGGGATCACCATCGGATTACTTTTGGTACACATACTTTGAAAGAAAACTTACAAAAGAAACACATAGTCCCAGAACTAAAAGCAGTTAAATCTGATCTGTTTTCTAGTGTGAAATATATTTCTCCACTATCTCTCTTACCGACACGATTTTCAAGTGTAGTATTTCTCACACCTATTTTTTCCTCTTTTTAACTCCTCTACCTATCAAATGCTTCAAGACAAATGTCAGAGCGTTCCCCTCACTGCTGAGCGTGTTGATGTTCACATTGTGTAAAAGCAAGGAGCAATTAACGCCACTTAGCTCGTTTTCATGAAATGTATCTCTTGCCGAGCCACTCAAACGTTCCTTCGTGGTGCCAAACACAGCAGAAAACGGTGGTTTTGGTGAAATGGACGCATCAATAATTCATGTCATGAGAGCTTTTCTGCTCTCTTTTGTCACAAAGCTCTCACCAATATTATGTCACCCTTATCCAAAGTGAATCAGCCGTAACATGACGCAAGGAATGGTGGAAATATTGACTGCACTATGCATGGCTAAACTCCTGATGTGATTTTCCTGAAAACAGTTTCTGTTTCTCTGGCTGATGAGAGTTTTATAGATAACACATCAGCAAATCTAAACACCTATACCACAGAAATATAAACACTTCAAAAAACATATATCTTATTTTGCTGACAGAGAACACCTCTGACCAACTGGACATGGTAATTTATAAAGTTACAAAAACTTTGAAAATAGTGAAAGGGATATTATACCAAATTATGGCATGGCTTTCTCTTTTTATAACCGGAAAGTTAAATTAGTATGATGCTGATGACTTTACATTCACCTTCAAAATCTGATCCGATCAAACACTAACTCATGAACTTACGGTAGTAAAATGCTTTTCGAAAGTTTCGACTGAGTTTGGTTTTACGCCGCTTTTAGCAATATTCCAGCAACATCACGGTGGGGGACACCAGAAATGGGCTTAACACTGTTTAACCCAATATATTAAAACGTTTAATAAAGTTGCTGTTTTTGCCATGTTCAAATATTTTGGTATAAGCCCCAAGGACAAAAATTAATAATAAAAATCGAAAAATTTGAACAATGATGTCATTACATCCAGAAATATACACTATGTTTGCTATAGGTAGCACAGTGATACTAAGAAAACTGACAAAGTTATGCCATTTGTTTTTTCAAATGCTTACCAAATATATCACCCTCAACACATTTGTTTTTCAATAAGAAATACACGTCATATCCACAAGAATGTGGACAGTGATGAAACTTTCAGTCTTAGCAGAGGATGCTACTTAGGTTATTTGTGAGAATATGTTTTTATGTGAACGCAAAATGCATGTGCTGAAAATAGCACAGCCTAATTTATATGAGTAATCATCTTACTACTCTCAAAATGGTTTGGAAAAGGTTTGACTTTATAAATAACAGATAACCTACCCCTTCCTTTAAGGTCGTTATACAACTATCCTGAGTGAGTGAGTGAGCTTAAATGGACATTACTGGGTGGTGGGCGCTGTCTAAGGCACCAGGCAAGTAATCCAGCGAGCTTGAGGTGTCGGGATCGAGCCCACCTGTGACCGGGTGTAAAAACCTTGGAGTCAACTTTGTGTGCAGACTCTTTCAGTGTTGTCACAACCCCTAGTGTACAGTACACAACTCTGTGCACTTAAAAGACCCCACGAATCCGTTGGTATATGACCAGATGCATTCTCTTCCCACAGAGGTTACTCAAGTCATATCTTCCTCTATATGTAACCTCTGTTCTAATACAGCCCTTTCATGGTGCGAGTTTGCAGGATTCGTGATTGGTTGCAATCAGATTTAGTTGAGCAATCAGCGACGTTGTTTCAAAAGTGATCATTCGCAAAAGCCTCGGAAATTTCCGTATGCTTCGTGAAAACTAGAACTTCTTCCCCTGCGCAATGTGCAAACGTTTCTTGTAGACAGAACTCAGTCATGTAATGGCGATCAATGGCGTCTCCATCGCCCTCGTTGACAACGGACAAGCTAGCCATTAAATGTCTTGTGTGTCACATCAACATAAGTCATCGGTATATTTGTGGCCCCACTTTCTATTGCTAGTTTCTGATTTTCAGTTAAACATGAAATACCGAATCTATCCTTCGCATATGATCAAATAACTCCATGGCGGTCGCCATATTGGATCTAAGTCGATGTAACACATGCTCTTATTGGATAGAAAGAAGGGAGATAATTCGTGTTGCAATTTTTTGCCACCAGGGGATTTTACGAGAACCGGGAAATATGGCCCTATTAGAACAGAGGTTACGTGGGAAGATATGACTTGAGTAGCCTCTGTAGGAAGAGAATGGACCAGATGGTGGCCACATGAATTTGTGCAAACACCTAGTTGTGGGTACAGCAACGTGCATTAAACTTGGACAAAGTACTGTGACTATGTGTCCCAGTCCACCCAGCTGTGAATGGGTACCTCATAAGGATGGGAAAGCCGCAATACCTCGGTGCGCTTAGTGGCTGCAAGAGTTGTACATATTCCCCAAGGAGTTGAGATTGATAATACGATGTGCCGTGAGATTGACATCCAATAATCAAGGGAAAAAATACCAGCACCTTCAGCATGCACTAGTTGCGTGGATATGTGCGCTATATAAATACCCAATAATAACAATAAATTACTACACTTGTATGCCAAGTACTAGTACCAGTCTAACATTAATTCACTGAAATAAAGTTATTGTAGTTTTAACGCATATATCTACATAGAAAATACTTAAATACTTACATAATTCAGAAAAAGCCTAGAACCAGTTTTAATTACTGAGGCAATCTTCACTTCCCTAATAAATGAAATGGACTCCTTTCTAAATGATTCTAAATGGGAGACCGACTAACTGATGCCGTGCCACAGTTTCTGATGGATACACCACTCAGACACAGTATCCCTTCACTCAGTATCAACACAGACACCACCTACTCAACTGTGGAGAAGGTCTTTAAGTCAGGGAATACAGCACAACAAAATATACACCAATTATTTACTTATTTCCTAACAGTCGACCTAGTAAAAAGTCTCCACCATTGTTTTGATAGGCCATTTCGCTAATATTAGAGTGCAATTTTAATTTCTTACAATTTTAGGCAGGGTCAACTTAAAATGAGACCCTTTCATTGTCCTATGAAAAAATTGTCCAAAAAAGTAGTTTCCAATTATTTTTGTTTAGTTGGTACTATTGTGAAAAGTGACTGGAATGATACAAGCTTGTAGTGTTTTACCAGGCCCAAACTGTACAGCCTGGAGCATCAGCGGAGGAATGATTACTGCTCTTCATAGCCAGCTCTTTTATCACTTGTCTTGAGCAGGCAGGGAAACAATCTTCAGTTTTTTTTCCTAAGAGTGATTATCAGGCCAGATGGTAATGAAAAAAGCTTTAAACTGAACATTTTTTTTAAAAACATTTCTGATTTTTAGTGTTGGCGGATCTTAAGCCGCCAACGGGCATTGTGATCACCTGATGAATTCTATGTACAACATGAGTTTACACACCTACCACTGGAGGACTTAACAATGTTCACTTTGGACATTACATATTATTTTGTTATTTTTAACTTTAGGATGGAATTCTTTAAAGAATGAATAGAAAAATGTGGCCTGCCTCATCTGGATTGTTGAAAAAACAACAACAGAAATCAATAAATCTTGATTGACAGCCCAGATCAAACATGATCCTCATGAACATCACCAAGAGTGAAATGTACACCACAGTTAAAGGAACACACTGAAATACATCATCCAGCCGTCAATCAAGAGTCACAGATGATGAAATTGATATGTTGGAAGTACATCAGCCAGGTATATTGTCATGCAGGGAGCTACAAGAACCATTATGAATTGTAGTGACAAGGCAAAAAATGAACGGTTTTAATCCTTGTGTTAGAATTCCTAAAGTTGAAGCTGGTTGGACTGGCAAGCAAGACATCACAAATGGCTATGACGCCATGTCTAAAATGGTACCATTTCAAAAGGTCACACAGAGTAATTCACGAGGAAGAGCTATGTAATAAATTATCTATAATGATGACAGCTGATACTTTTCTCCTGGGACTTATTTGACTTGGTGATACTTAGATTATCAAGAAAGTATGTTATTATAGGGTCTGTACGACAGACTAGAGAGGGAGTCATGGACATGTTTTTGGGAGTCAACTTGTATGGAACTTTCATCAAAACATCAACTGTGATTGTTTAATAATGACCCCAAAAAATGGAAAGGTAGGTCAGGTATTTAATCAGCACCGAGCAGTTAACTGGCAAACATTAAACTAAGTAGTATTAAACAACTGCAAATTACAAGGACCCAGTAGTATTGCGTCAACAATAATGCAAGCTTCTAATTTCACTGCGTATTTGAGATAATTTGTGCGTCAAATAAGCAGGTTTTCTGCGTCATGGCAAACACTGGCCAAATTTTCCAATTCACAAGTACCAGATTCATCATGATTCAGTCTCCAGCTTTTAAAGACCCTTACAATGCCTGTGGGTTTCAAAAAGTTCCAGATGTCTGGAACATGCTTTACTTCATGCTCATCACCATGGGTATGGAGATGCAAACATAATCACATCAAACTAGGATCCAAACCCATCAACTTAGGCTACTGCCATGCCTAGGGGAGGCAACTCTGCATAGGGAGTTCTGGTGCCTCAGATGACTGGATAATCTGTGTCTCCTAATTAGAGTGAATCTTGGCTTCAAACTCATGACCATGGGGTTCTCGTTCATCCAAGGGACATAACTCTTTACAGCTAATTGCAGTGCCTTGGAATGACTGCGCATAAGGTCCCACCTTCAAGTTCATAGAGTTCTACAGTCAGGGGGCAGTGGGGTAGCCTAGTGGTTAAAGCGCTCGCTCGTCATCGCGAAAGACCCGGGTTTGATTTCCCACATGGGCACAATGTGTGAAGCCCATTTCTGGTGTCCCCCGCTGTGACATTGCTGGAATATTGCTAAAAGCGGCATAAAACCATACTCACTCACTCAATTTACAGTCAGTATTTACTGAACAAAGACATCACATCAGATGAAGTTCAAGGTCAATCTGTCTACAAATGACTATTCTGTCAAGTAACGATATGTTCAATGTGTGTGGAGTCAATCAAGTGTCCTATGCCTCTGAGAGAAAATTCTTCTTTATCTAAAGAATTAATCCAAATGGGTTGAGAAATGTTTTATCAGAAGTCCTATCATCCAATATTGAGGAGCTTCGCTGTGGACATCAAATGATACTAATAGTCTGTTTGCAGTGAAAACGTACTGATGAATTTCACTTTAAACAAAAAATTAAATCAAATAAAGTGAAATTAAGGGGGTAAGTGCAGTAGTTGGAACAGTGAAATAAAAGCATGTGCGGTACGTGATGAGCGTTAACTTAGACCAACCCTACTTGTTCTTGGTGTTTCATTTAATGTGCATACCCCCTTGTAATACAAACCAATAATAGCGATTTGAAACTATGATAATTTGTTAAACAACTTTTATCCTAAATTGAATAAAATTCTGAGATTTAAATGTACAATTGGGAAGGTAAAATTATGAGGATTCGCAATCTTAATTTCACTTCATTTGATTTACTTTTTTTATTAAAGTGAAATTCATCGGTACGGTTTCACTGCAAACAGACTGTATGTTCAGTTTTTCTTATCTGGTATGACAATGCAGAAACAAGAAGCTTACAGGCTCAAGTGATCAATACTCATGTGATTGAACCACAAATCAGTGACCAGAACAAGAAATTCTGTTTGGAAATGCAACAGAAAAATATCACTCAAAAGCAATGCAAAAAAGCGCACAGCCAAACATCAATTTGATCATCTGAAAATTCAAGTGACGCAAACCTATAACAAAATGATATTACACCCATTCCAAAAATAAACCCTGTTAGCAAAGTTGCTTGCGACCAAATAACACAGTTCCCTTAATATATTGTGTATTTCACTCGCAAATGCATGTATTTATTCAAAACAAGAAGAAAATAAAAGCAACAATTTCTCTGCGATGTGTCCCTGCTCTGCCAGCCTGCCCGCTAAGTGATCTTGTCAATAGCTACTTTAGGAAATCTACATGAAATCGACATGGTATCTTGCCGACCAAAGAAATATCAGCCACACTGACAGGCTGGACATGAGAATTGACAATGTAAATAACCCCCTTTCTGCAATCTCAGCTGCTGTATCAAGGAATATTTATAAGCTAGGAAGACGACAGTCCTTTGCGGGAGAGAAATCAATAAATTGTGACACTACGCGAGACCACGTGTACTCATCAGCTCAGCTAATTCAGCTGGTACAGTAGAAACTGACGAAAGAATGACAAATGTATGTGAAATTGTTGATCACATGATGTATCTGGAGCTTAGATACATACATTATTCTGGAAATATGGACAGTGGTCTTTCATCATTTATTCCTGACCATTTAATATTTATTCCTTATCATTTTGATATGTTTTCATTATTCTTTTATCATATATTCCTCCTTTTTTCATTATCCACTCATTATCATGTTAACATTTCGTCCTTATCTCTTGTCATTTTGCTACTGTATATAATGATGATGTTTTATGAGGGGTCGACTGAGCTCCAGTCTAAGTGTCTCCATATATAATGTGTGTGTGCGTGCGCGTGCGTGCATGCATGTGTGCGCTCTGTGAGAGAGATTGAATACATAGCATCAATCTACTCCCAAGATTGTTGATAACATTTCATGTTGCCATTGTGGATCCTCGTTTTTCACTTATTTTTAGCACCTACAATTTCCTAATTCCAACATAATGTGTCTGTGATACTGAAAAGACCCTTGCATGTAAAACGCACACTTATTTAAATGTCAAAAATCTAGCTATAATCCCTTAATGCACTCTTCCATTAGTGGGATTAACGCATAGTGTATATAAAGGCTTTCACATGTCAGATAAAGTGTGTTGCACATTCCTAATGAAATAACTTTCATCAATGTCACGTCAATTTCACATAGAAGTGTTACACCATTTGCCATATGCTGGCAAGACAACACTACAATGGACAGTTGATGGCGTACATTGCACTAGGCCTGGCTGCTGTTGCATGTCTGTATCACATAACCCCATTTCATCATGTCGGTAGGAATTATGCAACTTGGCATTATGTGTGGGATTGGTTCTTCATCTCTGATCAGAAACACTGCCTAAAGACATAGCATTAATTTCTTTATGGGCATATGTTTCGGTCCCCCATCTGTACATCATAGCTTGTGACAGTCACATCAAATTATCCTACTCCAGATGATATTGTGAGGTGATACAGAGTTTTATAGTGCATTCACGATTATTTCAGAAATAATGCCACATGATGTTGTGTGTGGCTGATTGTGTGTGCTCAATATAGAGCAAGTCTGTCTCCAAGACCTTTGAGAATAAATTTAATAGCAGTCCTAATCAAATCTAAATGTGGAAAGTCTAGATTGCCTTAGTGCCAGAAATAAGGATTGTTCTGGGCTTTGTTTGGATTTGTTTGGAAAATAAATATTTCTGTATGTTTAGATAAGCTAACTATAATTCTTGAACTAAACATCAGTCTGGCACTAAATGTTAGCTCTGTTGTACTACACCCCTACAGACACAGTTTACCTACTCCCGGCTAACCAGTGCTAGTTCCATCCCCCTTAATGTCATGTTCCAGCCAGGGTAACAACAAGTTCAATATTTTCATGGTTTTGCTATGATTCCTGGTTGTGTCATATATCATGGAATAATAATTCATACAAAAATTTATTATTAATTATAACCACTACAAGCGATATATTAGGGTATGGAACTAGGACTTTTTAGCCGGGAGTAGGTAAACTGTGTCTGTAGGGTGGGACACGAACAGGAATCATACCACAAACCTTCTGCTCTCTGGGCAGATATTCTATCCACTACACCATACAGGCAATACACCCATATTTAAGTATATTGATCCCTGATATTGTCAACACAACATTGCAAATAAATGAAACCAACTTCACGTTTCCTAATCTATATCTTGCTACTTTTTGCAAATTTTTGACGACATCAATATTTTTTCACAATTACACATTCTCTGATGATTGACTGAATGAAACTAAATTAATTTTGCATTAACATAAATTGATATTCCTTTATACTAAACTCAGTACATCGAGACGGATCAATTGTAAGTACACCACATATTGAGCAACTGTTGATACTGGAGACAAGGTCTAGGTTTCAAGTGAACTATATATTACCATTGATCTAACACCAGTACTGGAGACAGGAAATATTAGATTTCAAAGTTAACAACACACATTTAATGATCTAATTGATAAGGATGAGAAGCATAAAAATTTCTTAGTTTATCATTTGTTCAAAAATAATAAACTTCTGATTTTTACACTTGTTGTTTAACATATCGTTCTAAAGTTCTTCACACTATCAAGCATCTGATTATCAGCTTTCTTTAAAAAGCAGCTAAATGTTAACGGAGGTAGGCCACACCACCACTTTACTTGAACCTCCAGTGCCAGGGAGCAGCTATAAAACTTATAAAAATCCTACAAATACCAACACACAAATGAGAACTGTTAATGGCAATACCAGATGTTTGTAAAACGGGGAGAATGGGCTGCTATGTGTCTGAGTAAAATTCCATGTTTCCAAGGTCTGTGACAGTCCCATGTACACAAATCATACCCAGGGAGGTAGCACACTTGGTACACACACATTCCTCGTCCTTCTTACACCATGCTTCATAGGCTTGGCATCAGTCCACAAAACCTACTTAGTGTTTCGTTCATCAAAAAAACGCTGGTGTGAATACAATAAGAACACATCTCCAACTCCACTCTCAGTGCTCCTGCTGGGATCTGAACCCAGGCAATGGTTGTATTGTGGAGCTGGCACCTCGTCCACTTGACCATCGCCTGGCAACCAGAGTTATGTCAGGACAGAAAACTTACCACTGTTTCTCCATGGTATATCAGACTCTGACAGTATAATCCATATTGTTAGCGGAAACCGTTTGGATCAGACCACTATGAAGACCCCAAGATGAAACACAAGTGATCTGTACTTACCTGAAAGAAAGAAAAGAAGATTTAAGTGGTGAAAATGATACACATATCAATCAAGAGCATCTTCAGTTTTAGCATTAAGTTGTACATCCTTGATGATTTTCATGTGAGAAATTCAATCTTGGATTTATAATTAGTTACAAACTAATGTGTTCATGATATTGTGTCAGATTGGGTAACTTGAATATGATTGGGTCAGGGTCAGGGTTAAGGTTGGAACACAGTCAGAGTGAGGGTTAGAGCTTTGATCAGATATACTAGCCACATAAAGAAACTGTGCATTGTCAAAATATTATCCCAGTTGATAAAGAAACTGTGCATTGATAACAATGTCAAAGGTACATATAAACTTTAATGGAGGGATCATGAGACCATAACAAGTCGGGAGAATTTCAATTGAAAAGTCAATCACAATGGCGTCCACGAGTCCACAAAGCGGGACAGGGGTCAAGCGACCATGTCACAAGCTCAATAGCGGGTATGTCCACCATCGGCATTGAGAACAGCAGTGCATCGGCGATGCATAGAGCCTATCAAGCGTGCAAGGAAGGCTTGTGGGATGTCACGCGCCAGATTCTCTCAAGTTCTGTTGCAAGGTCAAGGGCGTTATCTGGCGGATGAGGAAGGCGGCGTGTAGGCGTCGATCCATCTCGTCCCAAACATGCTCTATCGGGGAGAGATCCGGTGAATTTGCAGGCCAAGGCAGTAAGTCAGCGTTGTGGTGTTGCAAGAAATCCATAGCAACCCTTGCCGTATGAGGCGGGCATTGTCCTGTTGGAATGTTAACCCAGGGCCATGGCGTTGCAGAAAGGAATTGCCACAGGTTGAAGAATCTGATCCCTGTAGCCCACACCAGTTAAGTTGCCCTGAACAATCACCAAAGGAGTTCTTTGGCGTGCTGTTATTCCACCCCAAATCATCACGGAACCACCACCAAAGCGATTCCTCTCCAAGACACAGGCCTGTGCATAGCGTTCTCCCCAGCGTCTATAGGCGCGTTGGCGTCCATCACTATGGGAAATGTTAAACCTGGACTCATCTGTAAAAACAACATTTCTCCACCAAAACAAGGGTCTGCGGACATGATTTCGGCACCACATTCGGCGAGCTTGTCGATGACGTTGTGTCAGGATAGGCCGTATGGCGGGGCGTCATGGTCTGATCCTGTGATGGCGTAAGCGTTGTCGAACTGTGTTGGGGTGGATCTGGCGAAGTCCTGGGATGGTTCGGGCAGTCATCACTGCAGTCTGAAACCTGTGGCGAAGATGGGTCACCCTTATCCATCTGTCCTGTCTTGGCGTTGTTACACGTGGGCGTCCAGAGCGTGGCGATCGATGGCGTCATTTGTGTTCTGGTAGCGTCTCACCAGTGCAGAAATGGTGTTCGGTGGCAGTGGAAATGTGCAGCCACTTGTCGTTGAGACATTCCCCACGGACCATCCCAATGGCCTCATGGCGTTGTGCAGGCGTGAGCCTTGGCATGCTATGCGTTTCAATAGCCGTTTAATTTTTGAACGATCGCAAGGGCAGGGGTTGAGCTTTCCAAAGTGACAGTATTGTGTGGCATTCATTTGCTCTGTTTCTCTTTCCCGGAATGCACGTGCAACAGCGTATTGCACGTCTCAAGGACGAACCCACTGGCGTCCGCGGAAAGTGCTGCATGCATGCATGTTGGATACATGTCACTAATCTCTGAGTTTAAATCCTTATGTGTCTACACAGGTTTGATAAATTTAGATTTTTTAAATTTTTGTATGCACAGTTTCTTTATGTCCACAAGAATATATATGGATTACTGTCAAACCTAAGCCAGGATGGGCCTGCCGCCTTCGATATCAGACAGATCAGGATAGAAATCTGGTAAACACGTCTCCAGAGTTCTTACAAGCAGTATTGTGGAAACAAATGTAAACATGTGTCCGCCATTAAATAATCTTTCTGCAGGTATGTCTAAGATTCCCCTCTTTCACGATGTTTAAGATCATCGGACATCAATAAATAAAACCATTCCTTGAATCCCTGCAAATATCTCATTGTGTAAGGCCATCTCAAAGATTATCCCTTCTCATAATCAACATTTTGAGACTGGTATCAGACTGAAACGAGAATTCATTCATTTCTGTATCCAAACAGGTTTGTGAAGATGATTTCACATCTTTGATTGACTGATATCTGATATTCATGGACTGATAAAAATCTTTGATAAACCGATATGAAATAAGAACATTTATTTCTGATCGTTTTTAGCTTGCGATGCCAATTCGGTTCCAAGATTCTTTCCCTGTATTGTCAAGAGCAACCTGCAAGTCACATCTATGACGTCATTGCCTGCAATCTACAACAGAATCACGTTCCTTGCAAGGAAACGGGTTTCTTATTTCCGGAATGCAATGAGCATCACGATTCAAACAAATATCAATCAATGCCAATTTCTCTTGAAAAAAGTATTTCAATTTTGTTTGAGCTGGTGCCTGAATATATATGAGAATTTCTAGCATCTGTATCTTCATAAGTACAAAGATTACTTACAGCTGGCAGTGAATGATACAAACTGACTTGTAAAAACATTTAACCATACTGAAATAGGTTGAATAATTAAGAAATATTATTCCTAAATACTTCTCACATTAAAAGTAAACAAAAAAAACATTTGAACTGTAAATCAAATTTTAAATTAAGCAAAAACATTAATTGCTACAAAATGAACCAAACACCTGTTTCGTTGTGTTCAGATACACCATTTTACAATGACGGAAGACTATCTGCTTCCAAACACACATCAAAGATGAAAAATAAATGCATTTACATTCCTCGTCAAATCTTCACTTAAGCTTATCACGAGACATATTGTCAATTTCAGCTGAAGTCGATGTTGCAAGTGAGGCATATTGTGCCGATGATGTCATTGACTCTGGCCAAGTCCTCTACCACAACAAATCCATGCACTTCACCATATGGACTGGTCTTGTATTGTCAACCACTAACGTAAAACACTTTCTCATCGGGAATCAGAAATTGATAAATTCCGTGACAACACTTGTGGTCAGGGTGTTTAGCTAATCCGATTGCCAGGAATAACCTATGAGGAACAAAAGGCAATTTGGCTGCAGAAAATGATAGTGTCCCAGGAAATGGGTATAATATAATTGTGGCATCAACTGGGGCCCTCAGGTTCAATGGTGTCTGTTTCCTTGTATCATTGCAGTCAGGAATCTATTCTTGTAAAGTACAAAGCAAGACTTGCACCATTCTATCAATTACATTGACTTGCAATAATAGCATTAGTGAGATTTAACAATGCTTTGAAAAGTGTTTCAGTCAAATTAAGATAAGTCAACTTAATGTGAGAGAAAGACCAAAACGATGCTGATCTTGGAAATTTACAATTTTGTTAAAACCTGTGTATGGTACTCTACCAAGAAACCTAGAAACATAATCAGGATGACTGTAAGATGCTGCCCTGCCTAAGGGAGGCAACTCAATGCACTGAATGGCAGTACGGGTCCTCAGTACAGAAGGTGCTGCTGATGTAGCAGGATATGCTTACGTTCTTCACAAACACCTGGTGTCATCACTTCACATAATGTTCCACGATCCATTCACATAATTTTCACAGGTACTATTCCCTTTAAACAGATAGGAACCCATTTCTGACGACAGCCAAGAGAGGGTATTCTTTTGCCCTGAGGTTACATATTTTCCTCATCATCATTAGCCTTACAACCATGGCTTAACATGATCATGAAATATGAGTGAGTGAGTGAGTAGGGTTTAATGCCACTTTTAGCAATATTCCAGCAATATCACGGCAGGCACACCAGAAATGGGCTTCACACATTGTACCCATGTGGGGAATCGAATCTGGGTCTTTGGTGTGACGAGCAAACGCTTTAACCTCTAGGATACCCCACCCTCCCCTCAAATTAAGTAGTTTCATACCGATTTCATTCAGATACATGAAACGGACAGGTCACAATTTTGTAAGTGAATAAAATATTGCTTGACAATAATTTCTTGGATTGTAATAAGTTGTCCCAGAAAATATTAGCCCTGCATGCATCATCCAACAGATGACCTCTCCGGTCATGTGGACAAGATGTCTGACCTCAAGAGGTCAATGGTTACAACCCCATTATAGAACTCAGCAAGATCCATTTTAAAACAGACTAAAAAATTAACTTGACTTTTGCATTAAGAACACTGTCACTGTTTTTGTAATTACTTGTGTCAACACTCAGAAAAAAATATTTCAGCAAAGCTCTGTGATTCTTCAATTGAACTGACTAGTGGTGAATAGTTAATATCACAGGAAACTCTCTATAAATCGGTACTCATGGAATTCTTCTCATGATAATCATCATTTGGATTGATCAGAGAATTTTATTACGATTAACAAATGCAATGAAATTTATGGATGTGAAAAAAATGACATTTTCTCACAAACAGATCACTGAAGTTTGAAGACAGCTGGAGTTGTTCTAGAACACTGAGATATGATGGCAGAATGTTTGTAACCCTGCATGACAATACTTCAAGGGATGTGTAATATACATTTGTATCTTTCACGTCAGTAAGTGAGTTTAGTTTTACACCGCTTTTTAGCAATATTCCAGCAATATCACGTGGGGGACACCAGAAATGGGCTTCACATATATTTCACATCAAAGTAACAGCACAAAGATAATTTGTTCAGAATGTTCAATAGAATTAAATATTCCTCCCCAAGTCAGATCTTGCAGTCAACGTACTCGTGGCAATGACTCATATGAAATATTTACTACCAGGCAAATGTAGCCATTTCAGAAAGTCTCCCCCCATATCACCTGCTCATGGTAGCAGAACACATGTCAATTTCACTGCTTTCGAAATTGACACAATCAAATTTGAACACAGGATGTTGAGATTCTTTTTGTAATAAAATGAAAATACTCGATTTCATATTGGAAGATTCTGCAATAAAACACAAATTTTCCGCATCCATTGGCCCACTGCCATTCAGACTGCAGAAGGAAATTGTTCTCCTGCCCAGTCCATTGTAACCTGACCATTTTTTCTGTGAAATTAACCATGTTTGTCTCCACTGCTCATGTACAAGAAAACTCCATGTCATTAACTATTGATGATTCAGCACATTTACCATCAACAGAAGACACCGTGAGGACAGATAGATTCCATTACCCAAACTCCTGCGCTCCTATCGCGATCAACACACTCACACCCAGAAATGAACACAATGCTAGGATCATACAATACATAAAAGTTTGCAAAACTTTTCTTTATTTTATCAAATTGTTGTACTTCAAATTTTATTATTGGATGTTAATGGCTCTAGCTTAAATCAGTTGTTCTAATGTTGTAGGCATCCCATTGGCTAATACAATTTCGGTCTTTTTTAAGCCATTGTTTTGTACTGGTATTGTACTATTGGTCGTCTCTGGTTTGGTTGTATTGGGGATTGTATAGCAATGTACAGACAATGGTTTAATTAGCTTTACATCTGAAACAACAAACCTGATTCCAGAAGATCAATGGTAAACAAATTGAGATTGATCACGGGCTTGAAAAAGCAACTGACGATTGATTAATGATTGATCATGTATGCAGTTGGACAATCCGTACTGCTCATACATACTCGGTACTTTCTCAGCATCCTTCTTGTGGAAGGCAATATATGAAAATAAACCCATTAAACTGATCTCAATTTGTTCTTTACACCTCTTAAAACTCAATTATAAAGAAGCGGTTTTACTCAAAAACAAACCAAAAATTTATTAACTTTGGACAGGACTACAAAATACTATTCATATATAATGATTTTGTTTCTCAGGTAATATTCACTAATGGTAAAGATTTGCGTGTGTGTGAATGAGTGAATGAGTGAGTTTCATGCTACTTTCAGCAATACTCCAACAACAATTCAACTTTGAACACCAAAAATGTGTTTCACAAATGTAGGGAATCAAATCCATGCCCTTAACCACTTGACTACCCAACCTTATAGAAAAGGAATTCTATAGTAAGGATTCGTAAGTTTTTTTTATACATGAGGTTGTGAAAATCATGCATGAAACCAGTAAAACAATAAACACCATTGTTTTTTTCCGAACACTGTGACCAGCAATGATCGAAAAAAGTGTACCCAAATTTCTTATATTATTATCAAAATTCATATTTGGGAAAAGGAATGTTTCCAGTCATTGCTGCTCAAACAGTGATTCAGTTAAATCACAGCATATCAGCTGCAAGATTGAAACCCACAAACACTAGATTCTGGCACAATTGAGAGAAATGGCTCTGCATATCAAATTGTAGTATCTGAGATAACTGAACATGTACAGATGAACAAATGTAAACGTACAGATGAAAAAATGTAAACATACACATACATTTGAAACAACAAGACAACCAATTCTAGAAATATGTGTTCCAATTTCAAAAGGTTCCTTTGAATTGTCCTTATGAGTCATCCATTGTAGATCTAGGATTCCCATTTTGGATGCCTCTAATGAAAAATGTGACACAGTCATCCATGTTGGAAATATCTATACTCCATACATTAGCATACATAAACATTCTTTTAGAAATAATAATAAGAAATTTCATATGTTGAGTTAAAGGTAACTCTGTAGACTAATGTTATGTCCCTGAATATATAATTTTGATGGTAACAAATAAACCCATTTAAATTGAAATGGAGCCTCAGTGAGTTGGGAGATTCCTGAACCTGGGGAAATCTAGACTCACTTCATTTAGAACTTTAGCATTTCAGGGAGGGCTGGGCGGTAGTGAAAATAATGTGGGTCAGGGACTGTGAGGCCGACTTATTAAGTAACTCTTTAACATCCATGTTGGAAATATCTATACTCCATACATTAGCATACATAAACATTATTTTAGAAATAATAATAAGAAAGTTCATCTGCTCAGTTGAAGGTCACTCTGTAACATGACCTCCTGTCCAGAAAACCTCCTACAGATGGACCTCCTACCTACATCAATGCTTATACATCGTAGGCTACTTGCACAGGAAGTTAACATGGAAGTAATCGGTGAAATGATTTGCTTATCTGGCAATGAGGAGAGCATGTGGGTAAGACATGCTTCCTAATATTGCCAGCGCCACCTTTGAACTTTGCACGCAAAAACACTAATCAGACCCCAAAATGTGTTTCACGGGGAAATTACTGCGTCTGGGGCTTCAGTCACTGTTGATTGGCTTTGACAGGCCCCTAGAGTGTTATGTGACCAGACAGTGGCTTTGGTCATAAGTAATAATTACAATCTGGATTTTGACAATCTTTAAAAGAGGTGTTGTGGTGCAAAGGGAGGGAGCGTAATGAAAATGAACGATGCTTGTAATTGATGAAGCACTAGCATTGGAGACGTAGAGTCTGTGCAGACAGATGATGTCATATTGTGCATCACCTGTTGTTACATCACAGGGAGGGAGGGAGGGAGGAGAAGGGCGAGAGACTGGTTGTGGTACGTGTATGGGGTTTGTCTGGTAGGTACCAGGTTCCCGACTGGTGAATGTTGCTGTTCATGTTCCACTGGAGTCTGAATTGAGTCGTAACCAGGGAAACACACGATTGATGGAGTTAACAATGGTCCATGATGTGGAATTATGATGACACACAATAGTGAGTGAGTTTGGTTTAACACCGCCTTGAACAGTGAGTGAGTTTGGTTTAACACCGCCTTGAACAGTGAGTGAGTTTGGTTTAACACCCCCTTGAACAGTGAGTGAGTTTGGTTTAACACCGCCTTGAACAGTGAGTCAGTTTGGTTTAACACCGCCTTGAACAGTGAGTCAGTTTGGTTTAACACCGCCTTGAACAGTGAGTGAGTTTGGTTTAACACCGCCTTGAACAGTGAGTCAGTTTGGTTTAACACCGCCTTGAACAGTGATTGAGTTTGGTTTAACACCGCCTTGAACAGTGAGTCAGTTTGGTTTAACACCGCCTTGAACAGTGAGTGAGTTTGGTTTAACACCGCCTTGAACAGCGAGTGAGTTTGGTTTAACACCGCCTTGAACAGCGAGTGAGTTTGGTTTAACACCGCCTTGAACAGTGAGTTGGTGCCCCTTAGGGGACAGGTGCATTGGTCACACACCATCATCAAGGAAGAATGATACTCAAGTAACATGGTATGATGACATGATCAGTGAGAAGGTATGATGACATAACCAGCAAGGTACGATGACACAATCAGCAAGATTTGATGACACAATCAGCCAGGTATGGTGACACAATCAGCCATGTTTGATGACACAATCAGCAAGGTATGATGACATAATCAGCCAGGTATGATGACACAATCAGCAAGGTATGATGACATAATCAGCCAGGTATGATGACACAATCAGCAAGAAGGTATGATGACCAACATCAAGAAGGTATGATGACACAATCAGCAAGAAGGTATGATGGCACAATCAGCAAGAAGGTTTGATGACACAATCACAAGGTATGATGACACAGTCCAAAGGTATGATGGCACAATCAGCAAGAAGGTATGATGACACAATCAGCAAGAAGGTTTGATGACAGAATCAGCAAGAAGGTATGATGACACAATCACAAGGTACGGTGACACAATCACAAGGTACGGTGACACAATCACAAGGTACGGTGACACAATCACAAGGTGCGGTGACACAATCACAAGATGCGGTGACACAATCACAAGGTACGGTGACACAATCAGCAAGGTATGATGACACAAGTCACAAGGTATGATGACAAAATCAGCAAGAAGGTTTGATGACATAATCACAAGGTACGGTGACACAATCAGCAAGGTTTGATGACACAATCACAAGGTACGGTGACACAGTCACAAGGTATGATGACACAATCAGCAAGAAGGTTTGATGACAGAATCAGCAAGAAGGTATGATGACACAATCACAAGGTATGATGACACAATCACAAGGTATGATGACACAATCACAAGGTCTGATGACAGAATCAGCAAGAAGGTTTGATGACACAATCACAAGGTATGATGACACAGTCACAAGGTATGATGACACAATCAGCAAGAAGGTTTGATGACACAATCAGCAAGAAGGTTTGATGACACAATCACAAGGTACGGTGACACAGTCACAAGGTATGATGACACAATCACAAGGTATGATGACACAGTCACAAGGTACGGTGACACAGTCACAAGGTATGATGACACAATCACAAGGTATGATGACACAATCAGCAAGAAGGTTTGATGACACAATCAGCAAGAAGGTTTGATGACACAATCACAAGGTACGGTGACACAGTCACAAGGTATGATAACACAATCACAAGGTATGATGACAGAATCAGCAAGAAGGTTTGATGACACAATCACAAGGTATGATGACACAGTCACAAGGTATGATGACACAATCAGCAAGAAGGTTTGATGACAGAATCAGCAAGAAGGTATGATGACACAATCACAAGGTATGATGACACAATCAGCAAGAAGGTTTGATGACAGAATCAGCAAGAAGGTATGATGACACAATCACAAGGTATGATGACACAATCAGCAAGGTTTGATGACACAATCACAAGGTACAATGACACAATCAGCAAGAAGGTTTGATAACATAATCACAAGGTACGGTGACACAATCACAAGGTATGACACAATCAGCAAGGTTTGATGAAACAATCAGCAAGGTTTGATGACACAATCAGCAGGAAGGTTTGATGACACAATCACAAGGTACAATGACACAATCAGCAAGAAGCTATGATGACACAATCACAAGGTATGATGACACAATCAGAAAGACGGTTTGATGACACAATCAGCGAGGTATGATGACCAGATAACAAGAAGGCACAAAGACACACTCAGCAAGGTATGGTGACTCACTTCCTGACTCACTCCAATATAATAAATCTGGAAAAAAACTCCTACTAAAAAATTACTTAACTGAACACATGATTATGTCAACACCGATCCTCCCCTTAATTCCACCTCACACAGACCCATCGTATCATCTCCTAAACAAACGGAGATATTGAATACCCCGTAAACCATCACATATCCTTCTAGTTCTTTCCCAAACCAAAACATGGGCTTCAGACACATCTGTTATTAACATCCGAAATGTACATGCAATAAACAAGCAATTAACATCTGTGTGTGTTGGAGAGACATTATAGTTATGAAACAGCTATTATGACAAGGCAGTAGGCAATTACAAGCTAAGTGAATGTTGTTGGGAAGCAAACAAGCAAAGTCCATAACCACATAACCAGGATGCCAGATTCAACAAACGCTGCCAAATAATGTCTCCATGTTACAAGCTCGCGACTGCAAATGCCATCACCAAACCGAAAGGTGGCGGATCATTGCTACTCTGTTTACGTCTTGTCATCATTATCGCTGTCATTACACGCTAACAGGCATATCTTAACACTCGGGGGAGCACAATACATTACAATGCTGTATAGACTTGTTAATATCTACTTTAGAACAGAATATAGTTTTGTGGCACTGTTCATTGTGGAACAATGCTGTGATTGAGCATTACATGTTCTGTTAACATTTCTTGTACAGCAGTACGGTAGCTACTACAGTCAAATGCCAATGTGCTAAACTTCGATATGCCAAATTTATTGAAGTCTTGAATTAAAAGTTTGCACCCTTAGTCATCACTTATTTCGACTCAGACTGAAGACTGGTCTGAACGTATCTAGCATTGCGATATTCCAGTGTTACAGAATAGTCCAGAAAGAAAACTGGAAGCTTTTCATATATTCATAAGGGAATACTCTTGCCTTAGTCATCACTTACTACACCTCAAATTAAGTCAAGACAAGCAGTTATGTGAAAATATGGAGAGTTGTGAAAATAGTCTCCTACTTAAATTATTGTTTATGTGACTTGGTAAAATGTGTCTTGATACGAAATAATAGTCCGTTAGAAACAGACCTTCACTAAGCGATTTTTGTTGGTACCGCTTAACACGCACGCATACACTAACACTATGTAACATGTGCTGAAACCACAACGCTCCATGGCTTCAACAATTCTCCTTTCTTTGTAAATTAGCATGACAGCAAAACATCACAAATGTCATTAAATGCTATAATCACTGCTTTTATATTCCATTGCCATTGTATTTGTACTCCCACACTGTGTTTTATTGCCATTGTAAATCCTTGTCTGTCGACCGCCTCCGTGGTATAGTGGTTAGAGCGTCCACCCAGAGAGCGGAAGGTCGCGGGTTCGATCCCTGACCGCGTCATACCATAAGACGTTAAAATATGGTACTTGTTGGTCCCTGCCTGGCGCTCGGCATTAATGGGTACAACAAGGACTGGTCGGCTAGGAGTCAGTATAATGTGTCTGAGTGGGGTATTCATGCTTCACTGCAGCATGGTATCTCAGTGGGCTTGCACTATAAAACCAGCTTCAGTCTGGGCTAGTACAAGCAGCCGCACATACACATACACACGCATGCACATCGTCATATAAGCGAAATATTCTCAAGCTCGACGTTAATCCCAATTCACCTCACCTCACCTTGGCTGTAATTTGTGTTGATTTGTAAACTTAGTTAATTAATTAGAATTCAGTTCTCCATTATATCATATTTCTTTGTTTGTTTCTTTCTTTGGATTGACATTTTAATTTTTTATTTGTGTGCACAGATTTGAGGTTAACTTATTGTTTCAACTTGGGAATCAACACATAATAAACTGTATAGTCCCCAAGTCATCCAACTAAAGACAGTCAGTTTTAGTTAGTTTATATATGAAGGTAAATATTATCCTGATTTATATAAAATTGCATCATACTGCTCTCATATTTTATGTCAAGGCTGATTAATTTCATACACAAAGGCTCCTTCAAGGTATTTCAAGATGACGAAACAAGTAAAGTTTTCATTAAAGGAGAGAATATAATTACAGGCTTACGATTGGTTAACATATAGTCTTAACAAGAGAATTCATGACTAACTATTTGTTTGTTGTTCCGGATGGGCTCACCTAACTTGATGGTGGTGTGTAGTCACTGAATCGGATAATACAGACATTGTCATCATGACAATCGACACACATAACTCGGATAGAATAACAAGCAATCGTCTAAATCACCGATTCTGACCACTTGATCCTTCAGTTAAACGAACAATAAACAAAGGTTAACAGGAACAATGTTCAGTATCCCTACAGGTTAACACAATCAGATAATGATTTCTTACATATTCAGTCTTATATGAGATCCTCCATGCACCTTTAAAACATACTATTTCAAGATCTAATATTCGTACATTTTCTACATTTGTGCTTGTGTTTAAATAGATATAGTATATATATATATATAGTAATATCAGAATTTTATTATTTTATGACATGAATATTACAATACCAAATCTACAAATTTTACACTTGTCATTTTGAAATTTGAATACCATATTTTCAAACTAAAATTCACTTAAAATCTAGAAGGTGGTTCTAATCAGTCAAATGTTCCTGTAGCATTTCAGGCTGAATTGACCCAGAATGACTGCAGTGTATGAAATAATGAACAGTCCTTACCAGGAAGTAATCTGTAAGTGAAATTAATTATCAAGCTCCTCATTAAATGTCTCACTGATGCACTCTTACGCTGAGTCTATCAAACTGTGAACAGGACAACTTGCAGTGTTTGAACACATCTTTTTTCTCATCCTGAAAAATGTTTTCTGTCCAATTAAATGGGTCCGGGACGCCCCAAACTCAATATGTACCTAAGCATCATCAAATATATCAGGATTGTTCAATATCGGCTGAAATGTACAATCGTCTCGACAGAAATGTACAATCGCCACTGCGATACCTCTTGTCTATTGCCACCATTTCTAAATGGGTTTTCAGCGTCAATATTCTCTAATATGTAATCATGATCAAACACCGCTTGCAAGACTTGTCAATAATGTGATTGGCCACCGACGTCCCGCCTGAACAGTGATATGGCCGTCTTGCTGACTGCAATGTACACACACAGGAGGGACAATGGCGCGTCAGTTTCGTTACTTGTACACAGCACATCATAGACTGGTCCTAATTCATCCACTCTTTCATGTCTATTTACTGAACACTGACAATCACTTTTCCACATTTCAGTAACAACTGATTCAAAATAAAGTATTTAATAATGTTTTTATGAAATGCTCAATTTATCTTGCACTGAAGAAAAGAAAAAATATCTGGCATTGTTAAATAAAAATATTTTAAGACACATTACATCAGATATCAATCATGAAATGAAAAGCAATAGCCTCGAAACTGCTTGTATTGAACACAGCCTTCCAACTAAAGCACACACAGACAATATTAAGGCCATCAGGAACCGAAATGCCAAGTATCTTCTTAACCGATGTCAAAGACACAAGTCCCCAATAAGATCTGTGATGATGGTGCCAGCCAAATGTCACTGTCTAGCTGTCTTGACCCTAAATGACCCTACAATTATCCAATCAGTGAGTGGTCAGTACCGGTCAATAGACGACAGCGGTTAACTCTTGTGACCAATAACTCTTGTACAACTGATCTAATGGGGGAAAGAGGTGGGCCAATTGGTTTGTCTACTAACATCCCACAGGCCGTGTGCCAAGAGATATTGGTCACTGTAGATTTGAATCGTGATAAAGGCTTACACAATCAAACTTTGTAAACATGAAGGAAGAATTGCCTTCTAAAGGACAGAAACTAAAATGAGAGAAGGCCACTTTGATGAGGAGAGTTTGACTGAGGAGATTGGAGGAGAGTTTGATGAGAAGATTGGAGGAGAATTTCATGAAAAAGGTTGAGGAAAATTGAACAAACAAAACAATGTGACAAGAGAAGAATGCCATTGATGATTTCAAAGAAAAAGGTTACAAGAACGAGGAGTTAATGAAAGAGGGTAATCAATTCTGCATTGAATATATTGCATGGTATACATAACTCAACAACACTTGGAGATCTCGCCTGACCTTCACCCTGCCATCTTACCAACACTTCTCTCCCCTGCTGCTTTCTCAAGATTATTCATTATGTATCATTGACCTTGACAGCAAATGAACCCTGCTCTCCTGGCACTGACCAAATAATGGCGTCATTGAGGCACAAAAGTCAACGATGGCACAATTCTTGGGAAGGGTTCTTCAATTCGCTGACCATGCGTTCAAATCTTACATTGGTCCTGATTCTGATACTTGGTCCATCAGCACTAAACTTGTACTTGTAGTTTTAAGAAGTGGAATCTTCCACATTAAGCTAACATGTCATGTGATAGCAATTATACTGCAATATGTTGCCATACAAAGTGGCATTAAACCTAGCTAACTTCCTAAATTATAACTTGCCATTCAACTCCCATCCACCAACCTTCACGGTATGTCATCTCCTTTCCTACATCAGTAATGTCAAACCAAGTGAGGATTTCAGGGAGAACTGCATCCCCATTCACTACTGCTTGGAGGATCAGGTAGTTACTGTGTATACTAATCCTTCCCACCAATGCCAGTTCCCATCCTTCCAACCAATGCCAGTACCATCCATCTCATTGCCTGTACCCATCCCTCTGACCCTAGCCTGTACCAAACCCACCACTCCACCTGCTCCCATCCATCTCACTGCCTCCATCCTATACCCATCCATATCCATCCCATCCCATCCATCCTCCATCCACCCATCCTCCTGTACTGCCATCCATCCCATCCATCCATCCCCATCCACCCCATCCCTCTCCATCCTGTACCCATCCATCCCACTCCATCCTGTACCCCCATCCATCCTGTACTCCATCCTGTATCCATCCATCCCACTCTATCCTGTACCCATCCATCCCTCTACTCCTGTATCCATCCATCCCACTATCACTGCTCATACCCTCCACCCATCCATCCTCTACTGCCTATCATCCCATCCATCCCACTCTATACCCATCCATCCCACTGCCTGTCCATCCCCTCCATCCTGTACCCATTCATCTCTCCATCCTGTACCCATCCATCCATCCCATCCATCCTGTACCCATCCATTCCATCCCACTCCATCCTGTACCCATCCATCCCACTCCATCCTGTATCCATCCATCCCCTCCATCCTGTACCCATCCATCCCACTACCCATCCATCCTGTACCCATCCATCCCACTCCATCCTGTACCCATCCATCCCACTCCATCCCATCCATCCCACTCCCTGTACATCCATCCATACCCATCCCATCCTACCCATCCCACTGCCTGTACCCATCCATCCATCTCACTGCCTGTACCCATCCATCCCACTCCATCCTGTATCCATCTATCTCACTGCCAGTACCCATCCATCCCACTCCACCCTGTACCCATCCATCCGACCCCATCCTGTACCCATCTATTTCACTACCTATACCCATCCATCCCGCTCCATCCTGTACCCATCCATCCCTCTCCATCCTGTACCCAGCTATTTCACTACCTATACCCATCCATCCCACTCCAGCCTATGCCTATTTCCCATCTCCATCCACCAGCTCTGTGCCTAGCTGTTGAGGTATGGGTAAATATGGGGGTGGTGAATATCACTTGCAAATCCAGCTCAATCAATAGAGCAGCCCTGCCCGGACTGTGGTTCATCAGCCAGTGAGGAATGATAAACAATTAGGTTAATTTGGGGACTAGTGAGCAAGGAGGGAGACTAATTTGAAAATTTACAGTTGGAAAGTTTTCCATTGAAAGGATCTTCCACTGATGATCGATCAAGGGTTTCAAACTGTTTTCCCCAATAAAGGAATAGGATTTCAATGTTTTTCGCTAAATGGAAAACTAACGTTAACAGATTTAGATTCTTTGACTGGTTTACAGAAAGTTTGGAGGTTGTTAGTCGAGAGAAAACATATGAAAGTCTGATGGATCTTTTTCTAAGGTAACTGGCAATAAGGACTTGGAAGCAATTTTCAGGAAAGACTGTCTTTGCATGGAAATGTCAGAAACACAGACAGCTGGTTTTGGAGAATGGTAGATTTCCATTTAAGAAAAGAAAAGGCTTGACTATTTTGAACAGGAGACAGACAAAGATCTGCAAACATAATCATGGACTGGGAAAGATTTTAAAGTTTCTAATTCACAACAAGGTAGCTGAATCATTGTAAATGATAAGAAAACAGTCTGCATCAATTTACTTTATAAAAAGGGGAATGAAAGAAAGCATCAATTTACTTTATAAAAAGGGGAATGAAAGAAAACATTCAAATTACCAACAAAATAGGAATTCATACAAATGCATGGATGCTTCTGAGGTAAAACAATTGGTCCATCAGTAGAGCTTTAAACATACCTCTTATTAGTGAGTGAGTGAGTGAGTATGGCTTTACGCTGTTTTCAGCAATATACCAGCAATATCATGGCGGGGGACACCAGAATGGGCTTTACACATTGTACCCATGTGGGGAATCGAACCCAGGTCTTCCGGCATGACAAGCAAACGCTTTACCCTATAGGCTACCCCACCATCCCACTGTCACTGTAAGAGGTTGGGATTAAGCTACACTCGGCAATATAACGGTGCTTAGACCTGGAACAGGCAAGCTAGTGGTCGATATTTTATAACAATCCATGGAATTCCAGATCAGAATATGGTGATATAAAATAGCAGGTTATATATGAATGAGTGAGCATGTGGACAGATTGGTCGGTTGGTGAGTTGATGGATTGGTAAGATTTAATCATTTTGCTTTAATTCATATTATTTTCCACATATAGAATTTGAAACTTGATGAAAAAATGTCAAACAACATTAACTAATAATTATTTTGAGTCGGTGGAATCTGCTGATGAAATTGACCATTCCGTATACCTCCTACATCAAAGTTCAAACTATGAATAAAAAACATCCATGCATTGCATAAAATACATACATAAACAGTTTTTGTAACTTTTAACTCCACAGTGAATCAATATCACATGGAGAGCAGCACCAGAATTGAAATAAAATTGGAATGTTGATACAAAACAAATCAATAAAGTTTCCAGTGGCATCAAAATGCCAGTCTGACTGTGTGTATACAGATGAGACAAACACACAGTGTAGACTGGAACACACATCACCAGGTGTAACACCAGCGTATATTCCCTGTGTGTATACAGATGAGACAAACACACAGTGTAGACTGGAACACACATCACCAGGTGTAACACCAGCGTATATTCCCTGTGTGTATACAGATGAGACAAACACACAGTGTAGACTGGAACACACATCACCAGGTGTAACACCAGCGTATATTCCCTGTGTGTATACAGATGAGACAAACACACAGTGGAGACTGGAACACGTCACCAGGTGTAACACCAGCGTATATTCCCTGTGTGTATACAGATGAGACAAACACACAGTGTAGACTGGAACACACATCACCAGGCATTAACACCAGGCGTATATTCCCTGTGTGTATACAGATGAGACAAACACACAGTGTAGACTGGAACACACATCACCAGGCGTAACACTGAAGCGTATATTCCCTGTGTGTATACAGATGAGACAAACACACAGTGGAGACTGGAACACACGTCACCAGGTGTAACACCAGCGTATATTCCCTGTGTGTATACAGATGAGACAAACACACAGTGTAGACTGGAACACACATCACCAGGTGTAACACCAGCGTATATTCCCTGTGTGTATACAGATGAGACAAACACACAGTGTAGACTGGAACACACGTCACCAGGTGTAACACCAGCGTATATTCCCTGTGTGTATACAGATGAGACAAACACACAGTGTAGACTGGAACACACATCACCAGGTGTAACACCAGTGTATATTCCCTGTGTGTATACAGATGAGACAAACACACAGTGTAGACTGGAACACACATCACCAGGTGTAACACCAGCGTATATTCCCTGTGTGTATACAGATGAGACAAACACACAGTGTAGACTGGAACACACATCACCAGGTGTAACACCAGCGTATATTCCTGTGTGTATACAGATGAGACAAACACACAGTGTAGACTGGAACACACATCACCAGGTGTAACACCAGCATTATATTCCCTGTGTGTATACAGATGAGACAAACACACAGTGTAGACTGGAACACACATCACCAGGTGTAACACCAGCATTATATTCCCTGTGTGTATACAGATGAGACAAACACACAGTGTAGACTGGAACACACATCACCAGGTGTAACACCAGCGTATATTCCCTGTGTGTATACAGATGAGACAAACACACAGTGTAGACTGGAACACACATCACCAGGTGTAACACCAGTGTATATTTCCTGTGTGTATACAGATGAGAAAAACACACAGTGTAGACTGGAACACACATCACCAGGTGTAACACCAGCGTATATTCCTGTGTGTATACAGATGAGACAAACACACAGTGTAGACTGGAACACACATCACCAGGTGTAACACCAGCGTATATTCCCTGTGTGTATACAGATGAGACAAACACACAGTGTAGACTGGAACACACATCACCAGGCGTAACACCAGCGTATATTCCCTGTGTGTATACAGATGAGACAAACACACAGTGTAGACTGGAACACACATCACCAGGTGTAACACCAGCGTATATTCCCTGTGTGTATACAGATGAGACAAACACACAGTGTAGACTGGAACACACATCACCAGGTGTAACACCAGCGTATATTCCCTGTGTGTATACAGATGAGACAAACACACAGTGTAGACTGGAACACACATCACCAGGTGTAACACCAGCGTATATTCCCTGTGTGTATACAGATGAGACAAACACACAGTGTAGACTGGAACACACATCACCAGGTGTAACACCAGCGTATATTCCCTGTGTGTATACAGATGAGACAAACACACAGTGTAGACTGGAACACACATCACCAGGTGTAACACCAGCGTATATTCCCTGTGTGTATACAGATGAGACAAACACACAGTGTAGACTGGAACACACATCACCAGGTGTAACACCAGCGTATATTCCCTGTGTGTATACAGATGAGACAAACACACAGTGTAGACTGGAACACACATCACCAGGTGTAACACCAGCGTATATTCCCTGTGTGTATACAGATGAGACAAACACACAGTGTAGACTGGAACACACGTCACCAGGTGTAACACCAGCGTATATTCCCAAATAGAGGCCACACCAGAACTTGTACAACACAATTTACTGTTATTAGCATGGAATTCTTATCCAGGTGTATAGACAGTGCCTGAGGGCAACAGCTGCCTTGTGTAGAGAGGTCAGACATATAGAGACTGTATAGAGTGTGTATCATTGGACACTTTGAGTGAGACATGAGTGAGTGTAGTTTTATGCAGCAATCAGCAATATTCCAGCAATATGGCGGTGGTCTGTAAATAATCGAGTCTGGACCAGACAATCCAGTGATCAGCAGCATGAGCATCGATCTACACAATTGGGAACCGATGACATGTGTCAACCAAGTCAGTGAGCCTGACCACCCAATCCCGCTAGTCGCCTCTACGACAAGCAAGGGTTACTGAAGACCAATTCTAACCCGGATCTTCACGGGTAGCAAGACAAACTGATAGGTTATGTTGACCTGGAAAATGCATTCATCAAAAGAAATAATTCTATACATACAGTACAAACTTTGCTTATAGTTAACATGCGTATTATGTACTGTTTCTTTGTTTTCAGCTATTGGTTGTACATTATGGTTGAAATGTGTATGACAAACATGTTTGTTAAAATCGGAGTTTACGATATTTACGCTCTGTGTATATCAGGATTTCAACAATCACACTTTATTCTCTCTCGGTTTCTATGGATCTGTTTACCCTTTTTGTATATCAGGATTTCAACAATCACACTTCATTCTCTCTCAGTTTCTATTAAGATGCAAAGAACTAAAGCTGCATTACACTTGCAAAGGAAAAGATCTGTTTCTATGGCCATGTTTTTTATCACATGTTTCCATAGACAAGGTTTCCACTGTATTATCTAACCTCAACCTTGAAGTTCAAGTTAGATGAACACTAAGTAGGAAAAAAAGAAACTTCACCTTTCATCTGTTTCAACAATTATGTACATGCAAAGGAATACCTGGCCATGCAAAACTTCCTTGTAAGACACGTGATTTACAGGTATGAACACCTGGACAAACAACAGAGCTAGTGTGTAAGAACAAATGCTACAAGTTCATTTCTTAGAAATATTATTACAACTGCTTCATCTTCTGCTTAACACATTTATTGATGTGTGCCACAAGTCATTATGAACGCTAAGATTTGACAAAGCTCCTCACACTGTTATCTCATAACTTGGGTATAATGAGTAAACGTTGTATCATGACACAGCAATATTCCACATGTGTCCTAGAGATCATCATCATCATCGTCATCATCATCATCTATCACCATCATCGTCGTCATCATCATCATCATCATCTGTAACCATCATCGTCGTCATCATCATCATCATCATCAATGTCATCATCATCATCATCATCAATGTCATCATCATCATCAATGTCATCATCATCATCATCAATGTCATCATCATCATCATCATCATCATCATTGGCAGCAATATCATCATCATCATCATCATCATCATCATCAACATTATACATCATTCATAAGCAACTCTGGGTCCATTAGGCTGAGTGGATACACACATATCAAAGGAAGGAAAGTAATCTATAAGCCCAGTTACATATTCATCCACTTCAACACAATCATTATTCAAATGACCTTCACAAATAAGGTAGGAAATACTAACCATTAATTGTCACAGATG
Source organism: Haliotis rubra (assembly GCF_003918875.1). Taxonomy (NCBI): domain Eukaryota; kingdom Metazoa; phylum Mollusca; class Gastropoda; order Lepetellida; family Haliotidae; genus Haliotis; species Haliotis rubra. The sequence goes on from NW_025767679.1 coordinate 1,056,708, forward strand.
TAACATAGATAGCAGAAGTGTGCCGTCAATATCTGACAATGTTATTCTATACGTAATAATGACTGGCAACAGTTGTAAGCAAGAGTGCCAGTACACTATGTACTCATTTAAAAAGTATCTAACATATTACACAGAGCCAATGGGAATATTTACGTAACACTCAAGATATGCACTTGGACGTAGTGAGTGAGTGAGTTTAGTTTTACACCACTTTTAGCAATGTTCCAGCAATAACATGGCGGGGGACACCAGAAATGGGCTTCACACATTGTGTTCATGTGGGGAATCGAACCGGGTCTTGAAGCATGACGTTGAGCGCTTTCATCACTAGGCTACCCCGCTGCCCTCTTTATTAGAGCGACAGCCACTCTTATAATAAAGAAGTTGTTTAACCACATATTATTATCCTTCCTCAAGTTTAAAACATATGCAACTTCAATGTGTCATTTGTCATGTGACCCATGTCTACCTCCTTTCTAATGTTCGGTAGGTATCTACTGAAGGTATCTGAAGTAGCCAACAATGGCCAATTTCAGCCAACTTTACGCCTTGGTTATAATTTACATGAAGCTATATTCCAAGAAATCAATAATGTTGTTGTTGCAGGTCAGGCATGGTGTTCATTACTGTCACTAATCATGGTTATTATGATTGATAATGACACATGATCCCAATTGCAGATTGAAAAATGAACTATGAATGTTGATTCGTATACACCGTACTGGTGTACTGAGTCACAGCAATTGCGTTTGGTAAAGAAACAAGCCATGTGTTGATTGTGTTTATACTTTTAGATTGCAATCAGGTACAAAATTCACTGAAATAACAATCAACATAGTACTGATCAATATTCATTATTCCAGGATAAAAAGGTATATAAGAGCGCATGCAATAGTAACCATAATGGTTAACAGACTGGTAAATATTAAAATATATTATACAGGTTGGAAATTCATTAATGTGATATGGTTAGATGCCTTGCTTCATAATTCAGATTTGTCTGAATATGTTGTACCTTATTAACCTAATCATAGCATGTACTACTGTGATAACAGTAACTAGAATCAAATGTATAATGTATGTAAAACTATACATAAAAAAATCTATGTATCTTTTCTAACAAAACCCCCAGAAAGTTTAATTAAATTGTTCAAGGTTCTGAAACAGAGATACCTAACATCAAGCGATGACATAAAGTTGTCTATGGACAGTTATTTCAGGGAGAAGGTTGTACAATTTTGATCCTGTGTAAGTAATAACATAATGATGCAATAGACAGTTATTTCTGGGATGGGAGAGTAATAACATAATTGTACAGTTATTTTTGATCCTGTGTAAGTAATAACATAATGATGCAATAGACAGTTATTTCAGGGAGAGGATTGTACAATTTTGATCCTGTGTAAGTAATAACATAACGATGCAATAGACAGTTATTTCAGGGAGAGGATTGTACAATTTTTATCCTGTGTAAGTAATAACATAACGATGCAATAGACAGTTATTTCAGGGAGAGGGTTGTACATTTCATCCTGTGCAAGCCAAGTTAGCATTAAGAGCAAGGCTATGGCAGTATTGCCTGATTGCTGCTATTGGCTCCATGCTTGCTCATAAACATAACAACCAGTTGTCAGTCAGGACTTCTCCAAATGGCCATTGTTTGATTAATAAGATTAGTTTGTCATCATATACAACAACCTCGCAGCAAATGAGGATCCATGAGGGGAGCGTCATGTGCTCCTGCAACTCCATGGATAAGGACGAAGAGCTCGGCTGTGTGGATGGGGAAGGCAGGTCCTGGGGTAATCTACACAGATGAAATCTACAACCAGGAAGTAGGTAATCAGCTGTTGGATGTCAACAGCTCAGCTGTGTCTCCATGCAAAGACTTTTTGATAAAATTAGTACAGTAAAGACAAGATCCATTCTGTCATAACACATAAATACCATTGCTTTGCAGTTAGATGAAATGTAATAAAGAATAACTTGACAGTCACATGTACACCATTAAACACAGATCTATTTGGAATAAATTGACATCTCAAACACCTGACTGAGATGACATATATCCCCACTCACGGGTATGTCATTAACATAGAAATGAATATATCAAGATTATTTTTAAGCATTTTAACCATTTTAGGCCAAATAAGGATTTTAGCTCTATTTGTTGGTATTTTTTCAAATAATTCAATCATTCATGCAATCAACATATTATAAACCATGTTGTGAAATTTGTAGTTATGGAATCCACATTGAGCCTTCCCTCTTCTATAATTTCAAGCCCATACTGTTTCAATCAAACATATTTTACCATAATAATCTACAAACCTTAGGAACATGAGTGAGTGAGTTTATTTTTATGCAGCTTTTAGCAATATTCCAGCAATATCATGGCGGGGGACACCAGAAATTCGGCTACACACATTGTACCCATGTGGGTATACTTTATGACTTGGTTTACGGCATGTCATGGTATCCAGATGGGATGGGGCGTTGTTCATAACATTAAACACTGGTTCATCATACTTAATTCCATATAAACTGCAGTGCAATTGGTGTCACTCACACTGCTTGTTTGAACAAACAAAAACAACAACAATCCTTCTTAATCGGCAATTAACACCGTTTAATCAGAGAGAGCTATGCAAGATGGAATGCATGATATGCATAACATCTGACAACTCAAATGTCAAAACTAAAATCAGCTTCACTTTGGCAAAGCCTGCAGATATTTTGTCCTTGCATGCATAACATCTACAAATATTCCGATAGCTAAATCTAACCTAATCAGTCAGTTTTATCAAAGGTCAGAAAATGTCGCTCATAATCCTCCTTTGAACTTGGGATGCTGACCAGGAGTAAAGTATCAGTAATTGATAACAAAAATCAGATTGAGCTTTCAATGATCAATACTAGCCCCAGGGCATTTATTACAGCTATAATGTGCAGTTCAGCTTTATTCCACTGTTCTCGTAAATTCAACAGGTCATCAGTTTTTTGTAACCCGATCAATACGTTAAGTCCTGACTCTGCGGAGGAGACAAGGGGCATTTTGTGCGGTTGCCTTGGCAAAAGACAATGCTTGCATACGTCCATCGCAATTTTATCATCTGATCATGAGAATCACAGCAATTACAGCTGGAACATTGTAAGACCTCAAGGCATATTAATATCTGTGGGATATTCATATCTGAGGAATATTTTTATATGAAGTATATTCATATCTGAAACATATTCTTTTCTGAAAAATGTTTATATTTGGGCAATAATCATATCTGAGGCATATTTATATTGTATGTGATTTTGAGCATTCCCCTGCACATGTATCTATTTTATTAATTAATACTGGAACTAATAAATGCTGGATTTTTTCAGCCCCAGATCATTATGTGCATTGTCCGTGATGCACTTGGAGCTCCAGGCTCCTATAAATATGAATTATGGGGTAAATTATCAAAATACAAAGATTGGGGGATGAAGATTACGTCAGTTTGAAGACACAGGCAAGCTGCACACCCACAGTGCTGGAGGGGATAATTTACAAGATTTATCTTATGAGGAGATTTCAACACTGCTAGAAGCTCTAACTTACAACAGCGTTTTGCCCTGGTTGATTCAGTCACAGATCAATGATTCAGAAGTGCAAAGTGTTGCTCTTTTGTCATTCATTCGCCTACCTGGACAAAATCACAGAAGTGGAACACTGTCATATGACTTCATGGAATGCTTTGTTTTAAAAAACCCAATACCTAAACTTGACATGAATGATGTGTGATCAGTCTACCATGGGCTGTTGTTTGTTTCTAGAGCCTTGTTTCTAGCACTCTTTGTTTCACAGTTGAATCTAAATATTTAATACATATTCCAGAAATGTGGCAGGGGTCTGTAAATAATCAAGTCTGGACCAGACAATCCAGTGATCAACACCATGAGCATCGATCTACGCAATTGGGATACAATGACATGTGGTCAACCAAGTCAGTGAGCCTGACCACCCGATCTCAATAGTCGCCTCTTACAACAATCATGGGTTGCTGAAGATCAATTCTAACCTGGATCTGATCCATTATTAGTACAAAGATAACTCAAGAAACATTAACAATGTCTAAAGCAACACCAGATGCTGGATTTGAGACCCTCCTCAATATCAACACGGATAGTCATATGAGTGAAAGACTGTACCAGTTTGAAAATCTTCATAATCTGGCCAAAATGTGACTCAAATGGACGTATAATGAAAAGGACAATCCAAAAGGATATCAAAATGACAAATCTCCATGGGCTAAATGTATTGTGCAAAAATATAACATCTGATTTTAATGATTGTAAAACAGCACAATATAATTCCAAGACAGAACCGGTTTGATGATCTAAGATTCTTTATTGTGACAGTAGTCTAGATGAATGATCAATAAATGAACACCTTCATAAAATGATAGATAAGACTCTTCATGCAGTGAAGTGCTCAGTAAATAGCATATTATCAAGGTGTTTGCTATAAAAGGAATTGGTTTCAAACTGTTTACAATTGAGTACAAGCTGCTGGATCCCTTTAAAGAGCCAAAGTCAATCTTCTTTTCTGACCTGTCAATAACTAAATCACGTCAATTTCAGTTCATGCATCATAAATGTTGTTAATATCCTTTGCAGGAATGCTCATCAAATTAACATGGAGGATTTCTCAGTTTTAATCCTTAACCTGATGTATGACCAATGATTTTAGTAGTGCAAATCACTGTGCAAACATTATATTGGCTGCGGTAGTAATGCTCCTCCAATCTTATTAGTTCTGATAAGGCTCCAAGACTCCAAGACCCTGCTTATAGGGAATCAGAGGATGAGGAAATAAAAGGTGACATCTAAAAAACGTCAGCTGATACCTCAAAGCCTGAAAAAAATTAATTCCGGAAAATGAGAATTTCAACAAAATACACTATGGATGAAGTATAGGGTAAAATCCATTTTGAAGGTTTCGCGTGCAGTATCATCCTAAGCATCTTTAGTGAAATCTCATGACATTGAGAAGAAATCTTATTGCAATAGTTACACCAGCTTACACTGCAAGGGAGAGAAATCCCATCACATTCTCTAATAAAATTTAATGTTTTTCGCACTGTCAATCAAGACTTGTTTCTAACTAACATTTACGAGGGTATTGATTGTGAAAAGCTGGCGATGAAGCTAAATCAATTCCCAGGTTTTTTAAACAAAGAAATGTACATGATACATAGTGAAATGTACGAGACTTGTGTTTCATTTCAAGACACTCCGGTTTTTCCCTGTGCAGTGAATTAGGGACTCATTAGCAGGTGCTGCGACAGTTTGATACTGACTGTGCAAGGATACAGATGGCTCTCCTACTCTACAGTGTAAGGATGCTGGGCAATAGACTGACAATGGGGATATACAGGGATTGAGGCAGATCCACTGATGGATGGAGAAGTAGCAAATATGTGAGATAGATTGATAGATCACCACAGATGGATGGATGGATGGATGATTGGATGAAAGGTTAGTTGGATGATTGGATGGATGGATAATTGTCTGGTTGGATGGATGGATGGATGATGGATGAATGGATGGATGGTTGGTTGGATGGTTGGAAGGTTGCTGGCTGGCTGGCTGGTTGGTTGGTTGGTTGGATGGATGGATGGATGGATGGCTGGTTGGTTGGTTGGTTGGATGGATGGATGGATGGATGGATGGATGGATGGATGGATGGATGATTCTCTGGTTGGATGGATGGAATGTCAGATGGATGATGGATGGATGGTTGAAAGGATGCTAGATGCTGGCTGGCTGGATGTTAGATGGATGGATGATGGATTCATGGATTCTGTAGTGATCAATTTAATGCTGCTTGAAGAGTATTTACACTATTTAAGAGAGTGACGAGCAAGATCAAATAATGGTGAGATAGATGGTTAGAAGGATAGTAAGTGAGTTTGGTTTAATGACCCTTTTAGATAGTATTTCAGTCCTATCATGGTATGTCAGACTGATGTGATGCAGTTCATTGACATGTACCACTTTGTTGAAACCCATGGACAAACATGGCGCTGACAAGACTGGAAACATGATCAAGGGAATCTTTGAATCTTTGGAGAAACCTAGGATTACTGGTTCCTGACAGTCCTAAGTGTGTCAACTTTGTACAGTGAATAGCAGTGCCTCAGATGATTAGGCCATCCAGGTTTCTAAAACCAGGCTAGATAACATGTAGATGAATGATTAGAAGGCCAGGTAGATAGATGGATAGATGGCAAAGTAGATGGATGGATAGATGGCAAGGTAGATGGATGATGAGACTGACAAGTAGATGGATGATTAGATGGATAGGTAGGTAGGTTGATAGATAGCTGGACAGACTGATGATGAGACTGACAAGTAGATGGATGATTAGATGGATAGGTAGGTAGGTTGATAGATAGCTGGACAGACTGATGATGAGATTGACAAGTAGATGGATGATTAGATGGATAGGATGATGAGACTGACAGAGTGAGATGGATGATTAGATGATGATTAGGTAGAGGTAGGTTGATAGATAGCTGGACAGACTGATGATGAGAGACTGACAAGGTAGGTAGGTTGATAGATGGATGATGAGACTGACAAGTAGATGGATTAGATGGTAGGTAGGTAGGTTGATGACTGATGATAGCTGGATAGATAGCTGGACAGACTGATGATGAGATTGACAAGTAGATGGATGATTAGATGGATAGGTAGGTAGGTTGATAGATAGCTGGACAGACTGATGATGAGATTGACAAGTAGATGGATGATTAGATGGATAGGCAGATGAATGGTAATATCATAATCAAACAGAATATACTAATAAGAAAAGGATTACATGATGGGAAGGATGACCAACAACATTCGAACCCATGGTGATAAATACAAATACTGCAGTATATGTCGACTGCAGACAGGCAGGTAGATTAATGAATTCCTTAGATCCAAGGATTATGGATTATTATGGCTGTGATATGAATGAGTGCCTGGCTGGATTACAGATTGGTTGATGAGGAGTATATCATTGTGTTACTTGTCTGTAATACCACAGCATCTTCGTCCAGCCATCAAGACCGCTAACTTGTTCCTCCTCCTGACTTAAGTGGCAACACATGATGTACATTTCACTAACACCTTGCAAATAGTGAAATACATTCGGCCTATTATGTTCAGACAACGTGATACATTTCAGCTCAGACACCACTCAAGGAATCTAGTTAGAGAAACTGTATGAAGCAACTCACTCAGTAGGCTTCCCGCATCTTTTGAGCTATGTGCTGCACATGTGGTTAACAAAATTACATTAATTGCTTAAGGGTCTCCGGCTAAAAATACCCCTGGCCTCCTGTACATTTCAGTAGCCATTGTATCAACTGTGTGGGCAATTGCAGCATCATTGATGGCTGAACGTCTCCGACTGACACAAGACTGGTACTGATGTTCTGAGGATGTTGATATTTGGTTCACAAGAGTCTACACACAGACTTTTCAGGTACCAGACGCCTGTGGAAACCGGAGTCTATAAGCATAGGAAAGGGGATTCTTGGAAACAGGACTCTATTGCAATATTGCAATATGTGTCTTAGGAAACAGCAGAGACCATATACCGATCGGTATATGGTCTCTGGGAAACAGTAATCTCCAGAGAACAGGAATTTTATGAAAGAGAAATCTTAAGAAACAGGAGGCTATGTGAAAACAGTAGTCTTTCAAGAAACAAGCATCATTACTTCAAAGGAACAGGAATTTTAGGAAACAGGATTTTTTAAATTTGAGTATACAAAAACAATAGTCCTAGAAAAAACACAGAAACCATTAAAAGAATAGGCCACTAAGGGATAAGGTGAGGTTAATGTGGACAAAAACTATCATGTAACACATTTACCAAAAATCTGGAACAATGACAGATAAAAGACACAACTTCAATTACATTATCTTCAACAGTTTAGAAGTCTATACTATCTAACACAAGATGAAGAGGTCATTGTGACATCTCTTTAAAAAACACCGAAGAGAGGGAGTTTGATTTGTACTAAGCGAAAATCCTTAATGTAATCACACCACACTTAACCTGGCTCATGTCTCCCTCATGCAAACAAACCATCAACAACATGCGATTCCTACCATTACCATAGAGAAAGAAGAAACACCATCAGAATCTATAGAAAATGCTTATTGAGATAATGGCACATACACAGAGTATCGGCTGTTCCTCATGAGATCATAATGAACTGATAGTATCTGAAAACTGAAAATTTCCACCTGCCCACAAATTATGTATCAGTTTACATTACGACCAGGTGAAGTTGCATCAACCAATATTACTCTCAAACAGATCCTTTATAATGAAGTGCTCAATAAGTCATTAAGATTGCCATATGAGCAAATCCCCACTTATTTCCATCATACTGAAGAGATTCAAAGAAATCCTACATAACCCAACCATCATGGATTGATATGAGCACCAGCCTACAACAAAATGTTGAATCAATTCATTTTAATAGCTGCAGATACCTCTAGCTTGAATCAATTTACATTTATGTGAAGTCAGCAGATGTAAGTGAATGAAATCAGACATCATGCCAGTAAAAATATACATTTGCACATAAAGCAATATTGACATAGAAGCAGGCGAGCTCCAAGAAAACTTTGATTACCTTAAAACTTCAGTTATGCTAATTAACAAACACTAAAACATGCAGAACATCACTCCTAACGAAAGGCTTACATCCTCTTTGAGAGAGAAAACTACAAAACTTGCACTAAATTCCTGCTGCAAAAAAGTCTGATATTTTACCAAGAGGCTGATGAGATAACGTGAGGCGAGGCAATTTGGGGTTTCCTGTTAAATGAAGCACTAGTGAAATAATGAATTATTTATAGGGGGGACAAAGACCTGTGTGTCTTTGTAATTATTCCAACACTATTTGCTCTTCTAATAGCGAAATACTTCTTAAAGGGTCTGTTCCAGATCACTGTCAGTTCTCATAGCAAAACACTTATTTACGCAACCATTCCAGATTGCTATTAGTTACAGCAATGTCACTATCTCCTGCAAGGCCACTTCTTACGTATGACATACTTTGCTTATTTCACAAATAACATAACAAAACAATACTTGCAAAGTATGTTAACCCATACATCAAACCGCTGATTGTGCAAACAAAAATTAATGTACTTAGGTCAAGTGATTCAAAACAGATGCTCTTCGGGATTCACCAAATTAACACAACACCATAAAGAAATCCCATTTATTCAACATAGGAGGCACAAAACATCTACAGTAATTAATTTCTTTCCTTTCTTGAAAAAATATCAAATTTGCAACGGAAATAATTAAGAGGAAACTGGTATCGTTTTCGGATTATTTTTGACCAGAAGCTGGCATTGTACATAAACACCTCCAGCTTTATCTACTTGCACTTGATATCTAGACCCATAAGATCAGCAGAGAGGAGATCAGCTATAATAACTGAGAACCAAGATGATCTACTTGAGGCATGGCGCCACATAAGCTCATTCCCGCAATAAAAAAAATGAAAATAAACCTCTCTCACTGATTTTGAAAAGCATGATGCAGGTTGAAATGCACATTTCCATCACAGTGACACTCCCTGATATATGCAAGCTAGAGTACACAAATATAGAGTGCTGTATGGTTCAAACTGCTGAAGATTTAAAAGAAGCAGAGTCATTCTTATATTTGCAGGAACTGGTTATGCTGGTACTTTTCCCGATGATGTATGAACTCTGAAGGTCAAACAAGGAACCAAGCCAGAAATGGTAATATGAGACATCCATATGACAACACCACCATTGGCAGTGGATGTAGAATGCAATTTGAGAATATCATGACAAAATATGTAAAGTCTATTTCTGGTTGCAGGAAAACTTCTATTGTAGTTCTGTTGCTAGACTTGCACAAGTCTCTAAGGTAATAGTTGATAGCTGAAATGATAATTTCTCAAATATAAATATATCCCTCTAACAGACTGGTATCCTTAGACTTGCTTCTTTAAAGGACAGAATTACTATACATCCATGGGTGTAGCCTTCAGTACAGCCTTGGAGCAAGGCTACTCTGTCACCAGAGATGTAGTTCTACCAGTGCACCTAAACACTAGCCAAAACACATACTATCCATCACATCTATGAATATTCTCATGTGATGGCTTGTTATTCCCCTGGTGAGTAAGTGATGTTTTATGGTACAGTTAATAATATTCTAGCATCATCTTTGCTACTTGTAAATCTGGGCAGAAGGTAAGAGGTTGATGCCATACTGACTTGGCTGACACATATCATCGTATCCCAATTGCGTAGATCGATGCTCATGGTGTTGATCGCTACATTGTCTGGTTCAGAATCAATCATTTACAGACTGCCGCCATATAGCTGGAATATTGCTGAGTGCAGCATTAAACAAGAGTCATCAGAAGATGACATATCCCCCCGGCCCCCACATCTTTGAAAGAACAAATCATCTGACAGTTACTTAAAGTCCAGCTTGATTTTAGACTAAGTGCAAATCATTTCCATGGAAACCGAGAAAATAATAAATCACAAATATCTGCAAATAGCAAAAGGCATCACTTCAATATCTGCCTCACATATCTGCCAAGTTTTGCTGAAAGATATAGAGAGGTTTTTGAGTTGTGCTCCAGAAACGAAGCCCACCCCTCACTTCTGGGATTAAGTCCGAATCGTTTCCATGGAAACCGGGAAAAATAAAAATGCCAAAAATCTGCAAATAGCAAAAGGCACAACTTTAGGATCTGTTTGATATATCTATCAAGTTTTGTTGAAAATTATTATACGGTTTTTGAGTTGTGCTCCGGAAACGAAAGCAATCCTTACTTTTTGAGACTAAGTCCAAAATGTTTCCATGGAAACCAAGAAAAATTAAAATGCCAAAAATCGGCATGTAGCAAAAGGCACCACTTAAGGTTCTGTTTCATACATCTACCAAGTTTTGTTGAAAAATATTGAACAGTTCTTGAGTTATGCCCGAAACGAAGCCCACCCTCACTTTTGGGACTAAGTCCGAATCGTTTCCATGGAAACCGGGAAAAATAAAATGCCAAAAATCTGCAAATAGCAAAAGGCACAACTTTAGAATCTGTTTGATATATCTATCAAGTTTTGTTGAAAAATATTGAACGGTTCTTGAGTTATGCTCTCGGAAACGGGAAAATAAAAGCCCACCCCTCACTTTTGGGACTAGTTAGTCTGAATCGTTTCCATGGAAACCGGGAAAAATAAAATGCCAAAAATCTGCAAATAGCAAAAGGCACCACTTTAGGATCTGTTTGATATATCTACCAAGTTATGTTGAAAAAATATTGAACGGTTCTTGAGTTATGTCCGAAACGCCCAAAAGCAATCCTTACTTTTGAGACTAAGTTCAAAATGTTTCCATGGAAACCGGGAAAATAAAAATGCCAAAATCGGCAAATAGCAAAAGGCAACTTTCACTTAAGGTTCTGTTTCATACATCTACCAAGTTTTGTTGAAAAATATTGAACGGTTCTTGAGTTATGCTCCGAAACGAAGCCCACCCTCACTTTTTGGGACTAAGTCCAAATCGTTTCCATGGAAACCGGGAAAAATAAAATGCCAAAAATCTGCAAATAGCAAAAGGCACAACTTTAGGATCTGTTTGATATATCTATCAAGTTTTGTTGAAAAATATTGAACGGTTCTTGAGTTATGTTCGAAACTAAGCCCACCCTTCTTTAAGACTAAGTCCAAAATGTTTCCATGGAAACCGAGAAAAATAAAATGACAATTATCTGTAAATAGCAAAAGGCACCACCTTAGGTTATGTTTTGACATATCTACCAATATTTTGGTTAAAAAATATCGAACGGTCTTTGAGTTATGGTCCTGAAACAAAATGATTACGGATTTGACGGACGGACGGATCTTGATGGAAACTTTGAGTTATGGATTTTATATCCCAATCGCATTATATGCCGGTGGGATAACAACCAACCAATTTGTCCATGGAGGCACTCTATCAAGCAGGTCATAGACAGTAGCCAACCAATCCACATTAGTTGAGTTTCATAGCAACCGTCATTGTCTTTTGCCCTGCAACCTCACAGCAGCAACAGACTGTGAGTTGCATGTTCCACATATGCATCCCATATACAGGGCTGATTTCCAGCTGAGAGAAGCCATCAATTCTGTACTTTGCTCATGCGTTACATGATGATGGATGAGAGTTTATTACTTCGCTTGATGTCTCGACAAACTGCACATCACTCATCAGTGAAAAGGTGATGTTGCAATAAACATGCTTATCTCAATATATAGAGTATATTAGGACAGTAAGAATGTCATGCTTATCTCGACAGTAAGAATGTCAACCGATGCCAAGCACACCATATTGTCAGGTCGTGTCTCTGTATCAAGTCACTGTAGTGTGCAGGCATTGGTATGCATCTGACGATGCTATCCGAGCAGGCAATCTGTTCTAGAAGCATGTTTGTTTCAAACACCAGCTTTTTACTCAGTACCCATTTGTATCCAATAAACAGTTATACATTATGGGATTTCTCGTCAGACAAGTGTCATTATTTTCCATTCCTACCATTTTATATTTTTTGTTGACTTATGTTCGTAGTATATCATTTAGTCATTACTGATCTAGTCCTTCGTAAACCTCATGTTTCCACTGATCCCTTCTCTACCCATTCCTTCATCATTTACCATTGCACCATACATCTTCTATCATCGCAGCCTCCCAATCTTTCATTCTACAATCTTTTCTGCATCACCATCATGAATTCATCCTAATCCATCAACAAACTTTCCACCCATTCATCAGTATCAGTCCCTCAATCCACTAATCTATTTTCCAACCATCCATCCACTATCCATCCATCCATCCATTCTCCAACCATCCATCCACTATCTATTCATCCATTCTCCAAACATCCACTCCACTATCCATCCATCCATCCATTCTCCAACCATCCATCCACTGATCCATTCTCCAACCAACCATCCACTGATCTATTCTCCAACCAACCATCCATCCACTATACATCCATTCATTCTCCAACCATCCATCCACTATCCATCCATCCATTCTCCAACCATCCATCCACTGATCTATTCTCCAACCATCTAATACACTGATCCATTTTCCAACCATCCATTCACTGATCCATTCTCCAACCATCCATCCACTGATCTATTCTCGAACCATCCAATACACTGATCCATTTTCCAACCATCCATCCACTGATCTATTCTCCAACCATCCAATACACTGATCCATTTTCCAACCATCCATTCACTGATCCATTCTCCAACAAACCATCCACTGATCTATTCTCGAACCATCCAATACACTGATCCATTTTCCAACCATCCATTCACTGATCCATTCTCCAACAAACCATCCACTGATCTATTCTCTAACCATCCAATACACTGATCCATTTTCCAACCATCCATCCACTGATCTATTCTCCAACCATCCAATACACTGATCCATTTTCCAACCATCCATTCACTGATCCATTCTCCAACAAACCATCCATTGATCCATTCTCCAACCAACCATCCATTCACTGATCCATTCTCCAACCAACCATCCATTGATCTATTATCCAACCAACCATCCATCCACTATCCATCCATCCATTCTCCAACCATCCAATCACTGATCCATTCTCCAACCATCCATTCACTGATCCATTCTCCAACCATCCAATATACTGATCCATTCTCCAACCATCCATTCACTGATCCATTCTCCAACCATCCAATATACTGATCCATTCTCCAACCATCCATCCACTGCTCTATTCTCCAACCAACCATTCATTGATCCATTCTCCCATTTTTCCATCCTTCCACTCAAACATCTAAAGTTTTATCAACTGTATTTCAGTCAGTACATCAGAAGTGATCAGAAATGTCAACTCCAGTTTCAAATGTTTCTTTCTGAAAGTGTCAGTCTCCTTTTCACCTTTGTTGTTCATGTTTCTCTGCTCAAACAACATTGAGATTTTATCTCTGAAAGACAAACAGTAATTACACCTAAACTGTTTTTGGACGAAGGAGATCAGTTTGGATTTCTCTCATTCTTTCTGGGCTATTTTTTCTTCTCAAAATATATATTTAAACCCATTTTGAAAGTAGTTGGTAATCGCTCACTTTGAAACCTCCAGCAATAGGTTTGTATGCATTGCCACAAAAATGAAGACCATCAACATTTTTTATGAAAGTGGAAAACAGAGAGGAAGATTTATGTGTAGTGCCAGTGAGATAAGCAGGGAATTGTGCCAAGCCTGTGTAAAACCTTGAAATATACATGAAATATATGCGTTAGTCAACATAAATCAGAACTCTCTCTGCAGCTGTACCTAATAATGCTGAAGTCTTAAACACACAAAAACCTGGGTGAGGAGATACTCGGCAATATGGCAGGAAACATGTTCTAATAGCAACCATTCCTCCCTTGATACAACCATTCCTCCCTCGATACAACCATTCCTCCCTTCATACAATCATTCCTCCCTTGATACAACCATTCCTCACTTGATACAATCATTCCTCACTATATACAGCCATTACATGCTTGATATTACTATTCCTAACTTTATACAATCATTCCTCCTTGATACAACTATTCCTCCCTTCATACAACCATTCCTCCCTTGATACAACTATTCCTCCCTTCATACAACCATTCCTCCCTTGATACAACCATTCCTCTCTTGATACAACCATTCCTCCCTTCATACAACCATTCCTCCCTTCATACAACCATTCCTCCCTTCATACAACCATTCCTGACTTGATACCATTCCTCCCTTCATACAACCATTCCTCCCTTGATACAACCATTCCTCCCTTGATACAACCATTCCTGACTTGATACAACCATTGCTCACTATATACAGCCATTCCACGCTTGATATTACAATTCCTAACTTTATACAATCATTCCTCTTTTTACAAAACCATTTCTCTCTTCAAACATCCATTTCTTACTTGATACATTTTTGTCACTTGATACTACTACCCTACACTAAATACAACCACTCTTCACTTGATACAACCACCCTACACTAAATACAACCACTCTTCACCTGATACTAATACCCTTCACTAAATACAACCACTTTTCACCTGATACAACCACGCTACACTAAATACAACCACTCTTCACTTGACACAACCACCCTACACTAAATACAACCACTCTTCACCTGAGACTAATACCCTTCACTAAATACAACCACTCTTCACTTGATACAACCACCCTACACTAAATACAACCACTCTTCACATGATACTAATACCCTACACTAAATACAACCACTCTTCACTTGATACAACCACTCTTCACTTGATACAACCGCTCTTCACTTGATACAACCACCCTACACTACATACAACCACTCTTCACTTGATACAACCACTCTTCACTTGATACAACCACCCTTCACTTGATACAACACTTCACTTGTACAACCACTCTTCACTTGATACAACCACCCTTCACTTGATACAACCACCCTTCACTTGATACAACCACTCTTCACTTGATACAACCACTATTCACTTGATACAACCATCCTTCACTTGATACAACCACCCTTCACTTGATACAACCACTTCTTCACTTGATACAACCACCCTTCACTTGATTCAACCACCCTTCACTTGATACAACCACCCTTCACTAAATACAACCACTCTTCACCTGATACAACCACCTTTCACTTGATACAACCACCCTTCACCTGATAAAACCACTCTTCACTTGATACAACTGCTCTTCACCTGATACAACAACTCTTCACTTGATACAACCACCCTTTACTTGATACAACCACCCTTCACTTGATACAACCACCCTTCACTTGATACAACCACTACCACTCTTCACTTGTACAACCACTCTTCACTTGACACAACCACCCTACACTAAATACAACCACTCTTCACTTGATACAACCACTTTTCACTTGATACAACCACCCTTCACTTGTACAACCACTCTTCACTTGATACTTGATACAACCACTTTTCACTTGATACAACCACCCATCACTTGTACAACCACTCTTCACTTGATACAACTGCTTTTCACTTGATACAACCACCCTTCACTTGTACAACCACTCTTCACTTGATACAACCACCCTACACTAAATACAACCACTCTTCACTTGATACTTAATACAACTGCTTTTCACTTGATACAACCACCCTTCACTTGTACAACCACTCTTCACTTGATACAACCACCCTACACTAAATACAACCACTCTTCACTTGATACTTAATACAACTGCTTTTCACTTGATACAACCACCCTTCACTTGTACAACCACTCTTTACTTGATACTTGATTCAACTGCTTTTCACTTGATACATCAATTTCTCACTTTATACAACAATGGTGTCCATGTCCACGGTTTCTATACTGACATTGTTCAAGTAGATCTGTAAAATTGTCAACACTATATGGTGTGTCTGAGTAAGTTGGGCTTCAAGTCACTTGGCCTGTTTCTCAGTTACATATCAGCTTAGTGATTGAACAAGGTTGAAATGATACAGGTATGCATCAGAAACATAGGATCCTGCCATACAAAGGGGATGCAACTCAATTTTGAATGAGATTTGTTTTTTTCAGTTTTTAATTTTCTCAAAAACATTAAAGTGTGATGAGATACACTATTTTTTCAGACTGTGTTTCAGGAAAATCTCAGCATCACTTCAGCAATATCTCAGCAATCTCTAAGCTTTCAAGGAACAGAGATATCATTCACACATCAAAAACTGTACAATCCATTCCACTGGATTCTGAATCTACAGTTGGTTGGTTGGTTGGTGAACACTGAAGTCAGCAATATTCCAGCTATATGGTGACGGTCTGGACCAGACAATCCAGTGATCAACAACATGAGCATCAATCTATGCAATTGGGATACGATGACATGTGTCAACCAAGCGAACAAGCCTGACCACCCGATCCCATTAGTTGCCTCTTATTACAAGCATGGATTACTGAAGACCAATTCTAACCCAGATCTTTACGGGTCTGAATCTACAGAGGAACAGCAATGAAGGATTTACATGTGGTAGTCTTGCTACATTCAGACCATCTTTATAACAGCAGGCCCATTACATTAACCACATTTATTTAAAACATTGATGAAATCATAATTATTTAGGGATGGTATTTCAAACAAAAAATTTTAAACATACTGCTCATCTTGTTTCCATAAACACTTACTTGAGATGAAAAACTGGATTGACAATAAACTCTCTGAAAATGGCATTTCGGAAAAATACTCAAAATAGACATGAAACCCAAAGACTGAAATAGCTACAGAAGAGCTTAGTCAGAGATTATGACAGATAATATAATTACTGTTGGCACTGATTCTACCTAGACCAGATGCATCATGGGTACAGGCATGGTGGGAGCAGAATGGCATTATTAGCGCCTGTTAAAACTGCAAGGAATTATCAGTTTCGAAACAGGAGGGAAAAAATATAAGAAACATTATGCTGTAATAAAACACAGCTGTAAATTGTTCTGAGAAATATCTCCATACAATGATGGTTTGTGAAACTTCCATTAAGACCAAACTCAAAGTCCATGTTAATGCTCGAGGTGTGCCTGGGAAAAGAGTTTAAACGACATTCCGATACAACAGAGGGCACTAATAGGAAACTGGCTTGTATTTATGACTGCCAGCAAACCAGGTTCTTCATCGTTCCAATTAGAATCAAACCCTACTTTTCAAAGAATACCAGGATATGAGAAGTAATTGACTTACATGTAATTTTGTTCTAAAAGCCACAATAACTAACCAGTTAACAACCTGTATGGCTGTTCAGTGCCAGGATCCAAAAAGTTTGAGAAGAACATGCAAAGGAGACATTAAAAAAACTGCCATATCATTTTTCAAAAACATTTCAAAGAATATATTTCCTTTAAAATCTGCATGTTATATTGAGCAACCTGCTAAAACAAAAGAAAAGGGGAATTTTCACCAAGCTGGAGGTCTCCCATTTCTTACAAAGTACCAGTATAACTACCAATTGCTTTAAAAGCATGGAAATACGGGATAGTTTTCTGTTAAACTCATCAGGAAGATACCTGAAGACGTTTAAGTTTACAGATAAAAGAAGGCATTTCAAAGCTTCTTGTCAACAGCCCTTAATCCTGAAGATACAGTGGAACTCAATTCAGACGGCTTGACACACCAAACATATTCCAGACTCCCAGCGCTGGGCACTTAGTGGTGCTACCCCCCTCAAACCTGTGATAAGTGGCCCAATTCCTCAGCTCTTGATCAGAACCGCTATGGGTCCTGTTAAAGACATACCTTCCATGGGCATTACACTTCAAAGGACACTACTGATTTCACTTGGGTAACTTGCACCTTCACCAATCATTCTCATTTAGATATCTACCATAATATTGATATATTTATTCCAAAGTAGATGCAAGGTTTTAATGAACTTGAACTGCCAGTACTGTAAATATTTAGGTATATTATCATCTATATAAATGTTCATTAATGTGGGGTACAAAACTGTGCTGTACTAGAGAAAGATCAGCAGTAAGATGTAATTCAAACATTTATTCACATGAGTGAGTGAGTTTAGTTTTAAGCCACACTCAGAAATATTCCAGCTATATGGCGGCAGTCTGTAAATAATCGAGTCTGGACCAGACAATCCAGTGATCAACAGCATGAGCATCTATCTACGCAATTGGGATACGATGACATGTGTCAACCAAGTCAGCGACCGCAGGATCCCGCTAGTCTCCTCTTTCAACAAGCATGGGTTACTGGAGATCAATTATAACCCCAGATCTTCATGGGTCAAAGCATTGACCTCATGTACCTCTTTTTTCTACACTATCTGATGTTGTCGCTCACTTAGACGAGTGTTGACAGGGTTCTGTCTCCAGTCAGATATAGACATGAAATAGACAAGAAATAGACATGAAACAGACATGCTAATCAACCTGAGTAACTCCTGATGACTCATGTAGTAATTTCTTAACATGTCCATGCAGATAAAAAGTTTAGACACAATCTTAAGTGTATCCCTGTCTTAGGTTGCTGTGATACGATCAGATAACCTGTTGTCACGGATACACCAGCAAACACCCTTGTGTGTATTAGTAACCAATCTACACACCAGAATGGGCTCCAACAGCATATACAAACTATGACACTATTATATATTTATTTAAGGCCAAATGTTTTATCCTGAAATTACTGGAGGCAGGAGGTAAGAAAATACAAACATACACCATTAAAGTGAAAATAAGCAAAGATTAAATCATTGACCGCTTGGTATTTTTTTGTGTGTAATACATCCCAAGATATTATAATTAATTATTTATATTAATAATTTAGGAAGATTAATTAATGTTTTTGCTTTATCTCTATTACATTTACTATTTGATAACTGTAGCGTGATATTAATATAAAGACAGGAGTTTTTGAAAGACAAGTAATTGAATTGATCTGGGAAATGAATATGTGATGGATGGACCTTATGTAAGTGTGACACCAACTTTCTCCTGTTTCACCTGCCATTCATTTGTCATGTAGATATTTTTTCACAGTGATCTGTGATCTTCTGCAATCAGTTTACTTGCATATATGCAGATCTGTTTCAAAGGATGATAACTGTTGATTCTCTCTTTTCATCTTCAGCAGAAAATTGTCTCAGATTTGAATAGTTTAAGTTGGTGGAATTAGAAAAATAATTCCTTTTCCAGTTGGAAGTGAAAAAGTGTTCAGTTGAGTGATGAGAGACAAAAATATGAAACACACAGGCATCGTAAATGTTAGATACATGTACGTTCAGCTGAGACAAAAAAATGGCACAGATGGTAGTTTCATGAAAGTTAATTGTGAAATCAATTTTATAATTGCTGAGGAAATCTGCAATAACACCACTGCCTCAGTTGTTAAATACAATCACTCTATGCTTGTAAGTCTAGGAAAAAGCTTTTTTTTGATATCTCAAATTGTTTTTACTCAAATATAATCATATATCATCAGAAAAGAGTACTAAGAAAACATCACCAGAGTACTACGAAATCAACATTAGAAAACAGGAAATCATCACCTGAATACTATCAAATCATCACCAGACTACCAGGAAATCATCACCAGGCTACCAAGGAATCATCACCTGAGTACCAGGAAATCATCACCTAATTATACTACCAAGAAATCATCACCTGACTGCCAAGACACCATCACCTGACTACCAGGAAATTATCACCTGAAAATAAGGAAATCATCACCAGGCTACTAGGGAATCATCACCTGGTGGTACTACCAAGAAATCATCCTCTGACTACCAGGAAATCATCACCTGAGTACCAGGAAATCATCACCTGACTACCAGAAAATCATCACCTGACTACCAGAAAATCATCACCTGAGTACCAGGAAATCATCACCTGACTACCAGGAAATCATCACCTGAGTACCAGGAAATTATCACCAGAGTAGCAGGGAATCATGACCACAAATACCTTTGCTGATGGTCAAGCAGGTGCTGAAATCTGTGATGCCTTATTTGATCAGTACGTTTTGTCATTTCAGCTGACAGGTGTCAACAGGGAGCAAGTGTCAAAATAGACTCAGTAGCCAAATCTTGACAATCTTTCTTCCATCAATTACTCAATATCAATTATTCATGGAGCTTCTTAATGCCTCTGTTAAGACTAATATTTTCATAGGCTTTGTTCAGATATCCGATCCTTCTCAAATCAACTCTAACTGATTAAGCAAACAGCAATGTCTTTGCAACAAACACCTTTTCCCTGTCATGGAAACAGTGAAACACAAAAGCGTAGATCATCAAATATGCTCATTGACTTGAAACAGACACTCAATGAAATTCATTGAATCTTATTTTCTTTGCATTTTTTTGTCAATATGAACACAGATTTACTCTCAACATCCATAACGGAAATAGTCTTAACAGAGACTTATTGACAATCCATGCCCAGATTTGTCCTAAATATGCAGGAATCATTTGACAGCTTGTCATCTCGGGGATGAGGTGAAATGTCTACAAATTTAGATGTTTATTTCCCTGTATGACAATCAATGAAATCAGTATGATCCTATCTGTTGATTCCACTGTCAAACTGTTGCATATATGGATCTTCATCCCAAGACTGCTGTATAAAGAGATGTCATTTTGAGATGTTCTAAAGAAGTTAGCCTGTAATCAGATCCAGATTGGTAATGTGTGAGAGAATATTTAATACCACAGCCAGCAATATTCCTGCTACATTAGTCTGAAAAGAGTCTCAAGAAAACCTGTGACTAAAAGCATTGACAAGAACCCATACTGGGGTACAATGACACTGAAGCATCTGTTACAGACAGTCGACACTCAACCATCTGTTACACACAGTCGACACTCAACCATCTGTTACACATGGTCAACACTCAACCATCTGTTACACACAGTCAACATTCAACGATCCGTTATACAGGGCCAACACTCAACCATCTGTTACACACGGTCAACACTCAACCATCTGTTACACATGGTCAGCACTCAACTATCTCTTACACATGGTCAGCACTCAACTATCTGTTACACACAGTCAACACTCAACCATCTGTTACACACAGTGAACACTCAACCATCTGTTACACACTTCAGTTTCCTCATGTTCCATCAACTTGAGATGGTCATTCCAAACGTTTCCCACCCCATTTCATGTCGTCCAAACAGATCCTGGGTCTCAAGGTCGCATGCAGTCTAATTACCACAACAAACATGAGGAATACTTGTTTACCAGGACATAAACAGCATACACCGCACCCTAATTAGGGATGCTGGGAACATCTGAAGCATCATTGGTAGCCTAAGGTATTGCTTCCGGGTTAATTCTCCCTTCTTATTGGTTGCTTGTCCAACATACTGCTTCATTCATTTTCACAATGATGTGCAGCACATTGTCTACAGTGTCTGTCTGGTTGGGAGAAATTGGAAGGTCAAGACAATATATATAACTGATGTATTTCCTTCCAGGCATCTATCCACATATAGACTCACATCTAGGCCATGGTATACAATATATTTGGTTTGATTTTCTGGAAACTTTGTTGTAAAGTTGACTTACTGGTCACGTTATTCATCATTATTTTGAAGTAAGAATCAAAAACTTACAGACTGTAGTCTTAATACATCATATAGAGACTGTAGTATTACTACATGATATAGAGACTGTGGTATCAATACATCATATAGAGACTGTGGTATTAATACATCATATACACTTATTGTGTTTTTAACGATGTTATGCAGCGCCGTTGAGCATCTATGATGGAAACTAGGCGCTATACAAGCCAATTATTATTATTATTATTATTATTATTATCATATAAAGACTGTAGAATTACTACATGATATTGAGACTGTGGTATTAATACATCATATAGAGACTGTAGTATTACTACATGATAAAGAGACTGTGGTATCAATACATCATATAGAGACTGTGGTATCAATACATCATATAAAGACTGTAGAATTACTACATGATATTGAGACTGTGGTATTAATACATCATATAGAGACTGTAGTATTACTACATGATAAAGAGACTGTGGTATCAATACATCATATAGAGACTGTGGTATTAATACATCATATAGAGACTGTGGTATTAATACATCATATAGAGAATGTGGTATTAATACGATAGAGAAATTGGTATTAATACATCATATAGAGACTGTGGTATTAATACATCATACAGAGACTGTGGTATTAATACATCATATAGAGACTGGTATTAATACATCATATAGAGACTGGTATTAATACATCATATAGAGAATGTGGTATTAATATAAATCATATAGAGACTGTAGTATTAATACATCATACAGAGACTGGTATTAATACATCATATAGAGACTGGTATTAATACATCATACAGAGACTGTGGTATTAATACATCATATAGAGAATGTAGTATTAATACATCATACAGAGACTGTAGTATTAATACATCATACAGAGACTGTGGTATTAATACATCATACAGAGACTGTGGTATTAATCCATCATATAGAGATTGGGACACATGCATGTGTCATAATATGTACGTTAATGAAATAGGTGTAAGTAACTGACACAATGAGTGTGCAGTCAAATCTGTGAACAACTTACACATACAGGAGTCACAATACATATTTGCTGTTTCCATCACCAACATTTAAGCATTAGACCCAAAATATTTAACTTTTGCTAATTCATTAATAATCCTAAAAGCATCAGAAAGCTGTATGTATGCATTACCTGAAGCACATTCGTCATTCTTTGATGGAGAAGCATTTGTGTGAGATTATAAATCTGCTTCTTGCTTTACAAAACAACCTTAGTTATGATCACTTTGTACAATGGCACCCTGACCATTAGAGACAGTCCTTTATCAGGAGGTGATCCATTGATGGCCAGAACACTGCTTCAAACATCATCTGTTTCTCAGGCCAGAGGTGTCGTTAAAGAAAGAGTCCAAACTCGAGTCAAGAATAATTTGGGAAATCTAGTTTGTCTCAGCTCTTAACTTACAGATTGCTCTGAGCTCCATGACTTCAGAGAAAACTCCATAAACTGGGATACCTTTATTTCTGGAAGTCTATCAGAGTTGATTTACATGACACTGCAACTATAGCTGAAACATGAGATGCCCAACCTCATCTCGGTTTTCAGGTACACTGTAACACTGTCTGACACTGCATTCAGTAGAATTGACATCTCACATTTTTATCCTTCATTTTGCCTTTAAATGAAACTAAATCAATGCTGCAAAACTAGGTGATAGTTCATTTTAACATCTCAATACCTAAACATACACAAACACAAATCTCCAAGTCAAAACTTCATACACTTTGAACATATAAATCAGCAAAGTTCCATGCATTGCTTTCAAATGATTTTCATGGACTGGACATTTTGGGTGTTCATATTAGCACTCAGTGAAAAATCATGTAAAACCACTCATTATGTAAATGCTAGTCATTAAGAAAATAGTATTCATCAGGTCAATATAATTCATCATGTAAATGTCCCTTTAATGTGACCATTTATCAGACCCATATATCAAATTCTGAAAGAAATCATCACTGTACCGATGCCCTGAGTGACCAATGTCTTCATCAGTTTATCTACATTAGTCATGCAAATCACAGTTTGACATCAGTATTTTCTATCATAACCCAAAACTTCTTTCACCACATGGAAAACAAATTACCTGAATATTCATCATGTTCCCTGAACTCTCATTGAAAAAACCTCTTCCTACATTTATCAAACGGTTTATAGCACATATGATTAGATTATTCCTCCGTGATGCTTTGATGTATTCCTTCCTTCCCACACTCTTATCATTCATCATTTTGAAAATACATCACAACAATTATCATTTCAGCAAGAAACTCTTTAAAAAACTGCTTTCATTGCAACTTCTCCCTCTCAGTGTAATTTTGTTCCTTATCCCACCTCCATCACTTTTCTAAATTGTTTTGCAAAGAGTGAGTGAGTTTGGGTTTACGCCGCTTTTAGCAATATTCCAGCAATATTACAGCAGGGGACACCAGAAATGGGCTTCACATATTGTACCCATGTGGGGAATCGAACTCGAGTCTTTGGCGTGACAAGCGAATGCTTTAACCACTAGGCTACACCACTGCCCCATTTTGCAAAGAAACTAAATGCCTAAAATGTTCAACGTTTTACCAAAATTTCCTTCCAAACCATTTCCTTGTACCAACCTGGTTCTGTAATTACCGAAGTATCATAATGTATATGATAGCCAAGCCCCTCCCTTATTCCTGACCCTACCCTCCCTCCCCACCCCCCTTCCTCCAGAAATGATTGCATGCCTCCCCCTGAAGGCAGTTCTACATTGCCAGTAACCATGGTCCATCTTTATAATTGACAGGCTGACCTTTTCCCGCTTCTCTGATGTTTGCTGAGGTATTAGTAGAAATGATAAAACAAAGGGTTTGTGCATCGGTAAACCGTGATAATTGCAGCCTCGTCTCAGTCCTCCCGCGATGCTGGGTGTTGCTTCGCTAATGGCGACATCCTCAAGGAATGGCAAAACTTCCAACGTCATCACAGGTTTTATTGTGGCACAGTATGTTGTGTTGTTTTTGTACATTTTGATCAACAAGGCTTATCGTGTGAAAGCATTGTAAGATATATGCTTATGCATTAAAGGCGTTGTACTTTTCGGGGTACTCTTTGGAGTTATTGCAGACACTTGTGAACTTTCAAATTATTCTAAAACATTTCAAACTGATATGTTGTCAGATTTTGTTGCCAATTACAATTTAATTTGAAATTTGCATTGATTGAAGATTGCAGATAGACATCTGCATTAACACACCCAACATCCCTGTGTGAGTGAGTGAGTTTATTTTTTTGCCACTTTTAGCAATATTCCAGCAATATCACGGTGGGGGACACCAGATATAGGCTTCACACATTGTACCCATGTTCGGAATCAAAACCAGGTCTTCTGTGTGACGAGCGAATGCTCTAACCACTAGGCTATCCCACCACCCCATCACCGAGTGAAATCAATATCACTTCCAACCTTGAGTGATGTGATAGGTCAGAGTGCAAGTGTGTATTGCCAATATCTTATGTAGTAATTCCAATCATGGGATCATGATCGTGAGCATGATACTATTGACTGTACATGTATTGTCCTTCAAATGAACAAAACAGAGCAACTCTTTACCAGAAAATAGCATGTGTTTGGTGCATACCGGTAGGATACACATTATAGTGGTTCCAACACACATCAGGCAGATATTTTATACACATGACAAAAAACCATCAAATGGAAACTGATGCAAAATGCACCTCAAAAGAATTAAAAATGCAGTTTCTTTGCTAAATCTGAAATAATTGGTGGCCATACTGGATGTCATTTTGCACCAAATCAAAACTGGAAGAGAAACCAATGCCTTAATCAGTGTTCACGAATAGTGCCTGACCCTCTGACAAATCCAGCAGATTCGCCAACGGTCCGATAGAAGTCTACAACCCACCGGTCCCAGTGTCTGACTGTATATTTCACAATGACTTTGACTGAAGTTGTTATATGTGACATGTGACATGTGACACTTGTTTGCTGTTTATAAATCTTATGTTTGTTAATAATTTCAATGCCAATTATAAGAAATGTTAAATCTGTAATGTGTGTTTAAATTGTATTCCATGGGTCCTGTGAATTTTCAATGGGTCAGACAGACATCTGAAACTTACAGGACCCAATGTCCTGTTACTTTGAAACACCATTCGTGAACACTGCTTAATGACATATCTTTTAGTTTCGTACAGAGAAACCAATGTCTTAATGACATATCTTCTAGTTTTGTCCAGACACACATATTAGCAAATGAAACCATGAACAAAACATTTTAGAATGAAAAACAGTCAGAAACTATAAAAGAATGAAAGATGATAATGACAAAATAAGGACATTAATTCGTTGACCAGCTGAACTGAGGTTTGACCCAGGTGCTTCTGCTGTACAGTCTGCAGAAAATAGCCCAAGTTTTGTGTAACAAACCCCACCGACAAGATATAAGCCAGATGTGTCCTTGCTGTCCGTGTGTAGGTGACCAGTTGAGCTAGGAAGAATTACCTGAAAGCCTCACACATCAATCTCTGGACAAACCAGAAGCGCCGCCTGCCACCCAGCAATGTGCTTAGACAAATGTGCTTTTTATGACTCTCTTGGTTGTATTTTTATTCCTCATTCCCTGGTCTTGTTCCTTGGGATAATGGCTATTTTCAGCAGCATTTTGATGGATTGTAGGGGATGCTGAGGACTCGTTGGCTCAGTGTGGCACTAAATATATATTGTGTCCATCCCAATAAATGGATGCAGTAAATAACACCGGTCCAGACACGAGTGCGGGGTGGTCAGTCCTTAATGACCTAATACACAAGGCCTGGGACGAAACATATGAGGATCATATCAAGATGCTAAAGAGGTTGGGAGACACTGGAGAACTCATTACGCTGTAACATTTCATATGCCAAAGGTGCAAGATTGTAATTATGATATTGATGATGATGGTGGTAGGGTTAAGTGCTCATCACCGTATCAGAGCATCCTCTGCCATGTCTTTATCAAAGGATGGGGGTATCCATGTCTTGTCTTTATCAAAGGATGGGAGAATCCATGTCGTGTCTTTATCAAAGGATGGTGGTATCCATGTCTTGTCTTTATCAAAGGATTGGAGGTATCCATGTCTTGTCTTTATCAAAGGATGTGGGTATCCACATCTTGTCTTTATCAAAGGATTGGAGGTATCCATGTCTTGTCTTTGTCAAAGGATGTGGGTATCCATGTCGTGTTTTTATCAAAGGATGGTGGTATCCATGTCTTGTCTTTATCAAAGGATGGTGGTATCCATGTCGTGTCTTTATCAAAGGATGGTGGTATCCATGTCTTGTCTTTATCAAAGGATGGTGGTATCCATGTCTTGTCTTTATCAAAGGATGGTGGTATCCATGTCTTGTTTTTATCAAAGGATGTGGGTATCCATGTCGTGTTTTTATCAAAGGATGGTGGTATCCATGTCTTGTCTTTATCAAAGGATGTGGGTATCCATGTCTTGTCTTTATCTAAGGATGGTGGTATCCATGTCTTGTCTTTATCAAAGGATGGTGGTATCCATGTCTTGTCTTTATCAAAGGATGGTGGTATCCATGTCTTGTCTTTATCAAAGGATGGGGGTATCCATGTCTTGTCTTTATCGTTTGTTTGTTTAGTTGTTGGACACTAGTAACTATTTGACAGCGGTTTATAAATAATCAAGTCTGGACCAGACAAGCCAGTGATTGATGTCATGAGCATCAATCTACACAAATGGGATACGATGACATGTATCAACCAAGTCAGTGAATCTGACCACCAGATCTTGTTATTTACTTCTTACAACAAGCAAGGCAGGCTGAAGATGCATCCTAACACAGATCTTCATATGCCATTTGTCTTTATCACAGAATGGGCATATCCACAATCATGTGTTTATAAAGATGACAGAGTTAGCCACAGTGGCATCTTTATATTGAGGGATAGGTGTGTACTCTAAATCTCAAATACAAATTGAATTTTCTTTTCTACCTCTATTCAAATTCCATTCCACAAAGTGTGACAGACTGAGAAGATATATAATTTGATGTACAGCGATATCTAAAATGAACAACATACAGCATTAATTTCAACTCTAAACCAATCTCTAAGGATCCAATTGAAAGCAATGTGCAATCTGCATCAGGAGATATACAACAATTTGAAGAAACGCTTTCATCTTTGAAATAAGCAACTTATTGTTGGCAATGTACATCAACAAGCTGGGAGAGTCAAGGTCAATGATGTGCTATAGACCAAGAGCAGAGAGCTAGAAGAGCCTGCCTATTGATCCACCAAGGCCCACCAGATACACAACTTCATGACATTTAAATAGCCGACACGTCCTCACAAATTCATCCCCATTTCAGTAACAGGTATTTGAGATTTGTGGATATTAATGACGTATAGCCAACACATGTGAACTTGCTGATCAATAACTTGTGTAAAGTTAGACCACTAAATCTGTCTTCTCCATGCAACTTGAAAATCAATTCATGGCCATATCTCAGTCTGTACCCATCAGAGTGATCTGAGGAAGGCAACATACATTCATACGTTGAAAACATACAAGTGTTTCAATGATGAAAGGGGATTACTCAAATAAAGCCTTTCCTGCATCAACATGTTTCACACTCCTGTAGAATATTTTTGAATTCCTTCAGACAAACATGCATGAACAACACCTTTATCATTATAACTTCAAACATTTATAACATCAGGAAAGAATGTTACATTTCCAGATGACAATAGTGCTTTCATTTGTGACAAAAAAATGTAAAATATGAGTATAGCCCTTACATTTGTAATTTGTGACACCAATATGAAATATATGATCATGACACTGATATGTAATATAACACCATTGTGTTTACATTTGTAATTTGTGACAACCAATATGTAATATATGAGTATACTGCTTACATTTGTAATTTCTGACACCAATATGTAATATATGAGTATACGGCTTACATTTGTAATTCCTGACACCAATATGTAATATATGAGTATGTCGGGTGAGTGAGTATGGTTTGACACTGTTTTTAGTAATATTTTAGCAATATTCCAGCAATATCACGGAAGCGGACACCAGAAATGCGCTTCACACATTGTACCCATGTGGGGGTCTTCAGCATGACGAGCAGACGCTTTAACCGTTTGGCGGTTACCCCACACACACCCCACACCCACACCCACCCCCCGCATGTGGGGTGAGGTCAAACATGGAGATCAAGAGTATTGTCCTTATATAGCAGCATGGGTGTTTGGTCTTATGACGGTTTTATATTGCCAGCTCACAGGGAATATTGCCATGCTTCAGTTAACACACAGTACACTGACATGGGGCTCACCATTCCTTTCATCAGCTGAATGCCCAATAACAACATATACCATCTTTTAACATGTTTTGGTGTGACGTGCACCATCAACCTTCCATTCGCCAGTTAATCAACCAGTCAACTCCACTTGTACATAAAAAAAGACATATATCTAAACGCAAAACAAACAAGTGAGTGAATGGAGAATATTTGAGAGTTTGTGTCTATGTCTGTATGTGTGTGTGTGCATGTGCCCGCATGTGAGTGTGCATGTGCTTGCATGTGTGTGTGTTTGTGTGCACATGAATGCACATGTGTGACCATCTGTCCGTGTGTGCATGTGCATTGTGGGTCAGCAGAAAGGGGCTTCGGACACTGTATTTAAATTCCAAGCCTTGGCCATACACTTTAACAACAAAGTGTACCCGAGCATCCAGTCACAGTTCATGAGTGAGTATCATCGGCGGATCCAGTGAGGGAGAGCGAGAGAGGGGTGGTGGTGTGTGTGTGTGGGGAGGGGGGGTTGGGATGTGGGGAAGAGGGTATGCACCCCCCTTTCGTCCTGAAAGTTGATTAAATGACCATTGAAACTTTCGTGAAAAGGGTTGAAAATGATCTGTGCACACGGCACCCCTTCCCTTTCTCAAAAAGCTGTATCCCCCTGAGTATGATTTACATTGTCCTCAAACAACCGAGTGTCCCCATGATGTCACGATGGCGTTGTGTTGTTTATAGCATTTTTTTAGTAGAAGCTCGCGATTTGGTCCTCAAGTACCTGTGACCTTAAAAAAAACACCAGTAGCGTCACACAGAGTCAACGTATCCCGACTGTCTAATTTACGCAAGTGCTGAAATCAATTGCAAACCATGCGTCAGTGGACAGACGTCCCTTTCATGTCGGCCCCACAAATGATATTCATGTACGCACACAAGACATTTACATTGAGCTTCAGGAGTCACTGAGAGATTTAATACTTCTTTAGGGTGTAATATAGAGGTTGTAAATAATGCCTTAGAAAGGTAAGGCCAACAAAATGATATTCATCTTTGTCAATATCCCCCAGTGACAGAAATTGTGAAAAGGAACATACGTCAATAACACCTCCCAGTGTCGCATATTCCACCTTTCACGCATGGAATGTGACAGTCACATACACAGCCCTAATCCCGACTTGGATGACCCTACAGCGTGACCCTGTGATCCCACGTAGTAACCAAGGCCTTGCATTTCAACAGCAATGGCTTATCATTGTCAGTTTTCAAAGTACCTGATCAAAGATCAGTGTTACCAAACCTCTTTAGTTGAAACCACATATAATCTTATCAGAAAAACATTTGAGACTATAGACTGTTGCACTTTTGAAGATGTTTCTCCCTGTGAGTCCTCGACCATCGATAGGGCACGGCATATGACCATGGTTCTACACAATGACAGGGACAAACAGCTCTGACAGGGCCAACTTAGTGCCTCTGTAGTGAGTGAGTCAGTTTACTTTTAAGTCGCACTCAGCAATATTCCAGCTATATGGCGGCGGTCTGTAAATAATTGAGTCTGGACAAGACAATCCAGTGATCAACAGCATTAGCATCGATCTGCACATTTGGGAACCGATGACATGTGTCAACCAAGTCATCAAGCCTGACCACCCAATCCCGTTAGTCACCTCTTACGACAAGAAAAGTCGCCTTTTGTGGCAAGCATGGGTTGCTGAAGACCTATTCTACCCCGGATCTTCACGGGTCTGGTGCCTCTGTAAAACTCAGTGGGGAAATACAGCGAGAAATAGCAATCACAACAGGGTAAACACCTGTTGCTGTATTTACCATCAATAGTAATCTTATGTCTCAAGATGAAGCTTGCTGTAACCAAACTTTCAGCACTTAACTGACACTCATTACAATATTTAACAGTTTCAGATTAGTGACATGTACCAAGATGAGTGCTGTCATTGTTTTGAATTTTCACAATTGTTTATTGACTTAAATAAATTTTTTTACAATTGAAGTTTGTTATTTCCTGACTCCCTGTTACAAATAAGGCGATACAGATAGGGGATTGTAAAGTTTTATACAAAATCGTTATGGAGGTGAGTTTGAAAAGGAATACAGGACTTTTTAAAAAAGAAAGAAAAGACCCTGCAACACACTACAACACACAACACATTCAAACACCAATCACTCATAGAATGTTAACACAATTACAACAGATTTTTGGGTTCATCATTCTCAAGACTAATTACATGATCATCAAAGGCAAGAAGAAAGAATTCAAAACGATCACTTGAAATTTGCCAAATCATGGTATTACAACCACTTTTCATAAAACTTATCTTCTCTGTTTTACTAAAGGATATATTCTTTTCAATAAGATACCTATTATGTACACATTGTCTAAAGTGTTCAAAAGTAAGAGTATTTTTTTATACTTTACATATATATATGAAAAATTTAGCTAATAATACAAATGACAAATCATCCATATATATTAAATGATATCTCAAAAATACCCAAATTTATACAAGACACGCATCAGTAAGGCATATGGAGACAGTACATTTCATGAAAACTTCCTTTATATACATAAGTTAGTGAATCAGTGATTGAGTGAGTGAGTGAGTGAGTTTAGTTTTACGCCACACTCAGCAATATTCCAGCTATATGGCGGCTACTAAATCAGAATGATTTATATTGACCTGTAAGAACTGTGTCACACCATGATGTCATACTGGTGGTCACAAGGATACCTTTTGTATCAGTAAGCATCAGAAGATACATTGTATCAGTATAGGAACACATTTTGTATCAGTAAGCACCAGGAAATACATATTGTATCAATACAGTATAGGAACACATTTTGTATCAGTAAGCATCAGGAGATACATATTGTATCAATACAGTATAGGAACACATTTTGTATCAGTAAGCATCAGGAGATACATATTGTATCAATACAGTATAGGAACACATTTTGTATCAGTAAGCATCAGGTGATACATATTGTATCAATACAGTATAAGAACACATTTTGTACCAGTAAGCATCAGGTGATACATAATGTATCAGCACAGTATAGGAACACATTTTGTATCAGTAAGCACCAGGAAATACATATTGTATCAGCACAGTATAGGAACACATTTTGTATCAGTAAGCATCAGGAGATACATATTGTATCAATACAGTATAGGAACACATTTTGTATCAGTAAGCATCAGGAGATACATATTGTATCAATACAGTATAGGAACACATTTTGTATCAGTAAGCATCAGGTGATACATATTGTATCAATACAGTATAAGAACACATTTTGTACCAGTAAGCATCAGGTGATACATAATGTATCAGTACAGTATAGGGACACATTTTGTACCAGTAAGCATCAGGAGATACATTGTATCAATACAGTATAGGGACACATTTTGTATCAGTAAGCATCAGGAGATACATATTGTATCAGTACAGTATAGGAACACATTTTGTATGAGTAAGCATCAGGAGATACATTGTATCAGTACAGTAGGAACACATATATTTATGCCTCAGTTGTTAGTTTTATTGCCTGTTATGGTAAACAACATAAACATTATGTAATGGAAAACATTCACACCTGGAGAGAACTGCAAAACAAACCCCAGTATATAATGACAGTCAAATCCCACATCTTACAAAACAAGTCACAAAGATAGTACGGAGACATCTTTAAAGCAAGGAATCCCCCTAGTCATGTTTCCACAGTAGCAGTCAAACAAAGTAGTGATGAAATGAATAGTGACCCCTGTAATGTAACACCCTAGATTCTGAAACCATCAGCTCCTGCCTTCAGGTTTAATTACACCTCTTGACAAGCCCAACACTATTCTAATGATCCAGGTCCAACATTAACTTCAGCTCAATGTTAGGCTGTGCATGGCAGACAAGCAATGTACATCAAATCAGCTGTGATCAATAGGTGACAGACAATGACAACCTGAAACATACAATACCATCACAACAATGAACGCCATGTGCATGAATCAGGTGTTCCTATAAGGGATCACCTGAACACTTCTTTAATTAAGTAGGCTGAAATAACGTGCAGTTTACCAATCAATAGGCAGACTGCTGTTGGTTTAGGCATCCTCTACATGTGTCCCAGACACTTGACCACTGGTCACGCCCCCTTCAGTCAAGGGTCAAGGCAATATCTCTGCTGGACCAACACAACAGATCAGGAGGCACCAGGGACAAAGGGTCAGATGGCTGGGTTAAAGGCCATGATTCTTTCAGTGTAAGTTCCACTCACTCTAAAGTAATTCCTGTAAATATTTAGCTGGGGAATATCTGCTAATTGAAATTGAGAGCATGTACATTTGAGAATACAAAGCCTAGTGTGAAACTTGGTAGTGTAATATATCTGAGGTTCAAATCTGATGCGCATATCACCTCGCAATGTTTATACATTAGTAATTGATGAAATAAAATGTACAGCCCTGTTGTTCATTAAATATACATGAGTCTCTTGGGACGCAGCCAAGAACAGATTCGTTTTGTATGTGTTGGTAACAGAGTGCTGCAACATTGTCGGATAGTTGTAGCCTCAGCTGGTAATGGTTGGTCCTTTCACAAGTCAGTTCACTTTAACACTGCCTTCAGCAAATGTTTTGTCCATTGGGTGGACACCTTGGTGACTGGGTGGGTTAGGTTGCTGACTTTGATGAAGATTAGGTTCTGTACTTTGAAAGAGTGGGTTTGAATCCCACAAGGATCTGCACCCAAATGAGTGAGTGAGTTTAGTTTTATGCTGCTTTTAGCAATATTCCAGCAATATCATAGCAGGGGACACCAGAAATGGACTTCATACATTTTACCCAAGTGGGGAATCAAACCCTGGTCTTTGTCATGATGAGTAAATGCTCTAACCACTAGGCTAACCCACTGCCCCTCTGCACCCACAAAATAATTGACCAAGAAATGTTATCCATAGTATAACATACTACATGTGGCCACTTTCTAAATGGCATTGTCTGCTCAATGCAATGTGCAGTCGGTTCTATTGTGTCACATCAGCTCTTGATGTTGATCAATCAGAAAACACACCTCTAAGGTACAGCATCTTCCTCCATCCTGACTTTCTGAAATGATTTAACCTATGTGTTCAGCAGCCAGAGGGCATGCTCTACAGTGACAGTCTACATGCGGTGGCTGATCCTGGTGTTGGACCTGTCAGTACCCTTGTAAGTAATCTTATAGCACATCCATCACTGACTTCACAACCCAGGGAAGGCCTTCCTAGATAACAGGAGGTGCTCGAGGTCGGTCTTCAGTTGCATCCTGCTGGTTGTGGTTGGTGCTATCTGACAGGGATCCTAACAGTAGATACTGAACTAACTGGGTGGGGAGACGACGTGACGGGGTGGGGTCAGTCTGGCAGATATGGAGGTGGGGTGATTGGAAGGTGTGGGGAGAGATGGGAAATGGGTGGGATGATTCGGAGGTGGGTGAGTTTGGGATGGATTGGGTGAGCAATGGCAAAGGAGAGATGGGATGGGTGTGAGAAGATTCAGAGATGGGGGCTGGGGTTGGGATGGATTGTGTGAAAGATGGAAAAGTCGTTTGCGATTCAGAGGTTGGGATTGGGGTGAATTGTGAGAAAGATGGGAAGGATGTGGGGGAGGTTGGGATGGATTGGGGAAGAGATGGGGGAATATGGCAAGGAGAGATTTGTGGGAGAAATATGAAGGATGTTTCAGAAATTGGTCGGATAGACATGTCTGAGGGATTGGTGGTTGTGGTATAGAACAGTTATTGTGGGATGGGGAAGGGACTGAGAGAGTGGGAGATGTGTGGGATGGGAAAAAGCGATAAATGGAACAGAGGAAGCAAAGGAATCTTCAAAATTTCTGTACAGACAGTTATGAAACAATATAAGTTGTTTCGACTAATCTTCCCTTTGGATAAGCAAGTCAGATCAGCAAAGCAGCAGCCATAACAATATTGATGGTAGAGACTGCCCTACAGAGGCGTTGGTAACACTGTCCCAGACAGGTGAGAACCGTCAGTGTGACAGGCAAGGTGTGGGAGGAGAGCTATGTTAACACATTCTTGCTTTTTTCGCCCACCATCTTCCACCAGTACTCACATGAGAAACTGACAGCTCGAATTAATGGTGGTACCTCAGAATGGTTTGTTTCAGTCACTCAAGGTCTTGTACTACAGACAATGGCAATCAGTAGATTAGGCAAAGTCCATCATAATATATACATAGATCTCATCAAAGGATCCCAAATATATTTCCACATTTTCAAACATAAACCTTTGAAAATTTCTCTTTGTCGGCATCCACACCTGTAGAGGTCCAAAATAATTTTCTCACAACCTTGCTGTCATTAAAGTAATTAGCAAATTATCCACCTTCATCACTCTTTGATCCTTCATCATACAGGAGAGAATACTGACGGATTACATCCATTGCTTATACGTGGTAAACTACAAAAGCAGGGACTGCACGACTACCAGAAATAAACATGGACAAGTGATTATCTGCTTGGTCTGGCCGACTGACAAGTTCAGTTTAAAGAGGTGTACATAAAGCGTTGTACATTTCAATCCTGTCAGTCAGTCTCATCCTTCTGGAGCCTCAGACATCAAAGCCGACTGCTAACTTCCAAAATACCCATCACCAAGACATCCATTGATGTGTTATCAATGGGCTTGCTCCCCCACTTCAGTGCAGGTGTAATTATGTGATCATATTACTTGGTGTTGATAGCTGAAATATACATGCAATGTACATAGGTTGAGACTGAGGTCTATAGGTCCCTGTGTCCTGACTTAATGAAATGTATATTTTAATGAGTGATACTGATTAAATTCATAGTTCAACAAACTTAAGTTTCAAATTGTTACATTACTTACCTAGACATTTTCCCGTTAACATTAAATTTATTTGTTAATTTCACTTCTTCCCTGAATCTGAGAAAATGAATTCTAAGATGTATAAAGAACACAGAAACAATGCTGAAATACAAGCCTCTCAAGATAAATCAGTAAGTATATTTGATTCAAATATATTTCGAGCAAACAAATCATGAATGGAGTCATCTTGCCTGAAGGAACAATGACCTTTACTCCATGTATTTCACCCTAACACTTAGAAGAGTGGTTCTGTTCATTATAATCCCATTCAATCTGCAGACTTTCATGCTTTTTCCATGGATGCTCAACCAAAAAGCACATGTGTTGGGATGTTTTCTACATGAATCATTGATATACTCCGCCAGAGAAATAAACATACTTCAAGTACATTAACTGTTTTAAGAGTTCTGTGAAACACAGGATGTGTGAAGCAAGTTCTAATTAGCCAGCTTCACAGCGCCCATTGACAGATCATTGACTTCTTCAAAGCCTGCGTTTTTCAAATGTTGTATCAATAGGAGAAGTATCTTCTCAAAGAAGGAAAAATACTTTTTATTGGAGAGTTCATATCAAAATATTTAAATCATATGTACAAATAAAAATGCCAATCTATGAAAAGACAAATACCCATACTCGTTCCTAATAATCTTTATGATAGCTGTATCAGAGAACCACTGAATCTTTTCACGATGAATATAAACTGACATGAGGCTGTCGAAGATTTAGAGTGAGGGAGTGAGTTTAGTTTTACGCCGCACTCAGCAATATTCCAGCTATGTGGCAGCGGTCTGTAAATAATCGAGTCTTGACCAGACAATCCAGTGATCAACAGCATGAGCATTGATCTGTGCAATTGGGAACCAATGACATGTGTCAACCAAGTCAGCGAGCCTGACCACCCGATCCCGTTAGTCGCCTCTTACGACAAGCATGGGTTACTGAAGATCGATATTCTAACCCGGACCTTCACAGGTCTGAAATCAAACTATATTCAAATTAACTCTAAACATTAAAAATTAATTTTATTAAACAAAATGAAAGTAATTTCCATCTTGATGGCAAAAACTCATACTTCAATCAAAGGGTTCACACCTCTAATGTTGAAATGAAAAAACAAAAGAGAAATAACAAAATAAGGTTCAAATAAAATTCATAGTTTCATTAAATCCTATATCTGTTTTGAATGTTTCAACACTTTGCAATAAAAGAAACTTCAAATGAAGATTATAACTGAAAGGCCATATTTTGTAACTAGTTGAGTTTTCAGATGAGAGCCATGTGCCGGAGCAGTAATGTGATGAAGGTGTGGATGTTCATGTCTATCTCAAGAGATGGTCAAGATGGGGAAAGACTCTACAAGTCAGCTGCATCTGGCACTGGACTAGAGAGGTGATTTAGTGATCAACCATTAACTGACCATAAACATGCGCTGCAGCCAGGCAAAGGAAAACTGGATGGGGGTCAAGACTGACCATAAACTGACCATAAACAACAACCAGTCGTGGACAAGAACAATGCTAGGATGGTGATGGTGATGGTGTTGGGTGTTCCTTTTAATACATAATACCTTTTGTGCCTTGATCCACAAAACAAGACCTGTGACTGCCACTCTAGACTAACACTTAGTCCCTGAATATATATATACTAACAAACAAACCCATTTCAATAGAAAAAAGGAGCCCAGTGAGTTGGGACATTTAGGAATTTGAACCTGGGAAAATCTAGACTTGCTTCATTTAAGGCTTTAGCATTATAGGGAGGGCTAGGCAGTAGAGAAAATAGTGTGGTTTAGGGACTGTGAGGCAGACTACTGACACACCACCAGATAGCAATGCCATAACTCAATTATCCTAACTATAACATGTAGAGAAATACCTAACGAACTGCTTTATCTATATACTTTCAACAAAATTAAAAGTAATTTCTCTAGGTCTGAAATACAACCCCACACTTCACTATCAGAAGGGTCAATAACAAATCTGTGTAGAGATATCACACGCATGCATAGCTACATACACAATTCTGTAAGTGGCATTCAGAAGCCAGTATGATGAAAAGGAACAATTGTATGGATTGACAACTTTTTTATTGCAATAGATGCGACGTATCGGAATCGACACGATGTTTGGGTGTACACTGTTATCAAGCAAGTGATACGATGTTTGGGTGTACACTGTTATCAAGCAAGTGATACGATGTTTGGGTGTACACTGTTATCAAGCAAGTGATACGATGTTTGGGTGTACACTGTTATCAAGCAAGTGATACAGATGAACAAGGACAATATATACATGAAGTCTATTTGCATTTCTACAAATGAAGAGGTTGATGTACAGTGTGATAACATTACTGATTGTTGACTGAAAGGTAGAATTCTTTCAAACAATGTGATTCTTGTGATACATGTACTTCGTAAACCCTAAGGTAAAGGTTTAACTAGAATTCAAATCACCTTGACATTCACTTTGACCCTTGATGAAACACTAGATGTTGATTAACATGTACATAATTCATCAGTACTAACAGAAAATGACCCAGTAATCTGCTGAACAAAGATGACCAAGTAACTGGCCAGGGCTTATTGATGCTTTGGATCTTTAATGACCTTGACCTTTCCTGTATGACTAATTTAATCTGGAGCTTCTCATTTTACCAATATTACACTTTACAGAACCTCCTGGCACCCAACTAGCAACCAGTCAAGTTTGTTTGTCTGAAAACGCCAACCATAATCTAAAAACCGGATGAACCAGCATTATACTACTGTGTTACCCGAGAAAGTTCCAAACCAAATATCACTAAAGGCAGCATTGTACATCTTTCTGAATAAACCAGTTCTTGTTTGATCTTGTTTGGAAAGGTTTTAAAGTAATGAAATAGAAAATCAACAAAAAGTATCATCATACCACGTAGCTTATTACCAAATCAAAATAAAATTTAGGTGTAAAGACAACATTATACTATTTTTTACTTTCTGAAATATATCTGAAATGCTGTCCTCAGTGTTACCTTGAAGAAACAAACAATCCTGCTCAACAGTAATACCAATAGCAATAATGAATTCCAATTGGCATTACAAGACAACAATGCTATATGAACAATATGTGAACAGGGGTTTAATCCATCAAAATCACCATTTCATAACAGTGATTGATTTTGTTAAAATGGAATAGAGTTTTGTGAAAGATATTTCTTGGCTAAATACCCTGAACTGCCCAAATATATTTGAGCAAAAACAAGTGTGTAAGTATCCCAATTTAAAAATAATGTCTCAAATATCATGTCTGTAATTACAGTATTCATGTCCAAGGTCTACCATCTGTTCTAAACCAGCTGAAAACCTATAAAAGCCAAAAATGGATATAACTCTTATTTTAGGTTATATAAAAATATAGATACTAATCCGATTCTAAAATATAAGTTTCATAAAAGGAACCACAAGAATAGGTGTCAGAGCTGAGAAGGATTGGAATGAGAGTGAATGTCTTACTAAATATAGCCCCGTGAAGATCCAGGGTTGAATAGGTCTTCAGCAACCCAGGCTTGCCACAAAAGGCGACTATGCTTGTCGTAAGAGGCGACTAACGGGATCGGGTGGTCAGGCTCGCTGACTTGGTTGACACATGTCATCGGTTCCCAAATGCGCAGATCGATGCTCATGCTGTTGATCACTGGATTGTCTGGTCAAGACTCGTTTATTTACAGATGGCTGGAATATAGCTGGAATATTGCTGAGTGCGGCGTAAAACTAAACTAAACTCACTCACTCACTCACTACTAAATATATGCTCTGGAGTCTGTCAGAGACTAATCAAACTATAGATGTAAATGTCACCAAATTGACTGGAAACAGAGTTGACATGAAACCAGATATATTTGGGTCAAAACAAGTGTGTAAGTATCCCCAATTTTCGAAAAATGTCTCCAATATGTTGTCTGTGATTGCAGTATTCATGTCCAAGACCTACCATCTGTTCTCCTTTACAACGATACAGCTTTACAATGGTCCAAATACCAGATCAATAAGTGCGCTTCTAGAACTCAATCTGGTCGGACAAATAATGGATATGACAAAACGTCTCCAGTCTTACAATGGCCCAATTTGTTGGCTAGTGTCCCTCCATGTTGTCAAGAACATCTGACGGAGCAGCAGCCCTTGGTGCTCTGCGCTTCCATCAAACCAAACACAAGACTTCCAGGCCCGCTCCATCCTCCTGCTGCCATGGCACCAGAGTAGCATAACCTTGCAGAAGCAGATCACCAGAGGAGATTTAGACTCTGCCCCTTAAGTCTGGGTCAAACTGTTGCCTCCAAATAGTGGATGCAATGTTATCAGCATGAAGGTCTAATACCCAGTTAGGATGATCATTTGCTCTTGAAAGAGATGGAAAAGATCCATATTTTACTCATGCCATTGGAAGTCTTTGATCTTGGCTGTTTTTTTCGTAGATTTGTTGAAATACAGAATCTTGTTATTCATTGGGTAACTTTTTTTGGATGTCCTGTAATTTGAGACATTTTTTATGACAGACATCGTACCATTTGGTCTGGCATCTTATATTAGGGACTGTGCTTTTATACCGTGTATCCTTCCATTAGATGATTCAAACTGCAACTCTGATGACCAACTGACTATGTTATTTTTTTCTTGACCATTTTATTTATTTATTAATAATTTATATTTTTTTATTTATTTATTCATTCATTCATTCATATATTTATTCATTCATTTACTTATTCAACCATCACTCCATCCATTCATCCATCCATTATAAAAAAATAAATACACTTCAGGGCTGTGGCAGTGCTTTTATAAATATATTCTCTCTGGCCTTGGAGACACAGTAAATGACCTGATTGACAAACTCTTATCAAGAACAATAAAATGAATATGTAGGTATTTTCCATGACACTCCCTAAAACAGAATGCTGTTATGATCCCCAGCAGAAGCCTGTTTTTTGGTGATCTCATCACATAGTGTGTGGCAAGTCCCTTAACAAGTCCTGTATGTAAGGCCCGACAACATTAACGGCTACGTCCACCTTGAAGCCATGTTTGAGTAATGCTCAAGACCTCCTTGTATTTACTGATCTCAGCAACAGCTGCCATTGTCTCACTGACAACTGAGATTACCCTCTCACAAGCTTCACTTACCAACTAGTTCGCTTCAGGTTCATCAGCCTTTCATTCATGGCAGTTGCTGGAGTTCAGTGTTTACAAGAATTACTTCTTTAACTTGGTTTTTCAATGCCAAACTCAGCCATTTTCCAACTGTACAGTCTGTAAAGAATCGAGTCTGGGCCAGACAATCCAGTGATTGACATCATGAGCATCACCTATGATGACATAGCCTATGATGGCCTAATCACCAAATCCTGTTAATTGCTTCTTATGACAAGCATTTCTATTATTCCTTTTTGCCATCTCAATATTCCACATACGCAGGTATATACAAAAAAGTTCTCAAACTATTTTTTCACTGTCGTAATAAAAGACTTCACATGACACTTACTCCTGTTCCAAACATCAAAATAATTATGGCAAATGATTAACATGATACTTTGGCATATATACCTGTGCACATCAATAGAATAATAATGGCAAATATTCCAGCTCATGGCAAAAACATTATGGAGTATTACACATATTTCTGCATATATACATATATATTAATCATTATAATACATTTTCCTGCTCTGTTATGAACAAACCAAGCATCATAATTGTGTCACCTATATTTCATAACATCATTAAGACCATGGTTCAGACCATGATGTTTCCATGCATAAAATGTTCAGCTTCATGAAAAAGACATCAATTCCAAAGAAATATAAAAACTCCTATCAGAAGAAATGTAACATTCCAGAAGTAATGCATCATGAAAAAAGTGTTTTTCTCCCTTATGACTTGTCAGAACATGGACCACATCACCATTACGGAGCCCTTCAACATGGCTACCATTGCATATCTGAGTTTGTTGATCAGCTTGTACATTCAATGTACTGTATCCCATCAGCACACTGCTAGATCATACTGATTAGCAGGAAAACGTGTGCCATGTTGATTACACAGAACATTTCAGACTTATGAGGATATTCAAAATGAAAACCTTCAACTATTTCAGGTTCGGGTAACCTTTACTCATTATTCCAAGGTAGATAAAAATCTGTCAAAAACTTGAGGAATGTAATAGCTTGTGTTTATAGCCTACTTCAATTTCCTAGGAATTATTATTCATGAGCCATTCGGCCTTGTCAATTGAGCTTGACCATTAGCGCTGACCATTCTGGCTGCTCTAACCGGTACTGTGGCTCAAGAGAGATGTATTCCACATGCAAATGTCCAGCACCATCTACTACAGTCTGTAATAAATATTGCCAACTAGGACACACTGGTCAGCTCATCTTTGGGGTCAGTTGAAAGATGACCGCTGGTATCTATATCCAGAGTATGGGATTACGAGGCCAAGTGATCAGCTCCATCCTTATTCCCCGGCAACAAACAGGGTCACTTGGAGCCATTGGTACAATGGCTATTTGTGGTCAATGGACAACCATGCTTCCTAGAGATGAACTTTGGCCAGTATATATTCCAATGCCTTTCAAAGAAGCTAGTTGATCACTTTTGAAATGAAGCAAGTAATGTTTGAGGAACCTTCAAACCATCATCAAGAAGAAGCAAACCAAACGTGATCAAGGGCATATTCTATTCTGTGTTTTTACTCTCACAATTGATCGTTTAATCAATTTTTGTAAAGTTCCTTTTGTCAAAGTATTTATTGCATTTTTGATAATGTAGCATGGTCTTTTATTTTTGTTTCATATTGATTAAACCTCCAAAACAGCCATTATGTCTGAAACACCAATACTGGGATCTTAATCCATTGATTTTTACAGTGTCTTCAAACTGATGCAAATTTTAATTAATTTATTTTAGAGCTATTTCCAAGAAAATGCATCATTCTAAACCTGGACTGATAGTCAATATGTAAAAGCTTTTTGATCATGAATGTTTATAAATGTCAGTGTTTACCAGTTTGCTTGACAACAACTGTGTTCAATCAATTTATATTGTGGAAAACAAACTAAATTTGGCTTGGCTTCCTCAAATGCATTTTCTTGTACTCGGGCATGCCATATTTTGCTCATAAGATGAAGGACCAAAATGGGATTACGGTGATAATCATGGAATACTAATGGTAGTTACATGAACATGCAGGGACAGATACCATCGCTGACAGGTCTGTTGTCTCTTCATGTAATTGACATGCAATATGTTACAGAGGAAG
This sequence comes from Haliotis rubra, assembly GCF_003918875.1. Lineage (NCBI taxonomy): Eukaryota > Metazoa > Mollusca > Gastropoda > Lepetellida > Haliotidae > Haliotis > Haliotis rubra. Next base: position 1,100,441 of record NW_025767679.1, read on the forward strand.
GCTGTTCCCCGATACATGCATCGTAACAGAGGCCTTGCAAAGTACGCCTCGAAGGTGGTCTTCCGAACAAATATACTTAGCATGGGAAATTGCACTTGGATGAAAATTGAGTAAAGAAAGCTGTTTCAAGTTTCTCTTGTCAACAAATACTACTGAAATTGATGGGGAGATCAAACCAAATGTCTTGTGCATCTAATGTGATTATTTACAAGATTGATCAGCTGTGTGAAATGAAAGATATTTCAACAGACACTGCTATTTACATTGCTATGGTGCAATCTACGACTGGGTGTAATTGCGGTGTGTTATTGACGCAGAATACCCTTTACAGAATACACTGTGATGTGGAAATCATATTAATTGAATATCTGCTGTAATATTTATCTTGAAAATGCTGCTTTCCATTCAACTGATTACGATTGCACACATATTTTCAATCTAAGCCTCCTTACAGATTCTCGAACTTCTGAAAGATATTATCCAAGCAAATACTGCCAATGACATTTCTGTGTTCTGATTAGAAATCTCTTCTATCTATTTAAAACCGAACATCTATCTTTATATTGCTATTGTTTAAATGTCAGCAGCGTACTACAACATCATGACAACTTACGCACTGATCAAGCTTGGACCAGACACATTAGGGATCAGTGTTGTGAGAAATGGTCAAAGTTGTCTTGGTATGAAGACAGACAGACCATAGAGGACAGAAGTCTCTTCTGGTGTCAATTCATGCATACTGTTCATAGTAAACGGTCATTGCAACCTTCCAATCACCATCAATCAGCACTGCATAATATCCATCCAGTGGACAACTACAAAACTATCCAAAAAACATCCAATCACCATCCATCAGCATAGCATACTAACCATCCAATCACCACCCACCAGCATAGCATACTAACCATCCAATCACCACCCACAACCCTGGCAAAATAACCATCCACCACTCACCACCCACAACCCTGGCAAAATAACCATCTAATCTACCACCCACAACCAGCTGGTAAAATAAATAAATCCAATCACCACAGACCATCCAATCTGGTAAAATAACCATCCAATCACCACAGACAAATCTGGCAAAATAACCATCCAATCACCACAGACAAATCTGGCAGAATAACCATCTAATCACCACCCACAACACTGGTAAAATAACCATCCAATCACCACAGACAAATCTGGCAAAATAACCAACCAATCACCACAGACAAATCTGGCAAAATAACAATCCAATCCCTGGCAACCCTGACTAAGTGTCCTGGAACCCTGGTAGTGGTTTGGGAAGTGTACTAGATCTTCTATAACTTAGCACATAAATCAGAAACAGTTTTAAGCAATGGCCTCCTGAAATGTAACTTTTCCTTATCTGTATGCCATTAGTCAAGGTAATAGATTACAAATGGCCCCATCCCTCTATTTACCTCAAACAGTCAAACTATTCACTTATATTATCCATCAACAACTGTTACCACTTACTGATCTTCCAAGACATAAATGTTTCAATTTTTTTTCCATCAATCAGTCAAGACGGAACCACACCTGTTTACTGTATCTATGCAGCTTCCATGGCATAACCAACCTCTTCATAATCTGGAAGCAACAAGCTCCTGCCAATTTTCTTGCATAACTGTTCATCAACATTAGTAAGTTGCCTTCCAACTTAAATGTCAGAATATTGATAATGTCAGGAAGAGGCTATAAAAACTAAACACACCTTCTTCGTGCGACCACCAAGTGATTTTACTCCTAAACCCCAAAGGAAAATTGCCTTACAAATATAGCAGCATGATTATAATCTTGCTTGTGCCATAGGCTCTGAACAAAATCAAGGACAAAAGGTCAGATATTGAACTGGAACCAGCGCTGATTGCATCCTATTGGGTGATCAGTTCATGAGGATCAAGACAACCTGTACCCTTGGCGCCAAATTTGGCTAATTAGCATCAGACTTCAAGTTTCTAACATGAAAACTATTACAAAAACAGGAAGTTGCAAGTTTTGTCAAGTACAATCTCTTCTGACAATCTGACATGGATTCTGTAACACCACAATCTTACTGAAACTGCTTCCTCAGCAACAATATGTCATATTTTCTTCAAATGACACAAGCACTGAAGGAACACGCTGTAATATTAAATCCATGCACAAGTAGAATTTTAAGAACATCAGCTGGCATCATTTTGTGATAATTATTATTGTTGCATACCAGCTGTCTTTTAACAACATATTTAAGTCAATCTATTGAGAACTATGAACAAGTTTATCTAAGAATTATGTTCTAAGTGACACATTGTCATGGATATAGTGTAATTTAAAGGAAAGAAAACATATTTCCAGGTTGTGTATTGCTTCCAGCTGAGTGATTAGAGGAACAATAGTCTTGAAGCTATGACATCACTCCCCTTTAACCTTTTACATGTCATCATGGCACTGCAGGAATGTCAGTGTATGTCTGAAATGGATATAAATGTCACAAAACAAACATATGTTTCTTATAGACAAACTTTAAACTATAAATAGTTAAACTATTCAGAAGTATTATTATTAATATTATTTACCAATGAAATCTTTGAACATGGTAAATCATTTCTCAATATATGTCTCTTTGGTAAAGAGAGAATTTGGCACTTGAAAATTCTGGCAAATATAATATTTGAAATATGACTTCATGAAACATTGCTTTAAAGCTTATTGTAATTTATAATTATAAGGCTTGTAACATCCAAATAGCTCTTTTTCTTATAAACACTTTCTTTCTCATGGTTTGACTCATGACAGAACAAGTTACAATGTCCTCAGTCCCAAAATAATTCATATCTTCTTACTTCTATTCACTCATTCAATTAGAAAACAACTTTTAATTTGATGAATCACACAGATGTTCCATGCATGCACACACAAAAAAAGATAGAAATCCATTTGTCATGACATGGTTAGGAGACATGGAAATGAATTATATTGTATCACTAAATAGCCATTAATCTTAGGTTTTATTGTAAAACTTGACAAACTGCCATTACACATTTTCAGTAATGTGTTTGGGTAGCTGAAATATCTGAATATATCCCACCTGTCTGACTATAGTGAATATCTCGCACATTTCAGAGATGAATTGGAATATTTCTCAAATAAGTTTTCATTACAATTTGAGATTTTTGTGCATTGCCTGGCAAGATGTTCCTGCTTGTTGATGGAAATATTCATTTTAGCTAATTAGCCAAAAGAATATCCAACAGATATTGTCTGTATGAAAGGTTCAATTGTTCTGGCAAGGTTTCAACAAGATGGATCTAACTTCACATCAGGAGTGTTATCTGTTGATTTAATGAAGTTTGGTCTCTTCAATATTTCAAATCAGATTCTAAAGAAATGCTGTGCTAAACGAAGTCAGAGTCAGGTCTTTCAAACAACATTTCATGCTTGTTGATAGTGGTGACAAACAGGATCGGGTTGTCAGGCTCACTGACTTGGTAAACACATGTCATTGTATACCAATTGTGTAGATCAATGCTCATGCTGTTGATCACTGGATTGTCTGGTCCACACTCGATTAATTACAGATCTCCCCCATATAACTGAATATTGCTGAGTACGGTGTAAAACTAACCTCACTCACTCAAAGAACATTTTGTCACAATAATGCTTTGTTCACTGGCCACACATGGCCATGGTTTCCCACTGTTTGGTCCATGTGGTCAGTGTTTTGTTCATAGTGTCCCAGATTGTTATGTCCATGTGGTCAGTGTTTTGTTCACAGTGTCCCAGATTGTTATGTCCATGTGGTCAGTGTTTTGTTCATAGTGTCCCAGATTGTTATGTCCATGTGGTCAGTGTTTTGTTCATAGTGTCCCAGATTGTTATGTCCATGTGGTCAGTGTTTTGTTCATAGTGTCCCAGATTGTTATGTCCATGTGGTCAGTGTTTTGTTCACAGTGTCCCAGATTGTTATGTCCATGTGGTCAGTGTTTTGTTCACAGTGTCCCAGATTGTTATGTCCATGTGGTCAGTGTTTTCCATGTTCAGTGTTTTGTTCATAGTGTCCCAGATTGTTTTGTCCATGTGGTCAGTGTTTTGTTCATAGTGTCCCAGATTGTTTTGTCCATGTGGTCAGTGTTTTGTTCATAGTGTCCCAGATTGTTATGTCCATGTGGTCAGTGTTTTGTTCACAGTGTCCCAGATTGTTTTGTCCATGTGGTCAGTGTTTTGTTCACAGTGTCCCAGATTGTTATGTCCATGTGGTCAGTGTTTTGTTCATAGTGTCCCAGATTGTTTTGTCCATGTGGTCAGTGTTTTGTTCATAGTGTCCGGGAGGTTTTTATGTCCCAGTATGAAGTCCATGTTGTCCCAGTGTTTCATCCACATGGTCAGTCTTTTCTCCATGTTTGTCCAAGTGCTTTGTCCATGATGACCAAGTGTGTATTATAGCATGAAACACGCTGGCACTCACCAGCCTTCCCAATCTCTGAACACATGTTCCTACAAGATCCAGACATAATTGCACTGCCCTTCCATAAAACCTGGGTGTCTGAAGACCTAGGATATTCAGTATATGCATGCATGCATTTTATAACTGTAATCAAGCTCATTAGGCACAAAAGCCAGGCATCAGATGCCTGAAGCAGATAGCCACCCAAGGGTGTGTGTATCATACAGCATTCGAACATGTTTCGATCCAAGACACAAAACGCAGGGCATTTAAGATTTACTACAGCATTAGGATACAGTCAGGCATACTTAACTTTATTTGAGTGGAATATATGGACATTCATTGTTGTTTCCAACAACCTGCACATGCTTGTTCATACAGTTGACAATGTCAGTGTTACAATTCAGTGATCAGTGAACACTACAGTCTGGCTGCCTGATGACTAAACCTCAACTGGGTTTGATTACAGAATATGTAACATGTTAAAACCATGCCTGTGATTGCTGTATATATATCTAGTGATGCAAGAAATGTACAAGTCAAGTGTCGCAGATGCAGATTTATGCTGACAGCTCTACTGAACCGTACCAATCAAACAATGGCTTGAGAGGTCTACCTCTAGTATCAAAGCACTGAATTATTGCTGAAGGGTCAAACATTGCTTGAACCACTGACATGGGTAGTAACTAACTTGGATGTACTATTAACTAATGATTAACATGGATTTAGATTATCTATGTTCACAAGCCAATACTATCCTATCTTCATGGTCAATCTGCATGGTATCTTAACTATGTAAGATGCATTTTCTTTGCATTGTCTTCATTATAAGGATTCCTAATGACCTTTGACATTTTTTATTTTTTAAATATTGTTTCAGCATTGAGTTCTTTGACATGATGGCCTTAAGTTCAAATTCCTGCATTTATTATACATGTACCAAATGTTTAGAAAATTAAGCAACAATTTATTTTCTTATTTCATTTGTTCGGTATTTACCTCTGATCAGCGTTTTCACAACATGATAACCCAAGGACTATATGACATATAAATTTAAATATAAAATAAAACTGCTCCTCTAAAGAAATAACTATCAATAGTGAGATAGAAAAAAACTTACTACTACTACTCCACCATCTGTCCCTGAAAATGACAAACATGTAATCTATTTCAGTCCCTGGGGACTTGGTTTTATATCTACATTTTCAACAGTCATGGTTTTTGCTTGGCATGTTTTCAATCATTTGGTCTGCATGCACAGGCATCGTAGATAATTCTGATAGCTGGAAACTAAACACGCCCACCATTACAACAAAAATGTCAGACAATCATATTCTAGTTAAATCTTGGTTAGACCATTCTGGCATATCTACTTTAACATATTCAAGTTAAATATATGAGAATACATTCCAGTTAAATGTAAATAAAAACACTCTGACCTTGATTTTAACTCTAAATGAACACACTCTGGTAAAATCTAAACGAACACTCTCTGGCTAAATATAATTGAATTTAAGTGAACGCTTTTGATAGATTAAGGTGAACACATTCTAATTAACACTCAATGAACACACTCTGGTTAAATCTAAATGAACACTTGCTGGATAAATTTAAATAAATGCTCTTGGTAAATCAAGGTGAACAAATTCTGGTTAAATACACATGGACATTCTCTGTTTAAATCTAAATGAACACTTGGCTAAATCTAGGTGAACACTGTGTGAATACATCAAGGTGAACACTATCTGGTTAGATAGTGTATCCATTCTAACCATCCTCATTTCAGACTGTAGTGCTATTTTGACATGTGACTTGGCAGAAGCCATGTTTTTTAGCCAGATTTTTCACATTTCCATGATAAGGTGTCTTAGAGGAACTTAAAATTTGATGGTGCTTTATCTTTTCCATTTTTCAGCACATTTTAGCCCCAGTTATCTCCCAGGATGCATTGCTAATGATGTGTCTGATACACTTCCATAACACTTCTTTCTGTTCCACATTTCAGGTCAGTTCCAGACATAGACACAGATTCAGCAGGGAGAACATTTGAATTGAGGAGCAGTCTCATGTTTATTTTACCTGGTGTAATGTACAAGAAAGAGAATATAGTTCCACCACTGTTTTGTAAGTGTAATTAACAGTTACTATGTAGCAGCTATTTATATTATTTTTGGTTTGCTGTTGCAGCAATCAGAAATATTCCAGCTATATGGTGGCGATCTGTAAATAATCGAGTCTGGACCAGATGATCCACTGATCAACAGCATGAGCATCAATGTACACAATTGGGATACAATGACATGTGTCAACTAAGTTGGCGAGCCTGACCACCTCATCCGGTTAGTTGCCTCTTACGACAAGCATGGGTTACTGAAGATCAATTCTAACCTGGATCTTCACGGGTAGGTCTGCCTGAAGATTTAGTACACCCTGTACCCAGAACATTACAGAAAGCAGCACTAATTAAAATTACCATCAACCATAGGAAACTAAGCAGAAAAAGACCAAGTTGAAGAAACATTTGCTTTTTCATTACAGTCTGTACTGCAATGTCTGTCAGTGTGTAATAGTTACGGATTAATCAGCTGTTCGTGACAGGGATGGTCTGGGCAGAGAATCATGGCACAAGATCTACTGCAAGAGATGAACTGCTCCTTGTCATGACTCTGTTTACCTTCATTACAGTTATCATAAGCCTGTACCCTTCACCAGCACAGCAGATGAGACATATATACTCTGGAACATTTAAGTCTAACATATTTCAGGATCTAAAAATAACATGATTCAGTGCAAGCGTGTTATGTTATGGACATCTTTTTTCGTTAATTTTTTATAAATTTTGTCTGCAATTTTGTTATATGGTTTCTTCCGGCTGGACAAGAATAAAATGTAAGTTTGACAGAAGCAGGGGAGGATTTGTTTTCCTCCATTCCATTTCAGCAGTCCATTTTCTGTAATAGTATAATCACTTAGAAACATCATTTACAACCTAAAAAAGGTGAATGAGTGGGTTTAATTTATGCCAGATTTAGCAATATTCCAGCAACATAATGCCTGGGGACACCAGAAATGGGCTTCACACATTGTACACATGCGAGGAATCAAACCAGGGTTTGTTGCATGATCAGTGAACACTTTAACCACTAGGCTACCCCACTGCCCCTTTAAAGGAAAGATTGAAATAACCAAGAAATAGCGATAAAGAATAAGCACTATGTCAGCACTAGATGTAACGGCTCCATGACAGCGTTAACTTGTACTGGAGGTAGATCCGTTCCACGGTGTATAAACAAAGGATATGGAGTGCCTTGGAGTGTAGAACACCACAAGAACAACATATAACACTCACTAACTCATCATCATGACCACTCACACACTCATTCAACAAGTCATCAACTCAAACCTCAAACAACTCAACAGGTCACTAAATCCTTTAGAAACTGCCACAGCCCTGAAACTACCTCCTTCTACCATCTACAGCAGCAGCCCTCCAAGTTGCATGATATATAGATGTTATCTACATTCAGGTACAAAGGTATATTTATTTATTAAACAACTAATGTAAGTATTTGTTTAACCTTTACCAACATTATAAAACAAACACTCAAACCATTTGACGCCCGCATGTCATTTGAAAGTGTAGCCAGCTGTGGATGTGAAACGTTCAAGACGTGAAACATGCTCCGTGAAACATGCTCCGGGCTCCCCCTCCTGGACATGAGTTCACAGCTCCCTGCCCCAATACATGTGTTACACATTTCTTCCAGTGTGCTGCGTATAATATTTCCCATACTTATTTAATGTACATAATGAGAGGCAAATGGGTAGAAACGTCACTGGGAGATGGGCTGTGTGCCTCATGGTTGTATCCACACTGGGGATTCTACCCCCTGATGCCCGTTACATGTTCATGGATGTTGGTGGTGATACATAATCCTGAACTTACGTGAAGGGAGGGAAGGGGGGAAGGAAAGAATAACAAGATGGAATGAAAAGATGGAATAACAAGGGGAATGTGAGATGGAATGTGTAAACAAGAATTGAGAGAGGGAAGAAGAAAAGGAATGAGAGATGGAATGAGCAAAAAGAACTGAAAGAGGGAAAAAGGAAAGGAATGATTTAAAAAGAATATAGAGAGGGAAGAAGAAAAGAATGAGAGGGAATGTGGAAAGAAGGACAGGACTTAGTGAAGGGATGACAAGAAGAAAGAAGGATGGAGAGGAGAAGTAAGGATGATGGACAAGAAAGGTAAAGAGATAGGTACAAAATTAATTAAGTCAGGTGGAAGGGAAGGTATTATGAGTGAGGGAAGAAGACAGGAATGACAGACTGACAGGCTGAGTTTGGTTTTACGCCGCTTTTAGCAATATTCCAGCAACATCACGGCGGGGGGAAACCAGAAATGGGCTTCACACATTGTACCCATGTGGGGATTCGAACCCGGGTCTTCGGTGTGACGAGTCAACGCTTTAACCACTAGGCTACTCCACCGCCCCAGACAGGAATGAATGAGGAAAGGAAAGATATGAAGTAACAGAAAAACGGAAAGGATTGACAGTGAGTACAAGAGTGTGGGAATAATGGAAGGAATGAGTAGGGGAATGAAGTAAAGAGGGATGGAAGAAATAAGGAAAGAAAGAGAGAAATAAGAAAGGTGAAAAAATAACAAGTAATAGTTTGGAAGAAAGATGGAAGAAGGAAGGTATGAGCAAGGGAAAGCAGATGACAAAGGAAAAGAAAAAAGGAAGAATGAAAGAAGGAAGAACAAACCATGTATTTTCTAAGCAACTAGCTCTTAAATTGAATATAGTGAATGAGTGAGTATGGTTTTACGCTGCTTTTAGCAATATTCCAGCAACATCATGGAGGGGGACACCAGAAATGGGCTTCATACATTGTACCCATGTGGGGAAATCAAACCCGGATCTTCGGCATGACAAGCAGACGCTTTAACCACTAGGCTACCACACCTTCCCAAATTGAATGTAGAGGTTACAGGTTCTGTTTTCCATTAATTTAAACCAAAATTCACATGCATTCTTTAAATGTACTTCAATACAAATCGAATTATTTCAGTTTGTTGATTCCATTACTCAGCATGACATTTGAATCCTACAGTACCAGTGATGTTTGACAAACAATGTCAATATCAACATCAACAAACAGGGCCTTGACAAATTTGTTTCTGATATTCAAATTGTGATGAACCAGCATGGTATATTTTGACAATAACAGCTGGTAATTATAGAATTTGACATGCTGAAATGAACATGTGCTTGTGATTGTCAACCCTATACACCTGATCAATGGCGGGATGAACATTTGCTTGTGATTGTCAACCCTATACACCTGATCAATGGCGGGATGAACATGTGCTTGTGATTGTCAACCCTATACACCTGATCAATGACGGGATGAACATGTGCTTGTGATTGTCAACCCTATACACCTGATCAATGACCGGATGAACATGTGCTTGTGATTGTCAACCCTATACACCTGATCAATGACGGGATGAACATGTGCTTGTGATTGTCAACCCTATACACCTGATCAATGACGGGATGAACATGTGCTTGTGATTGTCAACCCTATACACCTGATCAATGACGGGATGAACATGTGCTTGTGATTGTCAACCCTATACACCTGATCAATGACGGGATGAACATGTGCTTGTCAACCCTATACACCTGATCAATGACGGGATGAACATGTGCTTGTGATTGTCAACCCTATACACCTGATCAATGACGGGATGAACATGTGCTTGTGATTGTCAACCCTATACATCTGATGAATGACGGGATGAACATGTGTAGCAGGCCAGTACGCTATTTACAGGAGCTAAACCAGTCTTGGGCTGTATAAACACGTCCCACATCACATTTCAAATCTATCGATATTTCACTTGTTTTCATATCTATCATTTCTGCTTAAACAATTTAATACAGGCCAAACACCTGTTAAAGCAGACTTCATGTGAATATTTGTGTTGACATTTATTGTATTTATCATTAATGGAGGAATGTAGCAGCTGATGTTTGTTGGACAAAACTCCGAAGTAGCAGATGACCATAGTCTTTCATTGATGTTAACATCAGTAAACCACAGATTCTGTGATGCAAACATGATCACAGTTGTTTATTACACAGATTCTGTGAGCAACCAATGATCACAATTGTTTATTATACAGATTCTGTGATGCAACCAATGATCACAGTTGTTTATTACACAGACTCTGTGAGCAACCAATGATCACAGTTGTTTATTACACAGATGCTGTGATGCAACCAATGATCACAGTTGTTTATTATACAGATTCTGTGATGCAACCAATGATCACAGCTGTTTATTACACAGATTCTGTGATGCAACCAATGATCACAGTTGTTTATTATACAGACTCTGTGAGCAACCAATGATCACAGTTGTTTATTACACAGATTCCGTAATGCAACCAATGATCAGTTGTTTATTATACAGATTCTGTGATGCAACCAATGATCACAGTTGTTTATTATACAGATTCTGTGATGCAACCAATGATCACAGTTGTTTATTATACAGATTCTGTGATGCAACCAAAGATCACAGTTGTTTATTACACAGATTCCGTAATGCAACCAATGATCACAGCTGTTTATTATACAGATTCTGTGAGCAACCAATGATCACAGTTGTTTATTACACAGATTCTGTGAGCAACCAATGATCACAGTTGTTTATTATACAGACTCTGTGAGCAACCAATGATCACAGTTGTTTATTATACAGATTCTGTGATGCAACCAATGATCACAGTTGTTTATTATACAGATTCTGTGATGCAACCAATGATCACAGTTGTTTATTATACAGATTCTGTGATGCAACCAAAGATCACAGTTGTTTATTACACAGATTCCGTAATGCAACCAATGATCACAGTTGTTTATTATACAGATTCTGTGATGCAACCAATGATCACAGTTGTTTATTATACAGATTCTGTGAGCAACCAATGATCACAGTTGTTTATTACACAGATTCTGTGAGCAACCAATGATCACAGTTGTTTATTATACAGATTCTGTGAGCAATCAATGATCACAGTTGTTTATTATACAGATTCTGTGATGCAACCAATGATCACAGTTGTTTATTATACAGATTCTGTGATGCAACTAATGATCACAGTTGTTTATTGTACAGATTCTGTGATGCAACCAATGATCACAGTGGTGTCCTCCCATTTGTGAGAACTCCCAGTTGTGAGACACATTAATTAATGGTTCAGTGCACATAGGTGGTGTTTCCACATCCCGTAAATGAAAGTGGGATCAGCCCAGCCCAGTACCCACAGGAGGCATAGTTCATTGATGAGTTGATTAATGAAATAGATTATCAAAGATTTTATTTACAAAGAAGAAATAGTTCATTAAATATTTTATTTATTCAGAAGAATATGTGATTATGATAACACATTTTTATTGACTATTATGAAGTTTGAAAGTCATTTTGGTTTAAACATATTTTATTATCATTATCAAAGTGTTTAATTTTTAAGGACATTTACTGGAGTATGTTAATCAATTTATCTTGTAAATTTTCATTAAGTTACCTCCAAAAGATTCAGTTACATAGCAAATCAGTAATTAGCTAGGGTTAATCCATTCTATCAGGCAGAGGAGTATGGTGTGTTTTCTTTGTTAATTACCTACTCCACTGTCTCACAACTGGGAGTCTCACAATTGGGAGTTCTCACAAATGGGAGTAGACCATCACAGTTGTTTATTACACAGATTCTGTGAGCAACCAATGATCACAGTTATTTGTTACACACATTCTGTGATGCAACCAATGATCACAGTGTTTGTTATACAGATTATGTTGTGCAACCAAATATCACAGTGTTTGTTACAGATTCTCTGGTGCAACCAATGACCAGTGTTTATTACACAGATTCTGTGAAGCAACCAATGATCACAGTTGTTTATTATACAGATTCTGTGAGCAACCAATGATCACAGTTGTTTATTACAAAGAATCGGTTATGCTACCAATGATCACAGTTGTTTATTACACAGATTCTGTGATGCAACCAATGATCACAGCTGTTTATTACACAGATTCTGTGATGCAACCAATGATCACACTTGTTTATTATACAGATTCTGTGATGCAACCAATGATCACACTTGTTTATTACACAGAATCTGTGATGCAACCAATGATCACACTTGTTTATTACACAGAATCTGTAATGCAGGAAATTATCACAGTTGTTTATTTCACATGCTGTTGTGTAATCAATGATCACAATTGTCCATTAAACAGATGCTACGCCCACCATTCTTCTTACAGGCTGCTTTGGCTAATCATAGAAAACTGTTACACTTGTCAGAAAAAGTGGCAAATGTAAAAATCATTGAAGAATTGTATCTGCCTCCCACACATCGTAACAGCCCCATCATTCATCATGTGATCACGAGTCAGTAGATGATTATTCGTAATCACCTCAGTGCCTTTGGCACTAGACTTCTGATGTCAAGAGAAACATGGCTCAATCCACTCCCTATCCTTGAAGTATGCATCAGACTTACAGTTCCTTCACAATTGCCCTGATAAAATAAACACTATATCATTACACCCTATACCACCCCCACCACCAAGGGCAATTACCATCACCTGTAACACAAGGACCAATACCATCACACTACCATTGTCAGTACCACTACCATCAACCACCATCACCTGAGTGTAACACAAGGACCAAATACCATCACACTACCATTGCCAGTACCACTACTATCAACCACCATCACCTGTAACACAAGGACCAATACCATCACACTACCATTGTCAGTACCACTACCATCAACCATCATCATCATCACCATCACCTGTAACACAAGGACCAATACCATCACACTACCATTGTCAGTACCACTACCATCAACAACCATCATCATCACCATCACCTGCAATACAAGGACCAATACCAACACGCTACCATTGTCAGTACCACTACCATCAACCACCATCATCATCATCATCACCATCACCTGCAATACAAGGACCAACACAATCACAATACCATGGTCGGTACCACTACCAAATACAAATACCACTATAAGCATTACTAGTACAATGAAGACTTGCAATACCAGGACTGATGCCATTAGTACATCACCACAAATACCACTATAAGCATTACTAGTACAATGAAGACTTGCAATACCAGGACTGATGCCATTAGTACATCACCACAAATACCACGGCTTTGTTCCCCATTGCTACAGCCACCATGAAAGACAACTGATCCTAACATTAATCCCACTATAATCTGGTGTCTGTGTTTGAACTGTTTGCATTTGGCACTGCATGTGAAGAAACCCTTGATCCAACATGTCTTGACGGCCAGATTCCCACTGAATGCTTGTCGACTACATGCATAAGTTTGCTGATTAATAATATTGCTGATTAAAACATATGAATCATAGTGTTTATACATATCCATATACAGACAATGAACAAGCAGCATGAACATCCATCTATGCAATTTGGATAAGATGACATGTGTCCACCAAGTCATCGAGCCTGACCACCCCATCCCGTTGTGTTGGTTCTCAAGAAATTGTGAGTCCTTCATGGCATTGGCATGCACGCACACGCACGCATGCACGCACGCACGCACACTTTGCTTGTTTGCTTGTTTGTTGTTTAACGTCGCTATTATATATATTCCAGCTATTTGGCGGCATATAAGGATTCCAGTCTGTTAGGGATAACATTTTTAGAAATTATCAGTTAAACTATTAATTATTACATTATAGACTTGTGCAAGTCTAAGAAACCCTTAGCCAGTGGAATCTGAGGGGAGAAGTGGGTTTTAGGGGGTGTGAGGTTATTGCTATTGATGATGGATACCAGCACAACATTGTGGAATCTTCCAATAATGGGCCTCATGTCTCACATATCAGCCAACACTGGTGTGGGCATACAGTGGTCTTGATCTACTGACCACTGGCCACTGGACCCCCCTCTCAACATAAACATTTCCTTTGTGTTGGGTTATTGATACTGGTAGGATCTTGGGAGGCCATGTAGTCAGATTCTACAGTGTACAGACAAGCGTTCCATAAGACTAATTTATGGGAGCTACAAATTTGAATACACTGAGGTTTTCCTTTTGTCCTGGTGTATTAAAAGATAAAGTTGGACATATTAAGCTCTGAACAATGAACATGGAACATCTGCTTTTACCATTATCAAAATCAGATCATGAAAATAGGCAAGTCTTCACACCCGAAGAAGCATAACAAACATTTAGTCATAGAAAAGAAAAATGTATCGTTTCAGATTTCTATCTGATATGGCTACCTTAAAATAGAAAGTGTTTACCTGTTGAGGATGTTGATGGAGTCATTTCTAGAACAGGTAGTACAAGACTGTACCTTGGGTACAAAAACATGTATGTAGTTTAGTTTATAGGATCCACAAAACCAATCCATTTAACAAAAGTTTAAAGGTTCAGCAAAAAACAGTCCAGTTGTCAGAAGTTTAATGGCTCCACAAATCCAATCTAGTTATCAGAAGTTTTAAGGCACCACAGAATCCTTACATCAATACATATGCAATTTTCATAAACAGACACCTTCAATCATTTATGAATTCTGCTCTGGAAACATGCCAAGGAATTATAGTTGTATTTGATATTGTTTCCATGGAAACAGTTGGGATGAAATTAGAAATTTCTTAATATGAAAAGATATGATGAGGCCGATTACGGATGTAGAGTTTCAAGACGTTGATGCTGATTTGTGAATTTATAATCCAATGATGATGATAATAATGATGATGATGGGGACAATGATGATGATGTTGATGATGGTGGTGGTGGTGGTGGTGGTCGTAAAGATGCAAAGCACTTTTGTCAGTCAAAGAAAATGGTTTACTGTTGATACAAAGACCTGTAAATTGTCTGACCGGTATGTTTAGTCAAACTCCCATTTCATGGAAATGTCTTGTCTTTATTTGCTCAATGGCAGAAACAAAATTACTTTTCTTTCTTGGTGACATGAAGAGTAAAAGTAATGGCTTCCTTCATCAATAAACACATGTAACACTGTCTTACCAAATGAACCATCTCATAACTAACTGTGCATCATTGTGCGAGTCGTCTATTTCACTTAGCAGCCAGCTGACAGGACAAATCAAGTAATGAAATGCTACATAATGAGCACCACCCTGAAATGTACATTAATCTGCAAGCTCAGGTTACAATCCATGGTTACCAAAGAGAACGCCAGTCAAGAGTCATGGAGGATATAGTTTGGTACGTAAATAATGGTATCAGCGTATTCCATTGTATTCCATTTCATTGTGAGGGCAAAACAAATAATCGATATGTTGACAAAAACTTACCTATTAGACCCCAGACAGGAAGCACCATTGTTCAGAGCATGTGCTTAATTCATGCTGAGGTCATTTGTGGTACCAGTATTTTTAATTAGAGAGAACTTTGTCATCTGTTTTCAAGAAAAATATATTATTGTTTCTTTCAGTATGGAGTGAGTGAGTGATTGAGTATGGTGTTATGCTGCTTTTAGCAATATTCCAGCAACATCACAGTGGGGAACACCAGAAATGGGCTTCACACTTTTAGCAATATTCCAGCAACATCACAGTGGGGAACACCAGAAATGGGCTTCACACTTTTAGCAATATTCCAGCAACATCACAATGGGGAACACCAGAAATGGGCTTCACACTTTTAGCAATATTCCAGCAACATCACAGTGGGGAACACCAGAAATGGGCTTCACACTTTTAGCAATATTCCAGCAACATCACAGTGGGGAACACCAGAAATGGGCTTCACACTTTTAGCATTGAAGAAGGAATAGTTTATGAATATCCTCAAACAGAAAGGAAATACATTTTCATGGCATTTTATTTTGGGGGGCACAATGTAGTGGAGCAAAATTTTACTTTTTTTAAAACAGATTTTCATATCTTTTTCAAAACCAACACCCTTTCAAAGCATTAGTATGAATAAATCATGCTGTTAATTTACCCAACAGACAAGAAAGAAGAAATGATTACATTATATGTTCAGTGTTAAGCATATTCAAGGAAGCCCTCATACAAAGCCAACTCTCTCCGGTTCCTAACTGAGCTACCGTTTCTATTTGGTTGTGCCCAACATATTACAGGACCCGAATAGTTTTCTCCTTTCTGTGAGATATGGAACATTTCGCCACTAAGCCAGGAAACTATCTGATGCCATCATTTATGTCTGTGACCACTGGTCAGACTGGCACCAGGAAACTATTTATGGCAGGCCAGACCAATGCATTATTCACCATGGAGTCATTTGGTACATTTCAGAATAGTCAGATTTGGGGGCTCATATCAAGTTGTATGTTAATATAGGTACATTTAATATTCTGCATTTGATGCTATGGTTATTTGTATCTACGGTATGATACAAGCCAACTGCCACTGATATAAACAATTGTGCTCACAGTTAGGTAACAGGGTGTGCTTAAAGTTAGTTAACAAGGTTGTGCTTAAAGTTAGTTAACAAGGTTGTGCTTACAGGTAGGTAAGAGTGAGCGAGTGAATTAGTTTTATGCCGCAGTCACCAACATACCAGCTATATGGCAGCAGTCTGTAAATAATTGAGTCTGGACCAGACAATCCACTGATCAAAAGCATGATCATCGACCTACGCAATTGGGATATGATGACATGTGTCAACCAAGTCAGCGAGCCTGACCACCCGATCCCGTTAGTCACTTCTTAAAACAAGCATGGGTTACTGAAGATAAAATTCTAACCCGGATCTTCAGTTAGGTAAGAAGATGTGCTCACAATCAGGTAAAGAGAAGGGGGACCTATAACTTAATGCAGCCTAAATATTTATGAAACTTGGAGATTGTGCAGGCAAACTTGAGTGATTATTCAGTCAAGCCTATGAGATCATTCAGTTAAAACTATCATACACCTAGGGCAAACTATATGAGTACAAGCCTATGATATTGTGAAACATTCCAAAAGAACATTGTCTGCTATGAATAATATTGTAATATACCATGCATGTGAATATGTTCATGCCACATTGCCAGCTTTCCCCTGAGATAAGGCAGGATTGTTTGGGTACTGCTTCAAAAGCAAACATACATTTCACACTCTCTTCCAAGGAAACCTTTATTTTGGGAAGGTGTATAGCCTCGCTTTTTGTCGATGAAAATATCATTTATGAATTCTGTCCTTCAAAAACAGTTACATCAAAAACACCAAAGTGAAGCACGTTTTGAGAATTTTAAGCTTTATATTTTATTTGATGGAAGCAGGAAAAAATATTTTTGTATGTTTCTGATACACAATAATTCCTTTTATTCAATCCTGAAAAGATGAAGTGCTGAAACTTTGGCACTTTTAATTTAATCTGTTTCAAACTAGGTGGTCGAAACTTGGACTACTGCCAACATTGGGTCAAATTATAGGTTTGTAATAAAAAAAAATAGAAGAACAAATTAAATTATTCACCTTGAATTGTTTGAATTAAAGATTGTGCTTTCATAGATTACCTGACCAAATTTTCAAAATGAATTCATGCTTTAATTTGAAATGCACTTTTCCATGAAGTGAAGCGAGTGATGTGTATTTGGAAGTACGATGTACCAAACCTAAACATCTGCTTTAACATCAACAAAACATCAGTCAAATAAAAACATAACAAAACTATGAACAAAACCCACTTCATTGGACAGCAACATGAACAAATAAACCTGTTTTCTTCATTAATGATCAGTTTGATCCCTATCGTCAATTTCATTTAGATTTCCACTACTGATGTCAGTAGCACCATCCAGTGTTACAACAGCTGCTAGTTTCAATGAATATGCCATGTTGATTTCAGTCCCATGAAATAGGTGTGTATAAGAACCATATAACCCTCATTATCAGGAAACTCTGACACATATTCTTCATAAATATGCTTTGATATTGACTCAGCTCCTATCCTGACAAGTTCTACAAACTATGAGGACTCCTACCCAGCAGTTATACCTGATAGTACAGGAATACAGTGATTTATCTACATGTACAGGTGATAAGCTCAGCAATACATATCACACGTAGATACCAATGTTTGCCAAGAGTGATATATGGTACTAGGTAACAGTGACTATCTACAACATGTAAAAAGAGGGGACCATTACAAACATTTGTTTTAATGTTTTCACAGAGTTAATCACGAACCTCATATATATCATCAGGTCTATTAAGTTCTTGAATACTTCCTGTTCATGCGTCTATCTGCTCTTGAAAAAGGGATTGCTGAAATCCAATTATGCTTCTATTTTAGGCAATGAAAACCACATAAGAAATAACCGACATCTGCAACTCTACATGCAAACCAACACATATATATTGCTATGCCCAGCTACATATTGGAGAAAGCACTTGTAAAAAGAGTTGACACATTTTTCTCATTTCATAGTTTGTATATCAAACATATTACATTGGGTACCTAGTAGGTAGCTCAAAGTAATGTAGCTTTAACAGCTTTTATTCATTGTTTGATGTGATGTTATTGGCAATTTTAGCAGAAGAAAATAAATCCTAAATCTGATAAATTGTCAATGATGTTTACTTGTTTTATTGCAATAATGTTTGCATTAATGTCTCTCAGAAAAATGTTTGCATTGACAAAGACTGTACAATATATTTAGTTTTATTAACAACCTAAAGACTTACATGTTATTTGTGGTTTTAATCAAATAGTAATGTAATTGTATCTTTTCATTTCCTAATTCATGAAAGAGAGCAGTCAGGTAAATATACATAACTATTTATATTTACTGATTGAGTCTCTAGGGACCAGTCTTTTAAAACAACAATCCGAGAAAACAATAAGTACCAGTTTACTTGACATCATTTCTGATGTTATGCCATGATAACTACAAAGTCTTATATATCGGCCAGTGTTTCCAGGGATAAATATAGAGACAAAAGATAGCACGTCAAACATGAAAATTGCTTCCACAACATAGACAAGCCCTTATTTCAAATGCCAGTTATAAAAATATAGATTCACATCCATGACAGCAACATAATACAAAACCATATCATATTTCCTGACAACAAATCCACAATCCATATAAATGTTTACCGATATATATTCGAAGTGAGGAATGTTAAAAAACACTTAATTCTCAAACACCACCTAAATATATTTTTCAACAGCTATGAATTATGAGAACCGCTATTAATGTGGTTTTTGTTGCAGCGTAAGAAATCCATATGAGTTCTGTAAGAATTATTGGTTGCTGGTGCCATTCTGCATGGCAAACACACGAGGTTTGTATTGCAACATCCAAGGAAATCTGTCTCTGACATCAGCCTAACAGAGCTCGAGGACTTAATTGTCTCATAATTGAGGCATATCACCAGCTTTCAGCACATGCACAATGAAGTCACCACGAGACCTACTTCCTTCACTGCTACAATGTATTAATATTCCTGGTTTTGTGACAAGATTTAATACGCTTGTCATATTGAGCTAGCCATAGTACAGAGAAACAGGTTAATACGTTTATTTCACAGCTGTGCGATAGATACATGAGTTTGACCCTCAAAGAGAAATTGGGCTCACCTATGCATGAAAATTGATTTCACAAATATTTCCTGGCAGTGGGTGTGAATGCTCAGCTGACTGATTTACCTTTGTCAGTGATATTGTGTTTACTGTGTATATGTCTTTGTTTGGGGGATACTGGCGATAGGATACACATTTCTCAAGATATTTTGTCTCTTACCCAGCCCAGGCTGTACGTCTTGTAATGTGAAATGGATTCCTGTGACGTCAAACGCGTTGCATTGTGACAAAATGACACCTCACAACTCACGCAATCAACCAATCACAGATAGGGAAACTGGCAAGTTTGTCTTGCTTATGGTGGTACAAGTCTCACATTGAACACTATTGACGGCAGGGAGAAACAATTATCAATTTTTAAATATAAACTGCAACAGACAAACACGGCAACTGTTTCACGTTCATGTAAACAAATTTTAGTACATCCATGACATATGTGACAGATTAATAAGAACAAACAAAAATATAATTTGTGAGTGAGTGAGTGTGAGAGAATTTCAGTTAAGGCATGTCAATATAATAATGAGGACTGCCTCAACTTGTTCTCAAAAACACATACACAAAATAATATGCAGTTAGCATGCATATTTCAACTGAAGATAAAGGATGACAAAATATGTATTTCATTTAAAAAAATGCCTTAGCAAAGCTCATAATTATTCAACCTTTTAACCATGAATCTATCAATAAACATGAACCTTATCGTACATTCACATGAACAGACCATGCAGAAAACAGATTATGAATGAAGCATATAAAGGATGCTATCAATCAAGCAGTTTTCAATCTACATTGCAAAAAAGCACAAGTAATTCATTTAAAAAATGGATCTCCTTCATATTTCATCCCGGGGTATAAACCTGTCAGCACTAGCTTGATAATTCTGTATTATTGACAGATATATACATAAGTACATGTACACCATCTGGAGCTATTGATTCAAGTCCATTTTCTTTCAGTGAGGTTTATCGGACTAAAGCTACATGGTCAATTTCTCCTGTACATGAAATGTACTACACTTCTCCAGTCATGGATTACATTCTGTCATATATATATATATATAAAAGATAGAGTCCAGATATTTGTGCTGGTCTCTCTCTCTGACTATCTGTGTGTGTCTCTCTTCCTTCTCTCTCGCTCCTTCCTTTTATCACTCTGTATATAGTCCAGATATTTGTGCTGGTCTCTCTCTGTGACTATCTGTGTGTGTCTCTCTCTTCCTTTTTCACCCCCTGTATAGAGTCTCTCTCGCTCCTTCCTTTTATCACTCTGTATATAGTCCAGATATTTGTGCTGGTCTCTCTCTGTGACTATCTGTGTGTGTCTCTCTTCCTTCTCTCTCGCTCCTTCCTTTTATCACTCTCTGTATATAGTCCAGATATTCTTGTGCTCTCTCTCTCTCTCCTTCCTTCTCTCTCTATATATATCTTGAGTCCACATATTTGTGGTGCTGTCTCTCTCTCTCCTTCCTCTCTGCTGTCTGTCTCTTTCTGTCTTTCCTTCTTTCTTTCTCTCCTTATCACTTTCTCTCCCTCACTGCTCTCTTTATATATTTGTGCTGCTCTCTCACTCGCTCTCTCTCCTTTTATCACTCTCTCCCTCCCTTACCTACATATTGAGTCCAGATATTTGTGCTGCTCTCTCTCTCTCTTTCTTTCTCTCTCTCCATCTCTCTCTCACTCACTTTCTTTCTTTCTCCACACATATATAACTGTGCAATATACATCTCTGTTGAAATGGACAACATGTCCAAGCATTCACAGCCCCAGGCTTAAAGAACCTAATGTGACATACAACATCCATGGGACTGATGCATGTCAAAGTCTATTGCACTGTTCAGGCTGAAGTTCAGGCAAGTTTAAAATGTTTTTATCAGAAGAAAACCCAAATCAAGGATATCCCCTCTCCCACACAGAGCTGTCCATCAGTACTCAATGTCTGATGACAACAGTGTAATGGAGGTAAATATAAGGTGAGATTAGCCCCGCTATGTGAGCTTCTGTCTTGATAACAATTGATCGTTGAGCCAAACCTAAGTTAGTTATGTGTTAATTACAGCACCGACATGATTATCAAGCAACGCATCAAGCTATTAGCCATGGTGCCAATCAAGCAGAAAAAGCCATTACGATGCCAAGTTAGTTCTATAATTGTGATGTGCAGACTGTTGCTACCTTAAGTGTTCATTTCAACATGACCCATATTACACATCATATATTGTCAATCAGAGCATTTCAAATTATTTCATCTTGAATGACATGAAATGTACACCTCCCTGTCAATCATGTTTCTATTTTCGTCTGTTTTTCGCAACCATTTTGAAATCCATCAATAACATGCTGGTCATTCATAGTTCTATAATTATAGGGTGCCCACGTCCATTCATTCTACACAAAACAAACCATTTAACAATTGACGTTCCATGCATGAGCTGATTTCACCTTCAAAAACACTGGCAGAGAAAACACAGTCAAAATAACAACTGTATTAGCAGAAACATTGGTAATAATATGAAAATCAATCAATGAATAATGGAAACTTAACTATGAGACACAATTACTGTGTATGGTTTCATTCTGTGACAGTCATCTGATGAAATCGATGAAATCAAACAATCATAATATAAGCTGGTATACCTTATTCTCATGAAAAGTGAAGGGCTCAAGTTACCTGACTGACTGAATGACTGAGTTTGCTTTTACGCCGCTTTTAGCAATATTCCAGCAACATCACGGCGGGGGGCACCAGAAATGGGCTTCACACATTGTACCCATGTGGGGATTCGAACCCGGGTCTTCGGCGTGACGAGCCAACGCTTTAACCACTAGGCTACCCCACCGCCCCCACAAGTTATCATAATCTGGAGTGAGTGAGTAAGTGAGTGAGTTTAGTTTTACACCGCTTCTAGCAATATTCCAGCAATATTACAGTGGGGGAACACCAGAAATGGGATTCACACTTTGTACCCATGTGGGGTATCAAACCTGGGTCTTCTGCGTGATGAGCGAACGCTTTAACCACTAGGCTGCCCCAATGCCCCTCACAATCTAACACAGGTTACAACTGAGAACTATAAGTAACACCCTCTATATCGAGTGACTTCAGTGTCAATTTCTTGATATAGATTTATCTGGTATATGAAACATATAACCTCTAGCCATTACTTTCTAATTTCTGTAGATGAATTCTTTTTGTGACCGACAAATATGTAATCAAGAGAATCCAAACTACAGAGATTCTGACAGGTATCCAGCTGTCAGTTTGTAACAGCTGATATCATGGTTAACCACACAATGTGTATGCTTATGATATTAACCATGTGTTTGTTCCAGATCGAATCAAAGGCTATGATAATGAAGGTAATATACTGCAGTTAGAAACACCTACTCATCCTCTTCGTTATTTGATGCCATAATTATTCCATGTAATAAACAGTCACCTGTAAATAATCAAGTCTGGAACAGTAAAACCAGTGGATGATGTAATGAGCCCCATGGGGCAACAATACGCACTGATCTCTGTCAGCAAGCCTGACCACCCAATCCATACAGCCTCCTCTTACAACCAACATACAAAGCTGGGGACACACTGTGGCCTAGAATCCACATAGGAATATTTGTTCAAATATTGATTTATGATTTGATGTTATGTCAATACACTGTTGTCCATTCAAGACAGAACAAATGCCAGGAGAGATTCAAAATCAATTGATAATATCTGAAATCACTATACAAATAAACAGTAAAGATGATTACCACTACTGACTTCATCAAACGATGTCCCAGCCATATATTCCTCACAGTCAAATGTTGGAGTTGATTGTATGTATACAATACTGGGCATTATACCTGCAGAGTATACCAATAATGGCCTCAATGTTCATACAACACTGACTTTAATCAGCATACCACAGTAGCACCCAATAGTCTCAAGTTGACACTTCTTACGTCATATATATTGTATGTTCTGATATAAGTTAACCATTTAGACTGACTGACTGAATTTGGTTTTACGCCGTTTAAGCAATATTCCAGCAACATCACGGCGGGGGACACCAGAAATGGGCTTCACAAATTGTACCCATGTGGGGATTCGAACCCGGGTCTTCGGTGTGATGAGCCAACGCTTTAACCACTAGGCTACCCCACCACCCCTTAACCATTTAGATATATATTTACTATCCATATATATATATATATTAAAATTAAGATAAACAATTAAGATATATATAAACCATCTAAATTACTGATGCTATGTTGAAGTCAATTCTTATTAATCTTTATCAGAGGAGTGAGATGAATGGTTTTATACTGGTTATCTGATTAAAACTAACAACTCATCATAGCCAGTGAGGTTGCACAATATGTGCAAGAAACTTCAATGAACATGTACACCTTTCTTTCAGGTTGTACACGTGTGGTAAACATGGTGAATGAGTTATTAGTACTGTAGTCCAGTAACTTTAACCCCATCTTCAACATGCCATGTCTCATCTTGTCATAACAGTCTGTAGTCATGTCAGTCTTCCCCAGTGTTAAATGTACTGTCCTGTCAACCACACAATGTCCAGTTGTTACTATGTAAAGTTCAGCTCATAAGTGGGTTATAACATGTATACCATCTTGTCAATCTTGTATACATATTGTCAATAAAGTATGGTATGAACTGTATCACATATTGTCAATCAAGTATGGTATGAACTGTATGACATATTGTCAATAAAGTATGGTATGAACTGTATGACATATTGTCAATAAAGTATGTCAATAAAGTATGGTATGAACTGTATGACATATTGTCAATAAAGTATGGGTATGTATGACTGTATGACATATTGTCAATAAAGTATGGTATGAACTGTATCACATATTGTCAATGGTATGAACTGTATCACATATTGTAAATAAAGTATGGTATGAACTGTATCACATATTGTCAATAAAGTATGGTATGAACTGTATCACATATTGTCAATAAAGTATGGTATGAACTGTATCACATATTGTCAATAAAGTATGGTATGAACTGTATCACATATTGTCAATAAAGTATGGTATGTATCACATATTGTCAATAAATATGGTATGAACTGTATCACATATTGTCAATAAAGTATGACATCATATTGTCACTCAAGTATGGTATGAACTGTATCACATATTGTCAATAAAGTATGGTATGAACTGTATCACATATTGTCAATAAAGTATGGTATGAACTGTATCACATATTGTCAATAAAGTATGGTATGAACTGTATCACATATTGTCAATAAAGTATGGTATGAACTGTATCACATATTGTCAATAAAGTATGACATGAACTGTATCACATATTGTCACTCAAGTATGACATGAACTGTATCACATATTGTCAATCAAGTATGGTATGAACTGTATCACATATTGTCAAACAGGTATGATATGAACTGTATCACATATTGTCAAACAGGTATCATATGAACTGTATCACATATTGTCAATCAAATATTATATGAACTGTATCACATATTGTCAATCAAATATTATATGAACTGTGTCACATATCAATCCTACACATGGTAACGAGTATGATCATATATGTACACTACCCTGTCAATCCTACAAACATTATCCTGTATGATCCAATGTGCACCCAATCCTGTCAATCCTACAAAAATAACTCAGTACACTAGAACAGACAGAATTCAGTCTGATAGAACATGCGACCCACCCTGTCACTGACCTACACTCCTAGATGAAACTAACACCCCACATGGGAAATAGCAGCTACACAGAAATGTACGTCACACATGCTACAAATGTAACCTGTCAAATCTGTCAACATTGCATCATTTAGCTCACGCACAAGAAACCACTGACAACTACTTTCTCCACATTCAATCATTTAATGCCTCATTTTACCAGTTTTATGTATCACTAATTTACAAGTGAATACAAAATGCATGCTTTATCATCACTGTCCATACTGAAATGTACATCCAATTCATTTAAGATGATAATTCATTCTACAAAAACAGTGAGTGTGATTTCTTTCTGAAGATATTCTATATGCTTAGTTATCTGGCTGCATCTATATGGGATGTAATATGAATGAAGATGATGTTTATTTCAACATATGACCTACTTCTCCATAAAGCCCCACTCTCTCAGGCTCATTGTTGCATGTTACGTATGTCCATTATGATATAGACAATTGTCTTAAGGGGGCGCGGTGGGCGAGCTGGCTAAGGCGCCAGGCTAGTGATCCAGCGAGGTTGAGGTGTCGGGATCGAGCCCACCTAGCTGTGACCGGGTGTAAAAACTTTGGAGTCGACTTTGTGCGCAGACTCTTTCAGTGTTGTCACAACCCCTAGTGTACAGTACACAACCCTGTGAACTTAAAAGAACCCACGAATCCGTTGGTATATGACCAGATGGTGGCCACATGAATACGTGCAAACACCTAGCTGCGGGTACAGCAACGTGCAGTGAACTTGGACAAAGTACTGTGACTATGTGTCCAAGTCCACCCAGCTGTGAATGGGTACCTCGTTAGGATGAGAAAGCCACAAATATAACTCGGTGCGTCTAGTGGCTGCAAGAGTTGTATACTCCCCAGGGAGTTGAGATTGATAATATGATGTGCCGTTGAGATTGAGATCCAATGATCAAGGGAAAAAATACCAGTGCCTTGAGCAAGCACTAGCTGCTTGGATATGTGCGCTATATAAATATCCTATAACAATAATGATAATAATAATAGACAATGACATCACATGTGTGTTTCACTATGCAAACAACAATAGCATTACACATGCAGCATGTATTTCTGTCGGACAATAACGAGCTGAAATACACATTTGTAAGTGACACCTGTAGACAGATTAAAGCAAATATTTCTAATATTAGATCATACACATTTCAATGTGGTCGGAATTCAAAATGATGTAATTTTATATTTTTACAAATTTCATATTAACATCAAATTTAATATTCTGATACCATACGCTGTTGACAATGCACCCACACATCAGTGTATTCGTACATATCAGTTCAGTTGTATATATCAGGTCACTTGTATATATAGCTAAAACTCTGAAATACAATATTCTCTATGTTGGAGATGTCATTTGCTTGAATAATCTATTACTGACAATCATTGAACATGTACCACGCATCATGACTTAACACACAAGATCTACACAGATATAAACAATGAATTTGAAGGCTTCAAACTTCTCTGAAACATACAAAGAGTGACATATGTCACATGTAAATTTCATCAACAAGCATGTAAATTTGATCAAGCAACATGTAAATATCTTCAACAAGCATGTTTATTTCAATATCTCCTACCTTCAACCACCTCTCCATTAGGAAAT
The DNA here is from genome assembly GCF_003918875.1 of Haliotis rubra. Lineage (NCBI taxonomy): Eukaryota > Metazoa > Mollusca > Gastropoda > Lepetellida > Haliotidae > Haliotis > Haliotis rubra. The sequence goes on from NW_025767679.1 coordinate 1,127,888, forward strand.
ACGACAACCACCTTGTGCGTCTTACTGGACATGTAAATCCGAGGACGATCAGGCCGAGGTTTCAGATCCATGTCGGACATAATTATTTCTTAGTATATTCCTCGATCCTTCATGAAAAAACAACACCACAGGCTGAGTGGCATTAACTCTCCGCAACCATTATCCTCTGTACACAATACAATGCTTTCTCCTGAAACACCAGCGTTGTACTCAGGGTTTTCAGGATTCACCTACAATATCTATATCCGTAGTTGTCATAATGCCAGTGGTGTATCTCCTTATCGAATAGAATGGACCAAAAAATCCAGATAAACAGTCAGTGGGAAAGGAGGATTGAGCTCTCCTAGCTTGGCTTAAAGGACCGATACATTGGCTATGTCTACTGCTAGGTGCGACCATCTTTGAGGCAGTATAATCCTAGCAACATCCTCCCTCGACTACAGGAGACATGTTCCGTATGGCAAGCACTGCACCTCTACACCAATCTCACCCATATGTCCTATTCTTCCTGGCCTCAAATCACCTTCTGTGGTCCGTAAGCACAACAAACCGTCACTGACACCAAACTCACATTAATTACCAAGAAATTTAGAGAATATCTCTCCCAATAGTCTTCAGGTAGTAAACAAGTCGGATATGGCTAAAGCCAGCCCAAATGAAAATGAGCCCTCGAATTCACTAATCTATCCCTGAGGGGAGCACGCATGTTAATTACCGAGGAAGCAGCGTACTCTCAGGTGTGCTTGGAACACTTCAGAGTTCGTGGGAGAGAAACAATATCCAAATATAAAATATCCACTATGATAATCCTATCCTCTATGAAACACGTGGCTGACGCACTTAATGAGCACCTAAAAACAGCACATCCTTAAAACTCTCCATGATTTTTCTCATTTTGGTAATGGAATTCCTGTCTCCATCACACTATCCCTGTTTCCTCTTCAAATATTTCCCCAATGTCCAAGGAATCATGGCTGACAGTCTCTCCCTATAACAACAGCAGACGTGAAATCTGTCTGTTAATTTTCTAAGCTTGCATTACAGGAGAGCTCACAGTGGAGGGACCACAAGGCTGGTGAGTTAGTGAGTACGCTTGTTGCAGCCTAGCCTCCTGAGCGTATGTATTCAGTTGAAACCAAGCTAGCTGCTATTTCGACGGTTCCGTGGGCATTATCCAATGTTGGCCAATTAAGAAAAGCAGCATGGGAGTTCTTAGACGATATGACGGCCTGATTTCAATCGTCGCTGACTCTGTTGTGAGACACACATAGGGAATGCCTTTATCCCATATTTGTATATATACACACCGAGATGTATTGCTGATCATCAATACCAACCCTCGCTGTATAGCGGACTGACTGCAAGGCTGGTGACCAATGGCCTACTGCCTTGTGCTTAGTGTAGCGTTAACTAGCTCCCAGTTTAGCTTGAACAGCTCCATGTTATCACAAATGGCACACTGCTTATCCTCATAGTCCTTTCTATCACAGCTGGGGTAAGGGATTCGCAAAAGTAGCCCTGGTTTTCAGTGGCATATTTAACACACTTGTGGCTTACAAAGTTGGTGAGAGTTTTTCAACCTGCAGGTAATCTAGACTTTGATCTGCTTTGTCGTCAATCAAGTTATTGTAAATATTCATTTCAGTTACCTTTAACCGGTTTTGTTGCAGTAAGTTGATATATCTGAAGTATGTTATTGATATAGATCTCAAGCATGTTTATCAAAGATATTACTACATTTCAAACCATATGATAGTATCAGAGAAATAGGAATTTAACATTGACATGTTATTTTCTGAGTAGAATGTTTCACTGTATTAGAAGAATGTCTTTCATAGCAATGTTTGTAAGAAATAAGTTGAGTTTTCCTTAAAGAAATGTCAATTAAATTACCGCTTTGAGAAAATCCATAAAATAGTGTAATTTTTTCAGTTTCAGACTATACATTTTAAGATATATAAGGTACAATCAGAATTATCAGAATATCAAACCAAAGCTGTCTCTCTCCAAAACTAAAAAAACTTCCTGTATGCAAAAAAATTCATTTAAAGAAATTTGAAAGAAACGCGAGAGAACCCATCAGAGACTACAAAGAGTATTTAATAAATACTGATCTCAATATTAACAAATATCCTATAAATACTGGATTGTTCACCAAAGTAGCGTCTGGAGGAAGGATTGTATTCCCCGATAATGCCAGAAACAGGCATGTATATGATGCGGTCCCTTGGTGCGAAAACTTATGAATAATTAGTGTAATGCTATAATCACCTGCCTCATCCTGTCAATCACTCTGAGTGACAGTATATTGTCACAGCGATGTTCACGGCTACTTTACAGACAATCTCCATGGTGTCCATACAATTCACCTAATTTGTAGGTAAAAAGATAGGAAAAGTAATTAGTTGATGTGAGATGACTATGATGCTTGGAATTAGGTAATTACCAGCAGGTGATGTCGGCATGGAAGATTCCACTGTAATTATTAAGGTTAAAAGTATAAACACAGATATAAGGTCTGGTGACAATTATATCACGTTTGTAGGAACAATTCATTCACAGATATATTGGCACAATCAAACATGAAGGTTATAGAGTGGGTGAGTTTGGTTTTATGCAGCTTTTAGCAAATATTCCAGCAATATCGCGATGGGGGACACCAGAAATGGGCTTCACACATTATCCATTATCCATGTGGGGAATCGAACCAGGGTCTTCGGCGTGACAAGCGAACACTTTAACCACTAGGCTACCCAACCACACCAAGCTTAAAGAGCTTGGATTGGGATAATGTCAGAATTCTTTCTCCACGTCACCATAGATCCTGTTAATCAAGATCGTCTCTTCCTTTGTACTCTCCAACTATTTGGACTTTCGCACATCAACATTATAAATGCACGGCAGTACCTCGAGGTCATGCTGAGATGGTCCAGTGTTGATGATACAGTCATAGAGGGTCTGATTGGTACACTTACATTGCGGAATGGTACATCTGCTGCAGAAAGTATCACCTCTTAACCTGTTGAGCTACCTACATCCAACACTGGACGCACACCTTCCATGAACTATGAGAGATATATAAAAGTTCAGTATTATTACTACTGCATCTTGTACATTAGCTGCTGAGGTACTGAAGAGGCATTATTGAAATGATACCTTTAGACAGATATTTATAGTGGCGTTGTTCATGTTGTGATTTTACTGATGTTATTGTACCAGAAACCAGTATGGTGTCATTGCTCAGTTTTAGTCTCAATCAGTGTATGGTATTATTATAGTAGATAAGGTTTATATTATTGGAGGCCTTGCCATTTTGCTGAGTAGACAGATGAATCTGACATTATTGATTTTCAGCAGTACGTGATTTAACTTCTGTCAACGAGGAGTATACCACAGCATTCCAACAGACAATGCTCTTCAGGTTTCCTCGTGTTTTCCCTCATGTGATATGGAGAGACTATAACAGCATATACAAGAAAACAATGCTCAAACTAATTGTGCATTGCACAGTCAAAGTAGTGATGCCTCTATGGGCTAAACAATGGACACTACCACCGTAATTCAAGGCAAGATTTTGGATATCGGCTTTGATTCTTTCATGTAGTAATAGGTGATGTGGGTAAAGGGTGATGTGGATAAAAGGTGATGTGGGTAAATGGTCATGTGGGTAAAATGTGAACTGGGTAAAAGGTGAGCTCAGTAAAAGTTGATGTGGGTAAAAGGTGATGTGGGTAAAAGGTGAACTGGGTAAAAGGTGAGCTCAGTAAAGGGGATCTGGCTAAAATGTGTTGTGGGTAAAAGGTGACATGGGTAATGTGTGATTCAGGTAAAAGGTGATCTCGGTAAGGTGGGATCTGGGTAAAAGGTGATGTGGGTAATATGTGATCCAGGTAAAAGGTGATCTGAGTGAAAGGTGATGTGGGTAATGTGTGATCCAGGTAAAAGGTGATCTGAGTGAAAGGTGATGTGGGTAATATGTGATCCAGGTAAAAGGTGATCTGAGTGAAAGGTGATGTGGGTAATATGTGATCAGGTAAAAGGTGATCTGAGTGTAAAAGGTGATGTGGGTAATGTGTGATCCAGGTAAAAGGTGATATGAGTGAAAGGTGATGTGGGTAAAAGGTGACGTGGGTAAAGTGTGATCCAAGTTAAAGGTGATAAGGGTAAAAAGTGATCTGGGTAAAAGGTGAAGTTGGTTGAAAGGGAGTTAGGGTCTGGAAAGGCTAATGTGACATAATATTAATGACACACAAACACAAGCGCTAACTCTAATTTACATGAAATTAACTCAGAACGATCATTGGAACTAAGGCCACAGTTTTTGAGATCTATTCTGAATTAATTTCTTAAAAGGAAATAATTAAATGATGTATTTGCCTCAATATCTTTCACTACTTGTTTTGCAGATAACTTTCAACCTTACAGCTATGTTCCCTACAGGCACCCTTATATGTAGGGTTCATTTACATGAACAAATTTGGCCTAATCGTGTCAATATTTATTCAAGTTATCACCTGGAAACCAAATATATTAGCAGGCTGTGACAGTGTGAAGAATCGACAACTCCGTTAATAGCCATGCACCATGCAACGCTCTACTGATCATCAAGCAGTCTACTGATAAAACTGAACCTGATTTGACCACGGGTTGGACAAATAAAGCATAATTTGAAAAGCTCTACTGGTCTACAGCCAGTTGTGCCAATCAACTAAGTCCTGTCACAGATATTCACACATTTACACACATTCCAATGGAATCATAACTAACTGTGTCAATCACAATCCGACAAAAACACATGATCTGCCAATCAATAGACCTGTCCAGGTATTACTCCCTAATATGGCAACATGAAGTTCCCCCTATATTTCTTCTCCTTCCCGCCAACTTCTGGACTCTTATCGTCCGTGCAAACATGATGGCTGTGGACTTAATAGATTTGAGCTGGTAGCAGGTTTGTAGGGCAGAGAGCAGATGGAAGCTATTGGCCATCGCAACATGTTTACCCCAAGATGTTATACAATGACCCTGGCTATTGTAAACATTCATATACATGATGTAGATTTCAGATACTATGTTTCCAGGCAGATCAAGGGAGCCAGCCATGCCTAATTGTTCTGTAACATAATGTCGGATGGGAATCTTTTTAAAGTCTTTGTATATACCAGTACTGCTGCTGAAACTTGGAAGAATATGTAAAACTGAGTGATAGCAATGAATAAGGGAAGGATGTTGTGATTATGGATGAAGATAGTAGTTAGATGGGACACTGATGTAAAACACTGAATATATACATGGTAAGATCAGGAGTCCCATTAGGTGGGAGATAAGGATACATGACTGTTAGACAGGACTGAACTGAACAGATTGGGGATCATAAGCCACTGCACTATACAGATGTAGGGATCATGAACTGTTGCACTGCACCAATATGGGGATCATGAACCCTTGGCACTGCACCAATATGGGGATCATGAACTGTTGTACTGCAGCAAACTATGGATCATGAACTGTTGTACTACAACAAACTATGGATCATTAACCCTTGGCACTGCACCGATATGAGGATCATGAACTGTTGTACTGCAACAAACTATGGATCATAAACCCTTGGCACTGCACCGATATGAGGATCATGAACTGTTGTACTGCAACAAACTATGGATCATGAACCCTTGGCACTGCACCGATATGAGGATCATGAACTGTTGTACTGCAACAAACTATGGATCATAAGCCCTTGGCGCTGCACCAATATGGAGATCATAAACTGTTGTACTACAACAAACTATGGATCATGAACTGTTGTACTGCACAGATATAGGTCATCAAATAATTTGATTAAAAACGTGAATTTGTGACAAAACCTCACTATACATGATGACTTACAATTTCAAACATATTTACTATTTACAGGGCATTGTTTTATATGTAGATTACAATTACTGAGTGTAGTTTTCTCAGAAACTAAGCTAGAAACAGCACCCAGCTATACAAGATTCTACCTGATCTACCAGTGATTCAGTTAAACAAATATGAAGTAATCTAACTGAAAACTATTTAAGAGTGTTTTAGTCCCAAATCATATAGGTTGCCATACAAAATTTGTATGTTATTAAAATTCTGACATGATGAGAAGTAGTAAGACCTGAAACTATTATTTGACCAGGAAAACATATTCCAATATTGTGTTTTTGTAGTTGTTGCTTTAATATAGATATTTACCACAACACTGAGTGTAATACTGTGGTATATTTGGCTGCTGTTGCTCAGGTTACTGTATGTTTTACCTACAGAACATCTTCACTAGACACCAGCGAGGCTTCACACGGACTTACTACTTCAAATGTGAAACATTACAGTGAAACATGTCAGTCAAACCGTAACAAATAAAACTTTCGGTGAGTCAAAGCATGGAAGTTATGAAATATGCATCCATTCTCTGTCAAAAAAGGTTGGATTCATGGCACTGATTATGGTAATTTGATCGTGGTTGACACATATAATGGTGAGTTGGTGCAATCTCCTAGGTTTAAGTACAAATTCTCTGTAAATTAATGTAAACAATATTGAATGAAAAATTTAATGTTGAACTAAATAAATAGAATAAATTACAAACGTAAGTCCAGATATACAATGAATGCTTTTTAGAACCAGATATTTAACACAATAATTCCACTGCACACTGTAGTACAGATTTGTTGACATACTATTCAGGTGTTGGAAATGCTGTCTTTGGGTTAGAAAAAACAAACTGAACCTGGTGAGGCATGTATTCTTAGCATCCGCTCTACACGGCTGTGTTTATTTTTTAAAAGTGTGCATCTACACCAAACTGAAGAAAATACAGTCAGTCATTGCACTATTAGTTCACTGCGACAACAGAGTTCAAATATTTGCTTGAATGGAAGTCTCATATCTCTCACTTCATAATCCACATCTGAACGATTTTGTATATGCTCGAACATATTTTTAGATCATTTCTCTACATCTTGTGGGGGAGTAAGTTGACAGCGTGCCAACTCGACGTGGGAGGAAAACCTGAGTTGATTCAGGTCTCGAAGTTGACCTATATGGTAAAACCCACATTTTGGTACTGGCAAACCTAGAAGCAGAATCTGGGTGAACTGGGACTTGAACCCATGATCATAGGTTCATGCCATGGCTAAGGGAGGTAACTCTGCACAGAAAACTGAGGCACCTCAAATAAATGGCATCACATGTGAAGATTTGGTTGGTTTGTTGCTTAAAGCCGCTCTCAGCACTATTCCAGCTATATGGCGGCGTTCTGGACCAGACAATCCAGTGATCAACAACATGAGCATCGATCTACACAATTGAGATACGATGACGTGTCAACCAAGTCAGCGAGTCTGACCACACGATCCCATTTAAACAAGCATGGTTTACTTAATTCTAACCCAGATGTTCCCGATATCCACACATGAAGAATTCAAAAGAGGAAGTGTATAACTCGAATATGGCATTTAAACAAAAATAAACCATGGCAACAAGACAGAAGGTAGAAGTTCCTTGACTGGTAAATCAGCTTAGGAAAAGAAAGGCAGACTGTTAAGTGTTCTCAACCTATTCTGTCAGTCTACTTAACAATAACACAGCCAAGAAAGGTGTGACTGAATTTAGTTTGACTCTGTTTTGTTTAGCTATGTTAGTCTTCTGTAATGGTACATCAGCAAAAAGTGTTAGCAAGATAAGTGTTTACTTGGTGAAAACCTGTGAAAAACCTGTAGAAACCTGTGAAAACCAGTGAAAACCATTGGCATCGGAGTTCTGACAAGAATTATACATGGATAATCTCTCCATAAACCTATGACCAGCAGATCCTGACAGTCATATGGGACACAACTCTGTAAAGCAAACTGCAGTGCCTAAGGCCAAATTACAACACTAATGTAATGGTTTCAAGCGGTTAATCCCTTCTGTGTATAAGAATTACACAGTCCATATGTACTAACACAAACCTAATTACTCACCACAGTAATCCACTGAAGAAAGCTGATTAACCGTATATAGCAGTATGGTCTAATCTCTTCAAATATGGAGCCAACCAGCTTGGAGCAGATAATCCTAATCCACATCTGATCAAGGTTATCTGGCCTGTCCCACAGATCATGACCCGATCACCTTATGGACTGACATGCCAGCTGAGGGTGTGGAACTACAAAAATACTGTAAAAGCACTTGACTCTTGAGTAATTTATGGACTTGGTGTTTCAAAAATGTATAAAGTTGTAAAATTAAAATCAAAACCAGGAAATGAACATTATGGATGACGGAATCAAAGTCATAACCTCCTGATTAATAGTTTGCTTGTTGGTTGTTTAACACTGCACTCCAAAATGTTCCAGGTATATGACAGCGGTTGGTAAATAACTGACCAGACAATCTAGTGATGAACAGCATGAGCATCAATCTACGCAACTGGGATTATGACATGTGTCAACTACGGCAGCGAGCCTGACCACCCGATCCATGTTTGTTGATCCGAATTAGAATTGGTCAGCAGCAATTCATACTTGTCGTAAGAGGTGATTAATATGATCTGGTGTTCAGGATCGCTGACTTGGTTGACATACATCACGTATACCAATTGCAAAGATCTATACTCATTATGTTAATCACTGGATTGTTTGGTCAAGACTCAGTTATTTACAGACTGCTGTCATAGAGCTGGAATATTGCTGATTATGGCATTAAACAAAAACTAAACAAACATATACACCACCAGGTGCTGTGGAGTATACAGTTAGTTGTTCGGCTAGTTGTATAACGGCACACTAAGCAATATTCCACCTATAGCGGTGGTCTGTAAATAATCAAGTCTGGACCAGACAATCCAGTGATCAACATCATGAGCATCGATCTACGCAATTGGGATATGATGACATGCATCAACCAAGTCAGTGAGCCTGACCACCCAATCCCGTTACTCGCCTCTTACAAGCATGGGTTACAGAAGATCAATTCTAACTCAGATCTTCACGGGTCTGGAGTGTACAGAATCGAACCCTGACCAATATCAGAACACAGCACAAAGACCTCTGTTACAGGAATTCACGGAGCATGATAATGTACAGTGAAGCTCTCTTAGTCATGACCTCCTTTATTCAGAAACCTGACATTCCAGACAATTATAGTCAGGACCCCTTGGAAACATGCAGAAAGAGAAAAGACTCAGTATCTGATAAAAAGATTATATGTACCATAACAGCACTCAAGTATCCCGATACACATTTGTATCATGAGGTAGATGAACCTTGGACCACTTAAGCTTGAAAGGCATGTACAATCTCCATCGAAACATTGCAAAATGCAATAAACCAGAAACTGTTATCTGTATAGTTGTATGCTTTCTCAAGCTATCCTATACGACCGTGGGATGAGGATTCTTCAAGACACACACAGTTACCTTGTCTTCAACAATATTTCAACTTAATGATTTTCAAGTCAACAAAGTTCTCCTGTACATTGAAAATCTTATTTTTGCAGAACATCCTCAATTGCCTAGTGTGTGATCAATACCTGACACAACACAAAAAGATGGAATTTCTTTAAAAAGTGGATATTCCTTTAAACAAGGTTTCGGTTATCTGAAGCTGAAGTTCGGGGAGATTGGATCTGTAAATATTTTGCTAAATGAAAAAAAGAATTCAATACTAGCTTGCCGTATGCATTTTCTTGTTCATGGGTTTTCTGGGTAAACAAGCAATGCAGGAGGTTAAAAAAGAGATGTTGTCAAGGTACATTAGAATATAGGTTTTCTTGAGAAGAAAATTTAAAGTGCAGCTAATGGCTCCTGACCAATGAAACCTTTCAGTTTCATCTCGATCATTAGATCTCTCATCTGATGAATAAGCTGTACCTACAGCATCTATGCATACTGCAAATATATGTATATATTCTGCACATGCATTTAATAAAATCTATTATATTTTCAGTAGTGGTTGATGCATCAGTGACAAATCAATTGTCAGATGCAATTCCCTACTTTGAGTTTTACCATAAGGTCCTGGGTTTTCAGGTCAAAAGTTGACTTGCCTTCACTTGTGTTTGCGATAACTTCCTGACTTGGTTGACACATATAGTATGACCAGAAATTATTGAGAATTTTAGGAATATGTTTAATTTGATTTCTAGTATAAACCTTGACCAGCTCTCAAGTGCTTGGTTTCATTCAAGAGAGACAACTCCGTTAATCCTTTTTCATTAGTTTATGAAGAGTTATCCCCCTTTGTTTACTTGCTAGCAGACGACATTTTCAGTGATCCTCAGTATGGATGATTTAGAGAAGAGGAAGTTGATTTTAGAGTATTATAACAAGGACATCAGATCAGCTAAAGTGATTTAAAGTCGAACAGGCATCCCTTTGTCCACTGTTTATCGTGTTTTGAAAAATATTGCAAATGGATACGGCATTGAATACCAGGGAGGCACAGGTAGGCCCAGAAAATTGACTGTCGGTGACAGGAGGCGGCTTGGTATTCTTGTTTCTTAAAACAAATGAAGGAGTTTAGAAAACTTAAGGCTGGATATGATTGATAGAGGAACTGTGGCTGTCTGTAAGGAGACAATTAGAATTGAGCTGCATGCAATGGGTTGGCAGAAAAGTTGAGGAATTCCATCACCGATTATGAAACCTGAACAAAAGGAGCGAAGGTTGAACTGGTGCTTACAGCATAGAAATTTTAACTGGGACAATGTGATTTTCTCAGATGAAAGTTCAGTGTGGCTGTTTCCTAATACACTGAAATTCTGGACCAAACAAACTGAAAACCTTTCGGACCCAAAATATGACATTATTAGATTGGCCAAGCTATAGCCCTGACCTAAATCCAATAGAAAATGTTTGGGGACTCATGAAGGAAAGTGTCAATAAGAAAAATCTGACAAATATTGCTGAAATGAAAGAAGAGGTGGTCCGATTTGGGACAGCATGGACCACGACTTTCTACCTTCTTTGATCAGTAGTATGCCCCGCCGCATTGAAGCCTGCATTGCTGCCCATGGTGACTTGACAAAATACTAACTGTTCACCTGTCTTTGAATCTCGAGTTATGTTCTGCTAATATTCACATTTAATACGTGAGTAATGAGTGGAAAAATATATAAAAAATTACAATCTTTAAATTCTCAATAATTTCTGGTTGTACTGTATCATCGATCCCAATTGCATGGATAAATGATCATGCTGTTGATCACTGGATTGTCTGGTCCAGACTTGATTTTTTACAGAAGACATATAGCTGGAATATTGCTGAGTGTAAAACTAAACTAACTCACTCTCTATGATTTTGTGTTTACTATTGCAACATGAGGCCAAATTAAACAACTATTAAACAAAATTAGTTTTGATGTCTTTATGAAAACATTATGCTGCCTTTTTGCTGGTTGAACTGTGTGTCAACTAAAGTGCTTAGAATTAGATTCATCACAAAAATATACACAACTACTGTAAATAACAACATTGCCTTAACCTTTAACCTTTACATTCAATACTACTTCTAGGGCTGGGATGAGTAACCCAGCTACCCTGTGGGTAATGAGTTGCACCATGGCCCGGACCCTTTATAATCATGTGACTAATAGATTAAACAATGTAATATGTTATTCTTTCATGATTCAAGGGTTGTATTGTCTTTGAAGATTTAGACATAATTTACAGTCACTTCTTTTGAATATAATACACTGTTCAGATATTTAAAAAGTGAAATTTTAGCCTCCGAGCTGAAGAATATATTGCCATTTCTTGCAAATTTGATATCAGGAATTAACATAAGGGGTATCTGTGTAGGGTAGGGTAATAGGGGTGGGGTACCCGAGTAGAAAATATGGACCCATCCCAGCCCGAACTACTGCCAACGTAAATCACAGTACCCTTGCCACCCAACACTGTCAGTTTATACATGAAGACAGTATATTTTTAGAATGTCATTGACTGTAAATGTCTCAGCAAAATAAACACTGCAACACATCTTTCGTAGACGCGAACTTTGAAATAAAATACATTTTACATAATCAAATTCATATTCATATCCAAAGCTGAGACCACAGCTGTCATGAAATGCATTCTGTGGCTATCTTCAGCGGATGGAATTGACTATTTTCGTCTCCGATCTTCCATACAACTGGTCAGCGTCAGTCAGTGTATTGGAGGTATGTATTGTGGAAGAAGGGGTAATTAGAGCACTGGACAGCAATCCGTTAGCTATCTTGTCTTCCCAAGGTTGGCGTGGTAACGAAAATTGGACATGGCAACACAGATGAGGTGAAGTTTGACGTCTCTTTCCTTCTAGAAAAAGCATCGGCTAATTCGATCTTGCTTTGTCGTTGCAGGAACTCACAGACTCCGTGCTTCAGGACAAATGCCAGCTGACAGCTTGTACTAACACTGTATGCTCTTAACCCACATATACATAGATATCTTTCCAGTCATGATATATATACATACATTTGTCACATCTTCTTTTACCATTATGTAACATAATTTTAATGGTGTATTAAAATAATAAAATTTACATTTGTCAAAGTTGTACCTGACCTATTCCAGAGTTGTTAGTACTACTACTTCTTCTTTTTATCCAAAGCAGTTTTTCATGGAAATAAACAAATATGATTATGAATAACAAACAAATAATTCCATTAATATTTACATGTCACAACAGAGGCCATACGCTGACGACCGGTATGCATTCTCAGGTAAATGTTTTAATTTTCTTTAAATATTTAAAATTCATAACTTTATTATTCCAAAAGGTGAATTTAACAGTCTCAGGTGAATGGTTTTCAATTTTTGAAAAATATTTAAAATTCTTACTTTATTATTCCAAAAGGTGAATTTAACAGTCTCAGGTGAATGGTTTTCAATTTTTGAAAAATATTTAAAATTCTTAACTTTACTATTCCAAAAGGTGAATTTAAAAGTTTCAGGTGCATGTTTTTCAATTACTTAAAAATATTTTATATTCTTAACTTTATTATTTCAAAAGGTGAATTTAACAGTCTCAGGTGAATGTTTTTAAATTTTTAGAAATTATTTTAAATTCTTAACTTTATCATTTCCAAATTTGTATCAATGCATAATGGACTCAACAACCTCTTAAACATAAATAACCGGTCTGGTCTTGTGTGTAACAAGTAAGACCAGTTACATTGGTTATTAGACGGGTTAGACCTGGTTGAATGTTGCCATGCATACACAACGTCTCCATGGAATCCTTGCCTTCAAAATTAGTATTCTGACTTGACCTGTTCAGTCAAAATTTCAACACTTTAAAAACTGAATCAATATGACTATGTGCCTGTGTGGCATGCCTAGTACATGATTATGCAAAGACACCAGGAACTGGAGTGTAAATCTATCATTTCCAATTTTTCATGATAAAAATCAATATAATAATTTTTTGAGATAAGTAGCAAGACATGTAAAATCTGTCGTGCTGATTGAAGAGGATGAGCCTGCCAATACAACCTGTGAGATGGGGCACAGCTCAGCTGGTTCAACTAGATAACCCCACGACAGCTTCAGGAAGTGAGTCTTTATTTTGTCTCCTATATCGCCTGCCAAATCACAATATAATTGGCAAGAAAGTTTCGAAAAAGAATTCGAAAAGCAACTTCGTAAGCAAGAAAAAATTGTTTTTTTGTCAACCCTTAATCTGATGTTTATAAATTGTCTGTGTCCATTCTATATACCATTCTCTGAAATATGATTATCTGAAACACGTTTCATAAAAGTGTCTTTTGAGTCAAGAATTCTCTCAATTATCAGAACTGAAGACATCTTGACATACAAGGCATGTTTTTTGGATTATTGTTGGACAAACTTTGGTTTTAGAGTTCTACTTAAATACAGCCAGTGTCAACAGTTATTTTGCAGAGAAGCCTTTTCATTGTCTGACAGACTGTCTGGCACAATTTAGAACCGACAGAGTTAACACAACAGTCTCATAAATCTGTTTGATTGAGCATGCATACATTCCCTGGGTACAATGTATGCCAGTATTTCAATGCCATGAAGTATTGACAAGTACTGGATTATTTGTGAAGTATTCAAACTTGGTCAATAAAGTCAGTTTTGTGCTATTATGAGAGGCCAATACAAGATCCTCGCCAGTACAAAGACACACATATGCAACTAGCATTCATGCAATTTTCTTTCAAAGTAAAACATTTTATGAGCTTTACCTAAAACTGGTCATTCGAAAAGATTCAAAGTTACATAGGATATTAAAAGATACATGCAATTATTCATCTTAAGGAGGGACTGATCCAGAAATGAGAGAGCAAATCTACAGCACGATCCAAACCTGTGAATAACAATAAATTAAGACAACACATGATACATCTCAACTGTCCCTTCGGTGTGTTCAAGGCATTTACAGTAGCCAGAGATATAGATTGGATAATTAGTACCTAAAAAGTTCTGTTATATTTTGGTAGTTATATAGTTTGTATTTTCTTTATCTATCAGTCAAAAAAATTGGACAAACGAAAATTAAATTAATTTATTTTTATTTGGTTTTCTGTTTTTAAATCCATAATCTGAAACACACAAGTGTTGCTCCTTCCATAAACATTTGGACATACTGAGTGAAACCTGAGTACATCAAACTTAATGGTAGAAATATTCTGTATGTGAACTGTAAAGGTAAGTGTTGAAACACAAGAGGATAAATGTAAAAAAACACTTCCAGAAACACACCATCACCTTTTTTATGGGACAATGTTAAACATCAGATATTGATTTTCTCATTCTTAGGTTCATTTATAGAAAGTTGCTCCCCTTCTTGGAGTAATGATAACATTCAACAGGGAAAAGCTCAACAGCCAATCATGGAATTAACTGATCTCATTGACGAAAAAAATAATGCCATTGAACAGCTGAAGCCATAGAATGCTATGGAAACAGCCTTACGATAACAATGTCAAGGTCATTCTTGGAATGTTGTTACGCTGCAAGATATGGACTGTTATATAGTGTAAGTGATTCATTTAACATTGTTTAAACAATCAAAGTATTCATGGTGTTCAAAAAGTGTTAGAATTTCATTTATATCATTTTGTTTTATTGCATGGAGTCATGAATGAATATTAGAAGGTTTTTTTATAACTAGAGTTTCTCTACAACACAACATAGAATTTATGTATTATAGTGAGTGAATATGGATTTATGCTGCTTTTAGCAATATTCCAGCAATATCACAGCGGGGGACAACAGAAATGGGCTTCACACATTGTGCCCATGTGGGGAATCAAACCAGGGTCTTCGGTGTGATGAGCGAACACTTTAACCACAAGGCTACCCCACCGCCCTTATATGTATTATATTCTACTAGAGCATAAGAGGACAATGTGAGTTAGTGATGCAGGTATCATGAGATGTATGTAAACAAATACAGTAGCAGATTAGTAAACTTTACCAATAATCATGTATGATCACTTTGACATCTATGGTTAAAGGCACATTTTCATACATTTGATATTTGTACTTTGTATACCACTATCCCATGCTAAAACCTTCAGGAAACAATCCACTCCTTGATCCATGGTGTGACCATTGACATAGCTACATATATCTATCTTCAATGGTTCAGGACAATCTGTCAAAATTGACAGCAGATATCATCTGAAGATTACTAAAAAACAATATGGACTTTTTCATTGCTAACATCTACTAGTATATAAAGGTTTTGAGAAAGACATCCAGGCAAGAAAGCATCCGTTGGAGCATTGACTGTGCTCCCCCTCTTGTGTTTCTGATCTTTATGCATGTGATGCAGAATGTCTCATCTGATTTGCAAAGTCAAAAAGGTTATTAGGCCAAAAGATTCGACTAAGGCTTATGGTTTTGCAATTGATCTGATATTGTTCAATAACCATCCACTATCCAGTTCCCTTCCACTGATTTATCCACCTGAACTAGAAATAAAGAAGACCGATGAGATTGTTTCATGTTTAGATCTATACATATGCATAAAAAAACACGACAAAAGGCTTCACTTACCAATGGTCATCTTTCCCTTATGTCAAACAATATTCCAGCATCTGCAGCCTTTCTTCAAGATTACACACATTCAAGGCTCAGTAAAGTTTGTTTTTAAATATTTATGGCAAACTGAGGATAAAACCTCAAAATTTGATGCGTCAGAGTAAAATATTATGTCAGGTGTAGTCCATTATTTTGAATCGTACCATATGTTCCCAGTTTTTTCAGCTGAACAATTGACTTGCCTTTGCATGCATTTATGATGGATTCCACAGGGTGGGTAGATCTGCTCAGCTTTTCGCTAACATTTGGTATCATAACTATCTGATGATGATTCATGGATTCATGCTCATGATACAGTCAGAACTGTACAGTCAACTCGGCTTTTGACAGAGATTTCATATTAATATGGAAAAAGTTTTGTCACTTTTTTTTCATCATACCATAAATAGAAACTGTCTTGGACATATTGGAAATTTGATTAAAGAGTTGGCCATTCTTGTAAAGTTTGATGGAAAAGCAACAAAAACAAAAGGTTAAGGGGAGGAAAGATGGAGTTCTTACAAATACAATATGTGTTCTTTTAACAGCTGAGAAATGGTTTTGTTCCAGGAATCTGACACAATTCATCAACTTTTGACAAAGAAAGTTTTGTCTGGTTTCAAGTTGCTTGCCCCGGTGACTGGACAAAGTTCTATATTGAACAGTCCCTGTGTGTGTTCTTCTTCAACAGAACATAAATCAAAACACAAAGATTTCTCAAAGTCAATTTTTCATTTGTTTTTTTCACTGTGTTAAAACATTTTTCAGATTCATTTCGATCAATTCATTATTCAATTTATTCATGGAACCATTCATAAGTTTTTAAGACATTTCCATTTCCAACAATCTCTTACATTAGTCATCCAACACAAATTACATAATACAGCCAAACATCTAAATACTGCAAGATTAAAAAACATATCAATGAAGACATCAATCTTATGCAGTTTCTTTGAAAGTTATACCTTTTGATGTAAAAGCAGAACATAAGAATTCATTTTTATCATTCATTTTAACACTTTTCTCTTTTTCAAAACAGACACTCTTTCATTGGTCATTAAACATATTACTCAATGCACATATAAAAATGTTGAACCACTCAAAATATTTTATGTCAGCCAAAATCTTCAACAGGTGTATTTTCACAAAAACAGTCCCAATCTTAATCATTCATTTAACATTTAATTTTCATCCACAATTGCCACATTGGCAAATCCATGTTTTGTTTTGACCTATGGTACTCATGTTTGAATAACCTTGTGTACTAGTGTTCTTGCAAGCTGCTGGTCAAACAAATGTTCCTGTCTCCTACACCTCCATGTTGAATTTTATCATTGTTTCAACTTCTGTAACCGTTAATAACTGGTACCTGAAAGATGATCAAATCAAATGGGGACATCTATTTGTTGCGGACAATGATAGATATGGTCCCCACTGCCACTACTTCCACCTTTCAGGTGCCTGGCTCAGAGGAAACTCAATCTGTCTGCCCAATGTGTCATCTGTCTCACAACCAGTGTCGTCTGCTTGCAACAAAATGGCCGCCATAGACTTCTGCTGATCAATGGCAAGCTTGTTAAAAGCTGAGGACTATTGGGGCAGCTGTTGACTGCATAGTCTCGCTGGCTAGCAGATGTGTTAGCTTCTAAATCAGCCCATCTTGCAAAGCGACACTGGACACTTAATTGCTACACGATGCAATATTTAAAGCACCATTGTCCACGCTTCTGGAAACAGGGTTTGCTAGCTTGGGGTGAAGTGGAGAAAAGGTCAGTTTGGTCAATGTGCCTCTATTAAGACGATTTTTTTACAGGACAGTGGCTAATTGCTTGGTCATGCTACTGTTTCCAAAAGGATCTCAAGAATTAAATATCCTGAGAGAACAGTGCACCTGCTAGATATTTCAACAAAAGACATCTTTGTCACATCAACTAAGAAATATATTTACTTGCAAGTTGTTGATTGTTGTGCAGTCAGCAATATTTAAGCTACATCACAGAAGCTTGTGAATAATTTAATCTTGACCAGGAGAATCAGTGACATACAGTATGTGCAACTTCAACATTATCAGGATGCATCATCAACACCATCAGGGTGCAACTTCAACACCATCGGAGAGCAACTTTAACACTATCAGGATGCAACTTCAACACCACCAAGGTGCAACTTCAACACCATCAGAGAGCAACACCACCAAGGTGCAACATCATCAGGATGCAACAGCAACACCATCAGGGAGCAACATCAACACCATCAGGGTGCAACATCAACACCATCAGGATGCAACAGCAACACCATCAGGGAGCAAGTTCAACACCACCAAGGTGCAACATCATCAGGATGCAACATCAACACCATCAGGGTGCAACATCAACACCATCGGGAGCAAGTTCAACACCATCAGGGAGCAAGTTCAACACCATCAGGGAGCAAGTTCAACACCACCAAGGTGCAACATCAACACCATCAGGGAGCAAGTTCAACACCATCAGGATGCAATTTCAACACCATCAGGGTGCAACATGAACACCATCAGGGAGCAACTTCAACACCATCAGGATGCAATTTCAACACCATCAGGGTGCAACATGAACACCATCAGGGTGCAACAGCAACACCATCAGGGAGCAAGTTCAACACCATTGGGGTGCAACTTCAACACCATAAGGATGCAACATCACCACCATCAGGGTGGAACATCAACATCATCAGGATGCAACATGAACACCATCAGGGAGCAGGTTCAACACCATTGGAGTGCAACTTCAACACCATCAGGGTGCAACAACAACACCATCAGGATGCAACAGCAACACCATCAGGGAGCAACATCAACACCATCAGGGTGCAACATCAACACCATCAGGATGCAACAGCAACACCATCAGGGAGCAAGTTCAACACCACCAAGGTGCAACATCATCAGGATGCAACATCAACACCATCAGGGTGCAACATCAACACCATCGGGAGCAAGTTCAACACCATCAGGGAGCAAGTTCAACACCATCAGGGAGCAAGTTCAACACCACCAAGGTGCAACATCAACACCATGAGGGAGCAAGTTCAACACCACCAAGGTGCAACATCATCAGGATGCAACATAAACATCATCAGGATGCAACATCAACACCATCAGGATGCAACATCAACACCATCAGGGTGCAACATCAACACCATCGGGAGCAAGTTCAACACCACCAAGGTGCAACATCATCAGGATGCAACATCAACACCATCAGGGTGCAACATCAACACCATCGGGAGCAAGTTCAACACCATCAGGGAGCAAGTTAAACACCATCAAGGAGCAAGTTCAACACCACCAAGGTGCAACATCAACACAACCAAGGTGCAACATCAACACCATCAGGGAGCAAGTTCAACACCACCAAGGTGCAACATCAACACCACCAGGGAGCAAGTTCAACACCACCAAGGTGCAACATCAACACCATCAGGGTGGAACATCAACACCATCAGGGTGCAACATCAACACCATCAGGGTGCAAGTTCAACACCACCAAGGTGCAACATCAACACCATCAGGAGCAAGTTCAACACAACCAAGGTGCAACATCAACACCATCAGGGTGGAACATCAACACCATCAGGGAGCAAGTTCAACACCACCAAGGTGCAACATCAACACCATCAGGGTGCAACATCAACACCATCAGGGTGCAACATCAACACCATCAGGGTGCAACTTCAACACCATCGGAGAGCAACTTTAACACTATCAGGATGCAACTTCAACACCACCAAGGTGCAACTTCAACACCATCAGAGAGCAACTTCAACACCATCAGGATGCAACTTCAACACCACCAAGGTGCAACATCAAAACCATCAGGGTGCAACATCAACACCTTCAGGGAGCAACTTCAACACAATCAGGGAGCAACTTCAACACCATCAGGATGCAATTTCAACACCATCAGGGTGCAACATGAACACCATCAGGGTGCAACAGCAACACCATCAGGGAGCAAGTTCAACACCATTGGGGTGCAACTTCAACACCATAAGGATGCAACATCAACACCATCAGGGAGCAAGTTCAACACCATTGGGGTGCAACTTCACCACCATCAGGGTGCAACATCAACATCATCAGGATGCAACATCAACACCATCAGGGAGCAGGTTCAACACCATTGGAGTGCAACTTCAACACCATCAGGGTGCAACATCAACACCATCAGGATGCAACAGCAACACCATCAGGGAGCAACATCAACACCATCAGGGTGCAACATCAACACCATCAGGATGCAACAGCAACACCATCAGGGAGCAAGTTCAACACCACCAAGGTGCAACATCATCAGGATGCAACATCAACACCATCAGAGTGCAACATCAACACCATCGGGAGCAAGTTCAACACCATCAGGGAGCAAGTTCAACACCATCAGGGAGCAAGTTCAACACCACCAAGGTGCAACATCAACACCATGAGGGAGCAAGTTCAACACCACCAAGGTGCAACATCATCAGGATGCAACATAAACATCATCAGGATGCAACATCAACACCATCAGGATGCAACATCAACACCATCAGGGTGCAACATCAACACCATCGGGAGCAAGTTCAACACCACCAAGGTGCAACATCATCAGGATGCAACATCAACACCATCAGGGTGCAACATCAACACCATCGGGAGCAAGTTCAACACCATCAGGGAGCAAGTTCAACACCATCAGGGAGCAAGTTCAACACCATCAGGGAGCAAGTTCAACACCACCAAGGTGCAACATCAACACCATCAGGGTGCAACATCAACACCATCAGGGTGCAAGTTCAACACCACCAAGGTGCAACATCAACACCATCAGGATGCAACATCAACACCATTAGGGAGCAAGTTCAACACCACCAAGGTGCAACATCAATACCATCAGGGTGCAACATCAACACCATCAGGATGCAACTTGTTTCTGTATACAGCATGTACCCTAGCCAAAACTAGAATACAGAAATGTACACTAGGATGAGTCCATTCTGCAATGTGCCATTTTCTTGACTAGAACATATTGATGTTTTTATGCAGTTGATTGTGTTATGAAAGAAACGAGCATACACAGTAACAAATATTTTGAGACGCACAATACCAATCACAATCTGTTGAATGGGAACAACTATACATATGGTTTCAGTTCTGGGTTGCGGAAAGTGGACACATCCCATATTTAGGAAACCGGGTACCTGTAGTACCCGTGCCAACAACGACCCCTTCAATGAAGCTTCTGCGCCATCAGGAAACAACGTCAATAGAGGGCAACTTAACACTGTCAGGATTAGTAAAATGAACCTAATAGACATTTTGAGTGATTATGGAAAAGGTTCTGTCACTTTTATTCATTATTATGTACAAATTAAACTACAGAAATGCAGTAAATGAAGTCAGTAACAAGTGACAAGAGGAACAGAGATTTAAAAGATAAACATGATTTCAATGAACTAAATAATGACAAGGTGAGGTTTGTTGCCCTTAATAGTTCTGAGACTTCATGTGAGTCTATTCCAATCATAATTAATATGACCATAACTACTAAACCTCTTTACAGGTATATAGTGGAATGTATCATTGGGAGGTTCCATTACACAAGCAGACTTCGACAACATAGGAGGCGTGGCTGAAAGTTCTGAGCCTACATATGATGGCCTCCACTGATGCAGTTGTATGCTAAATACTTTAATTTCACAGCAGAAATGACGCAGTCAGCATTTGCATAATGCTTAAAGCTCTTTCTTCAAGCCTGGGAAAAGGGGGCATGTCTGATTGTGATAATCTGGTGAATTGGGAGGAGGAGTTTTGATAGGAGTTCCAAGCAACAGACATGCACTGCAGCTGACTCTGGTGGATGTTTAGTCTCCACATTCTCATGCAGATGCCTCAGTATATCAGCTAAGTATAGTCCATTTCAATGGGAGATGGAAACAAGCACCTTGCTTAGGTCACACATAGCTGACAGAATCATCAGGATCTGTTTTAAGACAATTTAAATTGTCCCAAGAGATGATAACTCTAGTGCATTTCTAGTCAGGAGTCAAAGCCTTGGACCCCAGCATGCAGACACCTTTGTCATGCCCAGAATGTTCTCAGAATGTTCTCAGAATGTCCTCAGTCATCCCATGTGAGATGCCTATTGTATTGGCTCTGATGTAAGGTGAGTCATCCACCATTCATAACTGTTATGTTTTTATCAACATTTTCCATTGTAGTGGCAGTTGAATTTCTTCCTGATATTGAATCTTCTCTAAAGACATCCTTTCCTCTCTTGAACTCCACTGCCAAACTCCTAGCACTGGCAAAGGAAGCAGAATCATCCATGTTGTATCCATGGCAGCAGGAATGGCTGGTGAAATCCTTTCATTTGGGAGATACTTGAAGATGGTGCAGGGGACAGCTTTGTTCATGTTCATTTGCGGAAAATACATAGCCTGCAAACCACTGAAAGGCTAGATTTGGTCTTCAGCAACTTATGCCTGTGAACAGGCGACTAACGGGATTGGGTCACCCCGCTGACTGGGATGATGCATGTCATCAAGTCTCAATTGCAGACATTGATGCTCAATCACAGGATTGTCTGGCCAAGACTCAATTATTTACAGACAGCTGGAATATTGCTGAGTGCACCATTAAACAAAAAACAAATCAAGCCTGCAGATATATGCTTGCTTGTTTATGTATTTGGTTCCAGCAGCCTGTGAGCTTGACAAACATACAAACTGTTCAGGCTGGACTAGGTGTCTTTACAAAGCCTCTGTTTACTGATTTGACTTGACTATTTACAAACCTTCTGATTACTGATTTGACTTGACTGTTTATAAACCCTCTAATTACTGATTTGGCTTGACAATTTACAAACCCTCTGATTACTGATTTGACTTGACTATTTACAAACATTCTGATTACTGATTTGGCTTGGCTATTTACAAACCCTCTGATTACTGATTTGGCTTGACTCTTTACAAACCCTCTGATTACTGATTTGGCTTGACTATTTACAAACTCTCTGATTACTGATTTGGCTTGACTATTTACAAACCCTCTGATTACTGATTTGGCTTGACTATTTACAAACTCTCTGATTACTGTTTGGCTTGACTGTTTACAAACCCAGGTGACATGGCTGTTATACTGTTTGCTACTTCAGCAAATCATGCAGGTCATTATCCAAGTTGCGTAGATCCATGCTCATGATGTCAATCATTGGTTTGTCTGGTCCAGACTTGATTATTTACAGACTGCCATCATATAGCTGGAGTTCAGTTTTACGCTGCACTCAGCAATATTCCACCTATATGGCAGCAGTCTGTAAATAATCGAGTCTGGACCAGAAAATAGAGTAATCAACAGCATGAACATAGATCTGTGCAATTGGGATACACGTTGACACGCAGCCAGGTCACACAGAGTCATGCTGCACACGACTTGTGCCGAACTTCAGCTGCTTCTCCTGCAACCAACAACAGAAGGATGCCGTCGTTCCGTCTCACAATACACACGAGGGACCCGCAGTCAAGAACACCAACAAAACAGATCCAAGTAAATGGTTCTCCGGGCATTACTCAATAATCACATAACAATGTGGACCGACATCAAAGCACTCGTGGAGTTCAAAGCTATCGAAATCAAGTAATGTAAATCAACAACTGCCCTAATGTTAAACATGCAATTCTTCACTATCATAATACATCTCAATACTCTAACCCAACATCAGAGCCATAATACTTCTTAAAGATGGATTAAGCACAAGAAGATCATCACAAGAGGTACCCCGATTCACGTAAGCAGTAAACATCATGGAAGGAGGACTATATTTAGACAAGAGGTTAATATTCCTAAAGTCAAGGGTGATCATCTGATTTCCCAAATGAAGCCAGAGGCGGCCATAAAATAACTGTTTGCTGTTCGATGAATTCAAAATCAATGATGCAAGCCTCAACAAGATTGTACATCCAATTTCTACAGATTAAGTATGACTGAAGAGAACCTGGAAGGTGAAGGCGAGGTGTATTCTGCTTCATACTAACAATTGTATAATAGGACCTTGCTTGGAAAAAGACTATTTGTGTGGGCACAACCATTATACGGTCAAGTAGGGATTCGGAAGGATGAGGATGAGAGTATGACGAGAATGGTACTGATAAGGGGCACTAGGATGAATCATTGATGGTGAGTGAGTGAGTGAGTTTAGTTTTATGCCGCTTTTAGCAATATTCCAGCAATATCACAACTGGAGACACCAGAAATGAGCTTCACACATTGTGCCCATGTGGGGAATCGAACCCAGGTCTTCGGCGTGACAAGTGAACATCTTAACCACTAGGCTACCCCATCGCCCCCATTGATGGTGAAATGCTGATAGTTCTTAATATTATAATATAATAATAATAATAATAATAGTCCATTTATCATGCGCATTTCACCATGCACAATGCATGTTCAAAGCACCCAAACAATCTGATTATTACAGGAATTTCTTAAATTTAAAGACATTTTTTTATTGCTGAAATCTAAAATAAATGTTAAGATCAAAACGAACACTTTTCAAATGTAGTATATCATTTAATAATTACAAAAGTATATTATTTTAATTTTTAATTGGATTAAATATACATATAATGGAAATAATTAATACTTTTAAACAAATGATTAAAGGTGGTATTTGTTAAAAGTTTTCATAACTCAACGCCTTTGAAATCAGTAAACACTGGTTCTGTCAATTATCACTGGAAGGGTATCGCATTCCACTAACAAAATCTTCCAATTCAGAAGGCGATAATTCACAAATGTTGAGAAGCTTCAGGCAAACAGTATCTGATTCAAATGTCTGTGTCTAACAATAGTCGCAGTTACAGATTGTAACTTCCAAGACACTTGTCAACTTCTTTAGTGGTATCTTTATATTGACAAAAGCATCTTGTGTTGAGCAAACACGTGATCACAGCCGATTCGTACTCAACACGACGCCATTTTACAAGATATCATTGTTTTGAGGTGATGAAGAGTCTATATATCCTCTCTGGCTCCCGGACAGCTTGATCTTGATATCCAAACAGCCTTTATTGATTTGCAATTAACACAGCTATAGAACCAAGGCACTTTTTGCAGGATAATTATCAGTCCTTCACATAGCAGCAAAACGATGAAAACATAGAGGGCATCATCATCATCGTAAACAAGTTATTCAAGAACCAGTTTTCCCTGTCGATCATTCTGTCTGTCTCTCAATAGATGAAGTCTTACAAAACCGCTTGAATGTGCTCACAAATTGCCAAGAGGGCAA
Source organism: Haliotis rubra (assembly GCF_003918875.1). NCBI lineage: Eukaryota > Metazoa > Mollusca > Gastropoda > Lepetellida > Haliotidae > Haliotis > Haliotis rubra. The sequence goes on from NW_025767679.1 coordinate 1,153,241, forward strand.
AGATTGCATCATCAACATCTTCATTTGTCTAAAAGAATGTGTTTCTGAAATATCCTGAATCAATAAATGGAAATGCATTATGAAATTTACAATAGAAATTTGATCTACTACAAAAAAAACATGAACATTGATTCATTATTATCCTAAGAAAATCTGAAAAGTTTGTTTTTTTAAATGATTTATGATCCTGAGGATATACTGTAATCTTCATCATGTACATATCAGCTGACCCTCCATGTACAGACTGTTTTTTCGATATTTCATACACAACGTCAGCTTAATTATTCATTACAAACTTGTTAAGGACATGTCAACTCACCTCGGCACTCTACTTAACTCAATAATTGGTATAATTTATTATTTTCTCTAGGACTTAAAAGAAGAGTGATTGCAGTTATCTAAGAGTCCCAAACTTTGCATGAATCATCATGAACTGGTTAATGGATGTATGTTACTAACATGTGAACAATGGTATCTGCTTAAACTGCATTAACTGATGTTGTTTGTTTGTTTGTTTGTTTGTTTAATGCCACACTAGGCAATATTCCAGCTATATAGTGGTGGTCGGTAAATAATTGAGTCTGGACCAGACAATCCAGTGATTGACATCATCAGCAATGATCTACATAATATGATGACATGTGTGATCACCTGATCCTGTTAGTCGCCTCTTACGACATGCATGAGTTACTGAAGATCAATTCTAACCCGGATCTTCACATTCATTAAGTGATGAGCACACTGACTGGTTCAGTCATCTATAATGTTACAGCATGTACTCTGACTAATGGCAGGAATCTGTTCTGAAAACATCAAATCAATAGGTTCCTTTGACATGAAAAACATTTGAAATAACACCCCTTTGAGGAAACCATTAACCGGAATATGCCATTTAACAACCCCAAAAAATTAAAAATATTGTTCCAGCACTCAAACATTTCGGAGAAGAAAAATAAAATTTGGGCATAATTATATCCCAAACATCTGTAAAGTTTATTCCAGAGATAAAAAAGGCCCCTGGAATCAGAAGATCTCTAAAGCCTTCAAAACCCACTCAGGCAGTACACACTCTTCCAAATGTGTTTTAACAACTTCCTTGATGGCCACTGTGGAGATATGCTGCATGGATGTACAGGTAAAACATGGCTACAGTGGCAGCATGACCCACTTCCTCATGGAAACTCTACTACCGCTGCTGTTTAACCTCATGGCTTCACGTGGCAATAAAAGTTGATAAGGACTTTGAGATTAGATAATATTTCCACCTTGCACTTATAATCCCCATCATTGATAGTCACATCACGCAAATATACTACTGGTGAAGCTACTGAAAACCTGGGCTCCCAAAACTGGGTGAGTGAGTGAGTGAGTGAGTGAGTGAGTGAGTGAGTGAGTGAGTGAGTGAGTGAGTGAGTGAGTGAGTGAGTGAGTGAGTGAGTGAGTGAGTGAGTGAGTGAGTGAGTGAGTGAGTGAGTGAGTGAGTGAGTGAGTGAGTGAGTGAGTGAGTGTGTGAGTGAGTGAGTGAGTGACTTTTAGCAATATTCCAACATCACAGCAGGGGACACCAGAAACAGGCTTCACACATCGTACCCATGTGGGGAATCGAACCCAGGTCTTGTGCATGATGAGCAAACACTTTAACCACCAACACCCCACCGCCCCTCATGCATACTGATATATATATCATGCATACAGATATAACTGTATGTCTGTAGATGTGCTTATGTCCATCTTTGTTGTGTTATGGTGCTTTATCAGCATACAATGGGAATAGTCAGACCACAGTCTTTCCTTTCAAGATGTAGATTCACATGAATATATGTTTTGTCCAAACAATAAAGAACTGATATGCTTTGTGAACAAATCTGGTTAATCATCATTGAACAGTCTGTTTGTTGTCTAGAAATTGACTTCTCTAGAAACTGACTTCTCTAGAAACTGACTTCTCTAGAAATTTACTTTTCTTACCTAGAAAATATGTTTAACAATAAATAATACAAGTCTGCTAAATGAACCATGATTTCATGTAATGCTGCAGTCCAGGCTCCAAGGTTAATATAAATATGAAATAAAAAGTATAAGTCTGGGTGTGAGAGAGTGAGTGAAGACTCATAAAACAGTAATGGATATATCTAGTTATGTCATTTGTGAAAACTGCTTCTGGAATCTCAAGGAACTTTCGTTGAGAAACATCAGTTCCATTGTGTTTGTGAAGCATAATCTTGTGACTACCCATGTCTGCGGATAATGAAAACAAATACATACAGGATTCTTGATGACAGGAGGAAACTTTCACAAAGGTCACAAACTGATGTTACTTACCTGCAAAAGAAGAGGAAAGATTGTTAACTTGGTACAGGTAACATATAATTGCAATAACCCAGGTACAGGTAACATATAATTGAAAAAACACCAGGTACAGGTAACACATAATTGTAATAACACCTGATACAGGTAACATACAATTGAAAAAAAAAAGGTAAAGTAACAATTGAAAAACACCCCACCTGGTACAGGTAACATATATATGTAATTGAAAAATATATTGAAGTAACATATAAACAGGTAAAGTAACATATAATTGAAATAACACCTGGTAACATACAATTGAAAAACCCCCACCTGGTACAGGTAGCATATTATTGAAGAAAAAAAGGTAAAGTAACATATAATTGAAATAACACCTGGTACACGTAACATCTAATTGAAATAACACCTGATACAGGTAACATATATATGTAATTGAAAAAATATAATGGTAAAGTAACATATATATGAAATAACACCTGGTACAGGTAACATATATTGAAATAACACCTGATACAGGTAACATGCGGTTGTGATAAAACTTGGTACAGGTAATGTATGAGTGAGTGAGTGAGTGGGAGTGAGTGAGTGAGTGAGTGAGTGAGTGAGTGAGTGAGGGAGTGAGTGAGTGAGTGAGTGAGTGAGTGAGTGAGTGAGTGAGTGAGTGAGTGAGTGAGTGAGTGAGTGAGTGAGTGAGTGAGTGAGTGAATATAGTTGTATACTGTTTTCAGCAATATTCCAGCAACATCACGGCAGGGGATACCAGAAATTGAACCTCTCTAAGGAATCAAACTGAGATATGATGAACGGAACACTTTGACCGCTAGGCTGCCCCATTTCAGCTGATTATGATAATAGTTAGTAAGGGTAATATGTGATAATATTTGGTACACTTGAAATGTAATTGAGATAATCTATGGTCCAGGTAACATATGATTATGATAGTACTTACTTTGTACAGGTAATATTTGACAATGATAATATTTGTTACAGGTGAAATGTGACTGAGATAATCCACGGTACAGGTATTATGAGGTTTTGATAAAACCTGGTACAGGTAACGAAAGGTTTGATAAACAGGTTGCACATGGAACATTCTGGAATACTGTACATCACAAACACAACCTGAACCTTTGTAACCTACAAACGTTCATTTTCTTGTGATACCTGTAACTGAAACAGCCCAATGAAGGAGGAGTGTCTAGTTGTCTTGAGCATTATTTCAGTTTGATCTAGCATTCACACCATGTCAAACAGATTTGAAGATCACATTCATTACATTTCTTTAACCACTTAATTTTACCTTCTGGAGAAATGTTTTTAGTTTAAACACAAAAAGTTCAACGAAAGCCTAAATAGTCTACCACAATGACCTTGAAGGGTAAATAGATATGAACTGTTCCTTCCCTTTCATAAAAATAATCAATCTTTTTATGACAGAAACAGCTGACAAATTTAATGAACAAGAAGGAAATCTACCTGACAGTTTCATCGCCATGTACATGTCTTTCTGAAATTGACGACCAAATGTGTTTACGACCTGTCATCAAGTCCACAGCAATCCAGTTACTGAACTTGTGACAACCCAAGAAGCAAGGTGCAAACACATAAACAGGCAGTCATTATTAGTATACTTATCAAAACATTAATCTGTAACAGGGCAGAGGACCTGCACCTGAAAGGGGGGTCGCCAATAATCGTAAACCTCCCATTCAGTCTCTAACACTTGCTATATACGTAGGTCTGGCTGTGACAGAGAATGACAAGGGTATTCAGCAAGGTCTTTAACTGTCCATTATCACCGTGCACAGTTAATGTATTTGACCATTCCCAGTAAGTGTTTGGCCTGTGAGAAAATAACACCATGGTTGGATATAGTACACATACCATAGTATGTTTATTCCTGGAGGCACAAAAGGAATATTTTAAGGAATACCTTATGGCGAAAAGTGTTCTGGCATGGGATCTAAGTTCTGTACCACAGAAAGATTTTAGTGTTACTAAATCATAATCCTTCTACTTCAGACAGTGCTAACTACACTTAGCTAAAATCTGTGGCAAGACTACTAAGGCAAAGACTGCTTTGTGCTTATTAAAATTGCTAAGTAAAAGACTGCTTTGTGCTTAGATTTCCATAGCAAAGACAGTTTCATGCTAAAACACAAAAATAAAAACTGCTTCATTGTGCTAAGATTGCTACGGGAAAGACTGCTTTGTACTAGAACCTCGAAGCCAAAATCGGCTTTGTGCTACCATCTCCATAGCAAAGACAGTTTCATGCTAAAAATGCTAAGATCAAGGCTACTTTGTGCTAAGAACACAATGGCAAAGATTCCAAAGCTAAAGTTGCATGTGGTGAGATTGGTAAGCATAAGAACCCTTAAGGCTAAGGTCAGGCCTTGAGTTAAGATGACTTTGTGATGACATTGTTTTTTGTTGAGAGTGGTTAAAATCCCCCAGGCTAAGATGACTTTATGGAAAAGGCGTTGTAATGTATGGATCAAGGCCGTAAATCGTATCAGATGTAGAAAGATTTGTTTGTTTTTTAATGAGGATAGTTGTAAACCATTTTACCGTTACTCCAACAATGTCGCAGCACGGGGAACCATGACAAGGCACAACATATTGTGCCAATCCAAAAGAAATAGACCACAGTATGATTCAACTTTGTCACTATAAATACCATGTCAATCCTTATATATGGAACCAGAAAACGGTTTCCATGGCGACAAGTGCATTACAATGATATATCCCTCTTGGGCTATCTATTCTTATGAAAATACTGTCTTTATTTTCCAATTATATCCCATTCTTGTGTATCCACTAACCAGCCATGACATCTCCTTCATAATGAATGGGAAACAAAACAGCACTTAACCTACTGTGATGTATCTATTAGCACTGCTAACACTATCCAAGTCGGGTGTTTCTATTACACTACTTAACTCACACTTGTGCATGTATATGACAACGCTTATAGTAATATTTGTTATCTTCCTAAATCATTCAATACGGTAATACTGGCATTAGAGACAATGGAAATTGTCACAATGAGATTAGCTGCAATAACAGATTTCCTGTTGCTTCTGCAAAGAAGACTGAGTGAGTGAGTTTAGTTTTACGTCACGTTTAACAATAATCAAGCAATATCATTGTGGGGGACACCATAAATGGGCTTCACACATTGTACACATATGGGGAATCAAATACAGGTCTTTGGCGAACGCTCTAAACACTTGGCTACCCCACCGCCCTTTTGAAAAGAACAGGAATCAAACCTTATCTGTATCTCTTCGATTCAATAGAAAAAAAAGGAAAAAAAGGACAGTTCGGAGGATATCCTAAGTGTTGTGAAACTGTTTTCCATTCATGTAAACGATATTAAAAACAAAGGAAACCTTCAAAAAAAAAAAAAAAAAAACAACAGGAATGCCAAACTGATGCTGTTGACAGCTGTTAAAGGTCACATGCATGCAAAACACAACTTTGCATATTCTGATACCTTATGGTATGGACTTACAGTAACAAATTATCAAAAATGCAAATTCAACTTATAAAGTTGATAAATAACGAGATGAACCCCCCCGCGAAATCGGAGTTCAAACGATTCACTAATTTCACCCCAGCGCTTGGGGTGAAAAGTGGTTTCAACAGCTGTGCTGTGCTGCGCCCATAGTGCATGCGCAGTGATTAGGTTCGCGTGGCTTGAACCAGGAAGGCGATTTGTAAAAACACAGCAAGTGATGCGTGCAAGGATTATCGCTGTGGTTTGGAGCACAAAAGATGTTTCTTGTGATTACAAGCATCTTTGGTCTGCAGTAATAAAAATACACTGGTCCCATACCTTTTCTTATGTGTTTTAACACCTTGCTTTTGGTTGTTGGCAGATTTGCAAACCAAGTTTTCAAGAAAGTGTAGCATTAGAAATACTAACTTCTTTGTTAAAAATTGCTCAGCTTGAAAACTGAAATGTTTTAATACATGTCTATGGAAACATAGAAAAATATGTTGATTGTGATAAGCAGTCTATGTCACAGACATAACTCAATGTCTGTTTTATTTACACCTATGTGTCTGCCTGCCTGTCTGCTAATGACAATATGCAATACACAACTTCAATCACTGACCACATGCAATTTGAACTTAACACCTATCAGGCTATACACCATAAACAAAATACATTGATGTATGGCTTGTGCACCTGAGTTCTGTCTCTGTCACATTATGTAGTTACACAGACAGGCAGGTGTGATACTTGCGACACTTGTATTATGTCTGTGGGTTGCAAACAAACTGCATCCATTTTTCTCAGATGACTGGATTGGACGGAATTTGGTGCAAACTCAAATTGTAAGTTTCAAGTCCTGCTTTGTACTTGAACAAACGACAGTTTCCAACCACGCAGTAATTCACCATCTCAGTATTTGTTGATTGGATCAAATGCAAATGCAGAAAAAATGAGCAAGTATTTACAAAATCCAACATCTCTATATACACACACACAATGAGCCCTCAGCCAGCCAATGAAAGACTTCATTACACTTGAGTGCACTCCCACCCGCTCTGACTTGGTTCGGTCTCCCGGGTGCTTTGTTTCGAGGGAAGTAAACCCAAGTACCAAATATTGCACTTTTGATTTGCGATTGTACGCTTATAATTTTGTTTATTTGTTTTTTCATAATCAGCAATGTATATAATTGTATTTTAATTATGTTTGATTTTTTGGTTGCATGTGACCTTTAAACTATGGTGAAACCCACTGTCATGGTTCTGATTGCTGGTCATAGATGTTAAACTATGGTGAAACCCACTGTCATGGTTCTGATGCTGGTTTTGAACCCAGTGCACAGTGTCACAGTACTGAAGTCTAAACAGGAATCGGTTAAAATGCCGGTTTTGGTACATGACTGGTATGGATGCTATGTTAATGACGGTATCCGGGGCGGTGGGGTAGCCTGGTCGTTAAAGCATTCTCTCATCACACCGAAGACCTGAGTTCGATTCCCCACATGGGTACAATGTGTGAAGCCCATTTCTGGTGTTCCATGCAGTGATATTGCTGCAATATTGCTAAAAGCGGCGTAAAACTAAACTCATTCACTCACTAATAACGTTATCCAATATTGAGAACAATTACTGTCATCACAATTCAAAGAACAATTACTGTCATCACAATTCAAAGAACAATTACTGTCATCACAATTCAAAGAACAATTACTGTCATCACAATTCAAAGAACAATTACCGGTGATCAATGTGAAGTCTTTATTTTAATATTCCCTGAGTCCTGAGAGTGAGTGAGTTTAGTTTTACGCCACTTTTAGCAATATTCCAGCAATATCACAGCAGGAGACACCAGAAATGGGCTTCACACATTGTACCCACATGGCGAATCACATCCAAATCTTCAGTGTAACAAGCAAACGACTCCTGAGAAGTATTCTAAATGACAGTATATAAATTTGACAGATCAACTATTTCAGTCTAAAAGAAAAATGTGTTCAACATGTAGACGTTCGAACAAGATACTCATTTAAACTTCTGCTTTGGACAGTTTATGGATTCTTAGCTCTATATATTGAGTAAGATTACATAATACTTACGTTTGTCATTTCAGAACATCATATTTAATGATTTCTGACCTACACAGCTAAAATATGAAACACTGTAGACATGAAATCTTTATCCATATTACATAACTCAGTATCTGCATCAATGACCTTGAAACATGACCTTGCAATGACATCATCTGATTAAGTCAAAACCAAAGTTGTTCGGCTTTTAACAATGAAAATATGTTCAAATCTTTCAAATATATCTCAGAAATCATAGTAAACAAATATAAACTATCATCTCCACAGCTGCGTCTGTCTCACCATGACAATTAACCCAAACCAATCATAAAGGACATTCTTCTGAAATTGGAAAATATGACAAAGTCAGGTGTTTAATGAAGCAAACAACACAAATTATAGCCTAAACATATCCAGTCCTGAAATAGCGACCCCCTCTCATTGGTCATCAAGCCTATAGTTTATTTTGAATATTTCCGACATTTTCGTTATTGTGCACGTATTTTTAGCCGATACTTCCACAATCAATATGGCCGACTTGGTTCCTTGTTTCAATTAATGTACACCATACATAGCGAGGGAAGACCTAGCTAAAGGTCAACGTTGATTCAGTCTCCAAAAATCAATATAATACAGTAAACCATCTAACTACAACAGGGATGATCTAGATACAGTACAGTATCATGTCAAAACTATCTCACAAACAAATCTCTGTCCATATGGTCATCCGTGTACATTGAAATTCCATCTTTCATGTTCAGGGAAAATCCATCTTATACAAACACAACATATAACGTCATTTCGTGATTTTTTTTGCAGACATGAATCATTTTCTGTGATTTGAATCAGATTTGTTTATCAGCACTGTCGACAAAATGCATAGCATAATGTTAGTTTTGTATCATGTCGGTACTTCATTATATTTTAAAATTTGACAATTATCTTTTAATAATCAATTTGTTAAGAAAGTGATAATTAGTTTTAGTTTTGACATATAAAACATCATTGCCCACATGACATAAAAAATCAAAGAATGCTATGCTTATACAGATTTAACTGACATGTAGAAATTCCATAATTTCTGGAATGTTTTACTTGAAAGGAAGTGAAAAATCTATTTAAAATTCCTCTCATAAAACCCATCAGTTACAGCATAATGGTATTGCCAGCTATATTTGAAACTGAATAGATTACATCCGATCAGTTAGCAAATTGGGTGATATTTTCTCAGAGATAAAATATTACAAAAATATATAACCCTCAATCTACAAACATTAATAATCAAAATAATGTTCCATTTTCTAAATTATCGTTGACCAAGAAATAGAAAACAGGAACAATTAACAATATTTTCCAACAGGTTTGCTTGCAAATATAACATCATGGTTGACCAAAGCTTTTTTGGTCTCTGCCACTTAATATCGTAACCTATGACCAGGCTAAAGAATATTGGGCAAGCTTGACCACATCTGACACCCCTAAGAACTATAAACAAAATGACCCATCACTTGATCATGCTATGATATGTCAGATCCTATGATGAGAGTGCAGGCTTGTGAAACATGCAGGGGCAGTATTCATTAGATCCAAAGCCCTACTCTCAGACAAAATCGGACAAAAAAAATGGGAACTGAAATCATCCGTTGTAATTGATTGCATGATATGATTGTTCAATTGGAGAATTACCATAGAGATAGAGCAACCTTTATTTGGCAAACAAGCTCGACGTTCGCTGGCTTAAAGTGTGGACAATCACTTGATCGCTATTTTAGCAGTCTGCCGCCTGATTGACGCTTTTCTTTGTCGATGTTTGCATAAATTTCCTGGGTTTGGAAAACACAAGATCCTCGAATAATGGTGATGCCGGACAGAATTACTCTCAGCATGTGCGACTGGCATGTCAAAAGGAACTGGTTCCAGACTTCACATGTGTAGGGGCTTCGCATTCACACCAGTACAAATTGTATCTATTAGTTTCTGCTTTTAACAAATGATGGATTTCTCTAAAGACAAAAATTATCTTCGGACTAATTATCCCATTTCGACAGTGACACTTCAACCAGTTGCAATCTAACCTCGGTGACGACTGTAATCTCCCGCAGCGACCAATCAGCTTCGTCTATAATTCGCCGCAGATCCATATTTACAATCTGATTCTTCGCTGTATATCATCTCAAGGGCAAAGTCTGAAGAATTCCATTTTAATGTCCTATCTCATTTGTGTTGTGTCAGAATATCTGTGTCCATCAGTTATTAGCACTGATGTGAAATGAGCATCGATATTGACATGAAATTGGCAAGCCTAATTACCCCTTCTCTGACTCACTCCAGTAGTATATTACCAAATGGCTGATCACCTGATGACCATCAGGATGCCATTGTACAAAGCAGCCTTAGCGCCATGGCAGTCATAAGTCTATGTTATTGTATGGGAGTTACGATCACCTTAGCGCTAAGATCACTTTGTTCAACGGCACCCTGATCGTTATGGTGCGGGTGTCACTACTGCAGAACTACAACATCAGGACCTAGATTTTTGAAGCTCTCTTAGCGCTAAGATAGTCGCAAGATAATGTTAATGTATGGCACTTATGACCATCTTAGCGCTAAGAGAGCTTTGAAAATCTAGGCCCAGGGTTTTACTCTTAATAGTTGGAATATATTCCAGTAAAACAAAAAGTACAATCTTGACTGAAATTCCCAGACCAGGGATACTTTACATGTCACAGTTGAACTGAAATACACACCAGATCTAAGATGTACATGTGATCATGTTTACCTATTTCATTGCTATCAGTGTTAAAATATACCACTCTAGATCGGTAACTGGCATTATTGAATATATATCTGTTTAATAATATTTCAGGATATTTAATGTAAGATAGTGAGTCTGGCATAATCTTATAAGTTCTAAGTAGTTTCCTTGCTGGATAAAGTTAAATGTTTTGGAAATGAACAATAATTGTAATTAATACACAGGAAGCGTAAGTAATTATCCTCCAATGAACATGTTATTTCAAATATAAGGCCATAATAAATTAATACAATCTCATCCTCAACAAACACACAGCATGTCATTTCATGGTCCAAAGTAAACATGACAATGAAAACAGTTCAGTGGAATACTTTATTCAAAAATACTCCACATCTAGCCCTATCAAACATTTATGCTTCATGTTAATTACTCAGGTAGACAGTTTCTGTACACAGACAGTGTGAAATGAAATGTCCGCCACCTCAAATTTTCAAAAGCAATTGCTAGTGAAAAACGAAAAGTTAATTTATTATGTCCATTTGACTGCAAGTTGCATCTGTAAAGAAACTGGTTGAACCAACAATCTAAAGTGAAAAACAAACAATTTTTAAATGTTGTCAAACATACTTACAATTCCACAAGAAATAGGGGTAAAGGCGTCTGCGTAATATTTTTCATTGCCGGCTCACTGCTATTTATTCTCCAAAATTTAAAAAAAAAATCTACATAGCAAGTGTTTGCTTTTTTGTGCTGGGACAGGACCTGAGTGAACTCAGTCTTTGCCGCCTCGTCACCATGACAACCTCACCCACACTGACTGATCGCAGACTAAAAAAGATCAGTATCTTATGAGTTTTTGTGCTTTGGATTTACATACAGACAATCCTGGTGGTTGGGGGAATAATAAATATTTTAAAACAATAATATCCTTTGACCTTTTTCTACATTATGACGAAACATACGCAATACAATAACACATCCCATCAAACAAAATAGCATTTCGACACAGTCCATTCAAGGGAGATTACTCTTGTCTTGTGGTATTTCTAGAGGTGAGCAGACGTTGATCAGACAGTATGACAAAATGACAAATATTTGTCACCAAGATGGCTAAGCCTCCCACAGAGACCAACACAGAGTACTTTGTGAGGTAAAGATAGTGCTCGATAGGTACAACTATGGTCTACTGATCAGTTTAATGGATAACAAACTGATCACACTGTTTTGTGATAAATATTTATAGTGTCATATAATTGAAACAAATCACCACACTGAATCACATAAAATGGATCTGAAATGTATGGTTTGTTCTCATGTTTATATCCCATGCAAACAGAAACTGTAAAGGTGTAATTGTTTTCCTTTGTGAGATGACACTAAAACTACACTATCATTATCACATATCACAATAAAAATAACATTTATTGTCTTCTGTTTATGAGACCAAGGCCATGCTGAGATTCTTGAAACATCAGACTAACAAACACTGGGCAATGATACCCCTGACTTTGAGAATAAGGTCAAGTTCAACATCAATACCTGGGTTTTCAAACACCCTTAAGACCTCTAAGAAACCCTTACGATCACTCCAAGATACCCCTAAGATACCCTTAAGACACCTCTAAGATACCCTTAAGACACCTCTTGTATACCCTTAAGACACCTATAAGATACCCTTAAGACACCTCTATAACACCTCTAATATACCATTAAGAACTATAGGACACCTCTATGATACCCCCCATTTCTGGTGTCCCCCGCCATGATATTGCTGGAATATTGCTAAAAGCGGCGTAAAACCAAACTCAGTCAGTCAGTCTATGATACCCTTAAAACACCTATAGGACACCTCTAAGATATCCTTAAGATATCTCTAAGATACCCTTAAGACACCTCTACCACAACTCTAAGATACCCTTAAGACACCTCTAATAAACCCTTAATATACCTCTAAGATACCCTTAAGACACCTCTAGGACACGTCAAAGATACCCTTAAGATGTGCAGCAACAAACTGCAGCTGTAGCCATGCAGAAGCTCTGAAGACAACTTACTAACAGCAGCAGAGGAACTGGTGGACAGGAGACAATTGCCTAAAGGGGTTGGGAGGGCACAAAATATGACAACATGTGGGAATTCCTCTTAACTGTGTTTAGCAGACACCCACTACTGACTCACTACCCATATATAAAGATCCGAGGATATTCCATTACTAGTCACAACAGAACGACCCTTCATCTGACCAATAAAAGCACCGTTTTCCAGGGCAGGAAACTATAGGTGTATGCAACCTGAAAAAGGTTAAGCAGGGATATTCTCAATGACAGTTAAGGACTGTATATATAGGGCTGAATCTGTCAAAATTATTGTCTATCTGTAGCTTCAGTTAGATAAACATTTCAACAGAGGAGACAATGCTTAGCCTGTGGAAGTACTCCAATACAACTGATGTCTATAAGACATTCCAGAATGTTCTGTTGTCAAATTCTGAATACATTTTGTCAAAATATTTTCAAAGTATTGTCTTGAATGAAATTAGCCAGTTTGAAACTAGTCTCATATAGTTTGAGAAAGCTGACCTCTTGTTTGTCATTACATTGGCCATATAAAGATAGCTGGAGGTTGTTCTGAAGAGATCTGTAACATGACGTCATCAGATCCTTGTTTAGTGGTTGGCATTGCCCATTTAAAGATAGATGAAGGTTGTTCTGAAGAGATCTGTAACATGACGTCATCAGATCCTTGTTTAGTGGTTGGCATTGGCCATTTAAAGATAGCTGAAGGTTGTTCTGAAGAGACCCGTAACAGGTCATCATCAGATCCTTGTTTAGTGGTTGGCATTGGCCATATAAAGATAGCTGAAGGTTGTTCTGAAGAGATCTGTAACATGTCATCATTAGATCCTTGTTTAGTGGTTGGCATTGGCCATTTAAAGATAGCTGAAGGTTGTTCTGAAGAGATCTGTAACAGGTCATCATCAGATCCTTGTTTAGTGGCAGGCATTGCCCATTTAATGTTTAATGGCAGGCAAGTTGATTGAAAGTTGAAGAGATCTGTAACACAACCTCATCAGATCCTTGTTTAGTGGTTGGCATTGGCCATTTAAAGATAGATGAAGGTTGTTCTGAAGAGATCTGTAACATGACGTCATCAGATCCTTGTTTAGTGGTTGGCATTGCCCTTTTAAAGATAGCTGAAGGTTGTTCTGAAGAGATCTGTAACACAACCTCATCAGATCCTTGTTTAGTGGTTGGCATTGTCCATTTAAAGATAGATGAAGGTTGTTCTGAAGAGATCTGTAACACAAACCTCATCAGATCCTTGTTTAATGGTTGGCATTGGGCATTTAAAGATAGATGAAGGTTGTTCTGATAGAAGAGATCTGTAACACAACCTCATCAGATCCTTGTTTAGTGGTTGGCATTGGCCATTTAAAGATAGATGAAGGTTGTTCTGAAGAGATCTGTAACATGACGTCATCAGATCCTTGTTTAGTGGTTGGCATTGGCCATTTAAAGATAGATGAAGGTTGTTCTGAAGAGATCTGTAACACAACCTCATCAGATCCTTGTTTTGTTTAGTGGTTGGCATTGCGTCCATTTAAAGATAGATGAAGGTTGTTCTTCTGAAGAGATCTGTAACACAACATCATCAGATCCTTGTTTAGTGGTTGGCATTGCCCATTTAAAGATAGATGAAGGTTGTTCTGAAGAGATCTGTAACACAACCTCATCAGATCCTTGTTTAGTGGTTGGCATTGGCCATTTAAAGATAGATGAAGGTTGTTCTGAAGAGATCTGTAACATGACGTCATCAGATCCTTGTTTAGTGGTTGGCATTGGCCATTTAAAGATAGATGAAGGTTGTTCTGAAGAGATCTGTAACATGACGTCATCAGATCCTTGTTTAGTGGTTGGCATTGGCCATTTAAAGATAGATGAAGGTTGTTCTGAAGAGATCTGTAACATGTCATCATCAGATCCTTGTTTAGTGGTTGGCATTGCCCATTTAAAGATAGATGAAGGTTGTTCTGAAGAGATCTGTAACATGACGTCATCAGATCCTTGTTTAGTGGTTGGCATTGGCCATTTAAAGATAGATGAAGGTTGTTCTGAAGAGATCTGTAACATGACATCATTCATCAGATCCTTGTTTAGTGGTTGGCATTGGCCATTTAAAGATAGATGAAGGTTGTTCTGAAGAGACCTGTAACATGACGTCATCAGATCCTTGTTTAGTGGTTGGCATTGCCCATTTAAAGATAGATGATGGTTGTTCTGAAGAGATCTGTAACATGACGTCATCAGATCCTTGTTTAGTGGTTGGCATTGCCCATTTAAAGATAGATGATGGTTTAGTTGTTGCCATTGCCCATTTAAAGATAGATGATGGTTGTTCTGAAGAGATCTGTAACATGACGTCATCAGATCCTTGTTTAGTGGTTGGCATTGCCCATTTAAAGATAGATGATGGTTGTTCTGAAGAGATTTGTAACAGGAATAGTCAGTCTGGTGCAGAAAAAGCAATAAACAGTATCTGAAGAGACGGCTTAATGCCATTTAACAGTATTTCAGCTGTATCAGGGGGTGTCTGCTTCAGATGACAGAATAGCTGGAATGCTGGTCTCAGACGTTTACCAGCCACCTGACTGTAGATTCGTACCCCAGTTCTAACCAAATAATCAATAATAATGTTCATTGTCTAAAAATAGATATTTCTTGAAAAGCACACTCTTCAATTTTTGTCATTTCTGTAAGTAACCTTTGTTACCATCAAAACGGTTTGCTTCCACTTTAAGAGTATTTTCACAAAAACAGCTTCTTCACTACCGGTAATTAATCACCATAATATTTCAAAGACAACAGAAACATGATCTGGGCCAACATAGATTCTGACACACATTCATAGGTTCCTGGCACGTGCAAGGGATACAACTCTGTACAGTGAATTGCTGTCCTCAGGCAAATGGGCCACCCATGAACGAACCAACAGCTAGAAATCAGGCTTCAAGGCAGGTAACATTATGAACATCATAAAACCAGGAATTCTGTGGACAAAGTTTGTGACTACCACATGTGACCTATCACCTTAGTTATTGTTTGGGTTAGAATTTTGTCTTCATGCTTGTCGTAAGAGGTGACTAACGGGATCGGGTGGTCAGACTCGCTGACTTGGTTGACACATGTCATTGCATCCCAATTGCATAGATCGATGCTCATGATGTTGATTACTGGATTGCATGGTCCAGAGTTGATTACTCACAGACTGCCACCATATAGCTGGAATATTACTGAATGCGGCCTAAAATAAAAGACTAACTAAAATAACTTATGTAAACCACAGTCATTCATATGACCTTTGAACTTCAAAATGACCAATTTTGCTGGTGACTGAACCTGTGTGTTGAGAGAAACAATAAACAAAGTTTAGTCAAAAATCAATTAATATTTATTGCAGTTATTATCCAGAAACCATCAATGATGAATGGATGAAGAACCACACCATTGTAAAGGCTGTAATGGTCTATGATCAGGTAAGTTAATTAGCAACAACAGCTGACACAGCATAGGATTAATAGGAGCACGCGTGGAGCAGGTGAGTGTAGGTCAATACACCACACAATGGGACTATAGAGGGAGAAACTGACAGCTTTCGATTTCATCCATATGCTGGAATACAGTCAAATCCTTTTAATAAAATTTGTTGGAAAACTACAGGAAACTGGATAAATGTGGCAATTCAAATTTTGCACAAAATTAATTATTAATAATGTTTCACATCTGTATATGCTTAAATGGTTCCACATTTATTAAATTTAATAACAAATTATCAATTATAGCTATTGAGATTCAACGCAGCCACGCCCCTACCTTTTAAAATCATGTGGACTCTTGCATGTTGTTGGCTGATTCTTTTGAAATCAAAAGATAGGTTCTAATTCTACATATAAAACATACATGTCTAAAAGATATGCACAGTAGTATATTTGATTAAATATTGAGTATTGTCAGCAAAATTTGCACCAGAACTTTAACAAAATTGTACAGGAAACAAAAAAAGATTAAATTCTTTTGTTACATTTGATTTTATTAATCTGTGCTTAAATTAATTTGCTAAACAACACATCACTTTTATGAAAACATTTCCTTCACAATGGTGTCTGATGAGCCAGCTGTGTAACTAGTCCTGTAAAAGTTGTCTCCCTTTCAAGCTACAAAATATTGTATGGATGCTTCTTTCAATAATATGTAAAGACGCTTGAATATAATACATTATAAAATGCTGATAGGACATTTTGTGAATAATATCAAACAATTTGTAGCCCATTAATTTGTATGCATCATTGATTACTTGTCAGGAATATTACCTCTTGTTATTTAATCCATCTGTCCATTCACTTACAATCATGGTAAATTAATATAATTTGGTGCCAATACAATCTCAGCCTTTCTTCATATTTTGTTTGTTTTCTGTTTAATGCCACATTTGTCCAATCTATCTAACAGTTGTTGGTACATAATCATGTCTGAACCAGACAATCCAGTGATTGACATCATGGGTATAAACCTGATGACAAGTAGATTTGGTAGTAACACATGTCTTGTAGTTAACATGTTCATTGCTCAGCTTTATATATACTCATGCCAATAATGGTTGTCACCCCTTCAATTTTTTTAATTGGAGAGGGGGTGTGAGGTGGTGGTTGTGTGAGGTGTGTGTGAGGTTGGGGTTGGGAGGGGGTGACAACCATTACTGGCATGAGTATATCTAAGCATCAGTGTTGGATACAAAGTTGTAGAATAACTATCAGCTCCATTTTCTTTGATATTCCGATGCAGCTAAGGGCAAGTAATTATGAAGGTCGTGTCAGCTATGACCATTCAGCGGTAGAGACACCACAAGCTTGACTGGTGTAATTCATTAAAGGATAAAATGAATACCGTATTCAACATATTTAGCGCCCTGTCTTCATTGGGGACAAACGAATCATAATGTTTCTCACAACAATGCACAGTAACAGTCTAAACAATATTAATAAAGATTCTTGAGAGGCATTTAGAAGGTGGAGGATATATAAGACGAGTATATGGATGGCAACTTCTTGTTTATTGTATATCACAATATTTCTGGGCTACTCCTTGCCCCTTCTTCAGGTGATTGACATAAAGCAAACATAAACATAAAGCAAACATTTTATCTTGCAATGATCCAAAGTTCATAAATGTGATCTATCCCCTGATGTATAGACAGAGAGAGACAGAAATTGGGCTTTTTGCCACTTGGAGCTTTGTGTCACTTACAAAGAAAAAACACCTGTAGAGTCAAAGGAATTTGTGTCACTTAATGCTGACACATAATAACGATTCCCCTCACATGTAGAGCCAAGAGAACACAGAGTGATAAAATTAAGTTGTAAGTCTAATACAGTGAATTAATAATTTGTTATTGACATCAAATGTTTTCTAAATTCTACTTCAGTTGAAAAGTTGCAGGTTTAAGTTAGATTAGGACAACTATATGACAGAAGGAGAGAATGTATGGATGTCAACTTCTTCGAGGGAGATGACGATTTGGGATTCTTACTCCTTCATCAGGTGACTGAAAGACTAGGAAACTAGCAACAGTGATGTGATAACAAGGGAAGCCAGTGGTTAATTAGCACTAAAGTGGTAAGGGGGATGGATAAGTGGAATCCAGGCATTATTACTCGTGGCACGAATGATGGCTGACTGACTGAGTTTAGTTTGACGCCGCTTTTAGCAATATTCCAGCAATATCATGGCGGGGGACACCAGAAATGGGCTTAACACATTGTGCCCATGTGGGGAATCGAACCCTGATGGGGCCTTAACACCATTTGAATGTCATTAGGTGACGAACCAACGCTTTTAACCACTAGGCTACCCCACCGCCCCGCACGAATGATGGGATAACAATAGTGGCATTTACTAGTAACACCATTTGAATGTCATTAGGTGTGCAAATTTCCTACACTTAAGTGTCATTTCCAGCTTGATTACAATCATCTGTTTCACCCCGATATCATTCAACTGTTGGAAACATCACCAACTACATTTCTACAATTCATACTTTCATCCTGTTTGTAGCTCTTCTGCACTAGACATAACTGGAAGCATCTCCTACTTTATGCCACACTGCACGTTGTGACTTATAACAACTGTTTTCCTCAAACGTTATATACTGACACTGTGGTTGATGCAAACTCCACTCAGAAAATAGACTGCTCTGAACTGAGGGATGCACCAGTAAAATCTATTTTCTCTGCAAGAAGTGCCTCAAGTGCTGTGCGCAACAGAGATGCAAGTGTTTAGTTGTGGGGCACATGAATAAGCCTCTAATATGCTTTGCTTTTGTTGAACAGAGAACAAATTAAATAAGACAAAAGACATTTGTTTGGGTGTACATGTGCAGCGATTCAACCTCCACGTTGTAATTTAGCCTATACTATTTGTAAAACCACTAATCATACATACAATGCCTTGAGTCATTTGACCACTGTGATATTGTTGTAATGTTGCTAAAAGCGGCATAAAACTAAACTCGCTCACTAAAGTCATTTGAAATCTCAGATCTAACAGGTCTAATGTGTGATATAGCAGAGAGACTGTATATGTACATATGATGTGTGATATAGCAGAGAAACTGTATATGTACATATGATGTGTGATATAGCAGAGAGACTGTATATGTACATATGATGTGTGATATAGCAGAGAGACTGTATATGTACATATGATGTGTGATATAGCAGAGAGACTGTATATGTACATATGATGTGTGATATAGCAGAGAGACTGTATATGTACATATGATGTGTGATATAGCAGAGAGACTGTATATGTACATATGATGTGTGATATAGCAGAGAGACTGTATATGTACATATGATGTGTGACTGTATATGATATAGCAGAGAGACTGTATATGTACATATGATGTGTGATATAGCAGAGAGACTGTATATGTACATATGATGTGTGATATAGCAGAGAGACTGTATATGTACATATGATGTGTGATATAGCAGAGAGACTGTATATGTACATATGATGTGTGATATAGCAGAGAGACTGTATATGTACATATGATGTGTGATATAGCAGAGAGACTGTATATGTACATATGATGTGTGATATAGCAGAGAGACTGTATATGTACATATGATGTGTGATATAGCAGAGAGACTGTATATGTACATATGATGTGTGATATAGCAGAGAGACTGTATATGTACATATGATGTGTGATATAGCAGAGAGACTGTATATGTACATATGATGTGTGATATAGCAGAGAGACTGTATATGTACATATGATGTGTGATATAGCAGAGAGACTGTATATGTACATATGATGTGTGATATAGCAGAGAGACTGTATATGTACATATGATGTGTGATATAGCAGAGAGACTGTATATGTACATATGATGTGTGATATAGCAGAGAGACTGTATATGTACATGTACATGATGATGTGTGATATAGCAGAGAGACTGTATATGTGTACATGATGATGTGTGATATAGCAGAGAGACTGTATATGTACATATGATGTGTGATATAGCAGAGAGACTGTATATGTACATATGATGTGTGATATAGCAGAGAGACTGTATATGTACATATGATGTGTGATATAGCAGAGAGACTGTATATATGTACATATGATGTGTGATATAGCAGAGAGACTGTATATGTACATATGATGTGTGATATAGCAGAGAGACTGTATATGTACATATGATGTGTGATATAGCAGAGAGACTGTATATGTACATATGATGTGTGATATAGCAGAGAGACTGTATATGTACATATGATGTGTGATATAGCAGAGAGACTGTATATGTACATATGATGTGTGATATAGCAGAGAGACTGTATATGTACATATGATGTGTGATATAGCAGAGAGACTGTATATGTACATATGATGTGTGATATAGCAGAGAGACTGTATATGTACATATGATGTGTGATATAGCAGAGAGACTGTATATGTACATATGATGTGTGATATAGCAGAGAGACTGTATATGTACATATGATGTGTGATATAGCAGAGACTGTATATGTACATATGATGTGTGATATAGCAGAGAGACTGTATATGTACATATGATGTGTGATATAGCAGAGAGACTGTATATGTACATATGATGTGTGATATAGCAGAGAGACTGTATATGTACATATGATGTGTGATATAGCAGAGAGACTGTATATGTACATATGATGTGTGATATAGCAGAGAGACTGTATATGTACATATGATGTGTGATATAGCAGAGAGACTGTATATGTACATATGATGTGTGATATAGCAGAGAGACTGTATATGTACATATGATGTGTGATATAGCAGAGAGACTGTATATGTACATATGATGTGTGATATGTAGCATATGATGTGATATAGCAGAGAGACTGTATATGTACATATGATGTGTGATATAGCAGAGAGACTGTATATGTACATATGATGTGTGATATAGCAGAGAGACTGTATATGTACATATGATGTGTGATATAGCAGAGAGAGTATATGACATATGATGTGTGATATAGCAGAGATATGTACATGATGATGTGTATAGCAGTGATATAGCAGAGAGACTGTATATGTACATATGATGTGTGATATAGCAGAGAGACTGTATATGTACATATGATGTGTGATATGTACATATGGAGAGACTGTATATGTACATATGATGTGTGATATAGCAGAGACTGTATATGTACATATGAGATGTGTGATGTGTGATAGCAGAGACTGTATATGTACATATGATGTGTGATATAGCAGAGAGATGTATATGTACATATGATGTGTGATATAGCAGAGAGACTGTATATGTACATATGATGTGTGATATAGCAGAGACTGTATATATGTACATATGATGTGTGATATAGCAGAGAGACTGTATATGTACACATATGATGTGTGATATAGCAGAGAGACTGTATATGTACATATGATGTGTGATATAGCAGAGAGACTGTATATGTACATATGATGTGTGATATAGCAGAGAGACTGTATATGTACATATGATGTGTGAGAGAGAGTACAGATGTGATCAGAGTATATACAGAGACATATGATGATGATGTGATATAGCAGAGAGACTGTATATGTACATATGATGTGTAGCAGAGAGACTGTATACATATGATGTGTGATATAGCAGAGAGACTGTATATGTACATATGATGTGTGATATAGCAGAGAGACTGTATATGTACATATGATGTGATATAGTGATATAGCAGAGAGACTGTATATGTACATATGATGTGTGATATAGCAGAGAGACTGTATATGTACATATGATGTGTGATATAGCAGAGACTGTATAGTACATATGATGTGTGATATAGCAGAGAGACTGTATATGTACATATGATGTGTGATATAGCAGAGAGACTGTATATGTACATATGATGTGTGATATAGCAGAGAGACTGTATATGTACATATGATGTGTGATATAGCAGAGAGACTGTATATGTACATATGATGTGTGATATAGCAGAGAGACTGTATATGTACATATGATGTGTGATATAGCAGAGAGACTGTATATGTACATATGATGTGTGATATAGCAGAGAGACTGTATATGTACATATGATGTGTGATATAGCAGAGAGACTGTATATGTACATATGATGTGTGATATAGCAGAGAGACTGTATATGTACATATGATGTGTGATATAGCAGAGAGACTGTATATGTACATATGATGTGTGATATAGCAGAGAGACTGTATATGTACATATGATGTGTGATATAGCAGAGAGACTGTATATGTACATATGATGTGTGATATAGCAGAGAGACTGTATATGTACATATGATGTGTGATACAGAGAGACTGTATAGATGTACATATGATGTGTGATATAGCAGAGAGACTGTATATGTACATATGATGTGTGATATAGCAGAGAGACTGTATATGTACATATGATGTGTGATATAGCAGAGAGACTGTATATGTACATATGATGTGTGATATAGCAGAGAGACTGTATATGTACATATGATGTGTGATATAGCAGAGAGACTGTATATGTACATATGATGTGTGATGATAGCAGAGAGAGAGACTATATGTACATATGATGTGTGATATAGCAGAGAGACTGTATATGTACATATGATGTGATATAGCAGAGAGACTGTATATGTACATATGATGTGTGATATAGCAGAGAGACTGTATATGTACATATGATGTGTGATATAGCAGAGAGACTGTATATGTACATATGATGTGTGATATAGCAGAGAGACTGTATATGTACATATGATGTGTGATATAGCAGAGAGACTGTATATGTACATATGATGTGTGATATAGCAGAGAGACTGTATATGTACATATGATGTGTGATATAGCAGAGAGACTGTATATGTACATATGATGTGTGATATAGCAGAGAGACTGTATATGTACATATGATGTGTGATATAGCAGAGAGACTGTATATGTACATATGATGTGTGATATAGCAGAGAGACTGTATATGTACATATGATGTGTGATATAGCAGAGAGACTGTATATGTACATATGATGTGTGATATAGCAGAGAGACTGTATATGTACATATGATGTGTATATGTATATGTACATATGATGTGTGATATATAGAGAGACTGTATATGTACATATGATGTGTGATATAGCAGAGAGACTGTATATGTACATATGATGTGATGATATAGAGAGACTGTATATGTACATATGATGTGTGATATAGCAGAGAGACTGTATATGTACATATGATGTGTGATATAGCAGAGAGACTGTATATGTACATATGATGTGTGATATAGCAGAGAGACTGTATATGTACATATGATGTGTGATATAGCAGAGAGACTGTATATGTACATATGATGATGTGTGATATAGCAGAGAGACTGTATATGTACATATATGATGTGATATAGAGAGAGACTATATGTACATATGATGTGTGATATAGCAGAGAGACTGTATATGTACATATGACTGTATATGTACATATGATGTGATATAGCAGAGAGACTGTATATGTACATATGATGTGTGATATATATAGAGAGACTGTATATGTACATATGATGTGTGATATAGCAGAGAGACTGTATATGTACATATGATGTGTGATATAGCAGAGAGACTGTATATGTACATATGATGTGTGATATAGCAGAGAGACTGTATATGTACATATGATGTGTGATATAGCAGAGAGACTGTATATGTACATATGATGTGTGATATAGCAGAGAGACTGTATATGTACATATGATGTGTGATATAGCAGAGAGACTGTATATGTACATATGATGTGTGATATAGCAGAGAGACTGTATATGTACATATGATGTGTGATATATAGCAGAGAGACTGTATATGTACATATGATGTGTGATATAGCAGAGAGACTGTATATGTACATATGATGTGTGATATAGCAGAGAGACTGTATATGTACATATGATGTGTGATATGCAGAGACTGTATATGTACATATGATGTGTGATATAGCAGAGAGACTGTATATGTACATATGATGTGTGATATAGCAGAGAGACTGTATATGTACATATGATGTGTGATATAGCAGAGAGACTGTATATGTACATATGATGTGTGATATAGCAGAGAGACTGTATATGTACATATATGTGATATATGATGAGTGATATGATGTGTGATATAGCAGAGAGACTGTATATGTACATATGATGACTACCATGACATCAGAAATGTACTTCCAGTGGAATCCTTTTTATCCTTAGATAAATAATACATCCTGACAGTCTCTCATAAACAAAGCTGACAGTGTCATATACAAAAAAAACCACTGACAGTGTCTCATAATAAATTGACAGTGTCTCTAAAAGAAAAAACCTGTGAAGGTCCGGGTTAGAATATTGATCTTCAGCAACCCATGCTTGTCGTAAGAGGCGACTAACGGGATTGGGTGGTCAGGCTTGCTGACTTGGTTGACACATGTCATTGGTTCCCAAATGCGCAGATTGACACTCATGCTGTTGATCACTGGATTGTCTGGTCCAGACTTGATTATTTACATACCGCTGCCATATAGCTGGAATATTGCTGAGTGCGGCGTAAAACTAAACTCACTCACTCACTTAAAGTAAAAAAATTGTCAGTGTCTCATAAAGACAACACCGGCTCATAAGAAAATGAGCGTCCCATAAAGAAACTGTCCATGTCTCATAAGACCTGATAATATTTCACAAACAAGGCCACCAGGAAATTGGAAAGTTGTAAATTAATTAACACAACTACCCTACAGGTTATGTTGTTCCAAAATATGTACAGATAACATATAGATATGTAGAAAATAATCTCAATATTTTCAATTTTTCCATACTTCCTTCTCTACAATTAACAATACCTTCCACCCTTTGTCCATCCTACATCCATCCTTTGTCCATCCTACATCCATCCTTTGTCCATCATACATCCATCCTTTACCCATCATACATCCATCCTTTACCCATCCTACATCCATCCTTTACCCATTCTACATCCATCCTTTGTCCATCCTACATCCATCCTTTGTCCATCCTACATCCATCCTTTACCCATCCTACACTCAACCCGTGAATCACATCCATGGACACTATTTGCCTCAATCAGTTTTGTTGTAAATGAAAAATACATTATATCAAGTTATGATGAAATTCTGTTTATTATAGCTTTAATTCATGAAACACACTAACTATGATAGATGTCTCAATTGTATGAACACATGCTTACAGTGGACAAACGTTTGATCTGAAACATCGCTACCCTGACAACAGCTCTGAGTGTGTATTCCAATAAAAGGTTTCCACTGTGATCTGCAAGCTGGCTACCATCACATCCTGGGATATAATGATAAACGGAAGCGATATCGCCAGGAGTGACTACAAACTCTACACATCTAACAATTACACACTTCACATCTAACAATTAATTACTCACTTTAAACATATCAAAATTACACTCTCTCCACATCTCTCAGAATAAACCTTCAACCTGCAGTATATATGCCCAAGTTTACATGACACAACTTTGATTTTCAAGATATCACTTGTCATGAATTGATTTTGTGAAATGCCTCAACACAGTCCTGACAGATAAAAGGCTAGCTGTGCGATATAGCAATCTCTGATGATTTTCACATCAATACTTCAACATTTTCTGTAACGTTAAACATCAACATTTACAGTGGGTCAATCAAGAACCTTACCTGACCTCATCCTGTATACTTGCTAAAACTACTGGTACATGTAGTTAAATGATCAGGCAAGGAGTGGTGTAAACAAGGTGGGTAATTTTAAACGATCAAGCATACAGTTATATAAATAAAGGTGGGTAATTTTAAACAAACAAGCATAGAGTGGTGTAAACAAGGTGGGTGATTTTAAACAACCAAGCATAGAGTGGTGTAAACAAGGTGGGTGATTTTAAACAACCAAGCATAGAGTGGTGTAAACAAGGTGGGTGATTTGAAACAACCAAGGTGGGTGATTTGAAACAACCAATCATAGAGTGGTGTAAACAAGGTGGGTGATTTTAAACAACCAAGCATATAGTGGTGTAAATAAGGTGGGTGATTATAAATGGTCAAACATACAGTTATATAAAAAAGGTGGGTGATTTTAAACAATCAAGCATACAAACATCAGGTGTTTGATTTTGAATGTTAACAGCTTCACTCATCATGATCAAAACAAAAACAAATTTTAAACATTTCATTTTGGCAGAACATCACACATTACATAAGCACATACAGTTATTGCATACAAATGGTTTGATAAACCACAGGTAACCATTAAGCTAATTCATTTAAAATTTCCATTCCAACAAGAGACACTGAGAAAGCTGAGAAACACTGTAGCTGGAGGTACCTGGATTACCCATGATGCAGCTAACTACAACTGAAGCTGAGTTAAAGCCCGAGTAAACAACAGTCAAAGATGGATACCATTACCATTCGACAATCAGAAACGGCGACCAATTACTCATTTAATTATCACATACTAGCCATCAAACTTGCAAATTCCACACCAGACAACCAAGTCATGATAGAAGGTCTTTGGGAGTCTTTGTTGGGCAACTGAGGCCCGGTATTTGAACCTGGGGGAATGTATGAATAATGATGGAACTTAACCAGGAGTAACTACAAAGATAAAAGTCTTGACTGCTTGGCAGTGTTGGAGAACTACCATGAAATCTATGGGATGGAATTACCATTTATAGATTGTATATTTTATGTGCTAATAATGGTACTGCTATCTGCCTCATATGACTACTATGGTTTGTTGACGCCACTATGGTTACACTCTTCATGGATGCACAAAATGTTTCTTACCGTTTTTATGTGTTTGTCATGAATAGACATGGATAAAGTTATATTTTTTTGGCAAAAGGTCAAGGATTGATTTTGTTCAGTAAGGGCAATAGTAGAATTTGCATGCAGAATTTCTGAAGACATTACTTTCTCATCCCGTGATCTCTCTATTTAAAGAAATGATGACATAACTGAATTTGTAACACAAGTCAGATGCAGTGAGTGTTTGAGTGAGTGAGTGTGGTGGCATCAAATGAGGTTACATGTCACATTCAATATTTTATTGGAATTCTTCTGCTATGTGGATCAGGTTTGTGTGTATTCCACACTGTTGTCAGGTTTACAGTGCCAGGCCACTGAGATGTCATGCAGTAGTTTCATAGCGACACGTCTCAGAGACATTAGACTCACTCCAAGCTGTCAAGTACGTGATGGATCACTTTAATATTGACCTTGAGCTGGGAACAACGATTTGGTAGATGCAGCCATGGGACAGAACCACTGACTTTTCCAGGGAAGGAAGGGAAGGAGAAATATAGGAAGGAAAGAAGGGAAGAGGGAGGGGGAGAGGATGGGATAAAGAAAGGAAAGGATGAAGGAAGGATGGAAAGATAGAGAACTAAAGGAAGGCTGGAAGGATAGAGAAATGAAGGAAGGGAAGGAGGGATGGAGAAATAGAGGAGGGATGGAGAAATAGAGGAAGGGGAGGGGGAAGGGAAATAAGCTAAGGTGGAGGAATGGAAAATGAAGGAAGGAAGAAAGGAAGGATAGAGAAATATAGGAAGGAAGAAAGAGTTTTTGTACATGAGTCCCGTGCTGGGATTCGAACTACGGACCATCAGTCGGACGCCTTGTCCACATGACTAAAGAGGATAACCCCATCAGCAAGCTGACAAGGTAAGGATGTCATCTGAGGGATTACTCCCCGCCCTGCTACATACTCCCCTGTCAACAGAAGGCATGTCCCGGGCAACATAGTTGGGTTCTGAGACTTATTTTGCTCAAATTTGATATGAACGCCACACTGGGCGCCAATGTAGCGGCCATAAAATTTCCGAGTCCCGTGCTGGGTTCGAACTACGGACCTTCTGATCAGAAGTCGGACGCCTTGTCCACATGACCAAATATAGGAAGGAAGAAAGGGTTTTTGTGCAAGCTGACAAGGTAAGGATGTCATCTGTGGGATGACTCCATGCCCTACTACACATGGAGTGGAAGGAATGGTAGATAGATGGAAGGGTGAAAGGATGGAGGACAGGAGGCAAGGAGATTTGAGGGAGGTAGTAAGAAAGAACTGTCAGTCTACTCCTGTCGACTTCTGTACTCATTCATCCCAGTCTACATTGCAGCTAGTGTGACCACCCAATTCCCATCTGATGTACCTGGTCAGCATATCCATATCAAGCTGAGTGTTTGCCTTACACTTGTATGCAATATACAAGATACAAGCATGTCAATATCTAGAGCATGTAACAGATGTGTAACAGACCCTTACACCATGTATGCTATATGCATCTATATACAAGACACAAGCATGTCAATATCTAGAGCATGTAACAGATGTGTAACAGACCCTTACACCATGTATGCTATATACAAGACACAAGCATGTCAATATCTAGAGCATGTAACAGATGTGTAACAGACCCTTACACCATGTATGCTATATACAAGACACAAGCATGTCAATATCTAGAGCATGTAACAGATGTGTAACAGACCCTTACACCATGTATGCTATATACAAGACACAAGCATGTCAATATCTAGAGCATGTAACAGATGTGTAACAGACCCTTACACCATGTATGCTATATACAAGACACAAGCATGAGGACATCATGTGTGCATGAAGCGGATATATTCCTGTTTGATCCAACAAGTGCCTGCAGCACACTTCACCCCACACAGGAAAATCATCGATATAGAAGACCTGACATCAATGTTGAAACATGATGGTAGCAGGTTACAGAAAATGTCTGTGAATTCAGACAATGTCTGTAACCCATCTGAAGCCAAATCCTGCCGATCCTGTAATCCTGACGTCCACAATGACATAAGCATGCTGAAATCCTGCATAAACATTCTCAGCATTGCCACATTCATCGGTGTATATATACAGCTTATTAACCACAGTGTCAGCAAGGCTGATATCCAAACCCTTGTAGATTACGCTAATATCTGGGGAGGATATTGAAAAATGTCCA
This sequence comes from Haliotis rubra, assembly GCF_003918875.1. Lineage (NCBI taxonomy): Eukaryota > Metazoa > Mollusca > Gastropoda > Lepetellida > Haliotidae > Haliotis > Haliotis rubra. The sequence goes on from NW_025767679.1 coordinate 1,182,484, forward strand.
CGATTAGACTAGCTCTACTGTTTACAACCTGGATACATTTCATTATGATTGTTTGCGATTCATAAACCTCTTGTTAGTTTTTGATTGATTCCTAACATTTATTCCATGCATAAAATTGCCACCATCATGGCCACCCAATCTCCACTTTATTCAATTTGGTATGAAAGCAAATGGTGACTATTTTCCTAATCCCCTTGTCACTTTCTCTCCAGAGAGTTTGTGAGTTAGTGAGCTAGATTTAATACTGATTTGATCAGTACTGTATGTCACCATCTATTAAGAAATGACTGCCTCTATGGTGTGGTTAGAGCATCCGCCCGGAGAGCAGAAGGTCGTGGTTCGATCCCTGGCTGCGTAGTACCAAAAGCCGTTAAAATATGGTACTTGTTGGTTCCTGCCTGGCTCTTGGCATTGATGGGTACAATAAGGACTGGTCGGCTCGGAGTCAGTATAATGTGTCTGAGTGGGGTATTCATGCTTAACTGCAGCATGGTATCTCAGTGGGCTAGCATGTTGTCATATGAGTGAAATAATCTCAAGTACGATGTTAAACCTCATTTCACCTGACCTCACCTATTAAGAAAGGCTACCTATCAGTGGGGTTGATACAAAAGTTAGGAATTGGGCAATTCCAAAAGTGGACTCTAGGTGAAATAAAAATATAGCGGAAACAGATTGTTAATTATAAAATGATATTACAACATGGCCTCGTCTGTAAAGCCATCCTGTATGAAGCACATCACCAATGCATACAAAATCCCTCTATTTGCTAAAAAAAGGAGTTTGTATTCCATTGTTTTTTTACAATGCTTGGTCGCACAGAACAGCACATGGCGCCATTTTGTGTGTTGACACAGTGCGACCCCACACTGGTGACAGAAAATCTGATCATTATAAGTACTGATATAAGTTAGACAAAGGCATTCTAATTCCAGTTATTCAATTATCAAGTTTTAATTTAGTAAGTTTTAATTTACTAGGTTTAGTTTTGTTTATCTCATTTATAGCATGGCATTTGGTATTTGGACACAGATCTGAAGGAGAAATGTTCAGCCTCAAAACTCTCCCATGTTGTTTTGAGAATTGTAGATGACAGTGACATTTGGGATGAAATTAAACTTCAGTCAATTTACTGTTACTGCTACTTCAAAGCTTAACATGGGGCCAGGCAGGGTAACATCAAGTATTGACACAAGTATAACACAGTCGGAGATCAAAACCCAACCTTTCACTCTCTGGCAGACACTCCATCCCCTAGACCAAAGAGGTGGTTGAAACAACACAAGATGTTTGAATACTGTATAAGCAAGACTCAAGTTATCCACTTCATTTTCCCTCCTAGGTTTACCTAACTGATGTTTATCATATCAAATAGCACTAAAGAACCATGCATAAACCTAAACAACCCATAGATAACAGGGCCATAGGCTCTGTAGCTAATCAAGGGTTGTCGTCATTTCTTCAAGAGGACTAACAAACAATGCAATTGATTTAAAAAAATATTTGGGAGAAAATGCCAATTATGCATACCACCTATATTATCGCAAAGGACGAATATTTTTCGGCTAAGATTGTTTGCCATAGATCATGAAACATGATGTCCATCCTAAAAGAGTTTGAGTGGAATCATCCATGCCATGTTTTAGCTTCACTGCTCTGGTGGTTCCAGAAAAGAATTTCATTATACAGAATTCAATACTGCATGATGGATTGGCACCAACACCACCAGAGATGGACTGAGGCGTGTGCACAAGAGTCCACCTTTCACAGTTGCAGTGGTAGAGGACGGCGGAAGAAGTTCAATATATGAGAAAAAGATGCTGAATAGCATCCCAGTACAGATGATGGCGGATGAATCACAGCAATGTGGTCTTCTTCCCAAATGTTTGTAAAGTAAAACCTTGTTAATCTGACTTAATTGAGAGGCATTTAGAAATTGGGGCACAAAGAAGGGGTAAGATATATTGATGAACAACTATATTACAGTGAGCAGCGATGTTTCAGTGTAGATTCTTACTCTGTTATCAAGCAACAAGATATACTTGCTAACAGTCACATAACTTGCTTCATATACAAGGTCTATGAACATGGCTCAAGAAGTAATCATAATAATAATAATAATGATAAGTGCATTTGTAATGTGTTGAACTCCATTCACTAGGTGCATGCTCATAGCGCTAAGAGAGGATGCTCAAAGCGCATGTTATTACCCTAGGTACTAGAAGGTTAATAGTCATATGACTTATCCCACCCGGTACCCATGTTCTGCTGGGTGAACACACATTGAGATTTTCTTCATATATTGTTATTTTTATTTGCAGACAATAAAATTATGCGTTTTAAATTTGTTAATCTGACCAATTTTTTTACTTGGAATGGAATGATACCTTTTAGATTAATTAGGTTTTCACAGGATCACAGCAACTTTTTCACCTGTCAGGAGATATACAAAATCAGTCTACCATTTTGTAAATGACAAGGTAAAATGCATCTCACAATATCTAACTGTGCAGATAAAACAAATTGCAATAAATATTACACATAAAAGGAAGAATAACAAAATGACAAGAATTATGTGGGTGTTTATTTGCATGTCATTAACCACTAGTAATGAACTTTATTTCTGAACATGTCAGAAACATTGGCAGATCAAAGGGCAAGCCTGGTTGGGCAATACCCAATCAATTATCCATATTTTCAAACGCAATGTTTGAATCTAATGACCCAGCTTTTTCCAGTAATGCTCAAAGCAACACTTAAATGTTTCAATAAAATGCTCATCTAGAACTTCAAAGAGATACAGATTGACTTATGAAACAATATTTAGACATCAAACTGCTCAAATTAGATTTTTCCTCACAACAGGTCAATAATGCAAGCCTGAATTTCTTCACGTCATTCTTCTTGTGATGTTATCATGTAACATTTAGAGTTACCTGCCCTTGTCACATCTAATACATACACAAAACAACAAATAAAATATGTAGTGAGGACAGAAAACAAATAAAGTGGTTTTAGAGTGAGTGAGTCGTTTTATGTCGCATTTAGCAATATTCCAGCAGTATCGCAGCAGGGGACACCAGAGTGAGTGAGTTTTGTTTTACGTCGCACACAGCAATATTCAGCTATATGGCGGCAGTCTGTAAATAATCGAGTCTGGACCATTCAATCCAGTGATCAACAGCATGAGCATTGATCTGCACAATTGGGAACCGATGACAAGTGTCAACCAAGCCAGCGAGCCTGACCATCTGATCCGTTAGTTGCCTCTTACGACAAGCATGGGTTACTGAAGGTTCATTCTGACCCGGACCTTCACGGGTAGGGGACACCAGAAATGGGCTTCACATATTGTACCCATGTGGGGAATAGAACCCAGGTCTTTCTTTATTAAGGATAAAAACTGCACCTAAAATCTCAAATTATTCAAACTCGAATTATTCAAAAGAGCAATATCTCACTTCATCCAGAAAATCAATGGCTGGTTTGAAAAGCGACATCACATAACATCTATCACATATGACAATGTTTTACAATTATTGATGTCAATTGTTTGTATATGGTTGATTTTGAAGATTTATTTTCATAAATTATTCAATTCCAAATAGCAAACACATAAATGTATCTTCTGTACAATGATGATCAATATGTTTTCAAATCTTGCTGTCTGATGTGATGTCTTGAACCCAAGTCAGAAATTCAGCGTTATTCATCATGTTTGCTGTTTACTGTAGCTACATTCACATACTTGCTATGATGTTGCCATAACATACCATATTGGAACATGTTACAGTATTCTCAAGGCATCATCACGTCCCAAAACTGAAGTTTCTCCATTCCATCAAACCTTCACAGAAGTGCTTTCAGTTAAACATGATCATAATAGCATTCAAAACACCACAGAACAAACTTCAAAATTACCTACATCATTTGTCTTAAAGGCACTATATCACACCACACTTCTCTAAAAATACTAACTATCAGGGAAGCTACCATATCATTTATTAAAAACAATTTACTTATTTGGATTACAATATTGAATTAAAAAGTTTTAATGAATTAATGCAACATTGCATTAAATCAAGTCTCGTGCCCTAAACTGGCTGAATATTATTTAAAAACGATCCCCATAGAGTTATGTCCCTTGGTGCGCTCTTTATGAATATCCTACGCACAACTTGTGATTGAAACCAGTTAGGCAAACACCGACAACATTGCGTGCGACAGTTTCGATGCACAGAGCAATTGTTTAGATTTCATATATAGTTCTCTGTTTGGAAGCTGTTCGCCTCGAAGTTTCAATTATCGAATTTCAGGCAAGTCGTGAGGGATGATAAGTCTTTTATTGCATCAATAGGAAGCTAAAGTGAGTGCATATGCCCCACTATATATCATATAGGCCAAAATAGTGTTGAAAATGTGTGACATTGTGCCTTTAAAGAACACTGAAAATTATTATGCAGTATAACTAACTTAAAAATTAGGAACCAGTTTCAGAAACTTGACGTATATTTAAGTTTTGCCCATTCTGTTTTTATCCTTTTTTTCAAAGTTTAACTTTGACCAAATCCTTTTGTGTAAACATCCCTTGCCAATCACCTAGTCGTGTATGTTTCACATAGACATGGTCGCACTCATGCAATATTGGCATACTGGGAGTAAATATGTAATTAACCTACTGGAAGATATTCCACGTAGATCATTCAAACAGGGATTGAGGATTGTGCATTCCAGAACATGTGGTCTGTATCAAGCAGATGATTAATGTCAATATCATATCTCTTAATCTCCGCCAATCTTGTAGGAACCAGTGGAAGGAATAGTCTAGTCATGCTAAACAAGAAATGTAGAAATTACAGATTTGGTATGATTGATGAAGCTATGCGGTCAAAGACAAAGTCTGGAATTATCTATGGAAATATTCAGCCATTAAGCACTGGCAAATTCAGGAAGATGTATCAAGTACCAAGCACACATCATGGCAAGGTTACATCTCTAACAAGCTGGAAGAATGATACACAACTTATGGAAGTCCGTTTTAGTGTTAAATGTTTCTTACAGGATAAACAACAAATACATGTTTACATACACACCTTAATAAATGAGTGAGTGAGTGACTTTAGTTTTATGTCTCTTTTTGCATAAAAAAGAATTTAATCAACTTACGATAAAAGTTGTTTAACAAATGATCATAGTTTCAAATCACTATTATTGGTTTGTATTACAAGGGGGTATGCACATTAAATGAAACACCAAGAACAAGTTGGGTTGGTCTAAGTTAATGCTCATCACGTACCGCACGTGCTTTTATTTCACTGTTCCAAATACTGTACTTACCCCCTTATAATACAAATCAATAATAGCGATTTGAAACTATCAACAACTTTTATTCTGAGTTGAATAAAATTCTGAGGTTTAAATGTTCGATTGGCAAGGTAAAATTATGAGGATTTGCAATCTTAATTTCACTGTATTTGATTTACTTTTTTGTTTAAAGTGAAATTCATTGGTACGTTTTCATTGCAAATAGACTATAGTATGTGATACAAGAGAAATGCCCAAAGGAACAACTATTCCTGGAAACTGTGCAACAGAGAGGGATGTTTGGCGAAGACATCTGAATCTGATTCAAACGAAAACCAGTGGAACCTGCCACAACTAAGGGATGTAACTCTGCACAGCAAACTGAAGCAATGTCCCCTAGTTAGGACGACATCAACAGTATTATAGCATCATGATGTCAAGGAAAAAGGCAAACAACATGCATAAATGTTTACATTTCCCTCTGACACTCAGATCATCAGTAACCATTATGACCAATCAATCCTCTATTTCACAACCATGGATTGCCACTGAACTCATTTACTCAGAACGTTTTCCCACAAAACACATTATAATTTTGTAAAAATTGTAAAGGATATACAACCAAGTACAAATAGGGTATAAGGTTCAGAAGAAAATGTCATACTCAGCCGTCAGAAGGATCAATGAAATATGCATTGACCACACAGTAAAAGACGTAATGCATATTCATGAGGTGCCAAGCTCAGTAGATACCCTCAACAAAATAGCGGGCCTGTTGTGTCCAGGAATGATTAAATGAATAAACATGAGTGGTTGCAGTCAAGGTCTGTAAGCTTTTATAGCTATGTGGCTTGAAGCTGTGACAGAATTAGCTATTCAATAGGAAGACCCCCATTTATTGGCTTTGACCTTGACTCAGGTTAGGTAACCAATGGTCCCCAATTAAACAATCTTGATGGCACTGCATAACATCCAGCCTGAAGCGTCAGTTGGTTTTCTCACTTCCTCAGTCCCATTACAGGTGGCAGGAACTGTGTTAGAAATTGATTGTTTTGTGTTGGCCCAGTTGATCAACACGTTTTGGATATTTTTATCAAAGTGAATAAACTTGAATTTTGAAATGTTTTAGTTTTTAATACATCATAGTTTCTTTATCAAAAGCATCTGACAATTCTTTAAGCGTGACCTAGATGTTAAACTGTTCAGGCCTAGATGTTAAAATGAATCGGAAGATGTGAAAGACAGACACTTTCTCTAAATACAAATAATCTCTGGTACAATATATTTACTCAGTTAAAACAATTCTTGAATATGCACCAATGAAGAGGGCTAGCACTTTTCATCAAGGTGATTTTGGTGGTTCGTTTAAGTTAATTTCAATCCTAGAACATTGGACATTACATTTCTCACAGTGGTATCACCTGTCACTAATCCAATATGAAGTGCTGATTCACTAAATTACAAAACATAAAATGACACATGATGTTTCCATTGAAATATATGAGTATACTCTTTTAAAGAAGTCAAGGAACATTAAGTATTCAATGTGTTGATGACAAACATCCTGTACAAGAATGTTCCTGTATGTAAACCTTTACACCCAAACGCAGCCTTTAGTATGTATAATGTGTGTGTGTAGGGTGTCATTCCTGCTTTTGGCACAAGGACGATTGATTAGTCTCTGTTCATCATTGTGTGGATTAGCCTTATTGATTCTTCTTATTATAAGGTTGTCAATAACTTGATTTCATTCATTGTTTGTCTATAAACTAGCAATACAGCATCTGCAACGTCTGTAGTGTTTGTGGGCTATTCTCCGGCAAGAATCTGTCATTAGTCAACTGCAATGGCCAATGCTTCAATGTTTCACGGTCTGTGATTAGCAGACTATGCAAGAGGTACCAACAACCTAAAATGTTGACGATCCGCCTCATTTGGGATGTCTAATGTCAACAAGAGTACAGAATTGATTGAGACAAAACCAGCCTCAATCAAGCTGAAATGTTGAATCAAATTGTTTAAACATACATCAGCTAATACAGTGTATTAGCTACCAATCAGATGATAAGGAATCGTCTACAGCTCATCTCCACACCACCAGGTGTTGTGAGTGAGTGAGTGGAGTTTTTATGCCACTTTTAGCAATATTCCAGCAATATCCAATCTGGGGACACTCGGAATGAGCTTCATACGTTGTACCCACATGCTGAATTGAACCTGGGTCAGTGGCATGATGGACAGATGATGTTGTAGATTTTCACACACAGTGGTACACATTGCTACTATTCAAATGCCAATTGTGTGGATCGATGCTCATGCTGTTGATCACTAGATTGTCTGGTCTAGACTCGATTATTTACAGACCGCCGCCATATAGCTGGAATATTACTGAGTGCAGCATGAAACTAAACTCACTCACCATTCAAATGATTAATATGACAAAACTGCTCACCAATGATATACATTACAGCTCACCAATGATATCCATTACTGCACACATTGATATACATAATTGCTCACCATCAATAAAAATGCATGACTGATTACCAATGATTTATATTACTGCTTACCAATGATATATATTACTGCTTACCAATGATAGATATATATTACTGCTTACCAATGATATATATTACTGCTTACCAATGATATATATTACTGCTTACCAATGATATACTGTGTGCCTCCGATCCATGTTGAGAAGGCTTTCCTTGTTGACTGAGGTGAGCCCGGGTGAGACCGAGAGTGAAACTGACCATCAGCCCTGATGTCGGACATTGAGTGGTGAGGGAGGTCATCCACATCGGTCACTGTCACAGTGGGTAAGTCTGTCAAAGACTGACTGTTGTTCATTCTCAATATTCTTCCTGTTTTCAGTCACAGTCCTCAAGTTTAGTAGGTCATTTCTTGCATAGAAATATACACGAAATTAACGATGACTGACACACGTATTTCACCAATCAGCTGATTCAGTTTCCATCTGTACTGCTGCTTGTACACTATGTAAATGACTCAAGTCTTCCAATAATATCTGCACACTTCCTGCAACAAGAACAAACTCTACACCACAGCTTGTAATGTAATTTTCATGACATTGACAAGCTAGCTACTGCAGTCTTGTAGGATGAAGCTTCTGGAATGCCGAACACATTACATGCAGCATTATGCTCATGAAATATCATGAGATTCCACATATCTACCATCTCACCATTCCATATACTAGTGAAACCTGCATATTCCTTCCAAATAAACATCATTTTCACCTATAAAAAGTAGATTATCAACATCTTACAAACATCCAACCCCTGCAATCTGATCAATACAACACATTTGGCCACAACTACCACTTGACCAATACAAGGAGATCATCAACCAAGAGACCTTACAAACATCCAAACCCACCAATCTGATCAATACAACACATTTGACACAACTACCACTTGACCAATACAAGGAGATCATCAACCAAGAGACCTTACAAACATCCAAACCCACCAATCTGATCAACACAACACAAAGTTGACAAAACTACTACCACTTGACCAATACAAGGAGATCATCAACCAAGAGACCTTACAAACATCCAAACCCACCAATCTGATCAACACAACACAAAGTTGACAAAACTACCACATGACCAATACAAGGAGATCATCAACCAAGAGACCTTACAAACATCCAAACCCACCAATCTGATCAATACAACACATTTGACACAACTACCACTTGACCAATACAAGGAGATCATCAACCAAGAGACCTTACAAACATCCAAACCCACCAATCTGATCAACACAACACAACGCTGACAAAACTACCACCACTTGACCAATACAAGGAGATCATCAACCAAGAGACCTTACAAACATCCAAACCCACCAATCTGATCAACACAACACAACGCTGACAAAACTACCACCACTTGACCAATACAAGGAGATCATCAACCAAGAGACCTTACAAACATCCAAACCCACCAATCTGATCAACACAACACAACGCTGACAAAACTACCACCACTTGACCAATACAAGGAGATCATCAACCAAGAGACCTTACAAACATCCAAACCCACCAATCTGATCAATACAACACATTTGACACAACTACCACTTGACCAATACAAGGAGATCATCAACCAAGAGACCTTACAAACATCCAAACCCACCAATCTGATCAACACAACACATTTGACACAACTACCACTTGACCAATACAAGGAGATCATCAACCAAGAGACCTTACAAACATCCAAACCCACCAATCTGATCAACACAACACACCACTTGACCAATGACCAAGAGACTAAACACCACCCACCAATCTGACCAATACAAGGAGATCATCAACCAAGAGACCTTACAAACATCCAAACCCACCAATCTGATCAACACAACACAAATTTGACAAAACTACCACTTGACCAATACAAGGGAGATCATCAACCAAGAGACCTTACAAACATCCAAACCCACCAATCTGATCAACACAACACATTTGACACAACTACCACTTGACCAATACAAGGAGATCATCAACCAAGAGACCTTACAAACATCCAAACCCACCAATCTGATCAACACAACACAAAGTTGACAAAACTACCACCACTTTACCAATACAAGGAGGTCATCAACCAAGAGATATCCAAACCCACCAATCTGATCAACACAACACAGCTGAAAAATGTCATTTTTTGTCAACATCTTACAGAAACATGTTAGTTCAGTTGGACATGGAGCTACAAAGTCATTACAACACAGTTTCTGTTTAAATCTCCTGTTGTCAGGGTGAAATGCACATCAACAATTACACATCATTAACAATTTCATAATTTGATGTGCATCTGCATCTCATAACTGAGACACTTTCAGTAATCCAAGAACAGAAATATAACGAATAAATAAAAAAATCGCCAGCTTATACATCCAGCTAAATTCTAAAATGACTTGACAAGTCTAAATTGCCCCTGTTCTAAAATGAAGTGTTGTTCCAGTCTCCATTTGGATTCTGTTTTATATTTTGAGGACATATATTTCAAATAAGATAACTTTATTTCTGGGACCAAATGTTAGTCTAATTATAAAGATGTGATATATGAAATCCATTGCAGTTTAATTACATGCTAATGATTGGCAAAACAGCATCAAACTTAGTACAGAAATTTCCATATATATCGACATTAAATTAAATCAATATGTTTAAGAAAGAAGTCAAACAGAAGTTACTTCATCCAACTACTGCTGTAAATGATAATTCTTCAATCAAGTTACTTCATTATGACAGATGATGATTATCATTTAAGTTAATTCTTATATATTTCATTAAAAAATATCATGAATAGTAGTTTATTTACTTGTGGTAATGTCATCATTATTCAGGAATTTACATATTTCTAATCAAAGGATAGCACTTCATAATCTTCGCATTCATTAAGATGCTCACTGTTCAAAGAGCGTAATTCTTTAATCAATATACGTAAGCCAACATAAATTTCCCTTCTTAGGATAGTTAACACACAGATAACGAACAAACCTTCAGAAATAATGGATTTTTCATTTTCAACTTAATTAATGTTGTAAGCCCCAATTAATAGGATAATAGGACATTGTATTATTAACTCATGGTGATAAATTCAAGGTTTTGGATTGGCTTCACATCTGTATATTCCCAAATCACATTCAGGTGATGGTGATTGTCAAGGTAATGTGGAATGGAAAACTGAAAATTAATGGCATCAAAATAATCTGACCAGTTAAACTACGAAAGGCTTGGTTGGTTGGTTGGGTTATTGTTTAACCCTGCACTCTGCAATATTCCAGTTATATGACAGCGGTCTGTAAACAGTCAAGTCTGGACCAGACAATCCAATGATCAACTGCATGAGCATCGATCTACGTAATTGGGGTACGATGATATGTGCCAATCAAGTCAGCGAACCTGACCACCTGATCCCATTAGTCACCTCTTATGACAAGCATGGGTTACTGATCGAAGACCAATTCTAACCCAGATCTTCACAGGTACCATTTGAATATAAAGATACATGTAAAATTAAAACAAAAGTACATATTTATTATCTGTTAAAATATTACATTACCCCTTATCCCAAATGTCTTGAATTTTGAAACCTTACAATGTCCAATTAATTAATAAGTTGTCTTAAATGCTGGATGAAATAACAAGCCTGGAGCTGCATCAAAATCTCAATATGAAGAAGAGATAGGCAAACTATTTTCACAAACACGTCCATGTTATCAGACAGACCAAAATCTGGCACCATGTCATATCAGGAACAATGAAGCACCAACCAGCATGGCAGCATATAGACACCATGTGGTATGTCTCCAGATAAAGAACCCTTGTAAAAAGAAAATTGGAAATCTTCTAACAGTAAACAAAGTTTGAGTCTTCAAACACTCTCCACACAGGCAGGTTTCAAGCTGATAACTGCACTACCAACACTCTCCACACAGGCAGGTTTCAAGCTGATAACTGCACTACCAACACTCTCCACACAGGCACAAGCAGGTTTCACAGGCAGGTTTGATAACTGCACTACCAACACTCTCCACACAGGCAGGTTTCAAGCTGATAACTGCTACCAACACTACAGGCAGGTTTCAAGGCTGATAGCTGCACTACCAACACTCTCCACACAGGCAGGTTTCAAGCTGATAACTGCACTACCAACACTCTCCACACAGGCAGGTTTCAAGCTGATAACTGCACTACCAACACTCTCCACACAGGCAGGTTTCAAGCTGATAACTGCACTACCAACACTCTCCACACAGGCAGGTTTCAAGCTGATAACTGCACTACCAACACTCTCCACACAGGCAGGTTTCAAGCTGATAACTGCACTACCAACACTCTCCACACAGGCAGGTTTCAAGCTGATAACTGCACTACCAACACTCTCCACACAGGCAGGTTTCAAGCTGATAACTGCACTACCAACACTACCAAGGCAGGTTTCAAGCTGATAACTGCACAGGCAGGTTTCAAGCTGATAACTGCACTACCAACACTCTCCACACAGGCAGGTTTCAAGCTGATAACTGCACTACCAACACTCTCCACACAGGCAGGTTTCAAGCTGATAACTGCACTACCAATGCTCCACACAGGCAGGTTTCAAGCTGATAACTGCACTACCAATATCATATCATTTTCCTGTTTTTAGCTATTTTCATTAGGTGTGTGTTTCCGATATGATGACAGATTTTAGAACATTTATAGTTTAACTCTGAGAATTATTGCAAATAGCACAGAGTTGTGACTGATTTTTCGGGCCACATTTCCCAGTGTATTGGAAGTTTGGAACCAATGCTCTTGATTGATTACCTTGTAAACTGAACATCCGATTCTATGATGGAAGGATAAAGGCTTGGCACCAAATAGCATGTTTACTGCTTGAGGTATCATCAACAATCACTATGATAGAAGACACAGAAAAATATTGATGATAGATATGAATACAAATATAGAGTTAATCTTGAATGTTATGTATGCATAAAGATTATGAATCATATGGCAAACATGCATGTATTCCTCACCAAAGGGAATTTCTCAGATATGCTGAAGTTTTCACTAACACTGAACTTCCCATCAATACTGAATTTCATAAGAAAATCAATTTCTCGGCAATTCTGAAGTTCTTACCAAATACAAAAAGATTTTAACCAATAAGTTCTGACCAATATGGAAGGTCTCTAATCAATTCTGAAATTCTGACCAATGCTGAAGTTGTCTCTAATGCTAATATCACTAACCCACAAGCTATCAAGTTCTTACCAATGCTGAAGTTGTCTCTAATGCTAATATCACTAACCCACAAGCTATCAAGTTCTTACCAATGCTGAAGTTGTCTCTAATGCTAATATCACTAACCCAATGCTGAAGCTGTCTCAATGTTCTTACCAATGCTGAAGTTGTCTCTAATGCTAATATCACTAACCCACAAGCTATCAAGTTCTTACCAATGCTGAAGTTGTCTCTAATGCTAATATCACTAACCCACAAGCTATCAAGTTCTTACCAATGCTGAAGTTGTCTCTAATGCTAATATCACTAACCCACAAGCTATCAAGTTCTTACCAATGCTGAAGTTGTCTCTAATGCTAATATCACTAACCCACAAGCTATCAAGTTCTTACCAATGCTGAAGTTGTCTCTAATGCTAATATCACTAAACACAAGCCAGTTCTTACCATTGCTGAAGTTGTCTCTAATGTAACCCACAAGCTATCAAGTTCTTACCAATGCTGAAGTTGTCTCTAATGCTAATATCACTAACCCACAAGCTATCAAGTTCTTACCAATGCTGAAGTTGTCTCTAATGCTAATATCACTAACCCACAAGCTATCAAGTTCTTACCATTGCTGAAGTTGTCTCTAATGCTAATATCACTAACCCACAAGCTATCAAGTTCTTACCAATGCTGAAGTTGTCTCTAATGCTAATATCACTAACCCACAAGCTATCAAGTTCTTACCAATGCTGAAGTTGTCTCTAATGCTAATATCACTAACCCACAAGCTATCAAGTTCTTACCAATGCTGAAGTTGTCTCTAATGCTAATATCACTAACCCACAAGCTATCAAGTTCTTACCACAAGCTGCTGAAGTTGTCTCTAATGCTAATATCACTAACACAAGTTCTTACTATCAATGCTGAAGTTGTCTCTAATGCTAATATCACTAACACATAAGCTATCAAGTTCTTACCAATGCTGAAGTTGTCTCTAATGCTAATATCACTAATACATAAGCTATCAAGTTCTTACCAATGCTGAAGTTGTCTCTAATGCTAATATCACTAACCCACAAGCTATCAAGTTCTTACCAATGCTGAAGTTATCATCGGTGCTAAAATTTCAGCTCGACTGAAGTTGAACATAAAGAATTTTCTTGATTTCATCTTCTTTTTTTCTTTGATACAACATTTTGGGGGCTGTTCCAGACCCATACCTCAATGAAAAACTTAAAGATCAAACAGAAATGTCTTCATGTTCATCAAATAGCATCTTCTACCATGCCAATCAAACATTGATTGAAGTTCTTACCAATGCTGCAGTTTTCATCATGAATAGAATTCTCACAAATTTTGAAGTTCTAACCAATACCAAAGTTTTCATGAATACCCAATTTCTGACCATTACTGCAATTATCACCAATACAGACATTTTCACCAATTCTGATGCTACCACGAGTACTGACATTTTCATAAACTTCTGATGTCAAGTTTTAAGTTACCGCCAACACCAAACTTACCACCAAAATTGACACAGAATTTATTACAAACTTTTGGAGTGATAAGTATAAATTAAGGGAATTACTTCTGTTTTATTGCTGCTTAACAAACAATGTTTCGGTTGCATCACTGAGCTTAGTTTTAAGCCAGGGGGTGGGGTAGCCTAGTGGTTATAGCGTTTGCTCGTCACGCTGAAGACCTGGGTTCAAATCCCTACATGGGTACAATGTGTGAAGCCCATTTCTGGTGTTCCCCGACGTGATGTTGCTGGAATATTGCTAAAAGCGGCATAAAACCTAAGTCAGTCAGTCAGTTTAAGCCACTTTTAGCAATATTCCAGCAATATCACGGCAGGGGACACCATAAATGGACTTCACACATTGTTCCCATGTCGGGAATAAAACCAATGTCTTTGTCGCGTGCGAGCAAACGCTTGAACCACTAGGCTACCCCTGCATCAATGCATCAACTTCAGTGGATGAAATCTCACAGTATGCTCATTCATCACTGAATGTACAAGAAATGGTTTGGTGGTTTTGACAAACTAAGACCCATAATTGGGATACACCTGTGATTCAAAGCTCTGGTATGCAGATCCTGCAACAGTTAAGGGAAACAACTCTGTAGACAATGTGCAAGGCTACAGATTTGGGTGACTCCCATGCTCCTAATCATTATTATTCAGTTGTGTACACTATAGATTTACCCGTGAAGCTTCAGGTTAGAACTGGCATTCAGCAACCCATGCTTGTTGATAGAGGTGACTATGGAGATCGGGTGGTCAGGCTCGCGGACTTGGTTGTCATTGTATCCGGATTGCATAGATCAGTGCTCATGCTGTTGATCACAGGATTGTCTGGCCCAGACTCAAATATTTACAAACCGCCACCTGGCATATTGCTGATTGCACCATAAAACAACGAAAACAAACCATTATTGTTTTAAATATACAACCACTGCCTGGGTCTAATGTTTTCATTAATTCAACCTCCAGTGCATAGCAACAGGTCTAACTTAATCCAGTGTATATTCATGCTCTCTTGATCTCCCAGACACTGCCAGACACAATAATTTACCACCAGGTACGGGCGACTGCTAATATGTAGTTCAACAGAACTGCTGAGAGGGCAAGTCTTGCAAGACAGATTAACAATAAGAATCAGAGTTCTCTAACTTATTGTGAGTAGTATATCACACTGATTGAATTTAACAGAAAATGTAACAAATTCGAAACCACACCAGCAACAAAATCAAGAGATCATTGATTTCATTCTCGGTTGTAATAAATTAACATAATGAAATTGCAAATTCCAAGAAAACTGTTAATCAACAGTTCCTGAACTACATTTACAGTAGGCAGTCTCAATTTCCTAGAAAGGTCCTGCACAGTTTCGTGGGGCAGACTTCCTTGATATACATCATTGATCATTCTTATCTGTAAGCTATAGACAGGCCAGGCCAAATCTATCACCGGGTTATCAGATGGCAATTCTGTTAATCAGATAATCAAGTAAATACTTTCACTATCTCAACTGTGAAGAAGTGAGGCTTGACTTTACTAAGAACGTAAAACCTTGGATGCATCCACTCCCGAGTCAGATGCAGAATTTAGCTGATTTCCATAACATGCAAAGGAGCTGTGATGCGTATACTGTCATTAGAGCAAAATAGTATTAAGTCAATTAATAAATAATAAATGTCTGTGTCCATTAATCTTCTACCAATATTGTAGCAAGTTATCAATCTAGCATAATTCCAACAGGTTTATAAGTGAAATTAAATATGAATTATAATTTCTATCTATCTATGACCTAAAAACACTCGCATATGTTAAACTTTATATTCAACATTTAATAAGCTTGAGATTAACCTTCCATTTTCATATATATATTTTTAGAAACTTTTTGCTGATGAAGAAACAATCATTAAACATGCATAAACTTTATCTAACCCTAACATTTTTTGGAAGTGTCTACTTACTCAGTGAACCAAAATGAACAGTGTATCAAACTCTACTGGGCATGGTGTCCTTCACTTTGAGATAAGGATTTATGGCTCTTAACTTATATCTGCTTCTTACCATATTAGCTCTTAATTTATATTAGTTGATGAGTAACGTATTTCGTTGGTTTCTTTTAAATTCTATTATACCAGTTAAGTTTATCCCTTTTCACAATGGATCAAACACTAGATGTTTGACTACATTTCTCATTCTAGGTGAGGTCATATGTAAAGTAATTTTTATCTTTTAATTGTGCTTATGAAATAAGGAATAAAAACAGACTAGGTAAAGGGTTTAGACTCTGTATGAAAATGTACTGAAACTTGATGAAATATTATTTTTGGAGAAGCTGAATATGGGTTAACAATTAAATGAACTATCAATGTATCTTCAGTGTCTGTGTTCCAATGCCCAAACTTCAGTGCTGCTTCACACTGTTCAAAGAATAAGTCACCATTGTTGGTTGGTTGGTTTGTCATTTAACACCACACTCAGCAACATTCCAGCTATATGACGGCGTCTGTAAATAATTAGGACTGGACCAAATAATCCAGTGATCAACATCATGAGCATCGTTCTAGGCAAATGGGATATGATTACATGTGCCAACTAAGTCAGTGAGCTGTTAGTTGTCTCTTATGACAAGCATGGGTTACTGTAGAAGGAAACTGAGAGATATCCAAGGTTCGATACAACTGAACAATAACTGAATAAAGAAATAATGCGAAGGGACCAACCTTTTAATACAAGACAGCAGCAAGTTCAACACACCAATGTTAAAACAACAGATTTTGACTGTATTGAAACAAAGGAAAAACACACAAAAATAATTCATTTCACTCATTTGAATGAAATACACTTTTCCCTAAATGTCTTAGTTAATTTTCATAATGTTAAGTTTATATTTGATAATAATAATAATAATAAGAGATGCATCCATTATGGATAGTC